>NW_027142365.1:10865946-11465946 GCF_026170545.1 Melanerpes formicivorus
CAAGCCCTATGAGGAGAGGCTGAGGGAGCTGGGATTGTTTAGCCTGGAGAAGAGGAGGCTCAGGGGTGACCTCATTGCCCTCTACAACTACCTGAAGGGTGGTTGTGGCCAGGAAGGAGTTGGCCTCTTCTCCCAGGCAACCAGCACCAGAACAAGAGGACACAGTCTCAAGCTGCACCAGGGGAGGTTTAGACTCGAGGTGAGGAGGAAGTTCTTCACCGAGCGAGTCATTCATCATTGGAACGGGTTGCCCAGGGAGGTGGTTGAGTCATCGACCCTGGAGGCGTTCAAGGGGAGATTGGACGTGGCACTTGGTGCCATGGTCTAGTCATGGGGTCTGTGTTGATAGGTTGGACTCGATGATCCTCGAGGTCCTTTCCAACCTAAATGATACTGTGATACTGTGGTACTGTGATACTGTGATATTTAAATATGAACAAAATACATATGGTTCTGAAACCCCCCACTAAGGACACCTTCCTGTTACCATTCCTGTTTTTCCAATGCCAGAAACAGAGACAACAAATCCCACTCCACCATATTCCACACCGTATCTATCATCTCCTCCCAAAAAATCCCACTGCTGACATCATTAATGGCCACTCAGGAAGCATTCTGCAAGGTTGGCCAAAAGCTTAAAGGGAGCAAGAGAAAGCAGCCATGGGCAGAGAAGGTAACAGTGTGCAGCAAGAGAATCTGTAAGGAGTCTGGAAAGAGAATGATTCTCTTCCACAGCAATAAGTAAAGGGAAGCAATGACATGCATTTCAGGTCATATTTTGGAATTAACTAGTGCTCAAAAGGAACCCAAGGCTGTGATGTCTCTAGAGCTGTAGTCTTGCAACCATTCAGAAGAACATCTGTGAGGGAGTAGTTCCTGCAGGCGATCAAAATGACTATACTGTCAGTGGCACTTCTAGGTTCTTTCTTTATGAGCAGATGGAAATGGAGATCAGAGCTTCCTCATCACAGATCTGTTCACGTGGTGTTCCAGAAGCAATCATGGTAATGCCTGCTAGTGTAAAGGCATGTGTAGACATATGTGAGAAGTATGATGGTTTGAAGTTCTGTGCTGAGGAATCTGGCCTCTCAACTTTCTCTCTCTCTTTTCTTTGGAGTCCAGCAGTGAAAAACTACTCCTGGTGTGTTGTGTTCATAACTAATGGTTGCTGCATTTGTCCAGGATTTTTGCTGTGTCTAGGGAAGCATGTGTAGGGGACATTGTGCTTTTGGATGAAGAACTGGATTGCCTTTGTTTCTGTGCTAGAAGAATGAGCAGTCAATGGGCTAACAAATGACAGCTCTCAGAAGTAGCCAGCAAAGAAAGCACAATACCTTATTTGATGTGTCCTTACAGGCACTTTGTAAGCATTTGACTTTCATAATTATTTTCTGATGAACTGCTATGGCAAGAAGCCAAGCATTGTCGTGACCTCTGCTCAAACTGTGAATTCCCGCTGACCTCAGGAAGCATTCTTGTGGATTTGAGCCAAGTTCTGTGATGGGATTTGTGCCTGAAGTTAAATAAGCCATTTTCTATTTTAAACAGAGGCCATGGCGAGCTGTTTATGGTTTCTGTCGTCCAACCATGCTGCTGTGGCTTAGGCCTTGAAGTGCTTCATTGCGACTGCTGACAAGAGGTACATTGCAAAACCCTCAGATGATCAGTTCACAAAAGCGTTTCCTCAGCACACACACTGGAGCTGAATTGACTACATCTGGTCTAATTCATGCTTCCAGCAGCTTCAGTACAGAGCTATGTGAGGGCAAAATTAAGAGGCTTGACTTAATTTAAGTAGATTTATTTTTTTATAAGTAACTTCAATTAAGTCAAGATAGGAAATTCTTACTCCTAAGTGAGCGTTCACACATACACTTACACTGAAGTATGTGCAGCTGTGAAGGAAAACAAATTCAGTTACTCATAGAGAATAGCTCAAGACAGTGTCAGAAGCCCTCTTCTTGCACCTTTGTAATGAATGCCCATGCACTTAGCTTTCCTAGTGGAGAAGCATGCTGGGGGAACTTCAGGCACCATGGCACGGCTTGAGACAAGACATTTGAAGATAATGTCACTCAGCCCTTCCTCCAGCTGCTGGGAGCACGGAGCCAGGTTTTTCTCACCATCCTTTGCCACCCAGCTGAACCTCTCTGCATTGACCTTCGGGCTGCCACTGGCACTGGTTCTGTGGGGCTGTTGACTCATGGTGCAACAGCCAGGGAGCCAGTTTGACCTGTCTCAGCTGCTGCCTGGAGCTCCTTCAGGCTCCTGTACCAAATCATCTGGGATGCTGTTAGGAAACATTTCCTGAGAGACACTGTCCTGCCAGTTGGCTGCATTATCTGAGAAATATCTCCTTAGCTGGCAGGAAAGTGCATATATTTCATCAGCTTAGTGCGATCAGAATCTGCCAGCTTTGGAGGATTTGCTCTGTAAATAAATGACTTAGGCATCAAGAATTAAGAAGGGGAAAGCCAGAAGTCATTGTCCTAAAACATTTGCTCGTCTCACTGTAAATCTCCCAAAGATTTAAAGGTTTCTGCATGAGAGAGATGTGTATTTCTAGAGTTACTCCTGCAGCTTGACTACCACCATGCATGCAAGCTAAATCAACAGCAGTAAAAGAAGGATGAACTGAAAGTTTTTCATGGATGTCTCCTTGTCTCTTGCCCTTTGGCACACAGAGGTACAGACAGGCGCTAAGTGAGGCTGAATGAAACGAGGCATAAATGCTTCTCTCCATGCAAGCATACAACTCTTAAGTCAATTCTGGCTCAGGGGTCCAAGTCACTTTGGCATGAGTGAAAGCATTACTCAAAGATTTACCACTGTGTTTGGAAAGCTGAGGGCTGTGAAGCTTTTCAGTGGTGTTGGCACAGTGCTTAATACAGTGGAGCCCTTAGCCGTGATGCGGTCCCTTAACAATATGGCAGGATTAGTACTGACAGTAACAAGAAGCAGAAGGAACACACAGCCCAGAGGCTTATGTGCTGAAAATTTTAAGTAGCAAGTGGTTACAAGTGTAGTTTACAAAGTCATTGCAAAGCTTAGAAGATGAGACACAATGGATGTTTCCTCCCTGTGACAGACTTACAGTGGCAGCATGTAGGAGATAATGGCATCTTTTTCCTTCTTTGAACAGATGTGGAAAGGCCTCTGATTTCTGTTTATGTTGGCAGTGGTTTAGGTGTTTTCTTTTAAAGCAGAAGCATCAAAGCCACCTATTGTGCCTCTAAGGTCATCAAGCACTCCTCTTTCTCTCTGAAACTAGGACTTCCATTCTCACCATAAGCAACTTCCAGGTATTTCCACATCTGTCAGAAAGTAGAATATGTAAAAGTTTTCCATGCATATCTTCTGTTTCGCTTTTGTGAGCCAACTGCAAGGAACAGCACAGTTGCTCTCTCTCCTTTCTACTCATGTAATGCCAGAGGGAGCTTTGTTGCTCTGTTTATAGAAGGAAAAAAAAGTCTACACATTTCAATTTGCCATTGGAGAGAAGACAACATGTCCTCTCCCACCTCATGCTTTATTTGTTGTTGGGGGTTTTTGTATCCACAGTACAGTGAAGAGAATTGTGTTCCTGTTGCTTTTGCTCATTGTGCAATCAGCATATTTGCTACTTCTTTGAAACGTCGGGATGAACATCTGGTTTTGGTGCTCACCAGTCTGCCAAGTTGGGAAGCTTTGAATGTTTTGCCAAACCATTTACCCAGCCCTGAATTTATAACTAATATCAGGAAAATCACTAGGGGGAAATGTAAGCAACTGTGGACTGTGTAACAGCCAAGGTCAATTCTTAGAGGATAATTTTTACCGCATTAATTTTTATCAATGTGGTTGACAGACAGTTGCCTCTGGTTCGCAGCCAGTAAATTCGCATCAATGAGCTGCTTTTAAAACTATGCAGCCCAAATAGTTTCATAATGAGTGTCCATTAGGGAAATAATTTTGGGAAATAAAAAATGGGTTTTGGAACGGAGTCGTCAGCAAGTGTTAAACATGAAACAAAACAAGTTGCCGCAATGCTTTAAGAAACCAAATGCAGGGCTTCAAAGCTTCAGAAGAGCCAGGAAAACAAAGAACAAAAATATTCCATGAACACAGGCAGAATCACAGCAAAGAAGGAAGTATCAAGAAGCTGTTTGACACATTAGAAAAAGTTTGCTTTACCCTAAATGTAACTAAGTGCTAGAGCAGGTTACTGAAGGGTGCTGTGGAATTGCCATTGCTGGAGTTTTTCAAGACTCAGGCTAAACACGTATTGGCCAAGAACAGTTTCAGAAGAATGTGTCCTGCACGGGTTTGTTCTTTGATTTTCTTCAATGTGGTAAACAGAAGGGGGAAAAAAAAATAAAAATGCTGGAACAGATCTCTCCTACCTTCCCACACAGTGCCCAGAGCTAACTGCTTTTACTTAAGAGATTTTCTAGTTGCTTTCCTTGTTAGCTCCATCAGCCGCCTGTCTTGGTTTTGCTTCCCTGGGTTTGACGTTTCTGATTCTAGCCAGCGTTTTTCAGTATTTACTTTCCATCTGGCATGTCTGCTGCGTGTCAGTTACCTCCAGCTTGAGGCATCAGATAAAGTGCTGCCAAGCCTTCAGCGGCAAATAAACATGTGAATTAAAACCAGAAAATGAGTCTCAGGATGAAAAATAAATAAATAAAAGGAAACTGAGCTATCCACTGCCAGCTGCAGAGCTGTCAGGAGCCGGATCGCGAAGACAGCAGCGCCCTGTCCTCCCCAGGCCCGGCCGCGGGGTCCCAGCGCCGCGCTGCCGCGGGGCTGCCGCAAGCCGGGGCCGCAGGGAACCTGAACCGGACGCCCTCTGCTGGGCGCGCCGTGGAACTGTCGCCGCCGGGGAAGCCGGGCAGAGAACAGAAAGGAAAGGGGAGTGATAAGGAACGGGGAAGGGGAAGGGGAAAGGCAAAAAAGGAAAAAAGGGAAGGAAAAAAAAAAGGGGGGGGGGGGGGGGGGGGGGGAGAGAAGGGAAAACGCAGTTGATTTTTAACCAAGTCAGCCTTCACAGTAATCACTCAGGAAGGCTGCTCAACTGATAAATGGTCAACTTGATAAATAGAGCAGAGTTTGAAACCATGCTGAGTTTGCAACTAGAGGAAGGACCATCTGTTCTGATTTACTACACTAGTATTAATAGCATATAGATATTTGCTTTTCTGAGATTTATATCACCCTGAATGAGGCACATTTCCTTTCACAACTGCCACCCCTGAGGCCACTAGTCGTCACCCTATATGTGAAACTCCTGCACCAGCTGCAGAGCCTGGAGTGCTAGTCATGCATAATGACATCTTTATCAAGTTGATTTATATATACTTAGATCAGCATCTATCTTCCATGTAATTTGTTCTAAATCAGGAAGTGCAGCTTGCAGGGAGTTGGCAACAGGTGTGATAGCTCCAGATTGTGCCTGTGCTTTGAACAGTCTCTGAGCCATACTGGCTCCATTTTCCTGAAAGAACTTCACTGGGGTTACCTGCAACAATGTGCTGCGTGTTGAAATCCACAATCTCTTCCACATTTTTGTCTGCCAGAATGCAGTGTGTCATAAGAAATGTGTGTCTCCAAATGATGTGATGGGAGACTATTGACCTCAAAGACTTTCACAGTACAGCTTTTCAAATTCATATCACTTTTTTCTTCTGGGAATGGCAGCAAGTATTTGCTGTCTTTCATCTGATTGTGATAGGAATGGGAAATGTTTTCACTAAAGTCCTATCTACATTGTCCATCCACCACACCAGCAACACCAGAGACAGGGATCCTGCAAGCTCTCTGGTTTCTGATGAGTAAGATGTATTTATATGCTGATTCCAGCTGGGTTTAGGACAGTCTTCCAAGCTCAGAATTAGTTTATTCTGTCCAGGTATATATTGCCACAGACACTGTAATCAGGATATAGATTTTCAGGAGAGCAGTCATGAGTTTGTGTCAGTCTAATTGTACTGGTTCAGACCATGAGAAGTTGAGACTGGCAGCAGCAGAAGTGGCAGTTGTCACCTGCTGAGAGGAGTATGAAGCTTGTGGAGCCTATCAGGTGTCTCTGTGGGGCCTGATGGGCACCCCTGGGCTGTGTGTGTGGAGAGCAGCCAGCAGGTAACAGGCTTCACAAAGGAGGTGGGCAGGAGCTGGGCATCGTCAGCTGTCCGCTCATTCCCTTCCAATGGCGGGAAGCCATGTGTGACCTTGTGAGAGTGGCAGGCAGGAGCTGGGCACTGTCAGATGCCCACACATTCCCTTCCAATGGCGGGAAGCCCTGTGTAGCCTTGTGAGAGTGGCAGGCAGCAGCAGGGCATCGTCAGCTGCCCACACATTCCCTTCCAATGGCAGGAAGCCATGTGTGACCTTGTGAGAGTGGCAGGCAGGAGCTGGGCATCGTCAGCTGCCCACACATTCCCTTCCAATGGCGGGAAGCCATGTGTGACCTTGTGAGAGTGGCAGGCAGGAGCTGGGCACTGTCAGATGCCCACACATTCCCTTCCAATGGCGGGAAGCCATGTGGCCTTGTGAGAGTGGCAGGCAGGAGCTGGGCACTGTCAGATGCCCACACATTCCCTTCCAATGGCGGGAAGCCCTGTGTAGCCTTGTGAGAGTGGCAGGCAGCAGCAGGGCATCGTCAGCTGCCCACACATTCCCTTCCAATGGCAGGAAGCCATGTGTGACCTTGTGAGAGTGGCAGGCAGGAGCTGGGCACTGTCAGATGCCCACACATTCCCTTCCAATGGCGGGAAGCCATGTGGCCTTGTGAGAGTGGCAGGCAGGAGCTGGGCACTGTCAGATGCCCACACATTCCCTTCCAATGGCGGGAAGCCATGTGTGACCTTGTGAGAGTGGCAGGCAGGAGCTGGGCATCGTCAGCTGCCCACACATTCCCTTCCAATGGCGGGAAGCCATGTGGCCTTGTGAGAGTGGCAGGCAGCAGCAGGGCATCGTCAGCTGCCCACACATTCCCTTCCAATGGCGGGAAGCCATGTGGCCTTGTGAGAGTGGCAGGCAGGAGCTGGGCATCGTCAGCTGCCCACACATTCCCTTCCAATGGCGGGAAGCCATGTGGCCTTGTGAGAGTGGCAGGCAGGAGCTGGGCACTGTCAGATGCCCACACATTCCCTTCCAATGGCGGGAAGCCATGTGTGACCTTGTGAGAGTGGCAGGCAGGAGCTGGGCATCGTCAGCTGCCCACACATTCCCTTCCAATGGCGGGAAGTCATGTGTAGCCTTGTGAGAGTGGCAGGCAGCAGCAGGGCATCGTCAGCTGCCCACACATTCCCTTCCAATGGCGGGAAGCCATGTGGCCTTGTGAGAGTGGCAGGCAGGAGCTGGGCATCGTCAGCTGCCCGCGCACTTCCTTCCAATGGCGGGAAGCCATGTGTGGCCTTGCAAGAGAGGCAGGCAGGAGCTGGGCACTGTCAGCTGCCCACACATTCCCTACCAATGGCAGGAAGTCATGTGTAGCCTTGTGAGAGAGGCAGGCAGGAGGTGGGCATCGTCAGCTGCCCAGATATTCCCTTCCAATGGCGGGAAGCCCTGTGTGGCCTTGCGAGAGTGGCAGGCAGGAGCTGGGCACTGTCAGATGCCCACACATTCCCTTCCAATGGCAGGAAGCCCTGTGTGGCCTTGTGAGAGAGGCAGGCAGGAGCTGGGCACTGTCAGATGCCCACACATTCCCTTCCAATGGCAGAAAGCCCTGTGTGGCCTTGTGAGAGAGGCAGGCAGCAGCTGGGCACTGTCAGATGCCCACACATTCCCTTCCAATGGCGGGAAGCCATGTGGCCTTGTGAGAGAGGCAGGCAGGAGCTGGGCAGCAGCATCTGTCCCCATGGCCATTTGAATGGCAGCAGCCAGGTGTGGCCAGCCCCAGCAGCAGGAAACACCTGCCTTTCGGTAGATGACCAGGGCTTATGAGAAAAGATGGGCAGAGACTGTATATGAGGGAGTGTAGTGATAGGAAACGGGACGATGCTTTTAAACTAAAAGAGGGTAGGTTTAGATTGGTTCTCATCCAGAGAAGCAGTGAATGTCCTATCCATGGAAGTGTTCAAGGCCAGGCTGGACAGGGCTTTGAGCACCCTTATGTGCAAGTCATTCCTGCCTATGGCAGGGTGGGTGGAACAAGATAATCCAGCCCCTCCAACCCAAAGCATTACATGATTTTCCCTAAATATCCTTAGAGGTTTCCACCCACTTTGGAGAAAGAAGCAGCACAATTATGGTTGGGTTTTTTTTTCAATTGAATCAACTCTGTGGTGAATAAACAATGCCAAAGGAAGAATAAGAGTTTCACTAATGAAGAGCAAATATTTTAGTTTCCCTAGCATGCCCCTCTTGCTCTGTTTCATTCCTCTTGGATATATGCTCAAGTGATGTCAGTGGTGAGTCTTCAGGAAAATGTATCATAGTATAGTACCATAGTATCAGTCAGGGTTGGAAGGGACCACAAGGATCATCTAGTTCCAACCCCCCTGCCATGGGCAGGGACGCCTCACACTAGATCAGCCTGGCCAGAGCCTCATCCAGCCTGGGCTTAAACACCTCCAGGGACGGGGCCTCAACCACCTCCCTGGACAACCCATTCCAGGGCTTCACCACTCTCATGGGGAAGAACTTCCTCCTCACCTCCAGCCTGAATCTCCCCACCTCCAGCTTCATTCCATTCCCCCTAGTCCTATCACTACCTGATATCCTGAGAAGTCCCTCCCCAGCCTTCCTGTAGGCCCCCTTCAGATACTGGAAGGCCACAATTAGGTCACCTCGGAGCCTTCTCTTCTGCAGACTGAACAGCCCCAACTCCTTCAATCTGTCCTCATAGGAGAGGTGCTCCAGCCCTCTGATCATCCTTGTGGCCCCTCTAAATAATTTATCTAGACTACATTTATACTCTATATAATATAGTTAGAAGATTTGCAAGTATCTCCTTATATATATAACTTGCTTAGAAGGTTTAACATCAGATTTATCTCAGAGTATACTAGCACATCCTATCTAAATTGCTAATTTCTGATAGATCAAAGGTATTTATAAGCTCTTCTGCATAATACAAAGTACTGTTACTACCACAGACTAGTCAAAAATTATTTGGTCTGAGCTGAGGGAATAAATAGAAGAGTAACTGTGCGTTTGAAGAGGTAGATTAGACTGGAATTTTTTAATGAATTTCAAGTACTATATAAAGTCACAAGGAATGACTGCATACAGGGGCGATAATCCTCTGCTGATTTTTTTACATGTACATTCATCATTTAGAGCTGCAAACAGACCATATTAATAACAATTTCAATATGGTTTTAAAAATGCAATGTACACTGACAATACAAATCTGCCAAAAGGGAATGCACATGGATGGAGCAATCAACCTGTGTCCAGTTAAAAACATAGAAAAACAAAGGTACAAAATATTGAAAGTAACAAGTCAAACAAATGACTGAAATGGATCCATCTATCACAAGAGGATTTTTCTGGGTCAGTGCAGAAAAGTACATTAAGCAACAGAGGATGTTCTACTCTGTCTGCAGTGGCAGGTTCTGAGGTACCACAAAGGGTCCAGGTATCATCAGAGTTACAAAGTTCCTCTACAAAGAAGACTCCTACAGACGACTCTCACTTTTTACACGTTCAACTGCAACAGCCTTTTTCTCAACGACTCCATTTCCATTGCTTTTCTCTTCTAAAACTACTACTAAACTTGACAGAGTTGTGTTAGGATCCAGCAGTTTCAGAAGAGGTATGTCCACCTTCCTCTCCTGAAAGACACGGTTCTGAATTGTCATAGCTAACATGGAGTCAATGCCCAAAGACAAAAGTGTTGTGTTCATGGTTAGTTCATCTGCATTTGATCCTGTGATGTCACTCACCACTAAGGTGATGTAGTCTTCAGGTTTGATTAAGGCAGTATCCTGCACTTGAGTTTCCTCACGTGTTTCGATCTTGTCACTGAATTCTTCTAACAGAATTGCCATGAAGCGACTCTTGACGGAAGCAATCCGAGAGAAAACATGATGAAATAAAGCTTGGAAGTTTAATTTGACAACAGCTTGCTGTGGGTTATTCACAAGCAAGGTCTTCCTGAGATACTCGTGGATTTCATGCACTTGTAGAATGTCTATGCCCTTGGATTCCAGGATGTTCTGGATATGGCTTTGATTGAGCAGTATACCGAGGTTCAAAGCACCCCAGTTAATGGATTGGCCTGAAAGCCCACAGTTCCTCCTGTAGAGGCAGAAGACATCCAAGAAAGAATTTGCAGCTGCATAGTTTGTCTGGGTGGAGTTGCCAAGAAAGGAAGTAACAGAGGAGTAGCACACAAAGTAGTCAAGCTGCTGGCCTCTGGTAGCCAAATGAAGATTCAGAGTCCCTGCTACTTTGGGGTTCAGCACTTCCTGAAAGTCAGCCAAGGTCAAAACCTCGAGACGGCCATCATGTAAAGCTACAGCACTTTGAAATACACCTTTAATTGGGCTCCCTGCAAAGATGTTCACAATGGATTGGAAAGCTTTCTCGACATCACTGGTTGAAGTAACATCACACTGCACAAACACCACTTTGCTCCCTTCATAGTGCTGCTGCAACGCAATCAGGTCTTCTTGCTTCTCATTGCTTGGCATTCTCCTGGAGAGTATTGCAATGCACCCTCCTCCATGCTCAGCTATGAATTTCACTGTCTCAAAGCCAAGCCCAGTGAGGCCTCCAACTACTACATAAATAGCACTCCGCTTGAACAGCTTCTTTGGGGGCGCATAGATTGGTATATCAGAAGACACAGTGATGTCCTTCTGCCTTCTCAGTACGGCAAGTGGGACAGATTTGCAGGTAAAATAGGACATCACAGAGTTCACCCTTTCAAAGTTCTCCGTCTGCTGGAAGACAAAACCTGACAGATGTCTAAACAGTTTCCTTTTCAGAGAACTGATCCATGCATGCACAGTCTTTTGCAGGTCCTTTAGAGGTGCTTTCTGGAAAATGCTGCTAAGTGTAAGGATATGGAAGGTGACATTTTCGTGATCAATTCCACTGACATTCTGAATACAATCAGACTGTGGATTCCCACACACTAGCACCACATCTTTAAGCAAGTGCATGTGAGACAGATCCTCCTGAGACAGCCTCTTTGCTGGTGGCAGAACAACAAGGGCATTGCATAAATTTATGTCATGGAGCTTACCAGGAGCGGGCTCTGCAAGTACTGCTCTCCAACCCATCTCTTCTGCTGCCGCAGAAAGAACCTGGCACAAAACTGAGGAGGTCTCTGTAGAAATAATACCCAGTGTTTTGCCATGTTTCCCCTTGGGTAACCTCTGATGGAAGATCTCCCATGCAATGATAAAGTATGACATACAAGGGACACTCTGAAAGCATGGGAACTTCTTGACATTGAAACAAACTGTGCCTGGAACCCGAACTCTGGATGAGGCAGCAGCAGGATAGCATAAAACCACTTGATCTCCAACTTTAACCTTCTTCACATCGCTGCCTGTTGCTGTTACTGTGCCACTGAAATCAAGCACTAGCAGCCCATGTTTGTCTACTGCTTGTGAGTTCCAGTACAGTGTATTGCCAAAGTTTCGACTAGAAACACTGATGGGAAAATAATCTTCCGAGTGGAGACATATTTTATCCACTTGGATTTCCACACTCTGTCTGTCAAGAGGAGTAGCAGAGCTGGGGTATAATTCAGCAGACAAGTCTTTGGCTGTGTAGGGATCAGAAGTGTACAAAGTGAACGTCTCTGACTTCTGGGGAGATTTGATGGGTTGGTTGCAGTCTGCATCGACAAAAGGTGTGCGTCTGATTTCTGCCACATAAATTCTTCCATGGCTGATGCAAACTTCCGGGTAGTCTGCAACTTTGTATTTGACAAGAACGTCTGCTAGCACTGAGACGTCCAGGGAACTGGTAGAGCTGAGGTCAATCATCTGAAAGGCGATTTCTGGCACTTCAACAGCACAAGTTCTGGTCATGCCGTACAAGGCAAACCCACAGTTCAGGTGGTCTACATATCTTTCCGTTGTTCTGTAGGTGATGGCTCGCACTGCACCGCGGGATGCTTTCTCTCTTAGTGCCACAATGGCCTGGCGATAGGCTTCACAACACTTTGCCATTTGGGCTACCACTTGGCTTGGGAAATTCTCATTTAACTTTTGAATTCCCCACAGGAACAGAATTTCTTCATAATCCTCAACCTCCGATCTCATTTTATTCTGTGCGTTGCCTTCCAGGTGGGCTTCCCAGTCTTCATACAGGACATACCTTGAATTGGGATGCAAATACTTTTTCAACTGCTCAGCTATCCCAAACTTGTCAGCAAACACCAGCACTCTGGGCAAAGCCCCAAGATGTCCAACTGTCTGTGAAAGAGAGATTTCTTTCCACTTGTTTTCAAACATGAACTCATTGTCTCTGGAAGATGTTTGCTTCATGAATGTGATGGCCACACGCTTCAGTTCAGCCAAAATGGAGCCACGCTTGTCCATGAAGCATCCGCACACCTCTAGGCTGTTCCCAAAGGATTTGCTTGTTCTCATGTATATCATCATCTCTTCCTCCAGTGGCCGCAGCACCACCAGGCTGCCTATCCCTGAAGGAAAGCCTGCTTTGGACTGCAATGTCCTTGAGGTCAAGACAGCAGTCATCTGCAGAAAGCAGTCGAGCAGCACTGGATGGATGCAGTAGTTGTACATCTCCTTGAGGGTCTCCTTGTTCGCCTTGATGCTTGTTATAGCTTCCTTCAGTTCCTGGCAATAATGCACATCACTCAGCTGCCTGAATATGGAGCCGTACTGAAAGCCAACCTGAGACAGCGATTCGTAAATCTCCTCTCCGCTAATCACTGACCTGCATCTTTGATAGACGTCTTGGAAGGAGATGGTGCTTTCTTCCACCACAGCTTCAGGACCCTTGGCAACTTGGCCTGAAGCATAAACTGCATTGGAGGAAGAGAGGATCTCAAAGGCTGTCACTGCCTTTTGTGCATTCAGCTTGATAGTCAAGACTTGGGAACTCTGTGTCAGAACACACGGTGCAGAAAAACTGATGCTCATCTGGCAAGTACTCAGAGGCACTCTGGGACTTGAGCTGCTCAACACAGAGGCTAGACCAAGCTCCACGTAAAAAGCACCAGGTACTAAAGCCACACCGTTGTTCTTGTGCTCATATAAGTACGACGTTGTGTCCTGGGAAACCAGGCAGCCAAACTCCATCTTGTTACTGCCCATGCCATAAATCAAGGGGTGGCTGGAGCTGACACCTCTTTGGTTGGCTTGTTGGTGGATGTCCAGACAGGCCATGAGTTTTTTGCGGTCAAACTGATACCGTGGAATGGCCACAGGAACACTTTGATAGCCATCATAGAAGTGATGCCAGTTGGGATTGTACCCCAGTTCAAAGAGGTTTCCTACCAGGCTGAAGAGCATCTGATCCTCTGCACCGGACTGCAAGGATGAGAAAACCTTTGTGTCTTTCCCCAGAGTTTCCTTGATGCTTCGCTGCAGTACTCGGTGGGGACTTATTTCCACAAACACCACATTCTCCCTGTCTTTAGCTGCAGTTTTGATGGCCTGGGTGAAAGCAACAGGCTCACGAGTATGCTGGGCCCAGAACTTGCCCAGAGCAAAGTCAGTTTCAGAAGCAGCCAGCCCTGTCAGCGTTGAAATCACTTCAATCTCCCCCTTCTGTTTTCCTAAAGGCTGGAGGCTCGCTTCCAGCTCCTCAAGTATGGTGTCCATGCTGGGGCTGTGGTACGCAGCTGGGACATTTAAAACATGAAGAAAGATCTTTCTCTGGCTGAAAGCTTGAGCTAAATCTCTCTGGACAGCATCCACGGCGTCTGCATTCCCAGACAAGGTGCAGGAAAGGGGGCTGTTGAAAGCTGCAATGCAGACCTTTCCCGAGTAGCGATGCAGGCGTTCCGCGATCTCTTCGACAGGGATGTTGCCGACCACCAGCATTCTGCCCCCAGTCGTCTTTGCCTGCAGCCGGCTCCGATGGTAAATCACTTTGACTGCATCTGCCAGGGAAAGGTACCCAGCAAAGTGTGCAGCAGCAACTTCCCCTACCGAGTGGCCGATGGCAGCCACTGGCTTAACGCCCCAGTATTTCAGAAGGGAAGCTAAGGCCACCTGCAGGGTGAAAAGCAGAGGCTGGGCAAGCGCTGGGTTCAGCAAATCCTGCGGACTGTGACCTCCTGCTGGCAGGAGGCTGATGGGAGCCTGTTTCTGGAAAAGAGCTTCTATTTCCTTGCACTTGTCTCTGAACAGAGGCTCTGAGCTCAGCAGGGTCTCGCTGAACTCTGGCAGCGTCACTCCGTTGCCGCAGAAGACAAACACCAGCTGTGGCTCCCCCTTCGACACGGTGAGCTCGGTACTTGCTGCTGACACGACCTCTTGCTGCAAGTGTTGGAGAGAATTGGTGAGAAAAGCTCTTCGGTACCTGTGGCTGGCGTGGCTTCTTCTGCAGGCAGACGTATAGGCCAGGCTGGGGAGAGTGATGGAGTTTCTGGTGCTCAGCTGCTCAGCCATGTCGGCCATTGTCATCTGAAGGGACTTGCTTGATGCTGCTGACAGCAGAACTAATTCGAGGGGCCTCCTAAAGGCTGGCAGGGACTCAAGCTGCTTGACCTGCCTCACCACAATGTGAGCGTTGGTTCCTCCAAATCCAAAGCAGTTGATGCCAGCTACTCTTCCATACTCACTGGATTCTTCCCAGGGCTCTACAGCTGTGGGAATGGTAAGGTTTAACTTCTCTGTATCGATGCTGCTCATCTCCTTTGAGTAATGCAAGGATGGAACAATCTTCCCGTGATGCATCATCAGGAGCACTTTGATTAACCCTGCCGCTCCAGCAGCTGATTCCGTGTGGCCAATATTGCCTTTCACAGAACCAATTCTCAGAATGGAAACCTGTGAGGATCTCTTTTTACAGATGACATTGCCTAGGCTTTCAGCTTCAGTAGGATCTCCAGCAGCGGTTCCTGTACCGTGAGCTTCAATGTACTGCAGCACCGAGGGATCCACTCGGCTTTCGTAAATGCTGCGCAGCAGCTTCTCCTGCTCCACTTGAGAAGGTCTTGTGATTGGAGTCGTGGACCTGCCGTTCTGATTTACAGCACTGATGTTTATCACACCCCAGATTTTGCTGTAGTCTTCCTTTGCCTGTTTCATGAAAAGGTAAAATTAGCTTTACTCTTCACAGGCTTTCTCCAGATGCCAGAAAACAAGACAACAAACCCAAGAACACACAGAGGGTGAAACTAATTGTAAAGGTGTGATCCTTGCCCCATGGTAGGGGAAGTGCCTCAATGCTTCATGCTTAATAAGTGCCTCATTCATCCTATGCTTGATTTATAAAATCTCTTCTGGAAGAGTAAAGTTTAGAGCTGAAGATACAAAACTCAGGTAAGCCATCAGTCTTATTTTAGGCTGCTCCTCAAGCTCTCTTACCTTTTTCAGAGGTTTGAGGAAAACAACACCACAGCCTTCTCCCCTTCCATACCCATCTGCCTTTTTGGAGAATGGTTTGCTTATGCCTTCTGGAGAGATCATTTTTGCTTTACTGAGAGATACAAAGGTGCGGGGATCTATTATGCAGTTCACTCCACCACAGATTGCGGCCTCACAGTCTCCTGGAGTGAAACAGAAGCGTGCTCAGGTTGAGAACTGCAGGGTGAGAGACACAAACAGTTGTCTTTCCCCTTGTCCAGCACCTCTTCAGCCCTGTTACCTGATTTAATGGCTCGCAAGGCGTAGTGCAGAGCAAAAAGAAAAGACGAACATGCAGTGTCGATCACCAGCGATGGCCCAGTCAGGTTAAACGTGAAGGAGACCCTGTTAGCAGCAATGCTCATTGCTGTTCCGGTACCATCATAATGATTGATTTCACTCACTGCTCTGCTTGTTACAATTTCGTAGTCTCGATTCATAAGACCTGCAAAAATATCCAATATGTGTCAGTTTAACCCCAGTGAACAAAAGGGAGGGAGAGCAGTTGGAGCAGTTCAGTTGGAAGTGACCTTCAACAATCATCTAGTCCAACCACCAGACCAATTCAAGTCTCATCATGTAATTAAGTGCATTGCCCAAATGCCTCTCACATGCTGGCATGAATGGAGCATCAATCTCCTCTCTAGAGAGCCTGCTCCAGTGTTTTACCACACCCTCAGTAAATTAAATGCTTCCTAACGTCACTTCTGAAGCTCGCCTGATGCAGCGTTCATCAATTTCTACACCTCCTGGCACAGGACACCAGGGACAAGAGGTCAGCACCTCCCTCTCCACTCCCCCTCTTCAGGAAGCTGTAGAGAGCAACAAGGTCACCCCTGAGCCTTAGGTTCTCCAACTGGACAGACCTGTCTGTCGTTAGCTGTACTCAGCTACTCTTGGCAGTGCTTAGATGCTCCTCACAGGACATGCCTTGCAGACCTTCCACCGGCCTTATTGCTCTCCTCTGGACACCTCCTTTTTACACTTCAGGGCCCAGAACTGCACACAACATTCACTCAAGGTGAGGCTGTCCCAGTGCTAAGAAAATCACTGCCTATGATCACTTCATGACTCAACACTTAATGCACCAGAGCCCTTTCTGCAGGGCTGTTCTCCAGACACTCCTCTCCCAATTTATCCTTGTGGTCAGTGTCTCTCTGTTCCAGGTGCAGAACATGCCATTTGCTCTTGTTAAAATCCCTGCCACTGAGGTGTGCTCAATGCTCCAGTCTGTCTAGGCCTCTTGTCCCTTGAGAGAGCCAACAGCACCTCCCCATTTAGTATCATCAGCAAACATATTAATGGTGACTTGAGGAATCAACCAACTCTTACATCCAGGTCATTGGTGAAAATATTGAGAAGAACTGGGCCTAGAACTGAGCCCTGAGGAGCCACTGCTGGTGGCTGGGTACCAGCCACAGGGAAGCCAATTCACTACCACTCTGCTGATTTAAAACTATCTTAACCCCCACAAGATCTTAACCAATATTATACTGGGGGAAAGAAAGTGTGGGCTTCACTTGGGTAGGCTGTTTGAACTGCTTCTTGCTTCAACTTCAGTGTCTGCAGACACTAAGAAGTGCATCAAAAATGGGTATGTGAATTGCATCTTGAACTTCTAGAGCAGCCCTGTAATCCTTACTGAGACCCAAAAATTACAAGTAGTGGCATAGTACAGCAGCCCTACACCTCCACTGCCAGTTAGGTAGGTGAAGTTTACACAGGAGTGCTCCAATCTTTAGAACATTCACACAGACTTTCTTCACCATAACATTTTCATCTTACCAATAAAAACACCTGTTTTGGTGCCACTGACAGCTTCTACAGGGACTCCCGCATCCTCCAGCGCTTTGTACGTGCATTCTATCAGTAACTTCTGTTGCGGATCCATGCGTTCAGCTTCTGTGTTATTAATGCCAAACAGGTGGTTGTCAAACGTATTGAACCTAAAAGACACAGACCAGAACATGCTACAATGTATGGACAATACGCATCCACTTCAGGACTCAAAGTGCACTCAAAGTGCACTCAAAGTGCAAAGGCTGTTCAGTCTGCAGAAGAGAAGGCTCCGAGGTGACCTAATTGTGGCCTTCAAGGATCTGAAGGGGGCCTACAGGAAGTCTGGGGAAGGACTTCTCAAGATCTCAGGTAGTGACAGGACTAGGGGGAATGGAATGAAGCTGGAGGTGGGGAGATTCAGGCTAGATGTGAGGAGGAGGTTCTTCACCATGAGAGTGATGAAACCCTGGAATGTGTTGTCCAGGGAGGTGGTCGAGGCCCCGTCCTTGGGGGTGTATAAGAGCAGGCTGGATGAGGCTCTGGCCAGCCTGATCTAGTGTGAGGTGTCCCTGCCCGTGGCAGGGGAGTTGGAACTAGATGATCCTTGTGGTCCCTTCCAACCCTGAATGAAACTATGAAACTATGAAACTATGAAACTATATTCTGCAATATGATGAAAACCAGAGCAGCAACTGGTGTTCAGGCCACAGATGAACACATCAGACTAAGCCCAAAACAAAACCCAGTGGCACGGCAGAGGAACAGACTCACTCATCCAGCAGAGCTGCTCGCGTCGTGCATATCTTCCCTGGCTTGTTTTCATCTGGATCATACCAGTCTTTGGTATCAAATCTCTCAGTGGGGATTTCAACTGTGCAGTTTCTGCCTTCCTTCAGGACTTTCCAGAAATTGTCAATGCCATCTCCTGTTGTGCAAAGGTTTAAAAGTAGATTAAACTATCTGCTCCTCCCCTGCACCAGGATGACTCAGAAACTCATACACACTAATAAATCTGTGTTGCTCAAGTACAACCACATGATAAATGGACATTCTTTGGTGAGAGGAAAATGAAAGCAGATCCCTTCACTGCTTGTGTTAAATCACACAAAATCCTTTAATCTCTGCTCTCACCATTTCCTTATCATCTCATTGCATCTACTACATACCATCTTGTCCTTAATAACCACATGGGTATGATAAGGTCTTTCTGGATCTGTACAGCACTGCTGCTCAGGGAGCCCCACTGACAGCAAAAGGTCATCCCCAGATACTAGTTTTCAGACTATAGTGAATGGCTGTGATTTTCAGTGTTCACCCAGCAGTCTGCTTTGCTTTTACCCAATACTCACCTCCCGGAAAGTTGCATGCTATTCCAACAATAGCAATTTCATCTCCATCCTCAATCTCCATCTTTTGAGCTGCAAAACAGAGATATAAGTGTTAGCTAGCTCAAACAATTATGCATTTGTCATTAAATAAATGTTAGTTTAAAAGCTGACCTTCCCACAAACACAAAGACTTGTTCAAAGCTTGATTAATCTTAATGATCAATTTTTGGCCATGATAAGCAAAGGCACTCCCCACAGTGATCAGAGCTGTGCAGTATTTTTCTTGTTCCCCTACTTTTACAAGGAAATCCCCAGCTAACTCCCAACTCTTCATTCACAAATATTTCCTTTTTACAGTTAACCTCTGCCACTCCTGCCAGCAGCTCTTGCGCCTCTCCCTAGATCAGTCCTGGTTCACCTCTGCTGGCAGCAGTGAGCTGTGCACTGACCAAGGCTCGTTTTCAACTCTACCATCTGTATCTGTTCACAATGCAGATCTCCCAGACACACTCTGAAAATTACCAGTTAAAATCAGACCACACAAACAGGCAACAGGCAATCAAGTAGCTGAAGGAACAAAAGGTGCTTCTTCCACACCCCAGAAATGTGCCTGGAAAGGAAAACCGTATTCAGAGTTCAGCTTTGCTGGACCCCAAGGCTGCCTAGCTTTAGTCTAAATCAGCTTGCTCTGTCCTTCCAGCTTAAGCCCCACCAGCCATGCTCAAAGCCACCAAAAGCTACAAGACTTCTGTCCTCCTGACAATGCACAGTCTGCATGGAGTGCCACTACAGCCATGCCAGTAACTGCCCTTGCTGCCCATTTGCCGCTTCCCAGGGAGTGTAATTTGCTGTGAAGTGACTCCACAAACTTTTTCAATGAAACAGAAGAATTTAAAGCTGGTTTTAGCTGATTTACATACACACACACACACACACACACCCCCCTTAATGCTGGGAAGGCAACTTGAGAGAGAAAACTCCGTTCAATTGGATTAATTAGAACTCAGCAGGATGCCCAACTCAGAACCCTTCAGTCCTCCTGGACTTGATTCAACTCACAAAGAGGAAAAGATTCATGTGGAAAGGGATTTGGGGGGACTCTTGGCAGTGGTGACAGATTCTCCTCTCGGTGGTACCACAGCAGGTGCCAAAGAGCCCTTATCAGTTGTTGACTGATAGCAGCAAAGCAGAGATGAGTCTGTTTCACAGCCCTACACATCACTCACAGCTACCATTACTGGGAGCTTTGCTTTGAAATGTGAAATTAAAAGCAACTGCTCACATTCACACTTTGAAAAACTGACTTCTCAGTTCCTTTAGCTAAGACAGAAAAAGCTAAAAGGCCACCTAGCAAACCAAGGAGAACAGAATCTTTCTAAGAGTAAATTCTATTTTACCAACAATTCAAACTCTAAAATGCTATAAAAATTGTTTCCTTTTAGTCTTTCAAAATTGTCTAGTCTCTCTGTTTCATAGTTTAATATCATTGCAAACCCAAAGCTGCAGTGCCTAACACAGATAGTCTTATTACAAAGGCACTTTTAAGCATTACTCCTAAGTTCGCACTTTAACAGCATACCCTAGAAAAATTATCACCTCCTGATTACAACATAAAATATATCTTTGGCATCTCTAGAGTTATCCAGTGAGCTGTGCAAGTCTTACCTTATCCCATTAGGGTGTACTGACAGGCTGGGTCTTTGGGAGTCACTTATATAGGATTCTGAGATGTTTCGTATTCGAATACGCACGCTGCAGTGTGGTGAAGATGTTAACGCCTTCCATAGGAAAAAAGCCAGTGAGTCACAGTATTTGTGACCTTGGCTAAAGTTCAAAACTACTTCCCTGAAGCAGTAAATTCTTGATACAATCAGGTTTTAAACCAGGACGAGAGTAAAAATCTCTGTCTTATCTAACTGCTTACGGTTATCAAAACAATAAATTGGATATATCCTTACCATGAAATAGAACTGTATAGAGGTTTGGCCTGGAAGACACTCTAAAGATAATTTAGTTCCAACCCCTCTGCCTTGGCATGATTACCTTCCACTAGAACAGGTTGCTCAAATCCCTGTTCCACCTGGCTTTGAACACTTCCAAGGAGGGGGCCATTGTTGCATGCTTATAGGTGCAGCAGGGGCTGTACTGAGGACAAGGACTCTCTCTGATGCATTCAAAAAGCTCTGACAAATCACATTTGTACTGTCTGGATGCCCTGGGTCTGCCCCACGTTAAAAAGTTTCTCTTTGAAGTTAAAATAAAGTTGTAACATATTTTGGTTTACATATTCTATGGGCATTCCCTTCTAAAATATTTGTTACAGTCAGTGTTGACACAGCTGGTTTTAAACTGCAAAACATCGTAAACTTATGATTGCCCATGACCATAATTATAGGCTTTATAGTGCACTTAACACAAAATAGCACAGCTTCCTTAAAAGTTAATTGATTATTTTCCCTTATTATAACAGAAATATACACATTGTGCAAAGTTCAAACAATTCATGATATCTTTGTAAACTTGTATGAAAGTTTCAAAGTGTCAAGTGAAATGGCATTTCTCGACAACTTACATCATAGAAAAATAACCTAGTCCAAGCCATAATTCATTGGTAGGTTTCAATGTCATACAGGAAAATACAGAGGTGACAAAGATTAGATTACATTAGAGAATCTGTGATTTGGTTCCGTAATTTAATCTCTGTCACATGCATAATTTTCTGCGTGGCCTAAAGGACCATAAATTAAATACACTATAAGAGTCAAAGACATCCCTTTGAGCCTTCAAAATCACAAAGATCCCATTCACAGACAGTTATCAGGTTGCTGAGGCTCTGTTCCACAGCAATATTCAGTCCTCCTCATTAAGGCAAAAGTGGGTTGGTTTGTTGGTCTTCTGTTTATTGATTTTTTTTAACTCATTCTATTCATATTGACACATAAATTGTCAAAGGGATTTGAAATAGCTCCTGGCAGTTTGGCTCTTCCTAAAACCTTGGGTTTATGATCCTTAGGAAGAAGTTCTATACAGAAAGAGTGATTGCTCATTGGAATGGGCTGCCCAAGGAGGTGGTGGAGTCGCCGTCATTGGAGGTGTTCAGGAGGAGACTTGATGGGGTACTTGGTGCCATGGGTTGGCTGTTTGGGTGGGTTGGATTGGTTGATGGGTTGGACACGATGATCTTGAAGGTCTCTTCCAACCTGGTTTGGTTTATTCTAAATAAAGGTTTCTTCTAATCTTAAAAGAAGCCAGAAGAATCTGGTCAGCCTAACTTTTGCTTTACTCCCAGAACAGTCCTTTATAGACATTATTTTTCTAAACAGATTTTATGGAAATGTCAGGCAAGCACATGAATTGTAAGGGAGGAGTCTGCTGTAGATTTAAATACTAAATGTAGCACAGATAAATTGAGGCATTGCCCTAGAACTGCCCACGCATCTACTTACACTGGAGGTGTCTAAGCACCTTTCACAGTTTTGAAGGTCGAGTCAACAAAAGCAGTGGAGAGTAGCAGAAGGTTGGTTACTTGACCAATTCAAGTGGTCACTGCACTCCCACTCCAGATGGAAGCAATGTATACTTGAGGAATGGCCTGGGAAAGGAAAGAGGGCAATTCCTATCCAAGAAATGGAAAGAAGGAGATCAGGATCACATTTGAGGTTTACAATAAGTAGTCTGAGAAGATTACTAACTGGAGTGGTTTCCCTAAAAAACAGTCCAGTAAGTGACTAGTGAAGAAAAGTAAAGGTTGAAGAAAGATGAGGGTGCCAGGAGAAGACTTAAGTGGTATAAGGATGAACTTTGTTTTATTCTTGGGAAGTGATCTCTGATATGACTATCACTAGTTAGAAATCAAAGAGATCTCAAAGACATGCAGCCTCTGTGTGACATGTCAGGATTCTAGGGAATACACTCCCAGGATGACAGAAATTCTTTATAAGTTTCTGGTATATTGTATGTAACGCAGGTTACCCAGGCACTGACATTTCTGCAAACATTTTGGCTTTTCAAGGAAGCTTATCTACACATAAAAATATGCACGGATCCAAGCAACCAGACCTCAAGCATTCACATGTGACACATCAGTAAAATACAACAGAGAGGGTCACTCACAATTAATAAAGACAAATGCCAGGAGAGCCTGGAGTGACGTGAAAAGGTGCCTGCATCTCTTGATGCACTGTTAGCACAGGAATAAATGCTCAGAATGGCAAGGAACATGCAGGCTATATAGTTTGTAGAAATACTCCATCTCCATAAAGTATGAAATTCTGAGAACAACAGACAATGTTCAGATAGTGAAAGGAGGAAGAAAGGAACAAGAAACCAACCAACAACAAAACAAATAAGAGTCCCATTCAGGTGGGTGAGTTGCCTCCCTGTTCCACAGAACTCACGTCAGACCATTTCCTAGGAGGGCAGAAGACTGGAGTTCAACTCTGTAAATCAGTTCTTAAAAGAGCAGATAATTGTTCAGATAGTGAAAGGAGGAAGAAGTGCAAGAAATTCAAAGATATGATTTCATTCTGAAAATAGTACTGACAGTAACTTTGCCCAGAGCCATTTCTGCATTCCAAAGTGAGGTTCCACCCCCAAAACCTGGTCCCTTATAGCATCTCCTGAAAGAGCCATCACTGGCCTGTTTTCATCCATGGCGCACTGCCCCTGAGCCGTGGAACTGCTCTGCTGTGGAACAGTACATGAACCTGCCTATGGTGAAGGCTGGATTTGATAGCACAATACTTAGAGAAACATAAAATAACTCCTTGCAGACATGATTAATAATTTCTGATAACAGTGAAAAAAGGTATGGGGAAAAGTTCTTGTTGCTTTTGTAAATCTAAAATGTCAAGTGAAATGGCATTTCACAGCATTTTATCTAGTGGAAGATTATTCCAAAAGGAACGGGATCTTACAGAAAGCCATCAGAAAAGTCTTATGCCTCTGAGAAAAGAGAAAGGAGGATTATCATCCATGTGTATTGTGAATCAATCCTTGCAAAGTTGGGATAATGAAGACAGGTAGTATCCTGTTTATGATCACATTATGCAAACACTAGACAGCAGCTGACTCCATAAAATGGTTAACGTCCTCTGATCCTCCCTAAGGGAAAAAAAAGCATAAGAAAATCAAACAAAACCTAATGCTGATCTCAAACTCATTCTTAAAAGTAATCCAAACAAGTTTGTCTCACCTCTGCTTTCTCACTATTGAATGTTACCCATTCATCAAAAGAAAACTTTCTCCTACCTTTGTCTGAAATACAGGAAGCCACAAATGTAAGGGTGTAATCCTTCTCTCATCAAAGGCTACAGAGTACAAGAAACTAGTCTGCTGCAGTGAATTGACCTTGGCTGGATGCCAGGTGCCCATCGAGCCACTGTATTATTCCCCCTTCTAAGAAGGACATGGGAGACAGAAAATAAGATGGAAAAAACTTCATAAGGCAAGATAAAGACAATTTAATGAAGCAAAGGCTGTGTGCAGAAATGAAGGAAAACTAAAGATTTAGTCTCTAATTCTTATCAGGAGGCAATGCCCAGCTACTTCCCAGGATGCAGAGCTTCAGTAAGCATAACAGTTGCTCCAGAAGACACGTAACAACTAACTACATGCATACACACCATCTCCTTTCTCTGAGCATTTAGTGCCATATGGTGCATAATGCCATATGGTATGGAACATCCCGTCGGTCATTTTGGGTCAGCTATCTCACTTATGTCCCCTTTTAACCTCTTGCCTACTCCTATCCTACTGGCCTCTGGAGGAATCACAGAATCACCAAGGTTGGAAGACCTCAAAGATCATCAAGTCCAACCTGGAAGGGAAGGGTTGGAGAGGCAGCTGTGTGAGCATTGCTCAGCAACAGCCAAAACATTGGTGAGTTATCAACACCATTCTAGCCACAAATGCAAAGCACAGCATGGTGTGGGCTACTACAAGGAAAGTTACCTTCATCTCAGCCAGAGGCAGTGCAGCCAGCCACAGTACTGTGACCATATTACTAGCCTACGGCTTTTCATTTCCTTTCAGTCCTCAGTACATCACAAACTCTGCTAACGCTTCTCCAGAGCTGCTTCTTTCTCACAGGAGGGGCAAACCACAGTGACATGGCCAAGTCCAGAAAACTTCAGTATGAGAACTGGAATAAGTGTTCAAGAATTGAGCTGACAGGAAATGGAACTTCCTTTACATAGAAAACAGGTTTTGAGTGTCGGCTGGCCACCACAGGAGAATTAAAGGCCTTTGTCAAGTTTATTCTCTCCAGCAAAGTGACAAGGCAACAGCCTTTCCTGCAGGCAGCTGGGACCTGTCCCACTGCCCCAGCTAGGGAAGAGGGCAGCCCCAGCCCTGGACAGCAAGCATGGCCCTGAGGATGGGCCAAGATCAGGCCACAGGTGGGGTCTGGACCCAGATAAGGAGCCATGGCCAGGCACAAGCTGTTTCCACAGTCTGGGGGAGTGCCTGCCCACAGCCATCACACAGCCCCTCTGAAGCCTCACCTAGAAGAATGGGGTTCCCCTCAGCTGTGCCATCACACTGTGTGCCTGAGGCCCTGGCAGCCAAGCCACTAGCTGGGGGAGGCTCTCAGGGTCCACAGTTTTCTTCCTCATGGTTACCTGTTTCAGGCCAAATCTGCACAAGGGCTAAGGTTTTTAACTGGAGGAGCTCTGCTGAAGTTCTTGGCCTTGCTATCTCTGGGACTTACACTTTAGACAGGTTATAAATCACCCAGTCAGCTTGTATTTACTTGTCCACATACCTTGCTATAGTAGGTGATGACAGGAGATTTACAACTGCTTCTTAATGTTAGTTAGTTCTGTTTCTCACTATCACTGCATGTTAGGTAAAGAGTGGAACAGGAACTTCACCTTACAAAAGGAACTTCAGCTTATTTTAAAATATTAACTGTTTTACATTTGAGTGCTCCTGTGAGACAGCTACTTTACAAACACAAATGATACAAAACCTCTCCATTCTCAGTGTACCACAGAGCACCCACACATAAACCAAACTTGTTACTGAAGTATAGCTAAAAAATGTACTTCCTCTCTTTAAGAGAAAACACATAGAACATCATGTAGAAACACCTGGTTTGAAGCAGGTAATTATCTGTTGCTGCTTAATTAGCAGAAGAATTTCAGGAGGTGGGAGGCAGAAAATACAGAAGGAAAGGCAGATAAAAAGAGCAAACACATTTCTGAAGTGGCTTTGTACTTGTTGAGGACATTCTATCTACTGATGCAGTAAGCCGAGCTGCAAACCCTAAGCTTGTGCCAAACACATCAACTACATTGTGTAGATACTGAGACATTGTAGCCATCAGCCAGTTGCTATTGGAAGTTGTGACAGGAGGCAGAGATGCACCACAGTATTTCCAAGAGAAAACATGCACGTATTAATTGAGGATAAAAAGGAGCAGTGGGCACAAAAGATGCAGGAGGACTTTGAGTTTGAAACCAAATAGTGTCTAGGGATCTTCCTTAATCTAGGCAATGCTCCAGACGTTAAGTGTGTCCTGGTTTCCCTGTGATTGAATCATAGGCCAGCCATGGTCTGTAGGCCCTTAGCAGTTTTGAGTCAGCCAGAAGCTTGAGAGGGGTGAAAGCCAGGGCAGCTAATCTGAGGTAACAGTTGCATCTCATCCCATAAATACCATGCTTATTATAGAGGGGGAAGTTTGCTGGCTTCTGCTATTCCTTCTATTTCTGGAAGTGCTCACTCTTCATTCTGCTACCACAGGCTGCTTTCCTGTTTATTGTGGCTGTTGTACAGTCACTGGGCTGAGTATAACTTTGAATATCTTATATTTGCATTAGTAGAAATATTAGTTTTATTCTTTCATTAAATCTGTTTTCATTTCAACCCACGGGTTTCCTCTCCTTTTCCTGATCCCCTTTCTAGGCTGAGGAGGGGTTATTTGGTGACAGAAGAACTGCTACAGTCTAGCCCCAGATACAAGCTAAATGTAGACACATTTCAAATGGAGCTTCCAGTCAGAAGGACTTTCAAGTCCAAGTTGCCGTGATTTGGAAAGCACTTGAAGGTCTTTCTGAGCTGAAGCTCCATTTGAAATCCGTCCACATTTTTGGTCCATTGTATGTAAAGAAAGTTTCTATGTTTCTGGTACATTGTATGCAAAGAAAATTAGCCAGGTACTGACATTTCTCCAAATGTTCTGGCTCCTCAAAAGAAGTTTTCATTTACAAGTTGATAAAAATATATAGACATAGGCACAGACAGAGCCACACAAACTTCCATGTGTGCATCAGTAACAGAAAATAATAGTCTGATATGCACACCCATAATAAACAGAAAGAGAGCATAGATTGACCCCAGGAGGAGATAACTTCTCTCACATCCTGTTGGCACACAAACACCGGTGCAGAAGGCCAATGATTAACATTGGTTGTGTGGCTGTTAGAAACATTCCATCTAGAGATGTAAAATTACCTTCCTGTAAATGAAAGGGGGAGAGTTATAAAAGGCCATGCCTTACATGGATAACGAAAAAAGCATTTTACATTCCCCTCCTGTGATATAATTGCTACGTCTCTGAGCTCTGCTGAATCAAAGTTTAGCTTGTGCTCAGATCAGCGTACTGTGAAACACAAATATTCAAAGTAATAAGCTAATGCTTAAAAGATATTATCTTTTAATACAAAGAAAGCCCAAACAGACATTGGCTGATCAAAGCAAGTGTAAGACAGGGACACTGTAGTTTTAGTCTGCAGCTGTTCTCCATAAATAACATGCACCTAGAGCTCATGAAGATCTTTGAGAGCTCACTGACCATTTTACAAGGAAGTTTATGAACGTTTTATGTAATAAAAAGGAGGCCGTAAAGATAACATACTCTTTATTAATAAAACACAGATGAAAGGGTCAAACTTTTTATAGCTCACATTAAAAGAGAGCTGTGACATTATTTCTCTATATTAAGGAATGTGAAATTTTATGGATCTCCTAAAAGATGCTACAAGTTCAGAAGTCAGTTAGGTTCTTCAGTGGCTTCGCATTACATTGTATTCATAGCACGCCAGGGGTTTGAAAGTATAATTTAGAGTGGTCCTCATAGAAAAGCTCATGATTCTGAAATCAGAGTGGAAATAGGCATTTTTCTTTATGTCAGTTTGCAAAGAAATATTCCCAGAGCTGAAGTATAAAATCTAGCAACTCATCTTGCCTTTCTGGCATCCTGTACAGGTAAGCTGAAATTCTGTTCGTCGCTATAATGTACAGTAGAAACAGCTTATGAAGCAGACAGTTAAAATACTTGTGCAACTTCATTCTTCCTAAAAATAATAACCATTTTTAAAAACCCAAACCAACATAGAAATCCCTGAAAAGCCTCACACTGAAATGGGGTCAGAACATGCCTCACGTGTATTGACATCTTGGAGACAACATCTAAGGCAGCAACAGCTTTTTGCACAACACAGTTGCCTCTGTCTTGTTGGTGTCACCTCCTACATAACATTTAAGGTTACCATATTCACAGCAAATACCAGTCTGATTATCAAGCAGAGGAACAGCAGCCCCTCATTCTGCCAGTACGCAGTGGATGGCAATTTCACAATCACTGTGTCCTCCCAAAGCAAGGACAAGCAGACTTTCAGAATGAATAAACATCTGTTAGTTCCGGGTCCTGGTGCCAGAACTATGAACAATTACCTGGGATTCTTTGGAATCATATATTCTAAAGAGACAAGTTGCCCTGGGTGAAACCAGGAACTTACCTCCCATCTGGCTGCCCTCATCACCAGACCACCTGCATTGCTCTTTTGCAGAAATTATGGTGAAAGGAATTGCATAAAAGCCTTCTTGGTGTCACTTTTTAAATTCCAGAGTCCAGTACATCTAACACAACTGGCAAAGCACTTTCTGTGTCCAGCCTGAGTACAACAATGCCCTTCTGTCCTGGGCTTCCAAAGATAGGAGGAGAAATAAGCCATCTCAGCTCTGACTGAGAAGAGAATTTCAGTAGCAATTCTAGTAAGATATGGACAGAAATTGTCTGTTCATTCAGAGAATTTCCATGAATTCAATGATTCAACAATTAATAAACAATTAATTACAGATTCTGGTATCAAAGAAGCCTGAAAACAACCAGCCAACCCTTAGGAAACACACACTTCCCTTCAGGTGCCCCTTCCTCCCCTGCCCTATTTGCTCTTCAGGCCCCTCACCATATGCTATGCTCAGCACCTTGGGTTAGGTGCTGGGTGGCCCAGGAGACGGGGGCCAGCATATGCATGGTGGTTCCTTCACTGGCAGCAGCTCCTTTTGGGTTGCACCTCTTAGCTCCTGTTCAAGCAGCCCCTTGGCTCTGCCCAGGTGTGGTCTTCTCTCTTTCCTCATTACCCCACATTGTGGTCTTTTTTTCTACATTGCTCCTCCTGCTCTGGCCTTGCTTCTCCTTTTGCTTGGTGTTTACCACCCTCCACTTGAAGGTATTTTCACAGAGGTGCCACAGATTCCCTTGAGGATGAGCTCAGTCGTGCCCTGTGGTGGGCCAGGACAGCTGGAACTGGAGGTGACCGGCTCAGGGCAGCCCTGGCACTCTCCTCACAGAGGCTATCCCTGAAGCCCCACTACCAAAATGTTGACATTGATAAGGGGGAAAAATCATGATGGAGGTAGTCAAACACTGAAAGAGGTTGCCCAGAGGCTCTGGAGTTCCCACCCCTGGAGGTTCTCCAAACACAGCTGGACAAAGCCATGAGCAACCTTGGCTAGCACCCATGCCAAGCCCTTCTCTGAGCAAGGTGTGGATGAGATGAGACCCAGAGGGCCTTTCCTGCCTAAATGACTCTCTGTTTCTACAGAACTGGTTGGATCACTTCCAAACTCAGTAATGCTTGGAAGACACAGGAGTACAGATACAGACCAGCACATGGTTGTCTCTGCATTACTGAGGACAGCCTACTCTTCCAAATCATTATTCTCACAGAGTTTGTGAACAAAGGCACAGCTAGAGGAGGAGACAGGAAATGGAGTCTGAGGAGATTAACTGAAAATGAACTTTCAAACACAGAAGGCTGTGAAGTAGGGAGTCTCACCACTGTGAGACTCTGCTGTTTCTTCATTTCAAATCCCATAGACTGGAAACTGCATTTGCTCTCCCTACTCTGCTGCCTTTTCAGCTAGGAGCTGGTTCAGCCCTGGAACCGTTGTGACATTCAGGCCATGACCAAAGCCTTGTCTGCATCTGTGAGCCTTCCTGGGCTGTGCCTGAAGAAGATCTGGGTTGAATTCTCCTTCTTTCTCCTTGATTCTTGCAAGATACTAGTGTCTCAGTGCTGGTCAGTGGGTCCTGCTATGAAAGAGAGAAGGTTCTGGTACTTCATTTTGAGGGTGGAATGTTGGAAGGCATAAAGGGACCTGGGAAATGACACTGTCAGTACATTCTATATGAAAAAAAGAAATCTCATCTTTGAATTTATTACACTTCTTCCTCCTTTCACTACCTAAAAATTACCTGCTGTTTTCAGAATTGATTTGCAGGGTCAAATGCAGGTCTTCTGCCTTCTTTGGAAACAGTCTGATGTGAGTGCTGTGAAACAGGGAAGCAAGTCACCCACCTGTTTGGCTGGTTGTCAATTGGTTGCTTACAGCTCTTCTTGACTGGTTGATGTGGGCTAAACATAGACACTGCTAGGTAAATGTTTGGACTCAATGGTTGTCAAAGGTCTTTACCAACGTAAGCAACTCTGTGATTCTGATTCTGACACCATCTACAAATAAGTCCATTGGGGATATTAGAAATTACATGATTGTATTTCTGGCTCCTGCCTGTTGACAGGCAGGAATGGCACTAGCTATTCTTCTTAGCTCTCTTCTTGACATTTTAAGTATATATCTCTTTGCTTGTCATCAATTCAGTATCATTGAGAAACACAGAGAAATGCAGCATTGGGAATATTTATGTATGTGGCAATGTATTCTCCTTTTGAAATGCCCCAGGGCATTTCACAGCAAAGCACTAGCAGCACCTTGCATATACACGATGACATCATGTCTGTGTTTAGAAGCAGTCCACGTGAGGTGCTTTCAGCTTGTATTTGTCACACAGAAACCTATTTGATTGTGCTTTCCCTATTGAGACAAACATTACACCAAACATGCAGCATAATTCAGTGCAAGTATCAGAGTTCAAAGTCAGTGGTCTAACCAGGAAGTTTGATATAGCTTTTAATATATATGGATTGAAGTCCCATGGCTCTGCACACATGCAAAAGAGCCATCATAACTTAGCATCCAGCCTCCAAACCCCTTCTACGTCAGTGGGGAAAGCAAACTATGTGAAGTCTACTTGAATAAGCAGTGTTCCTATTAATCACAGCACACACCTAACAACCACCAACCATACTATAAATGGAAGAGAAAAATAATTGCTTTTTTTGCAAAGGCTGCCAGCAAAAGGTGGGAGTATCACAAGATGTTTTATGTTCTACCCTACCACCGACCCACTGGAAGGGAGATGTGTGCTCAGATTCATCTTCATCTGAAGTAGTCTTAGATCCAGAAAACACTAAGGAGAGAGTTTGTGGCTTCATCCACAAAGACAGGAAGAGCATGACTTGCTGGAAGTCCTGTAGTCCAGATCCTGGCCCTGACCCAAGGAGTATTTCAGATTTTATCCTATTAGAATTTACTATAAAATGCATTAATGAATAGGCCAGGGAATAAGGACAAGAATCCAGACTCTTGGAGAGAAGACTGAAACATACCTCCTGCTTGAGAAATAACCTTGAATTTAGAGTCAGTAAAGCCACCTTCTCACACCGTAAGTCAGACTCCCGAGCCTCACAACGACTTAACCTAAAGGCACCAACCTGTGCCCTATGTACTGTGGACCCTGCCTGGGTAGCCTCTGCTGCCAGATCATTTCCTAGGTCCTGCTCATTACCAGAGCTTGTCTCCAGCTCCTGAGGAGCCGGAAAAAAACTGGCAATGACAAGCAGCCAATTTTTATTTTCTGCTTTGTTGAGCTTAAGAAAGTCATTAACCTTTATGGCCATTTTTTACAGGGAAAGCATTTAGCTGGACATTATCTCTTCACATCTGCTGCAATGACAGCAGATCATCTACAATATGGTCCACTGTTAAGTTCCCCTAGAAGTCTTCTTGGTGCCTGGCTCTGGAGATAGCTGTGTCTATAGTTTTCCCCACAACACAGGTCTATTTACTCTGGAGTGATAACAGAGGCTATCTTCTCCAAAGGGGTAACTCTTTGACAAGAATTCATCAGGTGTCTACATGAGATCAAATAGTTTACTCCTTTTTTTCGGTGAGGATAGATTTCTTCTATGTGAAGAGCTCTGACTCTAACTTGATGTAAATTCATCCAAGGAAATTGAGAACATAACATGTGAGAAACTATCAGTTTTGAGCCAGCTTCATTTAAAAAAAAAAAAAAATAATAAATCAAGAAGTTAGGAGCTTCAAGGAAATAGCTTCTAAGTGCCCTGTAATTCAGAGGAATTCAGAACTTAGCTGTACTTGCCTCAGAACAACTGCACACCAGAAAGAGAATCACCAGGATCCAGCCTGTGGTAAATGCTAGCCAAAGTGGGAGATCTGTAACACAGCTCAGAGCCTGACTGGCTGCTCTATTCCCACACCATAGAACAAGTGCAAGCCTGCATCCTCAGGTTGAGGGAGAAGAAACACCTACAACTTTTCTTTGAAAGGACTGGCAGAAGTGGAGAGAGTTGCTTCTTCCCAAGAATGGCAAGAAGTGAAGTTTCTGCCTGTGACTCGCTAGCTACCTTTCCAGAAGTGTCACATCTAAGCATAGTGTTCTCCACGGCCAGAAGGCACTCAAATCTCGGTCACTTCACCAGTGTCAGGCACACCAGGCTGCAGGGCATTTTTTGAACTTGGAAAGATGCTTTCTGTCATTGATACTGCACAATGCTCTGCCACACCACAGCACTGAGGCTTTTGTGGCTTGCCCATTGCAATCACTGAATCTGCCTTCAAAATCTTTTATTTCTTCAGCTCTCGCTCCCCTTCTTTTGTAAACCTGTTTACCCGGAGGGCAAACACAGCAAGTTGTTCACAACCACTTCTCCTGGGGAGAAGAATAATCCTTAGTGATTCTGTAATGACTGCAGCAGATTTGCAGAGAACAGTAAGTCTAGGCTACCTAATCGCTGGTACCAGCAGCGAGCTGCATGCAGGCTCCTCTGTTACCATGGGCTGGCTGAAGTTATACTGCGGGCACAGGGGAATGGTGCAGCCCATCACAGCCTGAGGGTCATGCTGGGCAGGCAGCACAGGCTCTTTGCTATGTGATCTAACTCCTCGATATGCAGTAGTGTTCTGATCACTTTTTAACTTTGCAGCCTCTTTCTTACAACATGGAAGTTAGGTTTAATATTGTACCACCAGTCTAACCGATTCCATTGTGCTGTGGGAAGTCTTTCCCTAGCTTTGCTCTCTGTTCACACCCCCAAGAATCACATTAATCCTGTTTACCACAGGGAGTTCAAAACACAAGATCCTAAACGCAGATTCCAAAATTACTTATAATCCAAGCTGTTCACTATGCCTGCACTTTCCTGAGACAACTGTGCATGATACAGGCTCAGAACCATCGGTGCTTTCCCCCTGACATATCCCACTCTTTGCAACCAGCCTGATACTACGTGACCCGCAATGAGATTGTTCCTCTCATTACACACGCAGAAAGTCACTTCCTCTCTGCAGGGTCAGTGTTATGGTAAACGAGGGGCCAGGCAAATGCCTGAGCAAGAGGAAAGGACACAATGAAGACACCTGGTTGGCAAGACTACCCACCAGTGCAAGCAAGGGGATCAAACAGCCAAAGCGTCACCCAAAACTGCAGAGTGAGGCGTAGCTTCAGACAGCCATGGCATCTGACTGAGCGGGACCCCCGGTGCACGGTACTGGATGGGAGAGAGGGTGTTTCGGAACACCACTTCTACAGTTAGGAGAGGGCACTGCCGACGAGACCTGCTGCCGCTCGAGGAAACGGTGCAGGACTGTGCCTGGCAGAGCGGGGTCTGCAGCTGTCCCCGCGGGAGCCGGGCTGCAGGGCCGCACAACGGGGCTCCTGGCAGCACTCAGGTAACGGCACCGCGGCGGAACAAGACCCCACGGGGCCCAAACTGGCAAAAGAGGTCGGGGCGCGGCGGGGCGGTGGAAGCCGTGTCCCCGCCTGCCTGTCCCGGGAATGCCGCAGACGTCTCCGTGAGTGACAGCACGAAGGACGCGCCCGCCGGCCCCGTCGGAACGGCCCTGGGCGCGCCGGTGTGGAGCTCTCACTTTGTGCGCAGCACCAGTATCACAAAGCAGCTCTACTCCGGCGCAGCGGTGAAGCTGCCGTTGGCAATCCGTGCCCCCGCCTCGCCGATGGCGGAGCCACAGAATCACAGCGAGCGCTGCTCCTGCTGCAACACCAACTGTGTGGAACGGCCGCTGAGACGGCTCTTCGAAGGGCTGGGGTGCAGCGTGGCCGCCTGCCCCTGGCCCTTCGTACTGCTGCCGCTGCTGCTGTCAGGCGGGCTGGGCGCCGGCTTCATCTTCCTGCCGCAACGGCAATCGAACGATATCGAGCAACAGTTCACACCGACGGACGGTCCCGCCAAGGCCGACCGCGACTTCGTGCAGCAGTACTTCCCCACTAATTACTCGCAGGGCTTCTCTGCCACACGGCTGCCCACCGAGGGAGCCTACGCCGCCCTTATCGCCGTGGCGCTGGACGGACGCTCTGTCCTGGACCCGGAGGCCTGGGAAGAGGTGCTGAAGCTGAACGCGGCGGTGACAGACAGCGACTACGAGCGCCTCTGCGCCCGCAATGCCACCGACGGCGACTGCAGCAGCCCCAACCCGCTGCTACCATGCCCCGCCAACGCGACGGCGCCCGCCCCGCAGAACATCACCTACCCCGGCATGGAGGCCTCCTTCCTGGGCACCGCGCTGGGCGGTGTGAGCACGGACGCCGGCGGGCGGGTGGTGTCGGCGCGGGCCCTGAAGCTGATGTATTACCTGCAAGAGGACGGCCCCGAGGCGGCCGAGAGCCAGCGGTGGCTGGAAAGGTTCCTGCAGGACTTCCCATCAAAGCTGGCGGATATGAAGTTCACCGCCATTCAGGTAAGCAGCTGCGGGAACCGAGACCCGGGGTGCTCGGGCTACCGCGTCGCCGGCCGGGAAAGGAGCTGGAGGAGAGAACAGGCTGGGGCGTTCTGCAGGGTGTGAGGGCCACGGGGATGTGCCAGTGCCGATGTGATGCTCAGCGTTGCCTCTGCGTCTGGATAGAGACCAGGGAAGAGCTACAAGTGCTTCATCTTCTCTTTCCTTGCTGTTTTAACCACAGGTGACTTACTTTACCTCGCTGTCCAGGCAGCAGGAGTTTGAGGGAAATACCAAGAGCGTGATCCCACTCTTCTCCATAACGTATTTCTTGACAATAACCTTTTCCATCGTCTCTTGCCTAAGGTAAAGTGCCTTCTTCTAAGGGATGGATCAAGGAGGAGTGACCTCCACCCTTCTTTACCTTGTCTGAACTGATTTCTGCTCTTCTCAAGTGAGGTCTTTCTTGAAGCTGCAGACTTCTCGTGACATTTGGCAACAGGCACGGTCAATCCTTTGCCGCTTCTCTCCTGCTTGTGCCTGTTTCCCAGCGGATTACATGGGGTTTGTGGTCCCTGCCCCACAAACGCCTGAGTGAGTGCTCAGTTCACACTTGAAGGCCAGTATCCATTTGTCTGTCCTCCGAAGCCATCAGCCATTTCTGTAGTCCCTGCCTCACAAAAATCCTGAACGATTTAAACCACTGAAACAACTCCCCACTTTAGATCTTTCCAAGAGGCCCAGGGTGCTGTAACTTTGACACCAAAATACACTGTGGCAAAGGAAAGACTTGGAAGGGTGAAAGGGTTCTGCGTTCCCATATTCAGGAGGGGGACAGCCTGGCAGCAGCAGAATCCTGCACTAGCACTTCCCTTGATTAAAACTTACAGCTCAGCTTGGCAGACCCAGAGGGGACATCACCAGAAAGATGCAACAAAATCAGAGAAGTCCTCATTTATGGGGGGAGGGAAGGAATAAGTGATGCTATTGCTTCTTTCATAGCTTCTGTCCTCATCTTGCCCACAACCTACTGATTAAAGATAAGTTAAAAAGAGGAAGGAAGCAGGGGAGGGAGGAGGAGGTGGAACAAGATGTGGAGCTCTGTTTGCACCTTTTTTCTGCCACCTGCTCAGTTAAAGTACAGGTGAATGAGCTCTAGATTCATAGTTTACTGCAAATCCAGGTACAGCTTTAGGTATTCTGCTTGCTAGTAGAGTCTGAGCCTTCCCTGCTGTCTGCAGAGGACTTAACCTGTCCTATCTCTGCTGGTGGAAGGTCACCATTGTACATTTGTCACCCTTATGGCTCTGTTTGTGGGCTTACTGGTTTAGTGCCTGCCTCAAGCACTGCATCCATTAAGGCTGTCCAATTTCTGGATACAGCTGTTTGCCTTGGGGTTTAGAGGTTCTCCTAAAGTTGACAAATGGGCTATAGCCTGGAAAATGTGACTAATTTGCGAGAGGTAACACTTTACCCTCTCAGTCTTGCCCAGTGCTGACACCTGGGAGCTGTCCTAACAAACAGCAGTTTTCATCAAGAGTTCTCTTCCCAGACAGGTTGTGGTTGGTGCCTGTGGACTTCTTGTGCCAAACATCTTAGTGACATTTTTGACATGTGGCTAAAATCTTCCTTACAATGTTTTCAGGTTGAGCTGTGTAAGAAATAATGTCTGGCTTGCATGCTGTGGAGTGCTTTCTGCTGGTTTCGCTGTATTGAGCACCTTTGGATTGTTGCTCTTCTGTGGAGTGCCCTTTGTGATCACTGTAGCAAACGCACCGTTTCTCATTCTGGGTAAGTAGAGGAGTTGGAGTCTAAGCATCAGGTCAAGGGCAGGTCTGTCCTGCAGGAGGGGAAGAGTCACTTGTGGTCCTTGTAGAATGTAGTGCTTTCTCCTTAGAGCATTCAGCATTCTGTGCTTCCTGCATAATTCCAATGCATTTTCTGTTTGTTTTGTTTGCTCATCAATTGCAGAGTGTCTGCATTTCAGAAGGACCCTTTTGGATCCTCGGGAAAGGGCTCAAGCCAGACTCTGCAGATACTTTGTAGAGAACATGCAGACTTCACTCTTCCTTAGATTAGAACAATGCATTGAAGGCAACCATCATTAGATGGGATGAACTGCTGTGAATCCTGCCTGCTTTCCAGAAGCAGCTTGGCTTGCTGCTGTCCAGCAGCACCTTCTGACCTGCTGCTTAATTCATCTGTGCATACTCCTCTGGGCAGTCAGTAGTGATTTCTGCTGTTCTTTTAGGCTCAGCTCTATCAGCCATGCTTGCTCCTCTGTTCACACAGTCTTGCTTTCCTTTTTGATGTGACTTCACTTCCAGGGAATAGAAGAGCCCTTGAGAGAGTCACACTGGCAAAATACTGAAAGGTCTGTGGTTAAAATCCCTAGAGCAGGGCTGAGACAAGCACATTGGCTCTTCATTCACAGTTGAACATCACAGTAAGCAGTGTATTTTGATCTCTGTAACCTGCACCACTGAACACCTGGAGAGCAGCTGCAGCACACAGTCAGAGATGGGCTAGGTGTGCTCAGTCCTTCAGCAGAGTAAGGTGAGGGATCAACAACCCCTCAGGGCACCAGGGGTCTCTCAAGTGTAATAAATTCAGCCACATGCAAAGAATCTCTTTTCCTGTGCCTGCTTACCTTGCATCAGCACTAGAGCAACGTTCCCAGCCTCATTTTATTCAGAAACAAATGTGATTGATTTTGTGCTTCTGTTGAGTGCTGGCAGTTGCAGTGCAGCCTTAACTTTGTCTCCTCTTGCAGGGGTTGGCGTTGATGACATGTTCATCATGATTGCTGCCTGGGAACAAAGCTTAAGAAGAAAAGAGAAATCCAACGTTAAGTCTCTGCTGGCTGAGACTTACTCAGAAGCAGCACTTTCTGTCACCATCACCACTCTCACTGATGTTTTGGCCTTCTTCATTGGCACCTGGACTTCTTTTCCATCTGTGCAGTCATTTTGCCTTTACACAGGCACTGCTTTTGTCTTCTGCTATATCTATACCATGACCTTCTTTGGGGCAATTCTTGTGCTAAACCATAAAAGGGAGCAAGGAAACCGGCACTGGCTGACTTGCATGCGCGTGGGAGGAGGTGAAGGTCAGACCGAGTCCTGCCTGTACAACGCTTGCTGCATAGGCAACTGTTCTGGGCACTCACCTCAGCTAGAAAGCGAGCATCCAATGAGCATATTCTTTAAGAAGTACTATGGCCCTTTCTTCACCAGCAAATGGATCAAGCCACTTGTGGTGCTGCTGTACGTAGCGTATCTGGCTGGCAGCATTTATGGGTGCACGCTGATCAGGGAAGGCATCGACCTTCGGAATCTGGCCAGCGACAACTCGTACGTTGGTCCATTCTATGATGACAATGAGGAATACTTCTCAGAATATGGCCCCAGGGTCATGGTTGTCATTACTGAAAGTGTAGATTACTGGAATGAGACTGTTCGCCTTGGCATTGAGAACTGCACCCAGGAATTAGAGGCCATTTCATATGTAGATAAGAACCTCTCAGAGTCATGGCTGAGAGTGTACACAGATTTTTCATTAGATCTAAACAATAAGACTCTTTTCCTTGATAACTTAGATAAGATGTTCCACTTCATTCCCAGTTTTAAGTGGGACATTAACAGGACTCAGGATGAAATCAAAGCTTCTCGTTTCTTCATCCAGACAGTGAATGTGACCTCAGCTGTTGATGAGAAGAACCTTCTCCATGAGTTAAGAGAGACAGCCAGGCAGTGCAGTGTGCCATTACTGGTGTACCACCCAGCGTTCATCTACTACGATCAGTACCTGGTCATAGTGCAGAACACCATTCAGAACATCGTGGTTGCTGCTGGGGCAATGCTCATTGTCTCCCTTTTGCTCATTCCCAGCCCCTTGTGTTGCCTGTGGGTGACTTTTGCTATAGCTTCTGTCATAGTCGGTGTGGCTGGCTTCATGACCTTTTGGAGTGTCAATCTAGACTCCATATCCATGATCAACCTGGTCATTTGTATTGGGTTTTCAGTAGATTTCTCTGCTCACATTTCCTATGCCTTTGTGAGCAGCGGAGAGTCCTCGGCCAACAGAAGGGCAATCGAAGCTCTGTCCCTGCTGGGTTACCCAGTATTGCAAGGTGCAGTTTCTACTATCCTGGGAGTCGTTGTCCTGGCTGCAGCCAAAACCTACATCTTTAGGACATTTTTCAAGATCATGTTCCTTGTTATTTTGTTTGGGGCTCTTCATGGCCTTGTTTTCATTCCAGTGTTTTTAACCTTCTTTGGAAGCTTTGGCAGATCACTCCGCAGTATAGAACCCAGTGACAGTTCACTCCACAATAGCAAATTTGAAAACAAAGAATTGGGTAAAATTAATGCTGGGGGAAACTTCTACCCATCACATTACAGGAACAATAAAGACTGTCCATGAGTAAGTTAAATATTAGATATATATTTTTTTATATGTAGATTAAAAAGCAGTGGCTTTCAGGGAATATAAAACATGACAAAAAGGGAAGGACAGAAAAATAAATGCAGCAGAGAAGAAAAGGCTTCAGAAACGCCAGGCAAGAAAATAACAGAAGAAAGGAAAACACAGAAAATGGATTTGCATTTCTTACTTGTTTGTGTTTGACTCTGCTGCTGGTTAATCCTTTTTTTGTGACTTGTTTGCTGAATGCATTAAAGTTATTTTGAACACTGAGCATGGCATCAGCTTAATGGGCCACGTTACAGGTTTGTCAGACAGTCTACACTGGAGGGAAGTGTTCCCACAGGTTGGCATTTCCTGCCAGTTTACCTTGATGCCATAACTCAGCTCAGCTCTGAGTCCAAAGACAATTTTCCCCCAGGAGGCTCAAACCTGTAGGTTTTACAGCAGCAGGCCATGGGCTGCAGTGATTCATAAGCCTTCAGGAGACAAAGTCTGTGTAGGCTGTGGTGCAGCACAAAGAACCCTTAGGGAAGACAAACCAACTGACTGACATTTTCTATTCATAGTTTCATAGTTTCATAGTTTCAGTCAGGGTTGGAAGGGACCACAAGGATCATCTAGTTCCAACCCCCCTGCCATGGGCAGGGACACCCCACACTAGATCAGGCTGGACAGAGCCTCATCCAGCCTGCTCTTAAACACCCCCAGGGACGGGGCCTCGACCACCTCCCTGGACAACCCATTCCAGGGTTTCACCACTCTCATGGTGAAGAACCTCCTCCTCACATCCAGCCTGAATCTCCCCACCTCCAGCTTCATTCCATTCCCCCTAGTCCTATCACTACCTGATATCCTGAGAAGTCCTTCCCCAGCCTTCCTGTAGGCCCCTTTCAGATACTGGAAGGCGACAATTAGGTCACCTCGGAGCCTTCTCTTCTGCAGACTGAACAGCCCCAACTCCTTCAGTCTGTCCTCATAGGAGAGGTGCTCCAGCCCTCTGATCATCCTCGTGGCCCTTCTCTGGACACGTTCCAGCACCTCCACATCCCTCTTGTAATAGGGGCTCCAGAACTGGACACAGTACTCCAGGTGGGGTCTCACCAGGGCTGAGTAGAGGGGGAGGATCACCTCCCTCGACCTGCTAGCCACACTTCTCCTGATGCAGCCCAGGATCTGATTGGCTTTGCGGGCTGCAAGTGCACACTGAGAGCTCATGTTGAGCTTTTTGTCCACCAGCACCCCCAAGTCTCTCTCCTCAGGGCTATCCTCCAGCCAGTCACTGCCCAGCCTGTATTTGTGCCTGGGATTGCCTCGACCCAGATGCAGGACCCTGCACTTGCTCTTATTGAACTTCATGAGGTTGGCCTGTGCCCACCTCTCCAGCCTGTCAAGGTCCCTCTGGATGGCCTCCCTTCCCTCCAGCGTGTCTGCTGCACCACACAGCTTGGTGTCATCAGCAAACTTGCTGAGGGTGCACTCAATGCCACTGTCCATGTCCCCCACAAAGATGTTGAATAAGACAGGTCCCAGGACTGATCCCTGAGGGACTCCACTTGTCACTGGCCTCCACTGGGACATGGAGCCATTGACAGCCACTCTTTGGGTGCGGCCATCAAGCCAGTTCCTTATCCATCTAGTGGTCCACCAATCAAACCCATGTGTCACCAGTTTGGAGACCAGGATGTGGTGTGGGACAGTGTCGAAGGCTTTGCTCAGGTCCAGGTAAACGACATCAGTTGCTCGCCCCTCATCTATTAATTTTGTCACCTGCTCATAGAAGGCCACCAGGTTGGTCAGGCAGGATTTGCCCTTGGCAAAGCCATGCTGACTGTTCCCAATCACCTCTTCACTATTCTTTTGAGCGAGTAGTGACTCCAGGAGGATCTGTTCCATGATCTTTCCAGGCACAGAGGTGAGACTGACTGGCCTGTAGTTCCCTGGTTCCTCCTTCTTGCCCTTTTTGAAGATGAGGGCAATGTTTCCCCTTTTCCAGTCTGTGGGGACTTCACCAGACTGCCAGGACTTTTGAAATATAATAGAGAGGGGTTTAGCAACCTCATCTGCCAGTTCTCTCAGTACCCGTGGGTGTAACCCGTCGGGTCCCATGGACTTGAACACTTTCAGGTTCTTCAGATGATCACGAACCTGATCTGCACTTACAATGGGCAGTTCTTCCTCCCTGTCCCTGGCTTTGACTTCCATAACATCAGGAGTGTGGCTAGAGGCCCTTGCAGTGAAGACTGAGGTAAAGAAGTTATTAAGTACCTCAGCCTTTTCCTCATCACAGGTGACCATGTCACCATTTTCTTTTCTGAGGGGGCCCACACCTTCCCTAGTCTTCTTCTTCCCATTAATATACCTGTAAAAGTTCTTAGTATTCCCTTTAATCTCCCTGGCTAGATTCAACTCAAACTCTGCTTTGGCTTTCCTGACCAGGACTCTTGCTGCTCGGGCAGCTTCCTTATATTCCCCCTGTTCTACCTGTCCTTCCCTCCACTTCCTGTAGAGTTTCCTTTTAAGTAATAGTGTGTCCAGTAGCTCCTTGCCCATCCAGGCAGGCCTCCTAGCATTCTTACCTGCTTTTCTCTTTGTTGGTACACAGAGCTCCTGGACACAGAGGAGGTGGTCCTTGAATACTGACCAGCTGTCCTGGGTCCCTCTTCCCTCCAGGGCTTTGTCCCATGACACTTTGGCTAGCAGATCCCTGAAGCGATCAAAATCTGCATGCCTAAAGTCTAGGGTCATGAGCTTGGAATACTTCCTCCTGATTGCCCTGAGGATGTTAAATTCAACTGCTTCATGGTCACTGCAGCCAAGGCCATCTGTGAGCCTCACATTGCTTACCAGCCCTTCCCTGTTGGTGAGAACAAGGTCCAGCATAGCACCATTTCTTGTTGGTTCCTCTACCATTTGGAGGAGGAAGTTGTCTTCTATGCAGTCCAGGAACATCCTGGATTGCTGGTGCCTTGCTGTGTTGTCCCTCCAGCAGATGTCCGGGTGGTTGAAATCACCCATGAGGACCAGGGCTTGTGACCTGGAAGCTGCTTCTATTTGCCTATCATGTTCTTGGTGTCCTGTGTTCTTCCCAAGATTAAACATCATTTTGGTTTAACAAGTTTGTGTGTAGCTTCTGTTGGCTCTGATTTGCAAAGGCATATGCCATAGATTATTATCTTTTGTGGACCTCCTGGGTGACCACCATGGAAGACGCTGTGCCATGGTGGGACAGGGGAAGGATTCACTACAATCACACCCTGGTTGAGGACAAAGTGAAAAAGCAACTCAGCTTTAACCTGGTCCATCCTAAAAGGGTAACCCTGTATGGAATCAGAGTCATGGAATATTAGGGATTGGAAGAGAGCTCTAGAGATCATCTAGTCCAACCTCCCTGCGAGAGCAGAATCACCTAGGGCAGGCCACACAGGAACAGATGGGATTTGAAAGTGTCCAGAGAAGGAGACACCACAACCTCTCTGAACACCCTGTTCCAGTGCTCTGTCACTCCCACCATAAAGTGTCTCTTTGTGTTGAGGTGGAAGCTGCTGTGTTCTAGCTTGTACTTGTTGTTCCTTGTCCTGTTGCTGGGAACCACCAAAGAGAGACCATCACCTTCATCCTGACATCCACCCTTCAGACATTTAGACATTGACAAGATCCCCACTCAGCCTTCTCAAGTCTAAACAGCCTTGAGTCTCTCCATCAACATTCTGCTGTGTTCATGCATGGCAAGCCATCCTGTGATGTGCTGATGGGACAGAGGAGCTTTCTTTGAATAAAAGCTAAGAATATATGAAGTGTAGGGACAAGACACTGGGCAAAAGGCCAGTTTATAATTTGTTGTCAATTAAATTAATGATTGCAGCTGATATTTGTCATTTTGGGGGAGGAAAAAATGTTTAGAAGTTATTAAAACATTTAGTCCAAATCTGCAGCTGTGAAGTGTCTTCTGAGAGATACAGCAAGTGTGACGAGGCCAGGGTTTGCCTCTGCTCCATCCGCATTTCTGACCCAGCTGCATGAGACCCAGTAGACTGGACAGAATCTTTCCATTTCCTTCATGTTCTCTCTGTTTAGGGGTACAATGGACTGGAAGTCAAGTCAAGGCCTAAGTGGCAAGAAGCCGGGAGGTCGCAAGCTGGTGCTACTGCACGGCTCAGCTGCCAGAGGGCGCAGCGCGGCGAGAGACCAGAAGGGACTTGAGGCAGCCGCCCTCTGCTGGGCACGCAGTGTAACTGTCATTGGAGGGGAAGGGAAGGGGAGGGAAGGGGAGGGAAGGGAAGGGAAGGGAAGGGAAGGGAAGGGAAGGGAAGGGAAGGGAAGGGAAGGGAAGGGAAGGGAAGGGAAGGGAAGGGAAGGGAAGGGAAGGGAAGGGAAGGGAAGGGAAGGGAAGGGAAGGGAAGGCCTGAAGAGAGCATGGCACTGCAAGTACTGCATGGACCTCATGAGGTCAGCAGAAACAAGATATTGCACGCAGCTGTACAGTCAGAGCGGGGCAGGACAGGGCAATGGGCTTCCTGCAGTGATCCACTCTGCACAGCAGGGTTTTATCAGCCTTCAACGGCATGAGATTTAACACATCCAAGTGCCGGGTTCTGCACATTGGCCACAACAACCCCATGCAGTGCTACAGGCTGGGGTCAGAGTGGCTGGAGAGCAGCCAGGCAGAGAGGGACCTGGGGGTGCTGGTTGATGGTAGGATGAACATGAGCCTGCAGTGTGCCCAGGCAGCCAAGAGGGCCAATGGCATCCTGGCCTGCATCAAGAACAGTGTGGCCAGCAGGAGCAGGGAGGTCATTCTGCCCCTGTACACTGCACTGGTTAGGCCACACCTCGAGTACTGTGTCCAGTTCTGGGCCCCTCAGTTTAGGAAGGATGTTGACTTGCTGGAACGAGTCCAGAGAAGAGCAACAAAGTTGGCGAGGGGCTTGGAACACAAGCCCTATGAGGAGAGGCTGAGGGAGCTGGGGTTGCTCAGCCTGGAGAAGAGGAGACTCAGGGGTGACCTTATCACTCTCTACAACTACCTGAAGGGAGGTTGTAGACAGGCTGATGATGGTCTCTTCTCCCAGGCAGCCAGTACCAGAACAAGAGGACACAGTCTCAGGCTGCACCAGGGGAGGTTCAGGTTGGATGTTAGGAAGAAGTTCTATACAGAAAGAGTGATTGCCCATTGGAATGGGCTGCCCAGGGAGGTGGTGGAGTCGCCATCATTGAGGGTGTTCAGAAGGAGACTTGATGGGGTGCTTGGTGCCATGGGTTAGCTGTTTGGGTGGGTTGGATTGGTTGATGGGTTGGACACGATGATCTTGAAGGTCTCTTCCAACCTAGTTTGGTTTATTCTAATAAAGGTTTATTCTAATAAAGTGCTTGTTGTGGGGGGCACTGAGAAACGGCTAGGGGCTGGGAGCTCCTCCCTAAAAGGAATGGGGAAGCTGGATGCCTTTAGAGTAGAAATAAAACCCACATACTTGTCCCACCCTTTCCACAGAATTGCTCCAAATACAAACAAAGATACAGCCCAAACGTTATTGCACTGACTAGAAGAGAAGTGATACTCCTGTGGCAGGCCATAGCTGTGTCCCTACAGTTTCACAGTGCAGACCAGCATGCCAAGTTAACCCTTGGCCCAACACATCCTAGTTTGGTTCTTGTCAGCACTTGTTCGGATTGTCGCATCCATCAAGTGTAGTTGCACTGCTAAGTGAACACTGCAAAATTTGCAGGGGGAAATAACATTTTCAGGATACAGAAGCAGGTGATGCTACACTTACTGGCAGTGGTCACTGTTCTCAGGTTTCTGCTCTATTCTGTAATAGCAACCCTAACTTTTCAAGACATTCTATGTTAATGCTTGGATGTGTTGCACCTGTTCTTCCTCTTTATTTGACAAATGCAATTGTCAAAGTGAATTTAAGTTGAGCAAAATGCCAGATTTTTGTTTAGCTTTTGTAGTTTTGCCACTGCAACCTCTGCTTTTGAAGTCCACAACTAGCAAGGAAAGAGCCTTCATTCGTCATTGGAACGGGTTGCCCAGGGAGGTGGTTGAGTCATCGACCCTGGAGGCGTTCAAGGGGAGATTGGACGTGGCACTTGGTGCCATGGTCTAGTCATGGGGTCTGTGTTGATACGTTGGACTCGATGATCCTCGAGGTCCTTTCCAACTTAAGTGATACTGAGAAAGCAAGAGTTCGTGCTTCTCAGCAGCAGGCACGCAGGCAGACCACAAGGGTTGTTGTAATCAAATGGTACTGTGGCCATAGAAAACTCCCATAAACAATTCAGGTAAAGAGCAAATGATGCACAGACAGGTTTCCAGTCAGGATTACTTCCCAGGTCAAACAGACTTGTGATACTCAGTGCATAAGGAGGAGTACTACTTTTTAGCCCAGTGTCAATTGCATATTGCTTAACCTCTCTTTGAGGGCATGTTTTTACAGACTCTTGGGGTTTTCTCCTCTTTATCTGTTAATTGCTTGCCTATAAATATCACAGCCTCACGTTCCTTGAGCATTGCTCTGTGACTTCCTCTGCTGAAGCAGCCGTCCTAGGCAGTGTTGAATCCACTTCTGTTCATTTAAATCCAGTACCTTCTTTTTATTTATTTTTTTTCCTCACGGTTTCTAGTGCTGGATTTAAACTGTGGAACACAGCTGGGACATTTAAAAAAATGAAGACAGACATTTCTTCTGCTTAGTACTAAACCAAATTATCTCTGAAAAGCACAAGAAAACTTGGCATTTCTATGGGCAAGTCACTTGGCAAGTCCAGAGACAGCAGTTGAGTTTTTTGCATTCAGCTGCTCAGCTGTGTTTTCTGTTGCCAGTTTGAAGTATTAATTTCAAGTGTGGAAAGCAGAAATATTTCCAGTGCTCCTCTACAGGGAGGAGCAGCCTGTATTTGCATGAGCTATTTGAGACTCTCTTTCTTGTAAACCTAGCCCAGCTCATCCTCATTCTGTCCCAAAGTCACCAGCTGCTTCCCGTTTGCACAGAGATGTTGAAAACAGGAGGTCTCACTTTATAACTCTGCCATGCAGATATTTAAGGAGTGCAAATATTGAGCAATCTCTTCCCTGATGTGATGTGCACATCCTTAGAAACAAATTTAATTAACCCCAGTTGATTTTTAACCAAGTCAACCTTCACAGTAATCACTCATGAAGACTGCTCAAGTGATACATGGTCAACTTGATAAACAGAGTAGGAGGAGTTTGAAGCCATGCTAGGTTTGCAACCAGAGTAAGGACCATCTGTTCTGATTTGCCACACTAGTATTAATAGCATATAATCTATAAAATACAGCCATGATATTCATTCAGAAATGTCAACAGGAATTATCAAAGCTCTTCCTGCCATGGGTGCTGCAACTGCAGTGTTCAACAGCTCTGGAGTTTCCATAGGTTTTAATTACTTCTGTGTACCTGAGGAGAGCATGTCTCAAACTGTAAAAACCCTCTGTGTCTCACCCTGAGACTACTGACTTTATCAACCCCAAGTATTTGGATCTGTGTTCAGTGCCCATGTCACAAATTCCAAATGTCTTGCTGTCCCCCATGTGAAAACTGCATGACTTCTGCACTATCCCTTTCCCACCAGAGTGCCCAGGGAATAACTGCTGCATACTCATTTCCAGTCTGAACAGCAGCTAATGAGGAGCTTGCTTTCTGCACAAATCCTTTCTGAAGACCATCACCTTCTGTCTGAAGACCTGGACTATTTTATTAACTCTTTTGCTGAGAAAAGCCAAAAAAAAAAAAAAACCCCAAACAACACAAACCACCAAACCAAAAAACCCACAACACAACAAAAAACACCACACCACCTTGTTGCTAACCATAAGCCAGCTCTTGTGGTTTTAAACCTTAGGAGCCTACCCTGTGAGTTTCTGTTCACAGTTAGCTATGAGTAAAATCTGTTGGCTTCAGCAGATCTACTCAGCGGAGTAAGGACTTCTGTTTGTCGAAGTGGAGGCTTAGGCAGCAAACTGTCAACATTTAAGGCAACTCAAATCCTCATTCACTGAATTTACTTTGAACCAGTTTTATCAGCAGAAATTGTTTCAAACACGTAGGATATACAGCCCGATATGTGTGTATGTATAGGAGTGCACACAAGCACCCACCTCTGATCTTTAAAGAACTGCTTCGTTTTAAAGTCAGCTCACACATTATCAGCCACATTTCTATCTTGCAAACTTCTCTTTTCACAAACAGGTTTTGCTGAAAGTGATGCTTACACAACCACAGCACTGCTTAGAGGTTGGGTTCTTGATTTGGAGTAAGGGTTGCAGCATCAACAAGTTAAATGTGGATTTGAGCAGTTTCCAAAGAAGCAGATAAATTCCACTGAATTTGCTCTGTGTAATACTGACAACAAAGGGAATTTGCATTGTCCTCTGAGTCATAGCTAGCCACTACAGCCACCACAGGAGGTGAGGGCACAGGTGCATTTGTCCTGTGCCCATCTGCCCTTGTAACAGAGGCTTTTATCAAGTAAGAGCTGAGTGGTGTGGAACTGTTAAGCCAGAAATGACAGTAAAAAGGGATGAGGAAGATTTCTAAAACACAAGCTGCCCAGGTAATTACACAAAAGACACAATCCTGTCATCACCATAGCTACCTGTGGTACTTCCAGGGCTTAAAGCCAGGGAGATTTACCAGACAAAGCATGAGTTAAGTTCCTGGAAATCTAAGGAACAGCCATCTACAATGCTCACTGGGCAGGCTTCCACAGCTCATGAAAGCCAATATTATTGACTTCATGGAGAACGGGATTAGAGACTCCATGCTAAAGGCCTGGTTTAATGTTTTAGATCACATTAACAGATTTACTCATCAGGAAGACACCTCTTGTTGTGTACTTTTTCTCCCTTTGTGTTATCACCTGGACCATAATATTTTGACATTTAATCCTTCCAATAATCCCTGCTTAAGCCACAACACCTAGAACCTGTTTCTCAGGACTACATCCAAAAGGCTTTTGAATACCTCTAACTCCACGACCTCCTGGGCAGCCTGTGCCAGTGCTTGGTCATCTTCACAATAGAAAAGTGTTTTCTGATGTCCAGAAGGAGCCTCCCACAGTTCAGTCTGTGATTCTTCTGCTGTCACTGGGCACTACTGAAAAGAGTCTGGCTCCATCCTCTTCGCATTCTCCCTTTAGGGATCCTTCCCTTTCCTGGGTCAAACAATCCCAGCTGCCTCAGCCTTTCCTTATATGTGATGAGCTCCAGTCCCTTAATCATCCCAAGAGCCTCAGATGCCTGAAGAACTTTGGTGCAGCTCTCCAAGCTCCTGCAATGCCTTGTTTTGTTATTAATGCCATTATTTCTCATCATTTTCACACGTGCAAACAGTAAGGAGCAGTCAGGCCAGCATTCCACCAGCATCATAGGAGCAGCCTGTCAAGTAAGATTCATTTTGATCTGTTGACTAAATTAATTAAAACGTTGGTATGGATCCATTTAGGATACAGCATTTTTATTTAACAGTGGTAATCAAGGTTTGTGCAGTAATAAGTTATGACTGAGGGCAACTACATTGTCACTATCAACAGAATACCTGCTTCTCTGGGACACTACCTGAAGATGAACTTGCAAGTTGGCTTCGTAAGATCCTGGGGTTTGGCTGCCTGGGTTCAGAACCAAGGTAGCTCAGCTGGCACCATGGGGAAAGGCTCCCAGAGGCAGTGCAGGGAGGCCGTGGTCACAGCCAGCCCTGGTCTTTGGGAAATGCTTGTAAGCTGAGGCTCCATCACCCAGCCCCTGCCAGAGCTATGTCCACTGCTATGTCAGGGTCCCGCCGCAGCCTGGCTGCTGCCTGTGACCCGGATGCAGATCACAGCTGCAGGCTGACATGCATGTTAGCAGGCATTATTTGACCCAGAAAAAGCAAGAAACAGATATGGGTGTATTTGCAGGAACATGAAGCTCATAGTTCATCCTGCAAACTCCTTTTACGCAACAGGGGGCATGTTTTGATTAATTTCCTGAGGCAAAAAGTGCATCCATGAGCACATTTCCCAAAGGAACATTGGGGCTCTTGGCCATTATTTCTGTATTTATGTCGCTGCTGTTTAGAACATATCTGACTAATTGGATTTGTGGTTGTACCCGAGGAAGGGGAGACAATTGTTTTAGCAGTTTGGCTAAATTTTATATCACTTCAGGCTCTAACTGAAAAATTAAGCTTTCCAAGTACTGTGCTGGAGTCCTAATTATCTTATTACTGAATATGGATCTTGCTAATGGGATCTTTCCTCTGATAACAGGACTGAGAGTTTGGAAACTGAGAGCACAGAATCTTTACAAATATAACCCATGCAGTAACTCTGTCTGAGATTAATTGCAAAGACCAAACAACATTGTCACTAAAAGCCTTCTGTTAGAGACAGGTTCTTTTTTTCACAAGTGATTTGCCTAATTGCCATTCAGATTTTGATCAAAACATCATTTTTCAGGAGGCAATGACAGGTACAGTTTTTCTCCAACAATTATGTTTGATAGCAACTAATGAATCAAAACCAACCCTTTTAAACTAATCCAGAAGCATAAGCAAGAACTTCAAGGTCCTGTTTGTGTTCCAGTTATGATGTTTGGTAATAGAGAACAGCACTTTATCACTGCTCCCATGGCACTGTGGGTTGCTTCTGTGTTTTTGCAGTCCATTCTGTTGCTCCTGGGTAACTTTTCCTTCTGCTCCAGCTCATTGCTACTTTCAGGATATCAAATATGTCATCAGTGTGGATTTTCTAGGCTATTTTTCTGGTCATATATCCTATGTATTTGTCAGAGACAAATGGGAGATTAGTCAGGGCTCTGCCCTTGCTGTCTTACCCTGCATTACAAACTGCTGCTGTCAGAAAAAAAATTCTAATTGCCCCAGCTGCAGCTGAAACTCACTTTGCCAGAGTATTTTTCAAGATCAGGTCTCTTACTATACATTTTGGGGGCTGGCAACTGTTTTGTTTTTATACAAATGTTCTAGTCTCTGGGACATTCATGACAAATCCACAGAAGAAGTCCAAACCAAAAGCCACAGAAGATACGAGCTCCTTCAGCAAACCCTCACAATACAAGCACCATCAGTAGATTATGAAAATCCAGCTCTCACAGTGCTGCTTTGAAGAAGAGTGATTGCTTTGGTCAAAGAGCAGCACTGGCTGCAGCCAGATGAAGTTGGTGTTTCCGTTTCAAAGAATCAGACCTGTCTTTGTCAAGACTAAACCAAATAGGTTCAGTTACAACTGCACCATGCATGAGAGATTCTCATACCTACTTAACAAAACTTGGCTGCCTACATTCATCCATGTATGCACTCATCTCAGGAGCTGGGGATGCAAACTCTGGAGATGTCTTGCTTGACATGACCCCACCAAGCTCTGGCTCCTTTTCTTCTCTCTTCCTCATTTCTTCTCTAGTTTCACAAAATCATCTCCACTTCTGCTTCTATCAACATAACGCAATAGTGACTTACAAAACACAGGGTGAGTGACTTTGTTTTGAAGTGACAACAGATTGCTTTTTCAAATGTAGGGCATCACCAAACAACTTTCAACACCTTGAAGTAATAGTAATATGATCTATATAAAAATTATATGAAGGTTTTCAGTGTGCTTCACATGATTGTGGTTTAATTCTTAGATTACCAAAGAAAATATCTGGGCAGAGCACATTAACCACAATACTAGAAGCCTACTGGGCAAATCAAAGCATGTCTAGAGAAAGACAACTAATGGCCTTCAAATCACTGAAACATTGGCAAATCATGCCTTAGGAATTTGGTGGCCACATTGAAGGGGAAGGCTGCTCTTTGGAGGGACAAGTAGATTGAGATAATGCCCATTCATTTCAACCATGCCAAATGCAAGGCCTTGCACCTGGGATGGAAAGCCCCCTGCACTACTCCTGCATGTGAGATAGCTAGGCTCCACGACACTATGGGCTGGGGACTTACTGGTTGGGAGCAGCTTGGATGAACAGAACCAGAGGGTCCCGAAAAGCAGTGACCAAGCAGGAATTGGCTACACACACTGGCAGCAGTGAAGGCTAACAACCAACAGGAGCACAGTCTGTAGGTTGAGGAAAGTGATTCTTCACCTTTATTCACTGCACTATACTCATTACACCACAGCAGGAACCCTGGTCCAAGTATGGACCTGCCAGTATGAGAAAGATATAGATAAGCTTGAGTCAGTTCAGCAGAAGGCTATCACAATCACAGAATCACAGAATATTAGGGGTTGGAAGGGACCTCTAGGGATCATCTAGTCCAACACCCCTGACAGGGCAGGATCACCCAGGGCAAGGCCGCATAGGAATAGGTGGGATTTGAAAGTCTCCAGAGAAGGAGACTCCACAACCATTCTGGGCAGCTTGTTCCAGTGCTCTGTCACCCTCACTGTAAGGAAATTTCTCCTTGTGTTGAGGTGGAAGCTCCTGTGTTCCAGCTTGTACCTGTTGTTCCTTGTCCTACCACTGGGCACCACTGAAAAGAGACCATCACCTTCATCCTGACACCCATCCCTCAGATATTTAGACACTGATAAGGTACCCTCTCAGCCTTCTCTTCTCATGACTAAACAGCCCCTGGTCTCTCAGTCTTTTTTCAAGAATCACAGGATATTAGAGTTTGGAAGGGACCTCCAAAGGTCATAGAGTCCAACCCCCCTGCCAGGGCAGGACCATAGAATCTAGCACAGGTCACACAGGAACACATCCAGACGGGTCTTGAAAGTCTCCAGAGGAGACTCCACAACCTTTCTGGGCAGCCTGGTCCAGTGCTCTGTCACCCTCATAGCGAAGAAGTTCCTCCTCATGTTGAGGTAGAACCTCCTGTGCTGTAGTTTATATCTATTACCCCCTGTCCTGTCACAAGGTGCAACTGGGGGGGAAAAAAAGGAGGGAAGAGGGAAGAGAAAAGCCGGCGCCGGCTGGTGATCGGCCGCACCCGGCGCCCCCCCCGCCCATTTTGGCAGGTCATAGGCCCTTGAGGGGAACCTCGCAGCCACCTGTACCTTGCATATGCTGGCCTGCATTAGCAATAGTGCGGCCAGCAGGAGCAGGGAGGTCATTGTGCCCCTGTACTCTGCATTGGTTAGGCCGCACCTTGAGTACTGTGTCCAGTTCTGGGCCCCTCACTTTAAGAAGGGCATCGAAACACTTGAGCGTGTCCAGAGAAGGGCAACAAGGCTGGGGAGAGGCCTTGAGCACAAGCTCTATGAGGAGAGGCTGAGGGAGCTGGGGTTGTTTAGCCTGGAGAAGAGGAGGCTCAGGGGTGACCTCATTGCCCTCTACAACTACCTGAAAGGTGGTTGTAGCCAGGAAGGGGTTGGCCTCTTCTCCCAGGCAACCAGCACCAGAACAAGAGGACACAGTCTCAAGCTGCGCCAGGGGAGGTTTAGACTCGAGGTGAGGAGGAAATTCTTCACCGAGCAAGTCATTTGTCATTGGAATGGGTTGCCCAGGGAGGTGGTTGAGTCATCGTCCCTGGAGGCGTTCAAGAGGAGATTGGACCTGGCACTTGGTGCCATGGTCTAGTCATTTCCAACCTAAGTTATACTGTGATACTGTGATATCGGCAAAGGAAAGCATTCAACAGAGGGTGGGCGCGATAGCTCCTGGGCGTCCGCCTCCTCCCGAATACAAAGGGGTTTTGCCACCTCTTCGGCAGAGAGGCAGCAAGGGAGCGGGTCGCACCGCCACCGGAGAGCTCAGCACTGCGGAACGGCCGCCTGAACCGGGCCCTCCGCACCCCCTGCGCTCACCCGCAGGAGAGATGTTCAGGTCCCCAAATCATCCTTACGGCGCTCCATTGGACACTCTCCAGTAGATCCCTGTCTCTCTTGAACTGAGGAGCCAATAACTGGGCACAGTTTTGTAGATCACAGAATCAATAAGGTTGGAAGATACCTCAGAGATCATCAAGTCCAACCTGCCACCCAACACCTCCTGACTACTAAACCATGGCTCCAAGTGCCACATCCAATCCCCTCTTGAACACCTCCGGGGCAAGCAGGAGTTTCCTGAGTGCTTGTCCCCGCTGTGCAGAGCCCCTGTCCCCGCACCTCGGGGAGACTGTGGCAAGAAGCCCACCCCAGCTTCTGCAAGACCAGATGACTAGGGGCTGGTGCATCAGAGCTACGAGAAGCTGAGGGAAGTGGGCTTAACTGGCCTGGCGAAGAGTTAGTTTCAGGGGGTATCATAGTCCATGGATACTCTGTGCACTGAAGAATGCTACAAGACATCTCAGGGTCAATGATAATTAGATCTAAAAGGGAGAAACAATACAAGAACAGTAGTCCCACATTAAGACACTACAAACAAAGTTTCCTTCAGTGTCTTTGGGTAAAATCTGTATTTGCTTGTTAAACAAGGGCAAGAGTTAAGATTTAAGAAAAGGTGAACTAGAAGAGCAGATGAGGGATGAAAAAAAATAAGACAAACATACACTTTAGGTTTTCCTCTTAAATGTAATTTATTATTCTTGGTTATTTGGATTTTCATCAAAAGTGGTTAATTAATAAACAAGAACAGTTGCTTTACTATATACTTTCCAACTGGAAAACTGTTAATATTTTTGCAGACATAAAGGGGGGAAAAAGAGAACAAACCTTAGAAATTCACATCATCTTTCAGAAAGAGACCCACATTTCTATACATTCGATGATACATAAAAAGTAAGAAAGCACTCAGGAGATAATCATGACCAAAGCCGTGATAATTCTATGTTGCTTCACATGTAGATTCATCATTTATAGCTGCAAACAGAACACTCTAATTAAGATTTTCATGGTCTTTAAAATGCAATGTGTATTGAGCAAAGTTGCCACGTGGAAATGTGTATGTAGGGATTAATTGAACTACTTCAAGTTCAAAATATAGAAAAAGGCAGGTACAAAATATTGAAAGTAACAAGTCAAACAAATGACTGAAATGGATCCATCTAGCACAATGGTAGAAGAGCCTCAAGAGGTTTTCTCTGGGTCAGTGCAGGAAAGTACATTAAGCACCAGAGGATGTTCTACTCTGTCTGCAGTGGCAGGTTCTGAGATACCACAAAGGGTCCAGGTATCATCAGAGTTACTCTACGAAGAAGACTCCTACAGACGACTCTCATTTTCTGCATTTTCAACTGCATCATTGTTTTCCTGAACTGCTTCACTTTCATTGCTTTTCTCTTCTAAAACTACTACTAAACTTGACAGAGTTGTGTTAGGATCCAGCAGTTTCAGAAGAGGTATGTCCACCTTCCTCTCCTGAAAGACACGGTTCTGAATTGTCATAGCTAACATGGAGTCAATGCCCAAAGACAAAAGTGTTGTGTTCATGGTTAGTTCATCTGCATTTGATCCTGTGATGTCACTCACCACTAAGGTGATGTAGTCTTCAGGTTTGATTAAGGCAGTATCCTGCACTTGAGTTTCCTCACGTGTTTCAATCTTGTCACTGAATTCTTCTAACAGAATTGCCATGAAGCGACTCTTGACGGAAGCAATCCGAGAGAAAACATGATGAAATAAAGCTTGGAAGTTTAATTTGACAACAGCTTGCTGTGGGTTATTCACAAGCAAGGTCTTCCTGAGATACTCGTGGATTTCATGCACTTGTAGAATGTCTATGCCCTTGGATTCCAGGATGTTCTGGATATAGCTTTGATTGAGCAGTATACCGAGGTTCAAAGCACCCCAGTTAATGGATTGGCCTGAAAGCCCACAGTTCCTCCTGTAGAGGCAGAAGACATCCAAGAAAGAGTTTGCAGCTGCATAGTTTGTCTGGGTGGAGTTGCCAAGAAAGGAAGTAACAGAGGAGTAGCACACAAAGTAGTCAAGCTGCTGGCCTCTGGTAGCCAAATGAAGATTTAGAGTCCCTGCTACTTTGGGGTTCAGCACTTCCTGAAAGTCAGCCAAGGTCAAAACCTCAAGATGGCCATCATGTAAAGCTACAGCACTTTGAAATACACCTTTAATTGGGCTCCCTGCAAAGATGTTCACAATGGATTGGAAAGCTTTCTCGACATCACTGGTTGAAGTAACATCACACTGCACAAACACCACTTTGCTCCCTTTATAGTGCTGTCTCAAAACATTCAGCTCTTCTTGCTTCTCATTGCTTGGCATTCTCCTGGAGAGTATTGCAATGCACCCTCCTCCATGCTCAGCTATGAATTTCACTGTCTCAAAGCCAAGCCCAGTGAGGCCTCCAACTACTACATAAATAGCACTCCGCTTGAACAGCTTCTTTGGGGGCTCATAGATTGGTATATCAGAAGACACAGTGATGTCCTTCTGCCTTCTCAGTACGGCAAGTGGGACAGATTTGCAGGTAAAGTAGGACATCACAGAGTTCACCCTTTCAAAGCTCTTAGTCTGCTGAAAAACAGAACCTGACAGATGTCTAAATAGTTTCATTTCCAGAGAACTGATCCATGCATGCACAGTCTTTTGCAGGTCCTTTAGAGGTGCTTTCTGGAAAATGCTGCTAAGTGTAAGGATATGGAAGGTGACATTTTCGTGATCAATTCCACTGACATTCTGAATACAATCAGACTGTGGATTCCCACACACTAGCACCACATCTTTAAGCAAGTGCATGTGAGACAGATCCTCCTGAGACAGCCTCTTTGCTGGTGGCAGAACAACAAGGGCATTGCATAAATTTATGTCATGGAGCTTACCAGGAGCGGGCTCTGCAAGTACTGCTCTCCAACCCATCTCTTCTGCTGCCGCAGAAAGAACCTGGCACAAAACTGAGGAGGTCTCTGTAGAAATAATACCCAGTGTTTTGCCATGTTTCCCCTTGGGTAACCTCTGATGGAAGATCTCCCATGCAATTATAAAGTATGACATACAAGGGACACTCTGAAAGCATGGGAATTTCTTGACATTGAAACAAACTGTGCCTGGAACCCGAACTCTGGATGAGGCAGCAGCAGGATAGCATAAAACCACTTGATCTCCAACTTTAACCTTCTTCACATCGCTGCCTGTTGCTGTTACTGTGCCACTGAAATCAAGCACTAGCAGCCCATGTTTGTCTACTGCTTGTGAGTTCCAGTACAGTGTATTGCCAAAGTTTCGACTAGAAACACTGATGGGAAAATAATCTTCCGAGTGGAGACATATTTTATCCACTTGGATTTCCACACTCTGTCTGTCAAGAGGAGTAGCAGAGCTGGGGTATAATTCAGCAGACAAGTCTTTGGCTGTGTAGGGATCAGAAGTGTACAAAGTGAACGTCTCTGACTTCTGGGGAGATTTGATGGGTTGGTTGCAGTCTGCATCAACAAAAGGTGTGCGTCTGATTTCTGCCACATAAATTCTTCCGTGGCTGATGCAAACTTCCGGGTAGTCTGCAACTTTGTATTTGACAAGAACGTCTGCTAGCACTGAGACGTCCAGGGAACTGGTAGAGCTGAGGTCAATCATCTGAAAGGCGATTTCTGGCACTTCAACAGCACAAGTTCTGGTCATGCCGTACAAGGCAAACCCACAGTTCAGGTGGTCTACATATCTTTCCGTTGTTCTGTAGGTGATCGCTCGCACTGCACCGCGGGATGCTTTCTCTCTTAGTGCCACAATGGCCTGGCGATAGGCTTCACAACACTTTGCCATTTGGGCTACCACTTGGCTTGGGAAATTCTCATTTAACTTTTGAATTCCCCACAGGAACAGAATTTCTTCATAATCCTCAACCTCCGATCTCATTTTATTCTGTGCGTTGCCTTCCAGGTGGGCTTCCCAGTCTTCATACAGGACATACCTTGAATTGGGATGCAAATACTTTTTCAACTGCTCAGCTATCCCAAACTTGTCAGCAAACACCAGCACTCTGGGCAAAGCCCCAAGATGTCCAACTGTTTGTGAAAGAGAGATTTCTTTCCACTTGTTTTCAAACATGAACTCATTGTCTCTGGAAGATGTTTGCTTCATGAATGTGATGGCCACGCGCTTCAGTTCAGCCAAAATGGAGCCACGCTTGTCCATGAAGCATCCACACACCTCTAGGCTGTTCCCAAAGGATTTGCTCGTTCTCATGTATATCATCATCTCTTCCTCCAGCGGCCGCAGCACCACCAGGCTGCCTATCCCTGAAGGAAAGCCTGCTTTGGACTGCAGTGTCCTTGAGGTCAAGACAGCAGTCATCTGCAGAAAGCAGTCGAGCAGCACTGGATGGATGCAGTAGTTGTACATCTCCTTGAGGGTCTCCTTGTTCACCTTGATGCTTGTTATAGCTTCCTTCAGTTCCTGGCAATAGTGCACATCACTCAGCTGCCTGAATATGGAGCCGTACTGAAAGCCAACCTGAGACAGCGATTCGTAAATCTCCTCTCCGCTAATCACTGACCTGCATCTTTGATAGACGTCTTGGAAGGAGATGGTGCTTTCTTCCACCACAGCTTCAGGACCCTTGGCAACTTGGCCTGAAGCATAAACTGCGTTGGAGGAAGAGAGGATCTCAAAGGCTGTCACTGCCTTTTGTGCATTCAGCTTGATAGTCAAGACTTGGGAACTCTGTGTCAGAACACATGGTGCAGAAAAACTGATGCTCATCTGGCAAGTACTCAGAGGCACTCTGGGACTTGAGCTGCTCAACACAGAGGCTAGACCAAGCTCCACGTAAAAAGCACCAGGTACTAAAGCCACACCGTTGTTCTTGTGCTCATATAAGTACGACGTTGTGTCCTGGGACACCAGGCAGCCAAACTCCATCTTGTTACTGCCCATGCCATAAATCAAGGGGTGGCTGGAGCTGACACCTCTTTGGTTGGCTTGTTGGTGGATGTCCAGACAGGCCATGAGTTTTTTGCGGTCAAACTGATACCGTGGAATGGCCACAGGAACACTTTGATAGCCATCATAGAAGTGCTGCCAGTTGGGATTGTACCCCAGTTCAAAGAGGTTTCCTACCAGGCTGAAGAGCGTCTGATCCTCTGTACCAGACTGCAAGGATGAGAAAACCTTTGTGTCTTTCCCCAGAGTTTCCTTGATGCTTCGCTGCAGTACTCGGTGGGGACTTATTTCCACAAACACCACATTCTCCCTGTCTTTAGCTGCAGTTTTGATGGCCTGGGTGAAAGCAACAGGCTCACGAGTATGCTGGGCCCAGAACTTGCCCAGAGCAAAGTCAGTTTCAGAAGCAGCCAGCCCTGTCAGCGTTGAAATCACTTCAATCTCCCCCTTCTGTTTTCCTAAAGGCTGGAGGCTCGCTTCCAGCTCTTCAAGTATGGTGTCCATGCTGGGGCTGTGGTATGCAGCTGGGACATTTAAAACATGAAGAAAGATCTTTCTCTGGCTGAAAGCTTGAGCTAAATCTCTCTGGACAGCATCCACGGCGTCTGCATTCCCAGACAAGGTGCAGGAAAGGGGGCTGTTGAAAGCTGCAATGCAGACCTTTCCCGAGTAGCGATGCAGGCGTTCCGCGATCTCTTCGACAGGGATGTTGCCGACCACCAGCATTCTGCCCCCAGTCGTCTTTGCCTGCAGCCGGCTCCGATGGTAAATCACTTTGACTGCATCTGCCAGGGAAAGGTACCCAGCAAAGTGTGCAGCAGCAACTTCCCCTACCGAGTGGCCGATGGCAGCCACTGGCTTAACGCCCCAGTATTTCAGAAGGGAAGCTAAGGCCACCTGCAGGGTGAAAAGCAGAGGCTGGGCAAGCGCTGGGTTCAGCAAATCCTGCGGACTGTGACCTCCTGCTGGCAGGAGGCTGATGGGAGCCTGTTTCTGGAAAAGAGCTTCTATTTCCTTGCACTTGTCTCTGAACAGAGGCTCTGAGCTCAGCAGGGTCTCGCTGAACTCTGGCAGCGTCACTCCGTTCCCGCAGAAGACAAACACCAGCTGTGGCTCCCCCTTCGACACGGTGAGCTCAATACTTGCTGCCGACACGACCTCTTGCTGCAAGTGTTGGAGAGAATTGGTGAGAAAAGCTCTTCGGTACCTGTGGCTGGTGTGGCTTCTTCTGCAGGCAGACGTATAGGCCAGGCTGGGGAGAGTGATGGAGTTTCTGGTGCTCAGCTGCTCAGCCATGTCGGCCATTGTCATCTGAAGTGACTTGCTTGATGCTGCTGACAGCAGAACTAATTCGAGGGGCCTCCTAAAGGCTGGCAGGGACTCAAGCTGCTTGACCTGCCTCACCACAATGTGAGCGTTGGTTCCTCCAAATCCAAAGCAGTTGATGCCAGCTACTCTTCCATACTCACTGGATTCTTCCCAGGGCTCTACAGCTGTGGGAATGGTAAGGTTTAACTTCTCTGTATCGATGCTGCTCATCTCCTTTGAGTAATGCAAGGATGGAACAATCTTCCCGTGATGCATCATCAGGAGCACTTTGATTAACCCTGCCGCTCCAGCAGCTGATTCCGTGTGGCCAATATTGCCTTTCACAGAACCAATTCTCAGAATGGAAACCTGTGAGGATCTCTTTTTACAGATGACATTGCCTAGGCTTTCAGCTTCAGTAGGATCTCCAGCAGCGGTTCCTGTACCGTGAGCTTCAATGTACTGCAGCACCGAGGGATCCACTCGGCTTTCGTAAATGCTGCGCAGCAGCTTCTCCTGCTCCACTTGAGAAGGTCTTGTGATTGGAGTCGTGGACCTGCCGTTCTGATTTACAGCACTGATGTTTATCACACCCCAGATTTTGCTGTAGTCTTCCTTTGCCTGTTTCATGAAAAGGTAAAATTAGCTTTACTCTTCACAGGCTTTCTCCAGATGCCAGAAAACAAGACAACAAACCCAAGAACAGACAGAGGGTGAAACTAATTGTAAATGTGTGATCCTTGCCCCATGGTAGGGGAAGTACCTCAATGCTTCATGCTTAATAAGTGCCTCATTCATCCTATGCTTGATTTATAAAATCTCTTCTGGAGAGTAAAGTTTAGAGCTGAAGATACAAAACTCAGGTAAGCCATCAGTCTTATTTTAGGCTGCTCCTCAAGCTCTCTTACCTTTTTCAGAGGTTTGAGGAAAACAACACCACAGCCTTCTCCCCTTCCATACCCATCTGCCTTTTTGGAGAACGGTTTGCTTATGCCTTCTGGAGAGATCATTTTTGCTTTACTGAGAGATACAAAGGTGCGGGGATCTATTATGCAGTTCACTCCACCACAGATTGCGGCCTCACAGTCTCCTGGAGTGAAACAGAAGCGTGCTCAGGTTGAGAACTGCAGGGTGAGAGACACAAACAGTTGTCTTTCCCCTTGTCCAGCACCTCTTCAGCCCTGTTACCTGATTTAATGGCTCGCAAGGCGTAGTGCAGAGCAAAAAGAAAAGACGAACATGCAGTGTCGATCACCAGCGATGGCCCAGTCAGGTTAAACGTGAAGGAGACCCTGTTAGCAGCAATGCTCATTGCTGTTCCGGTACCATCATAATGATTGATTTCACTCACTGCTCTGCTTGTTACAATTTCGTAGTCTCGATTCATAAGACCTGCAAAAATATCCAATATGTGTCAGTTTAACCCCAGTGAACAAAAGAGATGGAGAACAGTTGGAGCAGTTCAGTTGGAAGTGACCTTCAACAATCATCTAGTCCAACCACCAGACCAATTCAAGTCTAAGAAGAGCACCAAAAATGGGTATGTGAGTTGCATCTTGAACTTCTAGAGCAGCCCTGTAATCCTTACTGAGACCCAAAAATTACAAGTAGTGGCATAGTACAGCAGCCCTACACCTCCACTGCCAGTTAGGTAGGTGAAGTTTACACAGGAGTGCTCCAATCTTTAGAACATTCACACAGACTCTCTTCACCATAACATTTTCATCTTACCAATAAAAACACCTGTTTTGGTGCCACTGACAGCTTCTACAGGGACTCCTGCATCCTCCAGCGCTTTGTACGTGCATTCTATCAGTAACTTCTGTTGCGGATCCATGCGTTCAGCTTCTGTGTTATTAATGCCAAACAGGTGGTTGTCAAATGTATTGAACCTAAAAGACACAGACCAGAACATGCTACAACGTATGGACAATACGCATCCACTTCAGGACTCAAAGTGCACATATTCTGCACTATGATGAAAACCAGAGCAGAAGAAAATGTTGATAGGCCAAGGATGCTTCATGTCCCATCGCAACATAAGAATTTTTATCAGTGGATCTGCATTTCAGAGTTATGAGCCCACTCCTAGACATCTTTAGTCATGTGCTTATCCCACCACTACCAAGAGGACTCCTCAGATTATGAAAATCTGCAGAAAATCTACAGTGACTGTGCTATAATGTGGCCTTAAGCAACAAGTTCTAAATAGTGTCTTCCAAGTTATTGCAAGACACTAAGTAGAGGACCAGCTCAGATATTTTCTAGAGATGATCATACTTCTCTAATAATAAACTCCAAATATTTTATCTGTGTATGTGCAGTTTGCTCCTCCAGATTTTCTCTTTCACTGCTCTCTTTATCTGATACTTACACATACATACTCTCTCAGTACTATGGAGGAGTGACTTAGAATAAATAAAAAGTTTCCCTTTTTAAAGACATCAGAATATGAGCCTGGGGAAAAGCAAGATTATTATAAAACTATGAGTAGTTGAGATTTATGAGTAGGTACAACACTCACAATAAGTCTGTGATGCCCTGACTGTCTAGCAAAACCAGACTTCCTTACTTTGTTCCTAAGCTGTCACATTTGCATCCCAATTGCAGCTACTTGTCCCTATAAGCACAGGATGAGCTCTTGAGTTCCAGCAAAGCTGGTTAACCTTCAGGCTGAAACTGGAGAAGACTTGGCAGGCAATTCTTACAGCTCAGAGTCCATACCCTGCCACTTTCCTCTGTGGTCCACAGTGCTATAAGCAATAATAATTATGTGACAGGCCGGAGCCCATCTCAGATCCAAACTATACCACCTCATGCCCAATGGATGTGAATTTCTGTGAACTCAAAATGCAGACACTCCTACAGGTGACAGGAGACATGGTGAGTATGTACATTCATGTTGGCTTATGGAATCACAGGCCCTATGTGTGCACAGCCACAAACATCTGTGCTGAACATGGCCTGCAACTAAATTTGCTCATCAGTGTCACACACCAGGAAATCTCTTCTTGGGAGAGAAAAGAAAGCCAGTTCTGGGGCCCACTGGCAAGCTCTCTTGTGCCTTGCACCCTCTGCACAGCTGTACACATCAGACTAAGCACAAAACAAAACCCAGTGGCACAGCAGTGGAACAGACTCACTCATCCAGCAGAGCTGCTCGTGTCGTGCATATCTTCCCTGGCTTGTTTTCATCTGGATCATACCAGTCCTTGGTATCAAATCTCTCAGTGGGGATTTCAACTGTGCAGTTTTTGCCTTCCTCCAGGACTTTCCAGAAATTGTCAATGCCATCTCCTGTTGTGAAAAGGTTTAAAAGTAGATTAAATTATCTGCTCCCCCCTCCTCCCTGGCAGACTCAGAAACTCATACACACCTACAGGGAACTCTCACCAATAAACCTAGGCTGATCAAGCAGAATCATGTGTCCACTTACTACACAGCAAGGCAATGAAGAACAACTTTCTGAAGAGAGTCCCTTTACTGGCTATGTCTGGATGCACAAATGGCTTGCACCAAATCTGTATTTAATCCTTGGGTACCAGATTGCCGCTGTGTATTTATTAGCACGTGACTAGACTCAGGCATGTTCACAGCAAGCTGTGGGCCACAAGACTTATCACTGTACCACTAGGTTTCTACTGAATCCTGGACAGAGAGAAGCCAGGAACTGAAATGTCATGAGGGCAAGAAAGAAAAGGAGGAAAGGGAGAGACTAGCACCATTAGGGCTGAATGCTGCCTTGCAAGGACAAACTGCATTCCATTGCCTGCAATTTTTCTGGAGTTTTTAAATCTGTGTCTATCTAATGCAAAGGGTATGGACAGTTTAACTGCAGCAGCCAGAACCCAGCAATCTCTCACAGCTATATAAACATTTCCACTCATCTAATCTCAGTCACCCATCTACTCTCAGCCACCCATGTAATCTCAGCCAGCCATCTAATCTCAGAATATAAAGTCAACTAACACTTTTATAGGGCCCAATTGTAAATACAATTGTGTAAATAGGAGACAGCTCTACTGCAGGCTGCTTGCTGCTATTTCAGTAGGCACTAGCAGTTCTTTACTGAAGCCAGCTTTCTAGCTTGTACAAGAGACAGAATTTAGGTGTATTTATAAGAGGTAGAATCTTCTTTTCCTCCACCTCAACATTAGTGAGTGGCTGTGATTTTCAGTGTTCACCCAGCAGCCTGCTTTGCTTTTCCCCAAGACTCACCTCCCGGAAAGTTGCATGCTATTCCAACAATAGCAATTTCATCTCCAGCCTCAATCTCCATCTTTTGAGCTGCACAACAAAGGTGTAAGTGTCAGTCAAGTTAAACAACTCTGCATTTATCATTAGATAAATCTTAGGTTGTCCTGGTTTAAGCTAGGATGTAGTAAATTTTCTTCCTAGTACCTGGCACAGTGCTGTATGAGAAAAATGTTGATAACACACTCAAGATTCAGTTGTTGCTAAGTAGTGCTTATCCTAAATGAGGGATTTTTCAGTTTGCCATGCTCAGCCAGGAAGCAGGTGCACAAGAAGTTTGAGGCATCCATAGCAGGACATCTGAACCAAAGTTTGGTAATCCACACCAAAGAGGAGATGGGTGGAAAGCACAGCTCACTTCTCAGGAAGTGAGTGGGTATTGGTCAGCATGTGGGTTAAATCCCAAAATAAGTTAAAAGCTGACCTTCCCACAAACACAAAGACTTGTTCAAAGCTTGATTAATCTTAATTTTTGGCCATGATAAGCAAAGGCACTCCCCACAGTGATCAGAGCTGTGCAGTATTTTTCTTGTTCCCCTACTTTTACAAGGAAATCCCTGGCTAACTCCCCAAACTCTTCATTCATAAACATTTTCTTTTTACTGTCAACCTCTGCCGCTCCTGTAAGCAGCTGATCAGCTCTTGAGCCTCTCCCTAGATCAGTTCTGCCTCACCTCTGCTGGCAGCAGTGAGCTATGCACTGACCAAGGCTCGTTTTCAACTCTATCAGTTCACAATGCAGATCTCCCAAAAAAAATTACCAGTTAAAATCAGACCACACAAACAGGCAACAGGCAATCAAGTAGCTGAAGGAACAAAAGGTGCTTCTTCCACACCCCAGAAATGTGCCTGGAAGGGAAAACTGTCAGAGTTCAGCTTTGCTGGACCCCAAGGCTGCCTAGCTTTAGCCTAAATCAGCTTGCTCTGTCCTTCCAGCTTAAGCCCCACCAGCCATGCTCAAAGCCACCAAAAGCTACAAGACTTCTGTCCTCCTGACAATGCACAGTCTGCATGGAGTGCCTCTACAGCCATGCCAGTAACTGCCCTTTCTGCCCATGTGCAGCTTCACAGGGAGAGTAATTTGCTGGGAAGTGACTCCACAAACTTTTTCAATGAAACAGAAGAATTTAAAGCTGGTTTTAGCTGATTTACACACACACACACACACCCCTTAATGCTGGGAAGGCAACTTGTGAGAGAAAAATCCATTCAATTGGATTAATTAGAACTCAGCAGGATGCCCATCTCAGAACCCTTCAGTCCTCCTGGACTTGATTCAACTCACAAAGAGGAAAAGATTCATGTGGAAAGGGATTTGGGGGGACTTTTGGCAGTGGTGACAGATTCTCCTCTTGGTGGTACCACAGCAGGTGCCAAAGAGCCCTTATCAGTTGTTGACTGATAGCAGCAAAGCAGAGATGAGTCTGTTTCACAGCCCTACACATCATTCATAGCTACCATTACTGGGAGCTTTGCTTTGAAATGTGAAATTAAAAGCAACTGCTCACATTCACACTTTGAAAAACTGACTTCTCAGTTCCTTTAGCTAAGACAGAAAAAGCTAAAAGGCCACCTAGCAAAACCAAGGAGAACAGAATCTTTCTAAGAGTAAATTCTATTTTACCAACCATTCAAACTCTACAATGCTATAAAAATTGTTTCCTTTTAGTCCTTCAAAATTGTCTAGTCTCTCTGTTTCATAGTTTAATATCATTGCAAACCCAAAGCTGCAATGCCCAACACAGATAGTCTTATTACAAAGGCACTTTTAAGCATTTCTCCTAAGTTAGCACTTTAACAGCATACCCTAGAAAAATAAGCACTTCCTGATTCCGACATAAAATATATCTTTGGCATCTCTAGAGTTATCCAGTGAGCTGTGTAAGTCTTACCTTATCCCATTAGGGTGTACTGACAGGCTGGGTCTTTGGGAGTCACTTATATAGGATTCTGAGATGTTTCGTATTCGAATACGCACGCTGCAGTGTGGTGAAGATGTTAACGCCTTCCATAGGAAAAAAGCCAGTGAGTCACAGTATTTGTGACCTTGGCTAAAGTTCAAAACTACTTCCCTGAAGCAGTAAATTCTCGACAAAATCACCAGGATGAGAGCAAAAATCTCTGTCTTATCTGCTTACAGTTAGTAAAACAATAAATTGGAGATACCCTTGCTGTGAAATAGGCCGTAAACATTTTTATGCTCTTAAGAATATGAGTTAAAAGACCGTCTTTAAAATAACAGCTTCATTTGGTTTGCTCTTAATATCAGCAAATCTGGACTAGTGTGTTTAAAGCCCCATCTACTTGTTGAAGGCACTACTCGTGAAAAATTAGCACAAACACTCCATACTCTTAAAAACCGAGCCTCCTGTTTGATTCCACAGCTGCATTGTTTTTATCAAGCAAGAATATTTAAACACACAAGCACGAAAAGCCTTGTCAAAAGACAGTCCCAAAATATTCCTGAGTCCACCAGGACATGAAAAGCATTATTGAGCTTTCCTTCTGAAAACTTCTACCCTCCTGAAAGCAAAACAAACAATGAAACCTCTGGAAGGGATCAAGTTCAGAAGCCTCTGCTAGATGCCTTTTTATTTCTCCCTCATCTGATTTCATCCCAACTATTCAAACTCATCTTTCTCCTTATTTGACTTGGTAATGGAAAGACAGTTTTGGATGGGCCAGGGAAATACATACCAGGTTACGTTTTCCATGGTCATAGGATCCAACAAAGACAGCAAAAAAGCAGTGTGCTGAGCACAATTACTTTATTCTGCAGCTGAAGAGCTTTGTAACCTACTCTGAAAAGCTCAGATTCTGCACTACATTTCATTCCTGCAAATCTCACTCACTCACTTTTAGGACTGTTGAGGTTACTGAAAGTTACTTAGTGATTTCTTTAACTAAGGTAACCAATTATGTCATTACCAGACTGATGCACAAGTTGGCTAGTCTGAAGCTGACTCAAAAATCCCAATATTTTACCCATCTAAAGAGCATTCCTGTCTGTACTGGTACCATTATCATTCCCCAGCAGAGCAGAATGTGTGTTCATCATCTGAGTGAGGAACTCACTATGCAACCTCCATTATATTTTCACAATTACCCTCTGAAACCAATAAATAGAATAGAATAGAATAGAATAGAATAGAATAGAATAGAATAGAATAGAATAGACCAGAATAGAATAGACCAGACCAGACCAGACCAGGTTGGAAGAGACCTTCAAGGTCATTGTGTCCAACCTACCATCCAACACCACCTAATCAACTAAACCATGCAACAAAGTCTCCTCCTAAACACCTCCAGTGACGGTGACTCCACCACCTCCTCGGGCAGCCCACTCCAATGGGCAATCACTCTCTCTCTGTAAAACTTCCTCCTAACCTCAAGCCTAGGTATTGGTTAAGTATCAGGAAGAATACTGAAATGAATCCTGCACAACTGTGGCCATTATTTTCAATGTGAGCTAAACCAATCCGACCACACATCATTGAGGAGAAGGCTCAGAGGAGACCTTATTGCTGTCCACAACTACCTGAAGGGAGGTTGTAGCCAGGTGGGGGTTGTTCTCTTTTCCCAGGCAACCAGCATCAGAACAAGAGGACACAGTCTCAAGCTGCACCAGGGGAAGTTTAGGCTGGATCTTAGGAAGAAATTCTTCACAGAGTGATTGGCCATTGGAATGGGCTGCCCAGGGAGGTGGCAGAGTCACCATCACTGGAGGTGTTTAGGAAGAGACTGGATGGGGTGCTTGGTGCCATGGTTTAGTTGATTAGATGGTGTTGGATGATACGTTGGACTCAATGATCTCAAAGGTCTTTTCCAACCTGGTTTATTCTATTCTATTCTATTCTATTCTATTCTATTCTATTCTATTCTATTCTATTCTATTCTAGCTGAGCAACCTAAATATTAGGTATGTAGTCTATACTAGCCAGCTAGCTTTGTTCTTCGAGGATAACAGACTAAAGGCCTGTATTGGGGAAGTCAGATCAATTCCGGTGGTCAAAGTTCGGCAAATCCAGATGAAGGCAGTAGAATTATCCCCCCTATATACTCAATATTCTTTTTGGTATATGCCAGGATGTCATTAACTCTTTTCCCCACACACTTGAGATATGAAATAAACTGCTATATGCCAGTTTCTTCTTCAGAATCACAGCTTCTCGGAAAGTAATACCACATCCTGTCAAAATCCCCAGCTTTCTCTGTTCCCAGCTCATGGTATTGCATTTAGCTATTTCAAAATGTTTCCCTGGCAATTCTACTATTGAGTAATAGCATCTAACTTTATGCTTTAAAGTGGGGTGTTTGGACTACTCATCTTTAGAAAAAACAAACCACAATTGTGCATAGCTACACTTAAAAAATAAATACAGAGGTGAAATAGTGGAATTAGCCTAGATCCACTGGGCAAAGCCATGTGTAGCCTTTACAGCAAACACCAACAAGCATTTTCCAAAACATCACAGAATATGAGAGTGCCAGAAGACCAGAATGCCACAGTGCCAGAATACCTGAACACCAGAAGGTCAGAATGACAGAACACTAGAGTGACAGAATGCCAGCATGCTGGAATTGCAGAATTTCAAAATGCCAGAGTTCCAGAATGCCAGGTTGGAAGGGATCTCAAGGATCATCTGCTCCAATGTATTTTGGGTAAAAGCATAGTCTAGACAAGACGGCCCAGCACACTTTCCAGCTGAATGTTAAACATGTCCAGTGTTGGGAAATCCACCACATCCCTGAGGTGATTATTTCTGATTTTTCTCATTCACCTTCTTTCAGCCTTCTGGGATGTCCCCCAGGCTCCACAACTTCTCAAAGATTATGGAGAGTGGCCTCACAACGACATCAGCCTCAGGTTAAGACCTTCAGGTAGATAATGTGAGGGGCAATTGATTTGTAGGGGTCAAACTCCTGTACAAGTTTCCATACCAACTCTTCCTTCATTGATGGTGGATCTGTGCTTATATCAACCTCAAGTTTTGTTCTCAAAGTCTGAGGCCCCACAGTGCTGGTAAAGACAATGGAGAACCTCTGTCTTTCCAGCACTGTTGGTGACTAATTCATGTCTCCCGTTCAACAGTGGCCCAGTATTTTCCTTCTGTTTCTGCTTGTTCTGTAGTACTTGTGGAATCCTTTCCTGTATTTTTTGACATTTCTGGCCAATTTCAATTCAAGCCAAGCTTTTGCTCTTCTAACTGCATGTCTGCATGCCCTAGCAATGACCTTGTATTTCTCAATGCATATTCGTCTGGTTTTGCGTCTCTGGTACACTTCTCTTCTGGCTTTGAGCAGACTCAGAAGTTAAGCCTACTCTTGGTCTGCCTGCTTCTTTTACCTTAAAAGGAGATGAACTGGTTTTGTGCTTCCAGGAGAGTGTTCCTGAAATCAACTCCTAGCACATGTTAGCTTCTTTATCCTCCATGGAAGCTTCCCATGGAATCTCTCCCATCTGAACTCTCAGTGAGCTGAAGTTTGCTCTTCTAAAATCTAGAAGAATTCTAGATTCTAAATTCTTAGTACTAACCTTTGGCATGCTCAGTAAGGTCCCAAACTCCACAATATTGTGATCCCTGCAGCCAAGGCTATCTCCAAAAAAAGATATTACAAAGCAGGTTTTCTTGGTTTGTGAGTAGCAAGTCCAGCAGTCCCTTATTCCTGGTTGGCACATCTAACATATGCATGTGCAAGTAGTCCTCTATATGTTCCAGGAACTTGATGGAGCTTGATGTGAGCTGTTATATTGTTCTTCCAACAATATCTAAGTAGATAAAGTCAACCATGAGAACCAGGCTCTGTTGACCTGAAGCTTGTTTAAGAGATCCAAACAGTACTTCGCTGTATCATTGTCTTGGTTTGGAGATCAGCAGCAGATGTCTAATGTAAAATCCCTCTTAGAGACAACCCCTCTGGTCTTGACCTAGAGGCATTAGATATGGCTTCTACAACCTGCCCCCACAGCAGACTTTTAGAATTCAGAGTTCTTCTTAACACAGAGCATGACTCCTCCTATTCTTCCCTGCTTGTCTTTATGGCCTACAGCCATCCATCATGGTCTTCTAGTCATGTGAGTTGTCAGACCAGGTTTCAGTTATTCCTCTGAACTTTCTGACTGGGCACGGAGCTCCAGTTCTTCCTGCTTGTTCCCCAGGCTGCGTGCACTGGTATATATACACTCAAGGTGGTTGGTCTTCTGGTTCTCATCTTGGGAAGCACCTAAGGAACATTTGTGGCTGTTCTGATTGGCCTGGCTTACTTCCCCAGTTAGTGACTGCTGCTATTTTGGACTCTGCCAAGTTGACCAGCTTGCTGCCAGAGATTCCCTTGCCTCTACTAGACAGGTGGATTCCTTCCCTATCTAGTAGGCTATGAATGTCACACTGTCATAGAAGCCAAAGCCCTCACAAAGGCACCAGCCACAAAGCCACAAGTTGATTTGCATTATACAACTATTTCTGGTTGCACTCTTTCCTGTAACTGGCAACATGGAGTAAAAGATAACTTGGACACTCTCAGATTCTGGCACCCTCAGGCTCTGAATTCTTGATTTGGCCCACAGTCCGGCTCACAGTGTCATTTGTGCCCACATGAAAGCGTAGCAATGGATAAAAGGCTGTGCTCTTGACAAGCTGGAGCACCCACTCAGCAGTGTCCTGGATCTTAGCTCCCAGAAGGCAGTATACTTCTCATGACTCCTATCAGACCAGCAGATGAGCATGTGTGGTTTCTTTTTGTGGTATCCACTGTGTGCTGTTGGTGCAGCTTCTCCATACAGACCTTGCTTGTGGAAGCTGTTAAAGGTTCCTATCTGGTTTTGGTTGTAATGCTTGAGGTTGGGAACTGGAGTTCTGGGTTTGTGGGTCACCAGAGTTCAAAGTGCCTCATTCACTGTGGGGTCTGCCACAGGAGCACTTACCTATCTCCATCTTGGCCCTTCTAATATTTTGCAGCCTTTTAACTTTTTCCTGCAACTCAGCCACCTGACACAACAGATCAATTTGTGCACACCTTTTGCAGATAATTACCTTTTCCCCAGGAGAAGAGTCTGGGCACTCACTGCAACCTACCATCTGTACTGAAGTCTCCTTTCTTATGAATTCTACCCGGGTGAAAGCATCAGGGCTTTGCAGAAACACTGTTTTTAAGTCTGAGGCAAGTGTCCACCATTATGGCAGAGATGTAGAGTACTTTCTTAGGCTGTGGGCTATAAGCAGGGTGCACAGCCCCTCTCATGTGCCCTCCTGTGCAAACTGCTGTATGAAGTGCTGCGCCCTCTCCATCCCTGTTTGCAGTGCTCCTGCTCACAGAGCTCCCTAGGGCCATTTAAACCTCCTACAGTTGCTGATACAGGGGCTTCTTGCTTTTCTTCAGTTGTTCCTGGCTCCAGGAACCCCAGGCAATCAGCACCAGAACAAGGGGACACAGTCTCAAGCTGCGCCAGGGGAGGTTTAGACTCGAGGTGAGGAGGAAGTTCTTCACTGAGCGAGTCATTCATCATTGGAACTGGTTGCCCAGGGAGGTGGTTGAGTCACCATCCCTGGAGGCGTTCAAGAGGAGATTGGACATGGCACTTGGTGCCATGGTCTAGTCATGGGGTCTGTGTTGATAGGTTGGACTCGATGATCCTCGAGGTCCTTTCCAACCTAAGTTATACTGTGATACTGTGATACTGTGAACCCCCTTGCACCCTTGATCCAGCCCTCATCCACAGAACTGACCATTGCTACACCTGCCTGCCTCGCTGACTTTCCTTGAGATTCAAGTGCAGACAATTAACACTTTTCCCTAGCATTAAATTATTGAACAATTAAGAGTTTTGATGCAGAAATAACTTGTTTAAATTTAAATCTAGCCTGTAACCAAAACAGTAATAACATTAAGTACAACAGAAGCTCTCTACCTGACAGTTAACAAATTATAGCTTGAGGCCTCAGCTAACAGCTCAAGCAACTCCAAACTGTGTCTTTAAGAAAAGCTGATTTTCTTCCTAGACAGGCTAACAGCCCTCAGCTAAAGAGCAGAGCTGTGCAGGTTGGCAGGCTGTTACAGGATTACAGACTGCAAACAAGCTGTCACAGTAACTGCATCTTCTGGCAGCTCACAAGGGTCTTATGCAAGTGGTAAGGCAACCATATAACTCTGTTTAAATACACATGTGTTACGAAAGGGAGCTTCTAACTGGTCAAAAGTACAGGGTGCTGTGCCAGTCTTGCAGGCAACTATATTTCACTCTTTTAGGAAACTCCACATACATTCACACACAAGACATGCACCTCCACCCCAAACACACACCAGCTCATGAAGTGCAAATGGCCAACATCAGCCAACAGAGAGATAACTAAAGTCAAAGGAATTAAAGGATCCACTTGAAAGATCTCAGACACACCAACTGCACACATTCATGTTTACAGATAAAAATGCAGGCAGTGAATACATAACTAGAATGTCATGGGTTGAGTTGAATCTGCTGATGATATTCCATAGTATGCTGCCATCATACCAGTTTCAAAGTGAAAGTGCTGGCTGGAGCACAGCACTATGGGGCTTGAAGTTCAGACTGTAGCATGTGGGGCTTCCAGTTCCAGTTGCTGCTTCCAGTTCCCAGGTTTGGGGCATGTGGCTTTTCTGCTGGGCTGGCTGCAGGCCAGGCCTGGATGGAGGGAACCATTTTTATCGCTGGCTTCTGCTGCTGCTTCTGCATTTTGCTGCACTTGTCTGCAAACAGGATGAGATAATTGTGTATTAGATCATTTCCAGTAAAATTCTATCGCAGCTTTTTAGCTCAGTGTGGTAGGCACTGTCCCTTTCTTAAAGGCACAGCCTAAAATGGTCACAATCAGCCAGACTCAAGATTTTGTGTTATTTTCCCTCCTGGATCTGTAGGGAGAGGGGGGCTTCTGAAAGCAGGCTGTGTTAACCCAGGACATAGGCACAGATAAACACTCCACTGTAGGGATACCTCTGCATCTAAGAAGCAGGCAGGCAAAGAGTCAGAGCTGCTCATTAATTAAAGGACCCCTAAGATATATTATGTGCTATAAGCTCCTAGCAAAATGAACTAAATCCATCTCAGACCTCTGCAGTTCAGGCTATGCTTCCAGCCTTTATTGATAATTCTTAACAGCAGTATCTCCAAGACAAGGAACAAACAGGTGAACAACTGCCCAGGGGAAAAACTGTTGATAACTTCTGCTCACCTGTGGGCTTGCCTCCCCAATTTCTTCCTTCCTTGCAAGCATGGCAACAAAAGTTGTGGGAAATAAAAGATTTCATAGATTCACAGAATAGTTCTGGAGATTGTCTGGTCCAATACCTCTGCTCAAGCAGAGGGACACCTAAAGTTAAAGCTTTCCTGTGAAAAAAAGAAAGCTAAAATGAGGCTCCAAAACACATTAGTAACAGGTGTAGGACATACTTGACTGACTTAAGAAAGTCATTCCATGATGTAGGTACTTGCAGTCACCTAATATGGAAGGTGGACTGAAAAGATTCCTCTACCTTCATCTTAAGAGATCCCTGAGCTCTTGTTGTTGCAATCCTGTTCACATCCAAAAGTGCTGTGGGCTCAAGAAGTAAGTAACACATTCTGGACAAGCCTATGAGGTTCTAGACAGACACACTCCTATGAATTTAATGTGCTTTAGCAGGCCCAGAGCACACTTATCTCAACCAGCATGAGTGGGCTATTTCAAAACAAAGCACCAATGATATTCACTTAGCTTTGTTCTGGTTGGCACTGGAGATGGTGACACACAGAGCTAACATACTGTTAGCTCTGGCTAACTGTTCACTGCACAGTTCACCACAATCTAACTCATCTGTCCACCAATGCTCCTCTAGGCATCAGGGAATCACTAGGAAGGTTTTGTACCTTCTACCCTGAATTATTTTGCTATTTGAGTGACTGTTTCAGATAAAACTCTTAATCTTGTTTGGGAACCATTTCCTCCTCCCAAACAAACACTGTAGCCTCTAGGCTGCAAAGCCAAGCTCCTTTGTGCTTGCCCTCCTTACATCCTCTTAATTTTCCTTACGCAGCCACCCAGTTAGAAGGACTCACAATCATGCTCTACCCCCCACAGAGTTATCATTTCCTCTTGCTAAGTGATATGTAGGACTTCTTCCCACTCCATAGCCTCTACTTTTGTTGTTCATCCTTCTGAGGCTTTTGTCTCCTCATCCCACTAGGGGACTGTAGCCACTTAGATTTAGCTTCAGCTTCTGGATTCACTGCTAAAGGCTCTATGCCTTTAGCTACACGAGTGTCTATCACTCAAGTCTTGAAGGGAACCTACCCACCAAATGACAGCTTATCCCTCTTTCTGACTATTGTCTTCCTCATAAATCCACAGTTCTCTTCAGGAGGCGAGATCAAAATGCTAAATATTTCAAACAATGGAATAAACGAGCTAGAATTCCTGACATTTTCAAGAAAGAAGGCAAATTCACAGGAAATTATATCTCATCACATTCAATTTCAGATAAGAGGATTCTACAATATCTCTGCAGTTGTAAATTGAAATTATTTTAGGCTGCAGGGAGTTCTTGAAAGACAGAAATCCCAGAGCAATTTTCTGCCTATGAAATACACAGCAAATAGGGGCTATCACTAATGCACACTTGGAAACAAGTACTCATGCAGCTCAGAAGTTAAAAAAGTGGAGAGTTCCTCCACTCTATTTCATAAGAATTTACACATAAATTTCATTTTAAGTCTATAAGCACCACCCAGCTAAGCATGAGTCACCAGCACATGGACATGCGACAACAACACAACCTTGTGGTGACTATGGCCAACCACAGAGTGAGCTGAATTACAAAGAACTTCAACAGAAGTGATGATCTTTCCCCATTCAGCACATGAGACCTCATCTGCAGTACTGTGCACAAGGCTGAGCTCCCCAGCACAAGAGGGGTACCAGCTTACTGGAGTGACACCACTGAAGGACCTTGAAAGGCTGGGTCCTGGAGCACACAATTAATCAGGTAAGAGACCTAGATTCAGCCTGGAGAAGACCAAGAGTGGGGAGGATTTTCTTGCTGTATTCAGCTATGTTACAGGAAGGTGCAGAGAAGACAGACTGTTCTTAGTTATGTGGTTGAGGCCCCTTCTCTAAAGATACTTAAGGCGAGGCTCAACGAGGCCCTGGGCAACCTGATCTAGTTGGGGACATCCCTGCTAACTGCGGGGAGGTTGGACTGGATGACCTTTGGAGGTCCCTTCCAGCCTGGACTGTTCTATGATCCTATGATTCTATGTGCTAGCAAAGGACAAAGACCAATTGTCACAAGCTGTATGAAGTGAAATTCCAGTAAGATATGGACAGAAACTGTCTGTTCATTCAGAGACTTTCCACTAATTCAATGATTCAACAATTAATAAACAATTAATTACAGATTCTGGTATCAAAGAAGCCTGAAAACAACCAGCCAACCCTTAGGAAACACACACTTCCCTTCAGGTGCCCCTTCCTCCCCTGCCCTATTTGCTCTTCAGGCCCCTCACCATATGCTATGCTCAGCCCCTTGGGTTAGGTGCTGGGTGGCCCAGGAGACGGGGGCCAGCATATGCATGGTGGTTCCTTCACTGGCAGCAGCTCCTTTTGGGTTGCACCTCTTAGCTCCTGTTCAAGCAGCCCCTTGGCTCTGCCCAGGTGTGGTCTTCTCTCTTTCCTCCTTACCCCACATTGTGGTCTTTTTTTCTACATTGCTCCTCCTGCTCTGGCCTTGCTTCTCCTTTTGCTTGGTGTTTACCACCCTCCACTTGAAGGTATTTTCACAGAGGTGCCACAGATTCCCTTGAGGATGAGCTCAGTCATGCCCTGGGGTGGGCCAGGACAGCTGGAACTGGAGGTGACCGGCTCAGGGTAGCCCTGGCACTCTCCTCACAGAGGCTATCCCTGCAGCCCCACTACCAAAATGTTGACATTGATAAGGGGGAAAAATCATGATGGAGGTAGTCAAACACTGAAAGAGGTTGCCCAGAGGCTCTGGAGTTCCCACCCCTGGAGGTTCTCCAAACACAGCTGGACAAAGCCATGAGCAACCTTGGCTAGCACCCATGCCAAGCCCTTCTCTGAGCAAGGTGTGGATGAGATGAGACCCAGAGGGCCTTTCCTGCCTAAATGACTCTCTGTTTCTACAGAACTGGTTGGATCACTTCCAAACTCAGTAATGCTTGGAAGACACAGACCAGCACATGGTTGTCTCTGCATTACTGAGGACAGCCTACTCTTCCAAATCATTATTCTCACAGAGTTTGTGAACAAAGGCACAGCTAGAGGAGGAGACAGGAAATGGAGTCTGAGGAGATTAACTGAAAATGAACTTTCAAACACAGAAGGCTGTGAACTAGGGAGTCTCACCAGTGTGAGAGTGTGCTGTTTCTTCATTTCAAGTCCCATAGACTGGAAACTGCATTTGCTCTCCCTACCCTGCTGCCTTTTCAGCTAGGAGCTGGTTCAGCCCTGGACCCATTGTGAAATTCAAGCCATGACCAAACCTTTGTCTGCATCTGTGAGCCTTCCTGGGCTGTGCCTGAAGGAGATCTGGACTAAATTCTCTTTCTTCAGTCTCCTTGCTTCTTCCAAGATACAAACATTCCACTGCTGCTCAGCAGCCCCTGCTGCTCAGCAGCCCCTGCTGTGGAAGAAAGGTGGTTGTGCCACCTTGTTTTGAGGGTGGAGTTGAACCCAGGTCTCCTGCCCTCCTAGGAAATGGTCTGACTGTGAATGCTGTGCAGCCAGGAGATAAATCAGCCACCTGAACAGGACCTGCTTGTTTGGTTGTTGGTTTGTCTCTTACAGTTGTTCTTGACTGGTTTATGCAGTCCTGAAGTGGACAATGTACCAGTGTTAGGCATATTCTAACACCACCTAGAGAGGAGGCCATTGGGGATATTAGAAATTAATTGATTGTATTTCTAGGTTGCCACAGACATGAAAAGAGGAAAGAACAAGCTGCTTTAACATGGGACACCAGCTATCCTCAATTCTCCTCTAGGCATGTCAGGTATGTATCTGTTTTCCTTGCCTCTTTTTTTGTTAGCACTGGGAATCAGAAAAAAATTGTGCTACTGTGGGTATTTATGTATATGGCAGTATTTCCAAACACTCATTCCCTGGAATCTCACCTTCAAAATTCCAGCAAATGCAAACATCAGGAGAGAATCTGGACTTCCATCCACAAAGACAGGAAGAGCGTGACTTGCTGGAAGTCCTGTAGTCTGGATCCTGGCCCTGACCCAAGGAGTATTTCAGATTTTATCCTATTAGAATTTACTATAAAATGCATTAATGAACAGGCCAGGGAATAAGGACAAGAATCCAGACTCTTGGAGAGAAGACTGAAACATACCTCCTGCTTGAGAAATAACCTTGAATTTAGAGTCAGTAAAGCCACCTTCTCACACTGTAAGTCAGACTCCCAAGCCTCACAACGACTTAACCTAAAGGCACCAACCTGTGCCCTATGTACTGGGGACCCTGCCTGGGTAGCCTCTGCTGCCAGACCATTTCCTAGGTCCTGCTCATTACCAGAGCTTGTCTCCAGCTCCTGAGGAGCCAGAAAAGAACTGGCAATGACAAGCAGCCAATTTTTATTTTCTGCTTTGTTGAGTTTAAAAAATTCATTAACCTTTATGGCCATTTTTTACAGGGAAAGCATTTAGCTGGACATTGTCTCTTCACATCTGCTGCAATGACAGCAGATCATCCATGATCTGTTCCACTGTCAAGAACACAGCATGTGAAAAGCTACCAGTTGGGAGTCAGATTTGTTAAAAAAATTAATTAGGAGCTATAGGAAACAGCTTCTAAGTGCCTTCTAAATCCCACAGAGGAATTCAGAGCCTGGCTGGCTTCTTTACACACACAACCATAAAACAAATGGCAAGCCTATCTCCTTATGTTGAGAGAGAAGAGATACAGTATCACAGTATCACTAAGGTTGGAAGAGACCTCAAAGATCATCGAGTCCAACAACTCTTCTTTACAAGTACTGGCAGGAGTGGGCAGAGCTGCTTCTTTTAAAGGTGTGGAAGTTTGCTCCCTCCCCGCCCCCAGCCTGACCTTCACTTTCCATAACTCTGTTCAAGTGACAGTCACCAGTGGTGATAGACAGTAATGGCTGCAGCTGGTCATGCAGATTTGAGGGAGACAGATAACACTGTAATAGCCATGGCCCAATTTGAGCTGTGTACTCACCTAACCACAGTGCAGGTCAATGTCTGACTCAAGCCAAATTCAGAGGAAACTAACATTTGTAGAGGGTATGTAAGTATGACTAGAAGGCAATTATCTTAGTCCATAAACAGCGGATAGCCCAGGGCCTGCTGAGCTCTCCTGCACACCAGCAGGCTGCTTGTCAGGATCTATCCCTTTGTGCAGGGACACCTCTCAAGGTTACTGCTTGAGGTTGAACAGAATCTTTGTGCAGGTTCTCAGTAAGTAATTAAAAGCATGCTGAATTCTGAAATGCTAAGCGATACAAATTATTGATTGTGCACATACAGTCCTTTCAACGCAAACTGTTGACCAAGTCTGCTAAGTCTGGATCCAGCTGCACCTAAACTCCCCTTTGAGAAGGAGTTCAGAACACATGGAAAGTCATTTCTGAACCTCATGACTCAATGAGAGTATCTGTCCAATAGTTTTGTTGGGCCCTGTCCTCTACACAGGGAAGTGTACCTTGGCATTGAATCTTGTTAAACAGCTGTCACATCTGCAATCAAACCTTGTTAAATCTCTGGTTTATATCAATAACCATATTTCTACTTCGCTGTTAAGAGTGAAGTGCACCACTGTTCACAAGAGAAGGGCACGAAGTGCCTGTCTCACTCTAGCCATTTGGCTGCACACCTCTGTTATTTCAGCTGAGTTTAATGTTCTCATCCAGAGGGCACTCAAATCACTTCACCAGTGTCAGGCACACCAGGCTGCAGGGCATTTTTTGGACTTGGAAAGATGCTTTCTGTCATTGATACTGCACAATGCTCTGGCATACCACACCACTGAGGCTTTCGTGGCTTGCCCATTGCAATCACTAAACCTGGCTTCAAAGTCTTTTACTTCTTCAGCTCTCACTCCCCTTCTTTTATAAACCTGTTTACCCGGAGGGCAAACACCGCAAGCTGTACACCACCAGTTTCCATGTTTGGCTCCCGGAGAGAAGAATAATCCTTAGTGATGAAGTCATGACAGCAGCGGATTCCCGGAAAGCACGAGAGATGATAAGGTCAGGAGGATGATGCGTAGGAGCAGGGCCATTCCCGGCAGAGGGGACCAGCCAACACAGCAGCACAACCGGGCTCCAGGCAGCGCTCAACAGGCAGGGAACTGTAACGGTACCGCGGCGGGACAGGACACCCCCGGGGCTAAAGCAGGCGGGGGGGGGGGGGGGGGGCGAGCGCGGGGGGGCCGGGCGCGGTGGGCGGCTGCCTATCGGGGGCCCGAGCCCGGAGGTGGCGAGGGGAACTGCCTCCCCGCCTGCCTGACCGGCGAGGCGGCGGAAGCCCCGGTGAGTCAGAGCGGGGGAGGGCACAACCGCCTGCACCACGGGGCGGCTCCGGCCGCACAACTTTTAAAGCGCTAGTTCTGGGCACACAACGGTAAAACACTGGTTCTGGCCTAAGGGCGGCTCTCCTTCGGCGCAGCAAGAGCTGTGCATTGCGCGGCTGGCAGCGGCAGTCCGTGCCCCCCTCCCGCCCATGGAGGAGTCGCACAGCCAGACGGAGCGCTGCTCCGGCCGCAACACCAACTGTATGGAGCGGCCTCTGAGGAGGCTCTTCGAAGGGCTGGGGTGCAGCGTGGCCGCCTGCCCCTGGCCCTTCGTACTGCTGCCGCTGATGCTGTCGGGCGGGCTGGGCGCCGGCTTCATCTTCCTGCCGCAACGGCAAGCGAACGATATCGAGCAACAGTTCACACCGACGGAGGGTCCCGCCAAGGCCGACCGCGACTTCGTGCAGCAGTACTTCCCCACTAATGACTCGCAGGGCTTCTCTGCCACACGGCTGCCCACCGAGGGAGCCTACGCCTCCCTCATCGCCGTGGCGCTGGACGGACACTCTGTCCTGGACCCGGAGGCCTGGGACGAGGTGCTGAAGCTGAACGCGGCGGTGACAGACAGCGACTACGAGCGCCTCTGCGCCCGCAGTGCCACCGACGGCCCCTGCAGCAGCCCCAACCCGCTGCTACCGCGCCCCGCCAACGCGACGGCGCCCGCCCCGCAGAACATCACCTACCCCTACATGGGGGCCTCCTTCCTGGGCACCGCGCTGGGCGGTGTGAGCACGGACGCCGGCGGGCGGGTGGTGTCGGCGCGGGCCCTGAAGCTGATGTATTACCTGCAAGAGGACGGCCCCGAGGCGGCCGAGAGCCAGCGGTGGCTGGAAAGGTTCCTGCAGGACTTCCCATCAAAGCTGGCGGGGATGAAGTTCACCGCCATTCAGGTAAGCAGCTGCGGGGACCGAGACCCGGGGTGCTCGGGCTACCGCGTCACCGGCCGGTAAAGGAGCTGGAGGAGAGAACAGGCTGGGGCGTTCTGCAGGGTGTGAGGGCCACGGGGATGTGCCAGTGCCGATGTGATGCTCAGCGTTGCCTCTGCGTCTGGATAGAGACCAGGGAAGAGCTACAAGTGCTTCATCTTCTCTTTCCTTGCTGTTTTAACCACAGGTGACTTACTTTACCTCGCTGTCCAGGCAGCAGGAGTTTGAGGGAAATACCAAGAGCGTGATCCCACTCTTCTCCATAACGTATTTCTTGACAATAACCTTTTCCATCGTCTCTTGCCTAAGGTAAAGTGCTTTCTTTTAAGGGATGGATCAAGGAGGAGTGACCTCCACCCTTCTTTACCTTGTCTGAACTGATTTCTGCTCTTCTCAAGTGAGGTCTTTCTTGAAGCTGCAGACTTCTCGTGACATTTGGCAACAGGCACGGTCAATCCTTTGCCGCTTCTCTCCTGCTTGTGCCTGTTTCCCAGCGGCTTACATGGGGTTCGTGGTCCCTGCCCCACAAACACCTGAGTGAGTGCTCAGTTCACACTGCACACTTGAAGGCCAGTATCCATTTGTCTGTCCTCCGAAGCCATCAGCCATTTCTGTAGTCCCTGCCTCACAAAAATCCTGAGCGATTTAAACCACTGAAACAACTCCCCACTTTAGATCTTTCCAAGAGGCCCAGGGTGCTGTAACTTTGACACCAAAATACACTGTGGCAAAGGAAAGACTTGGAAGGGTGAAAGGGTTCTGCGTTCCCATATTCAGGAGGGGGACAGCCTGGCAGCAGCAGAATCCTGCACTAGCACTTCCCTTGATTAAAACTTACAGCTCAGCTTGGCAGACCCAGAGGGGACATCACCAGAAAGATGCAACAAAATCAGAGAAGTCCTCATTTATGGGGGGAGGGAAGGAATAAGTGATGCTATTGCTTCTTTCATAGCTTCTGTCCTCATCCTGCCCACAACCTACTGATTAAAGATAAGTTAAAAAGAGGAAGGAAGCAGGGGAGGGAGGAGGAGGTGGAACAAGATGTGGAGCTCTGTTTGCACCTTTTTTCTGCCACCTGCTCAGTTAAAGTACAGGTGAATGAGCTCTAGATTCATAGTTTACTGCAAATCCAGGTACAGCTTTAGGTATTCTGCTTGCTAGTAGAGTCTGAGCCTTCCCTGCTGTCTACAGAGAACTTAACCTGTCCTATCTCTCTGCTGGTGGAAGGTCACCATTGTACATTTGCCACCCTTATGGCTGTAGTTGGTCTTGTGAAAGAAAGTTCTACTTGAGGGATTGGCTTACTGGTTTAGTGCCTGCCTCAAGCACTGTATCTGTTAAGGCTGTCCAATTTCTGGATACAGCTGTTTGGCATACAGTCAAAGGGCAGCTCCACCAACACATGCTTCTTGCCTTGGGGTTTAGAGGTTCTCCTGAAGTTCATAAATGGGCTACAGCCTGGAAAATGTGGAAAACTGGGCAAGAGGCAACTTTTTACCTTCTCAGTGTGGTGTAAAATCTCCCACTGGGAATATTTCATAGAAAATCCTTGAGCCAGCTCTTGAGGGCACCTTGGCTAGTAGCCAATCTGTCTGCTGAGAAGGCTGCTCTGCACGCTGCTCACTGCCTGAGAGATGCTTCCACACTGATAAGCTCCACCAAGAACCTGTGTGAAAGGAAAGAGCTTCTAAACATTTATCATTTTGGGGGTCACCCTAAATCTAGCCCCTCACTGACAGAGGTCATGCATCTTAATTTCCCCAGCTCTTGTTACTGATTTGAGGGTCAGCACTTATCTTTATGTATAGAAATGGCCTGCAGGAAGATTCTTTGGCACCTCCTATAGAGAGGAGCCTTGCCCAGTGCTGACACCTGGGAGCTGTCATACCAAACAGCAGCTTTCATCAAGAGTTCTCTTCCCAGACAGGTTGTGGTTGGTGCTTGTGGATTTCTTGTGACAAACACCTTAGTGACATTTTTGACATGTGGCTAAAATCATCCTTACAATGTTTTCAGGTCGAGCTGCATAAGAAATAATGTCTGGCTTGCATGCTGTGGAGTGCTCTCTGCTGGTTTTGCTGTATTGAGCAGCTTTGGATTATTGCTCTTCTGTGGAGTGCCCTTTGTGGTCACTGTAGCAACTGCACCGTTTCTCATTCTGGGTAAGTAGAGAAGTGAGTTGGAGTCTGATACGAAACCAAAGTGGAGTTACAAGCTGAGGGTGTTGGTCTTCTGTTATGTGAGCATAAGGTCATGGGCAGATCCATCCTGCAGTGAGGGGAAGTCACCTTTAGTCATTGTAGAATGTAGTGCTTGCTCTGATAACATTGGGCCTGAATACAACTTAGGTAATGTGCAGGACTGTCTGTAATTGCAAGTAGGAAATCCACCTCGTTTGCAAATGGGTGAACGTGCCTCTGCAACATAATGACTATGTACTGTGCACCTGAAGTGATGGACCAGATGTGCACACAGCTCCCCCAAACCTCAGAGAAGTTGATGTCATTGCATCACATTTGCACAGACTGCTGACAGTCAGTGCCAGACTTTCAGATGCCATTAGATGTTGCTGCAAGTAAAATGCTGCTTTTAAAGTCCTTCTCTCATCTTCTATGTGATAAATTCATGTGATGTTGTCTTAGTCTCATGCCAAGGAAGCACGTGGAACTTGCAGGTGGGTAGAGGCTCTGTGTCATATTAGATGCCTAATGCAAACGCTCCTTAGGGCACACATCATTCTTTGCTTCCTGCATAATTCCAATGCATTTTCTGTTTGTTTTGTTTGCTCATCAATTGCAGAGTGTCTGCATTTCAGAAGGACCCTTTTGGATCCTCGGGAAAGGGCTCAAGCCAGACTCTGCAGATACTTTGTAGAGAACATGCAGACTTCACTCTTCCTTAGATTAGAACAATGCATTGAAGGCAACCATCATTAGATGGGATGAACTGCTGTGAATCCTGCCTGCTTTCCAGAAGCAGCTTGGCTTGCTGCTGTCCAGCAGCACCTTCTGACCTGCTGCTTAATTCATCTGTGCATACTCCTCTGGGCAGTCAGTAGTGATTTCTGCTGTTCTTTTAGGCTCAGCTCTATCAGCCATGCTTGCTCCTCTGTTCACACAGTCTTGCTTTCCCTTTTGATGTGACTTAACTTCCAGGGAATAGAAGAGCCCTTGAGAGAGTCACACTGGCAAAATACTGAAAGGTCTGTGGTTAAAATCCCTAGAGCAGGGCTGAGACAAGCACATTGGCTCTTCATTCACAGTTGAACATCACAGTAAGCAGTGTATTTTGATCTCTGTAACCTGTACCACTGAACACCTGGAGAGCAGCTGCAGCACACAGTCAGAGATGGGCTAGGTGTGCTCAGTCCTTCAGCAGAGTAAGGTGAGGGATCAACAACCCCTCAGGGCACCAGGGGTCTCTCAAGTGTAATAAATTCAGCCACATGCAAAGAATCTCTTTTCCTGTGCCTGCTTACCTTGCATCAGCACTAGAGCAACGTTCCCAGCCTCATTTTATTCAGAAACAAATGTGATTGATTTTGTGCTTCTGTTGAGTGCTGGCAGTTGCAGTGCAGCCTTAACTTTGTCTCCTCTTGCAGGGGTTGGCGTTGATGACATGTTCATCATGATTGCTGCCTGGGAACAAAGCTTAAGAAGAAAAGAGAAATCCAACGTTAAGTCTCTGCTGGCTGAGACTTACTCAGAAGCAGCACTTTCTGTCACCATCACCACTCTCACTGATGTTTTGGCCTTCTTCATTGGCACCTGGACTTCTTTTCCATCTGTGCAGTCATTTTGCCTTTACACAGGCACTGCTTTTGTCTTCTGCTATATCTATACCATGACCTTCTTTGGGGCAATTCTTGTGTTAAACCATAAAAGGGAGCAAGGAAACCGGCACTGGCTGACTTGCATGCGTGTGGGAGGAGGTGAAGGTCAGACCGAGTCCTGCCTGTACAACGCTTGCTGCATAGGCAACTGTTCTGGGCACTCACCTCAGCTAGAAAGCGAGCATCCAATGAGCATATTCTTTAAGAAGTACTATGGCCCTTTCTTCACCAGCAAATGGATCAAGCCACTTGTGGTGCTGCTGTACGTAGCGTATCTGGCTGGCAGCATTTATGGGTGCACGCTGATCAAGGAAGGCATCGACCTTCGGAATCTGGCCAGCGACGACTCGTACGTTGGTCCATTCTATGATGACAATGAGGAATACTTCTCAGAATATGGCCCCAGGGTCATGGTTGTCATTACTGAAAGTGTAGATTACTGGAATGAGACTGTTCGCCTTGGCATTGAGAACTGCACCCAGGAATTAGAGGCCATTTCATATGTAGATAAGAACCTCTCAGAGTCATGGCTGAGAGTGTACACAGCTTTTCCATTAGATCTAAACAATAAGACTCTTTTCCTTGATAACTTAGATAAGATGTTCCACTTCATTCCCAGTTTTAAGTGGGACATTAACAGGACTCAGGATGAAATCAAAGCTTCTCGTTTCTTCATCCAGACAGTGAATGTGACCTCAGCTGTTGATGAGAAGAACCTTCTCCATGAGTTAAGAGAGACAGCCAGGCAGTGCAGTGTGCCATTACTGGTGTACCACCCAGCGTTCATCTACTACGATCAGTACCTGGTCATAGTGCAGAACACCATTCAGAACATCGTGGTTGCTGCTGGGGCAATGCTCATTGTCTCCCTTTTGCTCATTCCCAGCCCCTTGTGTTGCCTGTGGGTGACTTTTGCTATAGCTTCTGTCATAGTGGGTGTGGCTGGCTTCATGACCTTTTGGAGTGTCAATCTAGACTCCATATCCATGATCAACCTGGTCATTTGTATTGGGTTTTCAGTAGATTTCTCTGCTCACATTTCCTATGCCTTTGTGAGCAGCGGAGAGTCCTCGGCCAACAGAAGGGCAATCGAAGCTCTCTCCCTGCTGGGTTACCCAGTATTGCAAGGTGCAGTTTCTACTATCCTGGGAGTCGTTGTCCTGGCTGCAGCCAAAACCTACATCTTTAGGACATTTTTCAAGATCATGTTCCTTGTTATTTTGTTTGGGGCTCTTCATGGCCTTGTTTTTATTCCAGTGTTTTTAACCTTCTTTGGAAGCTTTGGCAGATCACCCCTTATAACCCACTCTAAAAAGTTTGAGCTTAGTTAAAGAAACGATAAAGAGTGTCTCTGTGCCTAAGTTATATGTAATATATGTATTTATTGTATGTAGATCAAAAAGCAGTGGCTTTCAGGGAATGTAAAACAAAGTGAGGGACAAAAAAATATAAATGCACCAGAGAAAGAAAGGCTTCAGAAAATCCAGGTAAGAAAAATAACAGGAGGAACGAGAACACACATAATGGATTTGCATTTCTTATGCCTATGTGCTTGACTCTGCTGCTGTTGTTTTGTGAATTGTTTGCTGAATGCATTAAAGTTATTTTGAACACTGACCATGGCATCAGCTTAATGGACCACATTACAGGTTTGTTAGGCAATCTACACTGGAGGGACGAACTCCCACAAGTTGGCATTTCCTGCTGGTTTACCTTAATGCAGTAACTCAGCTCTGAGCCCAAAGACAATTTTCCCCCAGGAGGCTCAAACCTAGAGCTTTTACAGCATGACTAGAAGAAATGAGAACTGCCTCAAACTGAAGTGAATTGTATACCTTCAGGAGACAAACTCTCTGTAGGTTTCTAACGTAGCACAAGGTACCTTTCTTCCTAGGCTTAACTTTACTCCCACTCTTCTCTACCTCCTCCCTGCCAGCGGCAGAGTGAGGGCAGAGAGCGGGGCCTGTGTCAGAGGTGTGAAGAACTGACCACTCCTTTCTCCTCCACAGGACTTCACAAACTGCTCCAGCATGGGTCCCTCTATAAGGTGTATCTTTCAGGAATGAACTACCCCAGCAGGGTCACAAGTCCTGCTAGCAAACCTGCTCCAGTGTGAGCTCCGTGGGTCCTGCAAGGTGCCTGCTCCCCGACAGGCTACTGCAGCAGTAACTGACAAAAGGTCTGTATTTCTAAGGAGAACATTCCCTAGCACTTTAATTACAGAAAGTGCCACTTCGCCATCATTCTTAAATTTATTTACAAGTCTGTTTGTACACCTCCATTTACACTGTAGGGAACATGGTATTACAGTGTGTAGCAATTTACAGAGAAGGAAAAAAAAAAGAAACCCCAATATGCATAATTAAAATGAACCTTTATTACTCCAAAACCAGATGCCAAACATGCAGCATATTTCTGCTTCTGCTGGCATACTCCTAAAATACATGGACAGCTGTAACTAGTCAGCCTAGGCATTTGGTATACTGGTTTAGAACATTTGGAAGTGCTCCCATGATGCACTGGGATGGCACTCTAGGAAGCTGACAAAAACAGGCAAAAAGAAAGTTTATCTTGGATTTGAAAGGAAAAAAAAGTAATTCATGTGCTCTTCCTTAAAAAGGAGGTTATAATCAAGCATTACACTCAGAAAACTCTAAACCACTATGCTACTCTAGCTGTAACTGTTGCTGCCAACTGCCAATCACACTGACTGGCACCAGCCCAACTGTTTGAACCCCAAGGGTGATCACCTTCAACAGCAGCACACTAGTAAAGGCCCTTTCTGCAACACAAGGTCATAGGCCCAGGAATTTACATTTAATTATGCAGAAAGTTTATGATCAAGCTGTGATATTCTAACAGGCCAGCTCCATGAGATCAAAAGAACACTGGCTAGCAGTAACTTCCACTTGCTTTGAAAACTGCTTTAGTTTTCAAAACCCTTTCCTTAGCTTAGAATTTTCAGAGTTTCCTGTAAGGGCTAAAAGAAAAGGTTTTATTCCCCCTACTTCTACACAGAACAGAACTGGGAATGTTATTTGAAACAACACATGCTTCAAACATTTTCTGAGCTCCTCTTTAGTGAGCAGTATCACCTTTTGGGGAGAAATTACCTGTTGGATTATGAAAAACTCATACACAGTAGTAACTAGGGCTGTAGGATCTCCAGCAGTGTGAAAGCACTGCCATCAAAGCACTGTCTGCCATCTACTGCAGTAAGAAAACAAACACCTAAGAATCCTGGCAGCAGCAATCAGAGGTCACATATACTTCTCTTAAGTTCTCTGCCACAGTTTGACCCAAAACATGGTCCAAAGAGGCTTAGACATGTTTAGCCTGTTGCTTTTGCATGAAGATTTCTCTCCTAGCCATACATGTGTGTATTTTAACCCCAAGAGCACTGAGAACACAATCACTAATGGTTTTGTCTAGCATGGAGCTCCCACAACTCCCTTTTAGTGGAGAAGTGCTGTGTGGCCACCCAGTTCTTAGAGCTGTTCTGTTACATGTCTAAAGGAGAAGTCTTTTAAAAGTGATCTCTAGCTTCAGAGTCTCAGCATTAGTTAGACTACACACAAGTGCTTCACAAATCACTCTGTCACTCTCCACAGCACATATGCTGGGGTACCACTTCAAGCACACAGCAGCATGACCCAGGAAGCAATGCCAGAACACACCAGCCATCTTTTTTTTTTCTCAGCTTCAAAACATTTGACTGAACCAAAATGCTGAATTCAACCCTGAGATTTATCCTTCTGAGTAACTTCTTGTGGGAAAAGTATAGGGAGCAGGGGATGAGGAACTTGCTTTATTTCATGTGTCTGATGAGACACAAAAAAGAGATGAATAACAGAAGCTCACAGGAGACAGAATCATATTAAAGTGTCACTAATGCCATACACACATCAGGAAGGGGAAAAAAAGGCTACGCTGCGTAAGACTACTGCATTGCTAGATGTACATTCTTTCAATTATCAGTTACTGCACCCAGAAATTATCATCTTACTTCTAGTTTTTTTCCCTCCAGAACAATTTGGATTTCTTTGGCATCCAAAGTCTCGTATTTCAATAAAGCTTCTGCTAAATTCTTGTGCTCTTTTGCATGAGTCTTCAGGATGTTCTTTGCTCGCTCATAAGAGTCCTAATTTGAAAAAAACAAAAAGGTGGAAGGAGATTTTGAGACTTTAGAACATAAACAACATCAAGATTCCCCTTTAAAATTTGTTTTGAGGTAAATACAGCTTGAAACAAACAGACAACCCTTAGTATTTTCACATATGACTTGGAAAAGGCTCACTAGATTTGAAATGCTGCTGATTCAATGAGCTGTATTTGATTCTCCCTTTGCAGTGCTGCAGCACTGAAGGAATGTTCTTTAAAGAGTGGAGCTTGCAAAAGCTTCTAGAACTGTTGAATTATTATGTGCTTCTAGAAAGCTACAAAACAAGTTACCAGTTGGTGTGGCCAGATGCAGGTTGCCAGGGTGACAAGCTTCAATTTAACTTTCAGTTCTACACAGGTGGTTCTTACATGGACCAAGTCAGTTCCAAAACAGCTACAAAGTGTTCCTCAGTCGAGTGTTACAACATAAATAATTCTTCTGCCTGGGCTGCACTATTTCAGATTGCCACAACAGGGATCTGGAAATTCTGTGAATATCAAATGTTACAAATCCCCCTAAGCCCAGGATGCTGAAACCAGCCAGGAACAGGATGCTGGACAAGGCAGGTCTGATGAGATACAGCCCCTCCTGTCACTCTGTACAAAATTATTTAGCTGCAAGTTATGAAATGTGGGAGTAACACAAAACACTCAGGTCTGCTCTAAAACAATTTACAGCCATACTTTTTTTTTTTGGTCCCCCTATGAATTGAATAGGCAAAACACCAATCCTGACCAACTGTCAGAAGAAGTGTTGAAGTGTTACTCAAGACCCCAACACTGCTGCCTTGTTTCTCACTAGTTATGCATAATGATCACAAAACCAGTTTGGATATATGCAGAGATTCAAAGTTGCAGGTTCATTAAATGCTTGGGGATACTTTTATCCCCTGTGCATTCTCACCAGTGTGCATTACCAAACTGAATGATCAAGTAAACTGATGGCCAAAGTCATCCCAAAATAAAGGAAGGAGAGTAGAGGGGGAGAGAATCTTACCCGCAGAAGTGATCGTACTTCCTGCTCAATTGCAGATTGAGTTTCAGGGCTGACTTTCCCCGTATCAGTATAGGTCATAACACCAAGCTAAACAACAACAAAACAACAGCTTTATCTTGCCACTGCTCCATTAATACACACAAAACACTGTAAAAATTCATCACCTATTGCTCCTAGGTGCAAACAAGCGAAATCATTAATCAAATGTTTGCTGAAGTGCTTGCAAAGGAAGCAAAACAAGAAGTGTGCTCATCAGCTGTGTAGTCACTGCAGGCTTCTCTTGCAACAGGTCACAGAACAGAGTCTCATAATGTTTTCTAATTTCAAAAAAATAAAATCCCTAGACTACCAACACTTACTGAGTAATAAAGATAACTAATACATTTCTCAGAAGTCTAGAAAAGGCAACACTGTCACCCCCCCCAACTCCAAATTATCCTCAATTCCAAAATGAAGTTGTCAAATATACAGGTTTCCCAGCTGAGTCCTCCATAGCAGGGACAGTCAAAAGGCTTATTCTTTCTGTGCCAGAACTACTTAGCCTCCTGTGATCAGCCAGCCACACAGGCACTTGGTTACAGCACAGAACATTGCTTTGCACCACATCAGTATTTAAGGATTGAGGACGCTACCTTCTCGCTCATTCCAAATCTAGTCACCATCAGTTTTGCAATTTTAGTGGCATTGTCAAAATCACTGGAAGCACCTACACAGCAAAGAGATTTAAATTAGGTTATTGAAACCAAGTTAAACATGCCAGTCCACAAACTTAGTTCAAAAGTTGGTCTAACTACCCCATCAGCTGACCTGTTGTGATGTGATCACTCCCAAATATGAGCTCTTCTGCTACTCTTCCTCCCATACAGACATCCATCTGGGCAAGCAACTGGGACCTAGTTTCACTCCATCGGTCATTTTCTGGGAGCAAAGATACCTGTAAGATATAGACTATGGTCAGGTAAATGAACCCAGAACACTGAAATAACCTGAAAAGTATTGTTGTTTATATCCAAAGCAGATATGAAGGTTTTTGTGCAACAGTTTGAATGCTCTGGGCCTCTTCTAGGCATTCATCAAGTGTGCCTGGAGACGCTTAGTCTACCAGCTGAAATAGACCCCTACAGGCCATGCAGACAACATTACAATTCATAGATTCATAGAATGGTTTAAGCTGAAAGGGACCATAAAAGATCATCTAGTTCCAACTCCCCTGCCATGGGCAAGGGCACCTTCCACTAGACCAGGTCACTCAAGGCGTCATCCAACCTGACAATTTAAACCTACCACCAGAAGAAAGAACAACCTAATCTATCCATTTCTTGTACTGGACACAGACCAACTTGCCTAGAGGATTCAGGCTAATGGTTTTATTTAACTGAACATCTTAACTTGGATACAGTTCAGCAAAACCAGACCTAATAGAAATGATTTTTCTGTTCAAATGCTTGGCAGTGAAAGGCAAAGCAGAAAAGTTTAGGTGCATCTATACTAGAAACAAAGTGGGTAAGCAACTAGGTTTAGATAAAGTCACACTGGAGAAAGAACAACTTGATAAAGGCTGTCTGTGTTAAAAGCACACTAGAGCAATGCTTCTGCTTTCCAGTCCTCAGACAGTCTTCAAAGTTTTGCTGCTGGCTGCTATTTTAACTGGAGGAGAACCAAACATATTTACATGTCTTTCCTTGTGTATGTGAACTATTACTCCAGCATCTGCTGTTTCATTTCCCAATGAAGACAAAAAGCTTTCTGTCACACAGAGAAGACAGCCGAGCTTCCAAAGAGGCTGCTCACAGCCATGTCAACATACAACATGCATTAACAGAACTGCAACGAATAGCACTGTTGGCAAATTCCCCAACAATGCCAAACCAACATAAAATTCTAGGAATACTCACATGTCCCAGTGTTGTTCCTCGTGTCATGATAGTGGCCTTGTTGATTGGCATTGCATCCTTAGTGTAATAGGCAATGATAGCGTGGCCAGATTCATGGTAGGCAGTGATGGTTTTGTTTTTCTCATCAATTTCTACACTTCTACGTTCAGGTCCTTAAACAGAGGAACATCAAAGTTTTTGTGCAGCTGACCACCCCAATCCACACACTGCATCACTCAAACAGAGCACAAAGTAGCTGAGGAGCAACATGCAAGCAGAATTAAGTGGCACTGATGAAATGCAAAATGTTTCCGAGTAGTGTTTTAATGTCTAAAATGCACCTCCAAATAATCTACCCACACACTGCCCATAAAGGAACAGATTTAAAATGCAGCCTGAGTATCAGGAAATTGCATTTCTTTCCTCCATTTTAGTGTGTATGTCTGATAGATGGTTGCATCACATGTGACAAGTTAGTTAAACAGAAGCTTCAGGTGTCTGGTTATTCTCAGCTTTCCTACAGGAATGGTGACAAATTAAGTCTGTATGGGTTTGACTTTTAAAACTACCAAGTTTCACAGAATGTATTCCACATTAGATGTACATACTACTCTTTGGTCTCAAATGGTTCTCTCTTCAGAATTAACTAACAAGAGACTTACTGATTTTAGAAACAACAACAAAAAACAAAGAGGGAAAAAAAAAAAGGCAAACCAGAACATCAGTGTAGAAACCTTTTTTTTCCCTGTAGAAGTTCTAATCACACAAGAAAAGCCCTTTGTACTGTACCACATCTTTATTATAAAATCCTACCCATTAGAATTTTGTCCTTGGAGAACTCCAGCTCTTTCATGGTTACCATATCTTTTCCATCCACAGCTGCCTTTAAGGCAGCTTGATTTACAAGATTCTCAAGCTCTGCTCCAGAAAATCCTACTGTGCCTCGGGCAATTATTTCCGGATCAACAGCTGTGGGGAAACACAAGCAAGCTTGTCAGTAGTGTCCATAACGCTCCTGAAAAGGCTTGCATCAGGAGGAAATAACAATAAACAAATGAATTCTAAGCAAGAATCACATTCTACTAAAAAGAACACATTAAATAAATTGCAGCTTTAGAAGAAACGAAGCCTAGTTCTTAAAGCACTATGAGCTGTGGGGACTAGACACAAAGGTTGCCTCAGAACACTGCATTCTAGGCAATTTTTGTGTTCTTTACTGAGGAACATGGTAAACCACAACTGCTGATGGAAGAAAGGACTAATCCATGAGAGGGCTGATCCAGCAGTTTAGTATTTACTCACATGGATCATACTTTATTTTATTAAGGTACCACTTCAGGATTTCTGTACGACCTCTTACATCAGGCTTGGGAACAGTAACTTGCATATCGAAGCGACCAGGACGTATCAAAGCACTAAGGAGATTAAAAAAAAAGAGTTTAAGACATTGACTTAAAAATGCCACAATAAACTGCTACCAACATACATGAGGAACAAAAACCTGTCTGAGATTTCTGAAGATATCTAGGTCTGTTGCACAGATGCAAAGAATGCATTTTGCTGCTCGTAAAAAGACAGGTGAAATATGTTTGTCACTAACCCATTTGAAAGGGTTTAAAGTTTTGCATTGTGAACAAGGCATGCAACTGGCCAATTTAAGTACAAAAACCTCCAAAACTTCTTGATGCTTAGAAGCACGAAATTTATTTCTCCATATTTAACTCAACAACCTTTTAAATGCTAAAAGCTGGTCAATAAACATCTCTTTAAAGAGGTCTAGCACTGCAATACCTGAAGATTATTACAAGCAATGTTGTTGATCTTTGGGGATTTGGGCTTTGTTTTAATACATGCTCTATAAAAATAATCAATACATGATACTCACTTATCTAATGCCTCAGGGAAGTTTGTTGCACCAATAATAACAACTCCTTCATTAGGCTTAAAGCTGTAACGAAGAAAAGGTGAGAAACAATTTACACGACTTTCTGTCAATAACTACTTATTTTGGAAGACCTCAGCTAGCCAGTTAAAAACACGTTATCAAACCCCAACATGTGATCCAAGAATGACTACATTTAACTCAGCAAGTGGTTAAAGATATGCCCTGATTTCAGAGTGGAGCTTCTTCCTGTAGATATAAAGCCAGCCTAAAAAAAAGCCCCTGAGAAATGCAAAAATTTTGCAGCTACTGTGCTGCTACAACTTAAAAGCTTCTCTATTATTTACTGTAAGGTCATTAATTCCACTGCTGGCAGCACCAGAAAGTCATAAAAGCATCTTAAATTTATATCCTTAAAAGTATTATGTAAAGCTGAAGGAAACTAAAATAAAAGCTGTCAAAGAAAAGGGGAAAAAACCTCCAACACCCAGATATTCAAAATACCAGTCAGTCAAGCCCCTTTGGTGCCCTCAAGATCCACATATTTACCCATCCATTTCAGCAAGAAGTTGATTAATGGTCTGTCTTGAATAGGGATGCATTGGAGATTCAATTCTCTTCCCACCCACAGAGTCCAACTCATCAATAAATATAACACAGGGAGCATTTGCTTTGGCTTCCCCTGTCAGAAGAAAAGCAGCAAAAGGACACTTCAGTCACACCCAGCAACAGTGTCTGTCATTTAGGATTCTATAATCCAAAAGTAATAGAAATACTGAAGTGCACTATTAGACACCAGAACTGTCCTGATTTTAGCCTAAAAATTGAATATACTTTTAAAAGTAAATGATGCAAAGAGAAGCAGAGTTCTTCACTTCTATATGAGCTTATTCATACCAAGCTACCAGAAATGACTAGGAAAACTTTCACTACATTTTGTATCAGCTCCCTGTAACAGTTTATTTCACAGGCTTTGGTCATGAACACTGACCTATTAAAAACCAACATGAAATGTGATGAGTCTGAATGGCAACTTATTCAATACAACCTGCTTGTTATTTTACAGCAAAGGTCTCCCCCTCAAGTTTACAGGTATGAAAAACAAAACATAAAAATGCAGCAATAAACTTTAAGACTGTTGACTGGTACAAGCAGGCCAGGATGTGAATCATCTCACCCAACTAGTCCTATCTGTAAAATCAAAACACAAATCAGTCATCTAAACTTCACCAGTCCTCAGAAAGAAATGCATGTTTTAAGGTACAACACATTATATTTTGCATCCCTTCCAGGTGAAGCCAGGCACATTTCTTCTACAAATGTGAACTCCTTTATTCACTGTATATGCCTGACACTAGTGATCTTCCATTTAAGAGAGAAGTTGGTCTCCTCTCTCCCCTGATAATAGTCATTTGCATACTGAAAACAGAAAGCCTCTTCAGAGAATCTTAGAATGGCTTAGGTTGAAAGGGACCTTAGAGATCATCTACTCCAACCTCCCTGCCATGGACAGGGACACCTCATCCAACCCAGCCTTGAACACCTCCAGGGAGGGAACATCTACAACCTCCTTTGACAACCTGTTTCAGAGTCTCACCACTCTCATACTGAAGAACTTCCTAAGATCCAGTCTAACTCTACTCTTCCTCAGCTTAAAACCATTCCCCCTTGTCCTATCACTAGAAACCCTTATGAAAACCCCCTCTCCAGTCTTCATGTACATCCTTTCAGGTACTGGAAGGCAGCTCTAAGGCCCCCCTGGAGTCTTCTCCAGGCTGAACAACCCCAGCTCCCTCAGGCTAAGCTCATAACAGAAGTGTTCCAGCCCTTGGATCATCTTTGTGGCCTTCATCTGGACTAGCTCCAACAGCTCTGCATTGCTCTTATGATGGGGACACCAGAACTGGATGTAGTACTCAAGGTGGGGATCTCACAAGAGCAGAGAAAGGGGAAGAATCACCTCTCTTGACCTGCTGGCCACACTCCTGTTGAAGTTAACAACCTAAACATTGATGCTATGAACTTCATTACAATGCCTTTTATTCAGGGCCTGTTGATGGGTGTGAGTAAGGAAATCTCAGCTTAGTGCTGCACTGTGATGCCACAAACCTCTAATTCAGAACATTTTAAAAAGACATAAAAACATGAGGGATGTAATTGAGGTTAACACTGTTTTTCATCTTAAATTTACAATTTCTTTCAAACCTACATATAGCACTAAGCAAATTATCATTCAGAATGTTCCATTTAGTTTACAGAGCATGACATTTCTAATCAAATTACTTCTGTTCTCTCTGGGAGTGCTGTAACATCAGTGGCAATTTGTTGTAATTGTGCCTGACAAGTCACAAGATTCTGCAGCTAACTGATGGTCACAGAGTTCTGCCTACACAATTAAAGATGTATTTACTAGCCTCATACACTACTGCTTTCCAGTAACCAGAACAGTACCTCATCAAAACTTGCAGACAACACTCAACACTTCATCTGGCATGTGAGAAGGCTTCAAAAGCACAGATCTTTCACTTACTGAACAGGCTTCGGATGCGGCTCGCTCCTACACCAACAAACATCTCATCAAACTCTGATCCAGATGCATAATAAAATGGAACATCAGCTTCACCAGCTACAGCCCGTGCAAGAAGAGTTTTACCAGTACCAGGTGGCCCAACTAACAGAATACCTAGAAAGACAAACAAAAGAAGCCCAAATGATAATCCCCCACAGTCTTCTTACATAGGTACTGCTGCTTTTGTGCACCGTGTTTCAAAATGCTGTTAACAACCCACTTTAGTCTCTACTTGCTGTCTGAAGAAGCTTCCTGTAACAGATACAGGCACACTCTGATCTGTATGGAAACAACAACCAAGATCTGTGAGACTATCAAAGCAACAGAAGACTTCTCAGACTAAGGTGGTTTACTTGGGACCTCAAAGAAGTATCAGTTCTTAGCTCTGTAAGTGAAGCTGCTAACACAAACACAGTTTTGATTTCTGAAAGGCTTTTTATAGGAGTATTCTACAAAACCACTGCTGGGTTTAGCAGTGAACTCAACCCCTAACAGTACCTTCCACAAACTGACAGTTTCCTAGCTGTTTCTGAAAGTGGAACTTGAAGTGAATCATTTCAGGTAATGAAACTCTGTAAAGCACTAACAGGAAATGGACTTGTCCAGTTTATGTACTACAGATTCACCTGGCCTGCTCTAATCAAGCTTAATCATCCCTTTGAAGGAAAACATTTGTTTCTGAACTAAGACAGCTAGCAAGCACTACAAGGTGCTGGAAAAGTCACAGGGAAGAAAAAAGGCTTTTTAAGAGTTCAGTATTCATAAGAGTTCAATATTCATAAATAGCTCTGTCTTATGAGGTAAGAAGCTGCTGTATATTAAACTAACAGCTAAGGAAGGCACAGCAAGTTTTATCTAACACCAGCATATCCAGGTGTTTCTTTTTTGGACATTTTTGCATTACCCTGGGTAAGTGTTCAAGACCAAACTTACATGATTTGTCTTTATCAAATGAGAAAAGGCACAACAGCATTTAAAGATGTGGCAGGAAGATACTAACTTAAAATAAATACATCCTCATAGAGGCAGTTTAGAAGGGGGGGGCCAGGGGAATAAAGCAGACCCCAAAATCTCTGGGCTACATAAAGTTCTACTCAAAAAAAGCATTAACATCAATTATACAGAACTTTATCAGAGTATGTTTTCATACTATGATACATGGCACTGACAAAGCAGAGATTTTATAGTTCAGTACCTCATTTCTGAAAGGCTGCCTTGGGACTTTAAAGAAATACTAATTCTTAACCCCATAAATGAGGCTGTTAATTACAAACACATGTTTGATTTCTGAGAGGCTTTTTGCCTGCAATCTACAGCCCTCTGCACTGTCACAGCTCATTACCTCTGATATTATTGTTGACCTAACATAATTACTCCAATTCAAATTGTTGATTTTCTACCAAACCTAAGGTACACCCAGGTATCTTTGCTTCATAGAGCAGCTTAGGTTGGAAGAGACCTTAGATACAATCTACTCCAACCTCCCTGTGATGGGCAGGGACACCTCTCAATTAGACTTGGCTGCTGAAGGCCTCCTCCAGCCTGACTTTGGACACCCCCAAGGCCCCCAAGGAGGTGGCTTCTTCTCTCAAGGACCAGGCAGTAATGACTAATCATTACACATGGAGAACTGAAAGTAAGACAGGAAGCATGCAACATAACCACTTTAACCTCTGCTCCTCCACACCCAAGGGCCTCATTTAAGGGTGTGCTTTATGGAAGAAGCTTTCACAATTCTTCTTGAAGGTTCCTTTATTCCTCAGATATTTTAAATAAGGAAACCCACCACCTCCATCTAACATTATCTCACTATTTTTCCAAGATACAAACTAAACACACCAGCAGTATTTAAGCCCAATTTGGTCATACACTTTTTGATTCCCTAAAGGCAAAGAAATACCCAAAAGGCGGGGCTGTAAATCAGTCATTCAGTATAAACTGAAGCTAACAAAGACAGCCACAGCCATGCACAATTTTCACTTCTGCTAAAACAATGATGTTTACCTTTTGGAAGTTTGCCTCCCAGTACAGTAAATTTATGTGGGTTTTTCAGAAATTCCACAACTTCCTGCAATTCTTGTTTAGCTTCTTCAACCTACACATTAAAAACATGTCACAAAATACATTAAGCATTTATAAAACACTACAGTTTTTGGTAGGTGTTCTCTATTAGAGACTAAGTCTCTATTAGAGACTAAGTCTCTAATTGACTATTGATTAAAAATACACAACAGAAAGGAGATAACAGCGTACTATAGGATGTGTGGATACCAAGTTTCAACCTACATGCTGGAACTGTTCATATAAATCAGTAAATACTGAAGTAAACAATGCTGAAGGAATAAGTGAGCAGTTCAAGACCAGATCTGACTAACAAGATAAATACAGAATCAAAAAACCTACATCAAGATACAAGTCTAATTAGTTAAAAAGTGATTAATTTTATCTATTTGTCTAAGGGGAAGGAGAAGGACAAAGTCCTCATTTGGCCATTGCCAGCCAAAGAGCAGATGAATGGAATAAAACAAAGCTATCCCATCAGCAGAGACATGCCCACTTCTTTCTGAGAATCTCTGTCTCATATCCCAGTATCAGATAACCAAAAGAGATGGCACTAAGAGAGAAACAATCAAATGGCATTACCATTTTCTTGTACTGGCCAATGTCTGCAATAAACAGAGTAACAAATACTCATGGCCTGCCCATTGCTATTCTAGACTTTAAAAATGTAAGTCAAGAAGACACAGAAGAGTCGTTAAAACCCTCCTTGATTTTTGGGTAGCTTTGGTTCATACAAAGAACTTTCTTTAAGAGAGGATGACATTCTTCAGGCTCACAGTGACCAGCTAAGCAAGGACTCAGACTTACCCCTTTTACATGTTCAAAGGTGACATTTTTCAGCTGGATGGGGTCAACTGCTGCATCAAAGATACTCGATGTTCGAAAGCGTACTAATAGCAAACAGCAGATGATGAACAACAAATTTACACAACAAGTTCACACATGAAGTCACTGCATTCCAAGAGAGAACTCGGCACTTGAATGCATACCATTAAGCTACTAACTTTACACCTGCCCTTTTAAAAGGGCATGTTTCCATTTGCAAGTGTCCAGCAAGAACAACAGCTACTTTAAAAAAAAAACCCAACCTTTAAAATAGCTGCAATTCATTCAGTGAAGTAAGCACTTTTTACTCATTGGAGTAGAGAAAGCCCTGCATCCAAATCAGGTACAAAAATCCAGAAGCTCTCTCTCAGGTCATAACTTAGTATGACACTGAAATTCTCCATTTATTTCAGCTCAGCTTTTAATCATTTTCACACTCTCCAATAGATTTTTCAAGATGATAATTTAGCCACCCAAATACTTAGTCACTATAAACTAGTCTGTCACTGCAATAAAGAATACAATATTATGTAATACTATATTTATCTTTACTTATAATGTAATACATGAAACTATAATACTATAGTAATGCAACTGTACTACTATATATCATATGTCATCTTTATATTGAGTATATTTATACAGATAGAGATACACAGATAGGAATAGACCAGACCAGACCAGACCAGGTTGGAAGAGACCTTCAAGATCATCGCGTCCAACCTATCATCCAACACCACCCAACCAACTAAACCATGCAACCAAGCACCCCGTCAAGTCTCTTCCTGAACACCTCCAGTGATGGCGACTCCACCACCTCCCTGGGCAGCACATTCCAATGGGCAATCACTCTCTCTCTGTAAAACTTCCTCCTGACCTCCAGCCTGAACCTCCCCTGGCGCAGCCTAAGACTGTGTCCTCTTGTTCTGGTGCTGGCTGCCTGGGAGAAGAGACCAACCTCTGCCTGTCTACAACCCCCCTTCAGGTAGTTGTAGAGAGCAATAAGGTCACCCCTGACTCTCCTCTTCTCCAGTCTAAGCAGCCCCAGCTCCCTCAGCCTCTCCTCATAGGGCTTGTTGCCCTTCTCTGGACACGCTCCAGCAAGTCAACCTCCTTCCTAAACTGAGGGGCCCAGAACTGGACACAATACTCAAGGTGTGGCCTAACCAGTGCAGTGTACAGGGGCAGAATGACCTCCCTGTTCCTGCTGGCCACGCTGTTCCTGATTCCATTGGCCCTCCTGGCTGCCTGGGCACCATTAATAAAACCATTTTGCCTACTGCTGATCTAAGTAACACATCCTCTAAATCCAATGACAAATAATAGGTAAACAGTTTGAGTTTTAATCTGCTTGGCTCCATAACCAGCTTTGGTTAATCAGAGGCTCCACAGCAGCCTCTTTCATTAGTAGATTGGAATGCTCTCCTAAAACAATCATGTGAAAACACACACAGTTTGTGCTAACCATGCTGGGTGGAACAACACAAGAGAAACAGCACGAGGGAAAAGAAAAGTCAACTTACCAGCATCGGAAAAGGAACCTTTCCCAGGTAAAAATGATGAATATATAGCAAGATAAAAACAGAGAACAAAGAGGAAAAAAGAAAGCAAACGTGATCTTCTTAAGGAATCTGTAAAAGAAAACAACAACAAAGTTTCAATATGGGCTTAAATAAACAACGTTTTGAATGCAAAGACAAGGCACAGGACCTAAAACAACTTACCAAGTGTTTTTTGCAGGAATACTTGTGCTTTCAAAAAGCCTTCTGCAAAACCAGTTTTAAAAGCATCCTGGTGTGCCTCTGGGATATTTTTAGTTTTCATTAATGTATCCAAGTTTTCAACATCAAATCTCCGCTTCCTGAGGATAAAGCCCTAAAATATGTTCCACAGCAGTGTTAGTATACACTAAGTTTTGATACACGACTACCTTACCTACTTTGACTCCAAGCTGCTTTTAACAAAGCCACAAAACCAGAATATGATTTCTAGAGCTTAAAACTATTTTTATATTCTCAAACTACTCTCCTAAAACTTTCAAGTAATGATTATGTTGGTGACATATGAAATAAATCTGTGTTTTAGTAAGAAAACTGAGACGATGTTAGGAACTCAAGTTCCAGAATTAAGACATTTTTCAAGCTAGTGAAAGAAAACACCCTTGGTAAATTCTGAAGTTCTATTCAAGATAAAGATATGGCCTGAATAAGCCCCAAACAACTTCACAGTATTACTTATATTTACCTTCAAAAGTGATGAAAGTGAATTTCTTGTTTCTGTAAATTGTTCAGAGGATGACTGCAGACGTCTTGCTCTTGATCTCAAAGTCTTGAAGTTCCGTGATTGGATGTAAACTGAAAGTAGAGATGATAAATAAGTTAAAAACATCCATTACTATTGCTTAAAAAGAGAGGCTAAAGACATTTCAGAAGCTACTATATGAAGACTATGGTGATTAAACTGAGTATGATCTGCCCAACATACCCCCGGTAAAAAGTGAACTGCAAACTTTGCAGTTCAGATTTATCACAGATGAGAGAAGCCAGGAACGTTCACCTTCTTTCATTGCTGTGTTTCAAAATCATCTCCAATACCAGACAATCAGTTTTAACTAAGCTTTCTGTTATCATGGAACAGCACCAAATAAAAAGAACTTCTACAGGTGATCCAGTCAAACCTCTGCTCTAAAGAGGTTTAAACTTCAAATTCTGATCAGCAGATTCAACTTAACATGACAGTTAATCTGGACCTCTTTCAGCTCAGTGTTGTGCTGTGTTTTCAACATCTTCAGACAGTGTTTCAGAACTTAGCTATTCTCATTGTGAATATTTTACAGCTAGAATTTCCTTTGCTTTTGTTACCTCTTCTCCAAGACATGCAAGAGAAGGGTAACTAATATGGCTCCAGTAGCAATTAGATCATTTCCCTTCTGATCACTTTAAAATCTCAGATCCTTCAGCTTCCTCTGTACATTAAATGCTTGTGGATCTGAACCCTTCCTTGTGGTGCACCACTGGGCTATCTTCATTTTGTCAGCATCTCTCTGTCAACCATGAGACACAAAACCAGACACAGTATTCAGATGTAGTGTCAGAAGAACTGAATAAAGGACAAAGCCTGAACTCCTTGAGCTCCTAATTATGCTCTTGCTAATGCAGGCCTGTTGTTACCCAGTATACATCCAGAAGTAGTTTAAATCAGCTACCAAACACCTTCGAAAGTTCATCTGGCTGAATACTTGATCCAACATATTTTTTGATTCAGAAGTAGTCAGCTAGCTATCATCTTTTCAGAATATGACCCACAAATAACAACATCTTTGAACAATGTTCCATAGCTACACCATGTTTACTACCTTAATTCTGGCAACATACTGCTGAAATGCAAAAATAACAATTTGAAAGTGTTGATAGCAATATAAAATTCCTCCTGGAAGTTTGCCATCATTTCCTGAGTGACACCTCCAAGACAGAAATACTTTCCCAGGATAAAAAAAAAAAGGATACTAGAGAGGTTAAAACCAGTGTGGTTTACTGGTTTATACCTGGCCAGCACCGAACATCTGCACAGAAATTGTGGAGGGGATTAGGATGCTGCCTGTACAAACAAGATGAGCGTAAAGTGCTGAAAATATCCACGAATCCTGTAAAAAGAAACAGCAAAGTGTAAACACATCATCTATTAAAAGGCAACTAAACATCACTTCTAACTGCATAGGTTCTTTTCTCACTGTTAAATATCAATTCTGTTTTATTGTGATCTTTTAAGCATCCGTAACTAACCAAATTAACCAGTACAAAGACATTTAACTATTTGCTAGGTCAGGAACTTTGCAATATAGCAGAATTCTTTCTGCTAAGAGCTTTCAAAAAATGCTGGTGGCCAGAAGCTCAAATTTGAAGCTGTATCTAGGAGGGGAACTTTGCACATCTGTACAGAGCTGAATGAAATTATCTAGACTGGACAGGACTTTCACAAAGTTGGAAGAGCCATCATTAAAGAATAGATTGCTCACCAGGTATAATGTATGCAAACATTTCAAACTGCACAGTCCCCACGCAATACAGAAACAAGAATAAACAAATCAGCATCATGGTGAAAATGTGCTTAGCAGATGCTATTTCTAGCATGCTATAGACTGCGAGACAAGAGGACCATCATTTGTCTGTTGTTTAGTTCCCAAAGGCTCTAAGAACTTCTCCTCCTTTAGCAGGTAAGAATTGTTTAAGAAACATCTGAGATGTGGGAAGGAGATGAAAAAACCTGAGGTTCTCTTCCAGAAGCTAATGTCATCACAAAAATGTGGGGGTGTTTTGTTTATTTTACATATTCTGAAGAAGTTATCACTATACACACTATAGTTATCACTAGTGACTAGTTATCACTATATACACAAGATACATCTATGACAGCAAAGAACAACCCTGAAAGTTCCTACTATTTTTTCTAATGTCATGTGATTGTAAAACCAGCTTACAAGTTAGCAACAGAAGTACTGAGGAACTATGAGAAGGAGGGGGAAAAAAATTAACTCTTCATTCTACAATGCTACTGGCTAGCCTAATACAACATAACTGTGAGCACACTGGTTTAAAAACCACAAATCTCTCCTCACTTAATGCACAAGTATATGCACAGCAGACACGTATCTATAGTAATGCCATCACCTCCACTAGAAGTGCTTGAAGATTTAGCATCTCCCTTGCCTGTGGCAGTTTTACACCTATAACTTTGCCTTCTCAGCTGTGAATGCAACCAGTCTGATGAGCTTCCATGTTCACCTCTCAAAGCCTTGAAGGACTTGCAGCTTTCTTTGCATCCAGGAAGCTGCCTCTGGGCTAATATTTTTATCTCTCACCTCACAATGCAATTTAATACTTCTTCTCTAACAGTAGCCCCAAGCTATTATTCTTAACACTCTTTCTGTGAGCTGCAATAGTCTAAGGCCAGCACCTCAGAAGTCAGATACAGGCTTCTTTTTCTAACACGTTCTAGAGCATCTACAATGGCCTTGCTTTCTGGATTTTAGACCAATCCCCACAAAACACCTTTAACTGTAAGGAACCACTCTTGGTTTATGTCAGCAATTCTTAGGTAATGTTGCTTCGAGCAAAAAAGGACTGTAAATGAGAGATGCTCATGACACTGATACACTGGATTAGCAAAATCTTGTTTCTTCTATTTGGTGAAAAAAATTGGTGAAGAAATTCCTGGCTGAGGTTCATCATTAAGAGACAGTGCACTTGCACTACAGCTGAGCTCAGACAAGTGTAACAGCAGTCAGCTTCAAATACAAATTTGAATAATCCAGGTTGGGTTTTCTAAACTTCCCAAGAGCTGACAGCACAACTCTAGAGAGAGCCTGTATGCAATAGGGAACATTAAAACTCTTTTCACTGAAGGGTTTCTTTTAAGCCATGTGTTCTCTATGTCACAAGAGATTAGTTTTGAAGTAAAGAAAACCACATTCACCTCTATAATCTAACTCTTACCAATACTCATAAGCACTTTACTCTGAAACATACCATGCTTATTTTCAAAGAAGGATTCAGCAGAGATGTAGGATGTGTGCCACTGAGAAGAGACTTTGTTTTCTGCACAGTAGCCAGGAAGCAACCTGTTCACCAGTTCTTTGAACTGATTAGCTTTCAAGTCAGACAATCCCAGATCTCTTAAACTAAATACAGACTGAGAAATAGAAATAAAAGTTCAAAAGTTACTTAAGATTACCTTAGGGGGGAAAAAGTAATTAAGAATAACTGAATTAACTTTCTGGCTTGGTACAGTATCTATATTTCAGAGTTTGGACTGAAAAATTTCTAAATTAAGATAAATGAACAAAAGGGCACAACTAAAGCAGTTCAAACTGAAAACAAATTCCCTCATTTGCAAATTAGTACTGAGACAAGTACTAGCTTTTTTTCTTTTTAATAAAATCATGTATTTTTGTGGAATCCTCACTGCCAAATCACTGGCTGACTGAAATTCTGTCTAAAAGTTACAGTCTGTGTGTTAACATTCTGTTTAGTCACGTTATTTTATTAAACAAGTCAATTATTAAATTCAATTAAAATGATATTGAATAGAGTAGGAAGGGAACAGGAGTAGGAAGGGAACAGGAGTAGGAAGGGAACAGGAGTAGGAAGGGAACAGGAGTAGGAAGGGAACAGGAGTAGGAAGGGAACAGGAGTAGGAAGGGAACAGGAGTAGGAAGGGAACAGGAGTAGGAAGGGAACAGGAGTAGGAAGGGAACAGGAGTAGGAAGGGAACAGGAGTAGGAAGGGAACAGGAGTAGGAAGGGAACAGGAGTAGGAAGGGAACAGGAGTAGGAAGGGAACAGGAGTAGGAAGGGAACAGGAGTAGGAAGGGAACAGGAGTAGGAAGGGAACAGGAGTAGGAAGGGAACAGGAGTAGGAAGGGAACAGGAGTAGGAAGGGAACAGGAGTAGGAAGGGAACAGGAGTAGGAAGGGAACAGGAGTAGGAAGGGAACAGGAGTAGGAAGGGAACAGGAGTAGGAAGGGAACAGGAGTAGGAAGGGAACAGGAGTAGGAAGGGAACAGGAGTAGGAAGGGAACAGGAGTAGGAAGGGAACAGGAGTAGGAAGGGAACAGGAGTAGGAAGGGAACAGGAGTAGGAAGGGAACAGGAGTAGGAAGGGAACAGGAGTAGGAAGGGAACAGGAGTAGGAAGGGAACAGGAGTAGGAAGGGAACAGGAGTAGGAAGGGAACAGGAGTAGGAAGGGAACAGGAGTAGGAAGGGAACAGGAGTAGGAAGGGAACAGGAGTAGGAAGGGAACAGGAGTAGGAAGGGAACAGGAGTAGGAAGGGAACAGGAGTAGGAAGGGAACAGGAGTAGGAAGGGAACAGGAGTAGGAAGGGAACAGGAGTAGGAAGGGAACAGGAGTAGGAAGGGAACAGGAGTAGGAAGGGAACAGGAGTAGGAAGGGAACAGGAGTAGGAAGGGAACAGGAGTAGGAAGGGAACAGGAGTAGGAAGGGAACAGGAGTAGGAAGGGAACAGGAGTAGGAAGGGAACAGGAGTAGGAAGGGAACAGGAGTAGGAAGGGAACAGGAGTAGGAAGGGAACAGGAGTAGGAAGGGAACAGGAGTAGGAAGGGAACAGGAGTAGGAAGGGAACAGGAGTAGGAAGGGAACAGGAGTAGGAAGGGAACAGGAGTAGGAAGGGAACAGGAGTAGGAAGGGAACAGGAGTAGGAAGGGAACAGGAGTAGGAAGGGAACAGGAGTAGGAAGGGAACAGGAGTAGGAAGGGAACAGGAGTAGGAAGGGAACAGGAGTAGGAAGGGAACAGGAGTAGGAAGGGAACAGGAGTAGGAAGGGAACAGGAGTAGGAAGGGAACAGGAGTAGGAAGGGAACAGGAGTAGGAAGGGAACAGGAGTAGGAAGGGAACAGGAGTAGGAAGGGAACAGGAGTAGGAAGGGAACAGGAGTAGGAAGGGAACAGGAGTAGGAAGGGAACAGGAGTAGGAAGGGAACAGGAGTAGGAAGGGAACAGGAGTAGGAAGGGAACAGGAGTAGGAAGGGAACAGGAGTAGGAAGGGAACAGGAGTAGGAAGGGAACAGGAGTAGGAAGGGAACAGGAGTAGGAAGGGAACAGGAGTAGGAAGGGAACAGGAGTAGGAAGGGAACAGGAGTAGGAAGGGAACAGGAGTAGGAAGGGAACAGGAGTAGGAAGGGAACAGGAGTAGGAAGGGAACAGGAGTAGGAAGGGAACAGGAGTAGGAAGGGAACAGGAGTAGGAAGGGAACAGGAGTAGGAAGGGAACAGGAGTAGGAAGGGAACAGGAGTAGGAAGGGAACAGGAGTAGGAAGGGAACAGGAGTAGGAAGGGAACAGGAGTAGGAAGGGAACAGGAGTAGGAAGGGAACAGGAGTAGGAAGGGAACAGGAGTAGGAAGGGAACAGGAGTAGGAAGGGAACAGGAGTAGGAAGGGAACAGGAGTAGGAAGGGAACAGGAGTAGGAAGGGAACAGGAGTAGGAAGGGAACAGGAGTAGGAAGGGAACAGGAGTAGGAAGGGAACAGGAGTAGGAAGGGAACAGGAGTAGGAAGGGAACAGGAGTAGGAAGGGAACAGGAGTAGGAAGGGAACAGGAGTAGGAAGGGAACAGGAGTAGGAAGGGAACAGGAGTAGGAAGGGAACAGGAGTAGGAAGGGAACAGGAGTAGGAAGGGAACAGGAGTAGGAAGGGAACAGGAGTAGGAAGGGAACAGGAGTAGGAAGGGAACAGGAGTAGGAAGGGAACAGGAGTAGGAAGGGAACAGGAGTAGGAAGGGAACAGGAGTAGGAAGGGAACAGGAGTAGGAAGGGAACAGGAGTAGGAAGGGAACAGGAGTAGGAAGGGAACAGGAGTAGGAAGGGAACAGGAGTAGGAAGGGAACAGGAGTAGGAAGGGAACAGGAGTAGGAAGGGAACAGGAGTAGGAAGGGAACAGGAGTAGGAAGGGAACAGGAGTAGGAAGGGAACAGGAGTAGGAAGGGAACAGGAGTAGGAAGGGAACAGGAGTAGGAAGGGAACAGGAGTAGGAAGGGAACAGGAGTAGGAAGGGAACAGGAGTAGGAAGGGAACAGGAGTAGGAAGGGAACAGGAGTAGGAAGGGAACAGGAGTAGGAAGGGAACAGGAGTAGGAAGGGAACAGGAGTAGGAAGGGAACAGGAGTAGGAAGGGAACAGGAGTAGGAAGGGAACAGGAGTAGGAAGGGAACAGGAGTAGGAAGGGAACAGGAGTAGGAAGGGAACAGGAGTAGGAAGGGAACAGGAGTAGGAAGGGAACAGGAGTAGGAAGGGAACAGGAGTAGGAAGGGAACAGGAGTAGGAAGGGAACAGGAGTAGGAAGGGAACAGGAGTAGGAAGGGAACAGGAGTAGGAAGGGAACAGGAGTAGGAAGGGAACAGGAGTAGGAAGGGAACAGGAGTAGGAAGGGAACAGGAGTAGGAAGGGAACAGGAGTAGGAAGGGAACAGGAGTAGGAAGGGAACAGGAGTAGGAAGGGAACAGGAGTAGGAAGGGAACAGGAGTAGGAAGGGAACAGGAGTAGGAAGGGAACAGGAGTAGGAAGGGAACAGGAGTAGGAAGGGAACAGGAGTAGGAAGGGAACAGGAGTAGGAAGGGAACAGGAGTAGGAAGGGAACAGGAGTAGGAAGGGAACAGGAGTAGGAAGGGAACAGGAGTAGGAAGGGAACAGGAGTAGGAAGGGAACAGGAGTAGGAAGGGAACAGGAGTAGGAAGGGAACAGGAGTAGGAAGGGAACAGGAGTAGGAAGGGAACAGGAGTAGGAAGGGAACAGGAGTAGGAAGGGAACAGGAGTAGGAAGGGAACAGGAGTAGGAAGGGAACAGGAGTAGGAAGGGAACAGGAGTAGGAAGGGAATAGGAGTAGGAAGGGAATAGGAGTAGGAAGGGAATAGGAGTAGGAAGGGAATAGGAGTAGGAAGGGAATAGGAGTAGGAAGGGAATAGGAGTAGGAAGGGAATAGGAGTAGGAAGGGAATAGGAGTAGGAAGGGAATAGGAGTAGGAAGGGAATAGGAGTAGAAAATAGACCAGACCAGGTTGGAAGAGACCTTAAAGATCATCGTGTCCAACCTATCATCCAACACCACCTAATCAACTAAACCATGCAAAGCACCACTTTTTCCAAGGAGATTTTAGTACCTCGCTCTTCTGAGGATCATGTTCTGGTGATGTGTCCCTCTGGACAGGTGGTACAGATGCTGTGCTGGCAGTAGTAGTGGAACTTTTTGGTGAATGAAAGGCATTGATAAGGTGACTCAGAGGAACTGTAGCCTGGGGAGGGGAAAAACAAAATCACTGAAATTTCTTTTAGCTATTTAAACAGATCTCCATTCCAAGTCCTGACTTATGATTGCATATCTTGTACACTGCCTTTTAACTGAGGACTTCATACTAGAAAGCACAAACTTAGTTTCAACATCAGTGCTAGCTGGTGCCTCTACTTAAAGAAAAAAGAAAGTTTAAGTATGAATGACAGAGCTTGGAAGGAAAAAAAAATAGTAAGAGGCTTCTTTTCCTGATTTTCAAGAAAATAATCACTAGAACTTCAAACAGAAGTAGGTACAGATCATCAGCACTCAGGAGACTCAAAGACTGCCCTCAAACTGCGCTTAAGGAAATGCTTATTTACAAAAATAATAACGATGATAAGCAAATTCTTACATTGTTCTTTGCTGAAACAGCAGGGAACCAAAATGCTACTACACTTCATACATCCCCAAACCCAACAACAAATTCTGGAGGAATTTTTTCATCAGTTGTTTGCTGTGTTAGAGCTGTGCTGTTGCACCCAGACAACTGGATAGTAAAAACTCTCTTTTGACAAATGTTACAAACCTAATAATCATTTCATACAAATACAAAATTTTGGGGAAAAAAAGATAAAGTTTTCCCTTGTAATCACCAGGTCCCATCACAGTCTTTTAACTTACATTCCAAATAGGTGGGTTTCTTCCCCCCAAAAGCAATAAAATGGCCCAAACCCAGAAACACAAGCAATATGGGGAGAGAGAGAGGAAAGCCAATAGTAAATGACTTCTGCACTGAAAGGTCTGCAAGTTGATACCGTCTCTCAAAATGTTTAAAACCTGTTTATAGTTATTCTCATTCATAGACATTCTCTTCCTTGTAAGAAGTATTTACTTAAAATAACTCAGCCTGTCTTGGTGTGCATCAAGACAAACCAAGGATCACTGTTCTGGTAAGACTTCACAGCGCAGCCACAGAAGAGAATATTCTCTAAACAATATAAACAGATAAAAGAATGGTAACTGAGGTACTGCACGTAGTGGTAGACTTCTAGATTATCCCTGGACAGATAGCCAAGCAACAAATCTCACCGTGCTGCTTTCCCTTGAACCAACTTGAACAGAAAGCTCAGTGCCTGCCTCTTAATAGCTTTGAATCATGACAATTTACTTCCATATCAGTGACAGCACCTCATCAAAGTACAGAAGTCCAGGTGCACCACATCAGGACTCCTCATCTGGCACATGACTATGTCTATTGTGAACATAGGGAACAAATAATTCCAGCATTCCCAAAACACCTTGGTCTCATTACACATCTCTAGGAGAGTTAGGATGCAACTGGCTTCTGAAACAGTATCTGATTGCACCTGATTAAGCCTCTGTCAAAGTCCTTCCACAAGAACTTGCACCTCTGTCTTGACTAGACAGAAGATCAAGAGACAATGCTGAGATACATGAAAACTACCTCAAATTAATTGTTCAAAGTTGTAATTAAACTCCGGGAATTTGTGGTAAAACTATAAAGCCTCCACAGGTCAAAGTCAGCATCTCGCCCACTAAGCTTTCTTCCTTACTTACCCACCATGAAAAGGCAGAGTGACACACTCCTAAAAATACCATCAGAAATGGCCCTGTCACTAACGAAAGGAATCAACACATCCTGGACATCTGGAAAGGACCATCAAATCCCGCTGTGTAACACCAATATCACATACTAATGCCCACTGGTTTGGATCCAAGTCCATAAACCCCACAAGTCCCACCAGCCTCATTATCTAATGCAAGATGCCTTCCTGATTGCGGTCAGCCTGTTCTACGTAACAAATAACTGCGGGTGTTTCCCTCACCGACTCTTCTAATTATTTCTCTTTGGTTTACACAAGAACCCCTAACAATGAACAGCACAATTTACTTTCAGCCGTAATAAACCACCACCACCCCGGCTTCTGATATAAAAGATACTAAAAAGTGCTCTCTCCAGGTTACTTTGTTTGGGACTTTACAAGCTTTTTCTGCGCCTTCCTCTCCCCGCTCCCTTTATACTTTTTTCCTTAGGTGAGGGTCCCAGGGCGCTGTAGCCCCCACGGGTGGCTCGCCGCGCTGCCACGCTCGGTGCCGCCGCGACTCGTCTCCTCGCTCGCTCACACCCGAGCGACGCTTTCCAAAGCCCAAAAACGTGGCAGCCAGGATCTCGGCTCCTCCAGCGGAGGCCCGCAACTCCCCTGGCCGCCCGAGTGCCTCCGCCCAGACTCACTACCTCTACCCGGACAGGAAACGAGCCCCAGACCGCTGCCCGGTGGGGACGGGGTCTCACGCGAGGCGAACTGCGCACTGCAGCGGGCCCGCGCCGGGGCGCCCCGCCGGTCCCCTCACCTGAGGCTGCACGGTTGAGAAGGAAAACATCCTCCCGGCGGGGACGGCGGCGGCGGCAGCCACAGGCGCCTCTCCCGCTCCTCAGCCCAGACGCAGAAGCCGTGCTCGCCTGTCAGCCGCCGCCGCCGCCAGCAAGAGGGCCCCGCAGCTCCACTTCTCGGGAAAATGGCCGCCCCCTACCGCCGGTAGTGACCGGGCCCGGACCTGGCCCGGAAGCGGCTGGCGGCGGTAGGGCTTCCGGGTTGCCTCTCCCTTCCACCCCCGCGCAGCCGCCGCCTCGTAACCGGGTTTCCTAGCACCCGTTTCCCGATTGTGCGGCGTGCGGAATCAAATCTCTAGCTACAGGAGGAGGTGGGGGATGAGGAGCAAAGCATCCTCCCGGGCAGGCCTGTCTGCAGGCAGGGTTGGGCGGCGGGGCTGCCGGCATGGAAAGCAGCCGTGGTGCAGAGGGGTGCGGGCGAAGCCAAGCCTCGGAGATGCCCTGGGCGAGCAAGCAAGGAAGGAAGGAAGGCCCCTCCGGGTGCCCGCTGTCACCTGTGGGCGGCGGAGCTGCCAGATCTGCCCCTGACCGGGGATCACCGCCTCCAGGGGGCGGCCAGAGTTAGGCCCCTCTCGCAAGCGCCAGGCAGGACGGGTGAGGGAGGCTGGCGGCGGAGCCGCCAAAACCCCCCAAACAAACCAACCCACCCACACCACCAAAAACACTCCAAAGCCCCAACAACAACAACATAAAACCACACCCAAAAACCACCTTAAAAGGTGACGAACATTTACTTGGATCCACCCCAGGAAGTAGTTCTCCATGAAGCCTGTGCTGCCTGGAGGGCAGGGATCAGAGGTATTCTCTCGGGTGAGCTTGGGCTGTGGCAGAGTTTCACACCTGACATAACCTGATTGCACCAAAAGGAGCAATCTCTGCTGGGCTTCTCTGCTGAAATAGCTGCTGACAAGGCACAGCTACTACAGAGTTAAATGACATATACAGCCAATGATCAGTTGTATTTAATACCGTTACAGAAAGCTAATTTAAAACATGTTTCCTACAGTTGCTTATTGAATTGTATCTGTGGGATGGCAGTACCCCTTCACAAGTACAAGCAAGGCCTCCCTATACATTATCAGTTTGTAAGGATGTATCTTAGGGCCAAAGAAAGGCCTAATGAGTCTAATCTACAGGAAAAGCCTATCCTATATTGACCTCTCTATAGCTAGCACTTTGCTGATGTAGAAACTGCAACAAAGTAAAATCAGTGTGAATAAATTATGAACAGCAATGGCTATGTGAAAGCAACATAAAAACAGTAATAAAAGGGTTAAAAGAATGACCAAGAGCATAACAGAGCAGTAAACACTGGTAAACACTCTGCTGTGTAAACAGAGAGCAGAAGGCCTGTGCTCCAATAAGGTGCTATCACCCATGATTTGTCAGGCGGCCTGTGCCCTGGAACAGGAGGCTGGCAACAAGGTCAGAGCACATTGTACAGCAATCCCTATACCTGCTGTCACAACAAGGCAGATTGTAGCCATGGAGATAGCTTAAGTAAGGAAACAAAGATAATGGGAAGCAACCCTGCCTATGATTAATGTGGCTGAAGTAAGCAAGAACTGGAGGGCAATAACTGATCACATTATTCTATCTCCTGATCATTAAAAAGCCATCCAGAAAGCAGTTTGTCATCACTAATCCAGAGCACGCCAAGAGACAGTAAGGCCTCAGCAGTGACAGCAAGGAATGGATAGGTAGTGTACACTTGTACACAAGCCAAGTGCCGGGTTCTGCACATTGGCCACAATAACCCCATGCAGTGCTACAGGCTGGGGTCAGAGTGGCTGGAGAGCAGCCAGGCAGAGTGGGACCTGGGGGTACTGGTCGATGGCAGGCTGAACATGAGCCTGCAGTGTGCCCAGGCAGCCAAGAGGGCCAATGGCATCCTGGCCTGCATCAGGAATAGTGTGGCCAGCAGGAGCAGGGAGGTCATTCTGCCCCTGTACACTGCACTGGTTAGGCCACACCTCGAGTACTGTGTCCAGTTCTGGGCCCCTCAGTTTAGGAAGGATGTTGACTTGCTGGAACAAGTCCAGAGAAGAGCAACAAAGTTGGTGAGGGGTTTGGAACACAGCCCTATGAGGAAAGACTGAGGGAGCTGGGGCTGCTTAGCCTGGAGGAGACTCAGGGGTGACCTTATCACTCTCTACAACTACCTGAAGGGAGGTTGTAGACAGGCGGATGATGGTCTCTTCTTCCAGGCAGCCAGTACCAGAACAAGAGGACACAGTCTCAGGCTGCGCCAGGGGAGGTTCAGGTTGGATGTTAGGAAGAAGTTCTATACAGAAAGAGTGATTGCCCATTGGAATGGGCTGCCCAAGGAGGTGGTGGAGTCGCCGTCATTGAAGGTGTTCAGAAGGAGACTTGATGGGGTGCTTGGTGCCATGGGTTAGCTGTTTGGGTGGGTTGGATTGGTTGATGGGTTGGCCACGATGATCTTGAAGGTCTCTTCCAACCTGGTTTGGTTTATTCTAATAAAGGTTTTATTCTAATAAAGCCATCTTGGCTACACACAACTCTTGCAGCTTGCAAGTATCCAAGTGTGAGAAGATGTGAGGGAAGCATGTAAGAAAATGAGACAAAAATCCATTTCCTTGCAAAGAAATGTTGCCTTCCAGATCCTTAATGTGTCACACCAAGTTCTGCTGAACTCCTACACCTTCAAGCATCCCATGGGATTGAGAGAACAATACTTCCTTACAGCAAGGGACAATGTATGACCAAATTAGAAAGCTAGGTGATAAAGTGAGTAATTATTAGTCAAAGCTTTGACAGTCTGTCACAACGTTCCAATAATTAAACAAAAAAAAAGCTCAAATAATGCTACGCTTTTTTAATTGCTGTATACAATAAATGAGGACATTTTCAATGAGTCCTGATGAGGCTGGGAAGGCTATAATGAGGCAACATGGTCTGCCATAGAGAGTGCTGACACTTGCACTAGAGCAGAACTTGCAGATCCCGAAGGCAACACTACAGCCAATGTTATTCAGCGTATCTCTGTCCCTAATAAACACGTTACTGCTCCCGGTTGTGCTCAAACCAGAGCACACCGCTCACCAGACAGCACCGGCGGGCACCAACGGCAGCCGCCACCACGCAAAGGCCTGCGCCAGAGAGCAATGGCGACTCTGTGTGCGACGGGCGCGTCTGAGAGCAGGTACGAGAAGGTCCCCGCCGTTGCTCGGGGTTGTGAGAGAGGGAGCTGCCCCCCGCAGGACTCTGGCCTCACTGCCGCAGGGGAAAGCGGGCGGTCGCGCCGCCGCGGCAGCCATCACAGGCTCCTCCGCCAGGCAGTAACGGCCGCAGCGCCAGGGCTCTCGCGAGAGCAGCGCCCTCCTCCGCGCGCCTGCCCGTTGGCCGCTGCCGCGCAGGGCGGGGCGGACGCGGTTTGAAACGGCGCGGGGAGCCAGCGCCCGGCTGAGACATGGGGACGGGGGGGCCGGCGGCAGAGGAGGAGGGGGGAGCCGCCGCGACTGCTTCTCCTGCTGCTGCCGGCCCGAGGCGCGTCGAGGTTCCCCGGCCCCCTTCTATCGAGGAGTTCACCATCGTGAAGCCCATTAGCCGCGGCGCTTTCGGGAAGGTGTACCTGGGCCGCAAGGCGGGGAGGCTTTATGCCGTGAAGGTGAGGTACCGTCTGTAGACAGGGCCGCTTCCGAGCCGTCTCTCAGCCCTCTCGCTGCCTGGAATCGTGGTGCCGCCGCTCTCCGCTTTTGTTTAACCCTGTGTGGGAAAGGGACACCCCGCAGGCAGAGGGCAGGCGCCCCGCGGGGGCCCGTCCTGTCAGGCCCCTGGGTTGCTTGGACATGATCTCCATCGCCACCTTCCCTTCTCAGAAGCTAAGGACCTGTAAGACGTGTTGTCGGCGTGTCCGTGTTTATCTCTCTTCAAGTTCTTGTCCCCCTGGAAGCTTTGGTTCGGAGGCTTCCGATAGCAGCTGCTTTTGGAAGTACCTTAAGAGTGGAGGAAACGACTCCAAAAGCCTCTAAAGCGTCAGCGTGCGGCCTGCTGCTTGCTTGTAAATACCTGTAGCTGCCTCCAGTCAGCTGTACCGCTGGGGAGGCGTTCCCACGTTTGTTCAGGAGTTAAAAATCTGCCTCAGAGATACCCAAAAAGAGCAGGTTATAACAAGAATTTTTACTGACTATATTGTTTTGAAAAAATGTTGCGTTTTCTATGTTTTACCTAAAGGAACAAACTGGGCTTGGCAGTAGTAAAAAATTTGCTGATGGCTTGTGAGCTTGACTTTGCAATTAAAAGGGCTATAACGAGCCACAGAGTACACAAAGAAAATGTGAAAATAGTGCTATGTAGACGTTGGCTTTCAGAGCAATGTATGTCTGTTTGCATGAGCTCGTTAAAAGCATTTTGAGGTGAGAACCTTCGTGTAAATCATTGAGCATTATTGTAATGAAGTTTATGGATTGTTTACAGCTACAACACTTAAAAAAGGGCTAGATATTTATAGAGTTAAGGTCAGCACTTGTTACAAATGCAGTTCTAGATATCAAGATGGGATGGTTTGCTGCTGTGCTGTATTTTCAATCCTTAGCCTCTGAGGAGATGGCAAGACTTGTTGAGTGCTTGGGTGTATATACTTGCTGACCCTACTCATCTTCTGATGTGTGCAATTGCTGTAAATATTACTAATGTGACTTCCATTCAGGACTGAATTAGGAGGGCAATGAAAAAGGTTCTTGAATAACCTAGGGTTTAAAATTGTCTGTACATGAAGTTACAGTTCTGTTTTATATGCATACACACAAGCAAATTTGAAGTGCAGAGATAAATGGTTTGACTCAAGCTGTGCCAGGGGAGGTTTAGACTCGAGGTGAGGAGAAAGTTCTTCACCGAGAGAGTCGTTCATCATTGGAATGTGCTGCCCAGGGAGGTGGTGGAGTCACCATCCCTGGAGGCGTTCAAGAGGAGATTGGACGTGGCACTTGGTGCCATGGTCTAGTCATGGGGTCTGTGTTTATAGGTTGGACTTGATGACCCTCGAGGTCTCTTCCAACCTTAGTTATACTGTGATACTTTGACTATGGAACTGTGGGTTGAACAAAGACAAGAGTGTTTACTGGATTTTTATGTTGTTTTTCAGGTGATGAAAAAAGCAGACATGATCAACAAAAACATGGTTCACCAGGTCCAGGCAGAGCGGGATGCATTGGCTCTCAGTAAAAGTCCTTTCATTGTGCACTTATACTACTCACTGCAATCAGCTAATAACATCTATTTAGTGAGTAAATAAACTACTATGGTGTTTTATGATAGTGTTGAAAATGTAGTGCATAACTACAGCTGTGTCTGAATACATAGTTATATGGTAGGGATGGGTATTGCTGCATCACTTCTACTTTCTTCTTTCTCTGAATGGTTGAGCAAGTGAAGTATTTTTCTTCCCCTGGTACCTTTGAGATCTTTCCACTTGTGTTCCCTTTACTGGGGAGTCTTTTCTAATAGCTAACCTATTTTAGGAATATGTAGAAGTCTTAAGGAAAGCAGAATAAACCATTCTCTTCAAGCAGAATCTGACTGGAAGATGTCCTGTGGCTCACTTAAAGGAATCTTTTATTTGTTGCCTGTGCTTCAAATTCATTATGGTAGTTTGCCCATATGACAAGAGGATAACTATGGCAAAATTAAGTGTTAGTCCATATGGAGCACTGTGGAGTACAGCAGGACTTCAATATGATTTTACATACTACCTGCACACAAAGATATGGGTTAAGACTGTCTACCAAACCTCTGGTTTGCTGTAAGCAGACTGATCAGCTTGATTAAATTCTGAGACAAAGTTGCTGTGCACTACTGCATAGTGCATTTTGAGTGTAAATGAAGGCTGCTTTTCCTGCCATTAAAGTGAGTTTCTGGAATCCCACTAACTTTTTATATCCTGAATATAACATGGGACCATAATAGTGTGGGGGTTTCCTTGTCTTTTTATATCTTTTTTTAGATGCTTTTTTATGTCTTAAATGCACAGTAGCTCTCACTGCATACATGTCTAGACATTTGTACTTACTTCACAAGGCTCAGGTCTGAATTTAGTATTGTATATTAACACTTGGAAACTAAAATCATTGAGAAACCTCCTCTCAATACAAATCAATATCAATGGCATTTTTGGTTTTGGCCTTGAAGTGCTCTGCAGTTTATTTTCTGTAATAGAGAAATCTTTTAGAAGCTAATTAAAAAGCTGAATACAGTGGTTATTTGAGAGCTGACTACAGAGCATAGGCTGGGCAAGTAATATAAGAATAGGTAAATGGTCTATTAAGATGAAAAGGTCCTTGCTCTCTGAGGTTTTACTTATTTTAGCCAAGTGAAAGGTATTTCCTGGGAAATGTCCACATAAGGAAGCTTCTCTCAGCTTCTGCTCTGTGAAATTGTTTTCTTAGTAGTGAAAGCTGTCTTGTGTGGGTTGGGTTTTCATTACTTGCAAATTTGAAATGTGTCTTGATTGGCAGGTGATGGAGTACCTTATTGGTGGAGATGTCAAGTCTCTTCTCCATATTTATGGGTATTTTGATGAGGAAATGGCAATCAAGTATATTTCTGAAGCAGCACTGGCTCTGGACTATCTTCACAGGCATGGGATAATCCACAGGTAATACTTCTAATGTTTTTCTTACAAATAAGCCTTTGTTATTTTTGAGTTTCACTTCTTTCACTCAAATACCAAACCTGTCACCATGCCATAGTAACACTTGCTGGAGTTTCTGGAGGCTCCTTTTGCCTCTGTACTGGAGCAATGCTGTGAAACAACACCTGAAATGAAATCTGTCCATATGTTAAGCAGACAGATGCACACAACCTTCTCTGCCTGTGTGCTCTTCCCCCAGTGAAGCAGTCTGTCCGATATGCTGCCTTCTAGGTCATCTCTCCTTGTAGCCCTTAAATGCCTGTTAGTTCAGGAACCCTCTGGATGCTGCAGGCTTCTAACTGTAGGACAAAGGGACAATGACTGCTCTAATGCTGCCCCTGTAGTGAGTTCTTTGCTGTGTGCAGTGGTGCCTACAGAGCATCTATGAGAACTTTTGCTGGAATTTTCTTGTCATCTGTACTTGTCATGCAAAGGAGCTACACAGTAGTAAATGATGTGATGGTAGTACTCATGAGGAACACTTAAACCTGCTGAAACAGAATATGCACCTCTTGGGACATTCACAGTGGATTTACAAGGCCTGAGGTGTTTGTGCAGTACTTAGGTGGATGTACTTCTGGTGTACTTCCCCAATTAGAGGCTTCTGGCTAAAAAATGTTGCTGAGAAACAGCTATAACCAATATTTTGTATTGAATGTTAACTTAATATTGCTCAGTTGTCCTCTTGCTGACTTCAACCACATTTCTGTCTTCAGGGACCTGAAGCCAGACAATATGCTCATTTCTAATCAGGGCCATATAAAGTTGACAGACTTTGGACTTTCCAGAGTTACTCTGAACAGAGGTAAGAGATGTCAGTATCCTTTTGTTTGCATTGGAATGTATTTCTATCGGGTTCCATATTCTTGAATGCTTTACATTCCCTAGAAAGCAGGTTTCAGTTAACTAAGCCCAAATGCTACACTAATATCTAGCTTTTAGTAGGTAAGTACTGATAAGGTGAGGGTCTGCTCCAGGCATTACACTTCAGAGGCTAAAATTTGTTCTTTGGGACAGTGGTGTATGAAATCTGACCTAGAGTGTTTCTCTTGAGGTGCATGGATTTCAAAGTTTTCTATGAAGCCCACTAAGGGAATTCAAATAGTGAATGAATAATTCTGGCTTTTTCTTGTACCTCTGTCTATTTCTGTCCTTCAGTGCATGTTTCTCTGTCTTTGAATATATTATTTTCCATCCTGAACTGTACCATTCCAGACATTAATGTGAGGGGCAGGAGGAGGTTGTGAGTGCTAACAGAAGATGGTAAATCAGTGCTTTAGCCTATGAACATACCCTATCAAAGTAGCAGAAAACAGAACTAAATAGTCAATAGGCTGTGCAGCTCTTGAGGTGAACAGCCAGTTCCTGAGCTAGCTGGCACTTCTGATGCCTTAGCCACATCAGCCACACTAATGCTGCACAGCACCAGCTCAGTTTTTTGAGACAGCTGCTGGTGGGCACATCCTTTTATGGAGTTAAAACAATGGAGAAATTCAGTCAGTTGTGGAGTTTCATATGAAGGGCTTTAATTAAGAGTATAACAGAAAATCCAAAGTAGACTATTTTCTATACTGCTTTAATTTATAAATTCTAATGGGATTACTGTGTCTTGTGGAACATATGTTAGCTATAAGTCTACTTACCTTTAATGAGCAAAAGATGGCATCTAAGGTTGAATTTTTATGTATGAAAACTTGTAGCTTTTGTTGAGGTGCCTTCAAGAGCGAATGCAGTGTTTGGCCTGGAGTTACCATCTTAGCTTATAGGCTGGAACTGCTGCCTAAAACTCATGGCTGGCTATCAAGTTAGCACGTTTAATACAGCAGTATATTGGAGAAGAAATTGGACTTTGTTTCTGTATTTATAAACTAATTTTATGGTGACTGTATAGGTAGGAAGAGCTGGTTATGTCCTCACTTGGTTTTGGTGGCTGCTTTTGTGTATTTGTTCAGTATGTGACTAAATTTATTTGATAAAACTGAAGTGAATGCCTGTAAATTTTGCTTATGTAACAGCAAAAGGAAAACCTGACCTGCTTTATTTTCTTGGGGTCTGTTTTCAGAGATAAATATGGTGGATATCCTCACGACACCATCAATGGTGAAGCCAAAACAAGACTACTCGCGTACTCCAGGGCAGTTGTTGTCTCTCATCAGTTCTCTGGGGTTTGTAAGTAATTCTCATTCTTTGAAGTACTTGATTCTTTTAGTTTGCTTTAATACCTTAAATTCTCCTGGCTGATAGAATGACTTTCATTTCCAGCAGCTTGAAGGTCTGCAGTGAATTCTTTGAGCTATATATCCTAGAATCATTAAGGCTGGAAAAGGCCTCTGAAACAGAGTCCAACCATTACCTGATGATGCCAAGTCCACCATTAAACTGTGTCCCTAAGCACCACATCTACATATTTTTTGAACACTTGCAGGGATGGTGAACCCACCACTTCCCTGGGCAGCATCTTGTAATGCTTAACTGTCCTTTAGTGAAGTCATTTCCAAATGTCCAATCTGAAAACTCCTCTGGTGCAGCTGAAGGCCTCTTCTCATTCTGTTGCTTCTTACCTGGGAGAAAGATTGACCCCCACCTGGCTCCAGCCTCATTTCAGGTAGCTGTGAAGAGTGAGAAGGTCTTCCCTCAGCCTCTTGTCCAGGCTGAACAATCCTAGTTTCCTCAGCTGCTTCTCAGAAGACTTGTGCTCTAGACCATTCACCAACTTCATTGCCCTTCTTTGGACATGCTCCAGAAACTCTCTTTCAAACTGCTGACTATCAGTTGTGATTCAAAAAAATGTGGTGAATGAGCAAGGCTAAACTCCAATGCAAACGTAAAGAACACGTGAAGTTACACTCTCAATCCTGCATGTTTTGTTCATGCTCCATTAACTGTTTCTTCCTGCTTGATAGTATACTCCTGTTGGAATGAAAATGCCAGAGCACAATTCAAGTCAATCATCTGACAGTCTGCATGGAATGCTTTCTCCCTTACCTACCATCCTGAAGGAAACTACCCCCATTTCCAGTAAATTATTCAAAACATGTGAGTATACCAAGCCTTGTACTGGGTAATACTCTGGCTGGAAGGTTGTGATCTCTTAATTTTATGTGAGTAGCTTGGACTCATTTCATAAAAGGTGTGCTTGCATCAGTGTCTTGCTGTCTATTCTGTTTACTGTTCCTCCAGGTCTGACACTTTCACCTACATGTCATCTTCTCATATCTGTTTTTCAACTGCAAAATGAGCCCTCAGGGTTTTACAGAAAGTGGCAGTTCTTGACATCCTTTCATTGAAAATCATTTTCCACAGCAATGATGTCATGCTTTGCTTTCTGTAACTTCCTCTGTGGAACTTGATGTATTGTGAAGTTGGTTACTATGTTGCTTATTTGTATCAACATTTGACTTATTTTTATTTTCCTCTCAAGGTCTTGAGACTTCTCAATTAACTCCTGTGATGCCAGTGAGAAGTTTAACTGCCTCTCTACTGCAGTCAAGAAACAGGTTTGGTACCTCCAGTGCCAGCAGTCAGTCAGTCACCTGCCTGTCTGGTATGGAATCAGAGAGCTGCAGCAGCCCCAGGTGGGAGAGAGATGTAGAGGTCAGGACTGTTCCATCTTCCCACTCTACATTTAAATTGGCTTGTACTTGTATGTGCACTGTTGCAGATTTCCTCTACTGTCTTTCTCCAGTGATTTCAAGCATACAGAGCCTTCCTACAGGAGCAGGGGTTGTAAACTTTGAGTAGGAGCTTTGGATCAAACTAGTATTTTTTTCTTCAAATACTCTTGTGCAGCATAACAGGCAGAGTGAGTGCCATTTAGCCTGCAGCAAAGGAGTGAAGGAGGTTTCTACTGGCACTGGTTTAGTCCTGTTCTTCACACAGGTGGGCAACACTGGGAGCACTGGCTCTCTGGAAGCTGACCTTATCCCTACAGCTTCATTAGCTCAGGTTTTCAGACAAAATTTCTTTAAAGGCAGAAGTTGGGAAAAATAATGTGCTTCAAACTTCTGGCCACTGAAAAAGCTTAAAGTTTGTAGTACTGAAGGGTTTTGTATCAATTAACCCAAGACCAGTAATTACAGCTGATAGGAAATACCTTCTTAAACTGTTAATGAAATCCTGTACTAATACAGACCTGCACAAAAATGCTGCTGTGGTCTTTAGTCCCTTAGCACAATTACTGTTTAGATCACACAAACTTCTGGTTAAAAGAGTTTATAATTGGTTTATCTTCCATTTCCCATACTATCAGACTTCTTTTTTTCCATCTGTGAAGTGTAATATACCACAGGGTTTATGGTGGGGTGCTTTGGTTTGGGGTTTCTTAGTTTCTAAGAACTTCTTAGCATAACAAAAATCACAAAACCACCTTCAATTCTTGTATGTTTTGCTCCTTAGGCACTTAAAAATACTGCTTGTTCCATTGTATTCTAGCAAACTTATTTAGGATTTTAAAGGGTAAAATTATTCCTGATTTAGTTTTGCTTCTTTTTACTGTGTCATATTTGTTCTTTGTAACCACTAGCAGTGACAAGTAATGCTTCCCATTTTGTAGTTCTGTGTGGAAGTGGAAATAAGGTATTTTAAAGAATACAGCTGTAGCCCTCTTGTTTTTTTCAATACTCAAAACTTCATGTGCTTACTTGCAGCAAAGTGAAGATGAACCATGTTCTGCAACAGGCAAAACAGCTCTCCCTTCCAGTGCAGAATTCCTGAACAGCAAAGGTGTTAAAAACTTAAGGAAAAAAGAGCTGGAGTCTGCCATTTCTCCCTTCAGCAGCAATGATTCTGGCAGCAGGCAGCAGCTGGAAAGTAAATATTCTCATGTAATAGATACTCCTGTGACCACACTGGATGTGAAAGGCATAGTCAGAAAATGTCTTTCTGAAAATGAGATTTGGGAAGAAAAGCACTTTGTAAATAAAAGAGAGATGGCTAATGAAACAGCAGAAACTTCCAATCAACAGCAGCCATCTTCAAGGGAGAATGAGCCTGTCAAGCCCCTCAAAGAGGAAGACATTCTTGAAAAGCCAGGTGTGAAAAGAAGCTTTGCACTAGTGGACACCAGTCCTTGTCAGGAGCTTAACTATGTCAAAAAAAGCACTGCAGAATATAAGCGTGGCTGTCAGATCTTGGAGTTTGGAGCAAGCCAAAGGACAGGTCTGACAGCAGAAATTCAGTCCTTGATGCTCTCGGAGGATGGACACCTACTTAACCCCAGTGAAAGCAAGGAGGAAATGAAGAGTTCTCTTGGTAACCTGCAAACAGTTAAAAACCAACTTACTCCATCTATTGCCAAAAACCTCATGTGTGACCTGGATGCAGACTGTGAAAAGCAGGATACAAAAGAGTACATGAACTCGAGTTTCTTGGGCACTGCTGATGAAAAACCTTTAGGAATCCTCGGTGCGGATTCTGAGTTAACAGAAATGTCTGTTACTGAAAGCCACTTAGAAAAGCAGCTTTCAGATTTGGACAGAAGTGTGAAAGACCTTTCCTTTGAGGAACCAAAGGCAGAAGGTGTGCTGGTGACATCTCCAGAGTCCCGAGATGTCTTGCAAAACGGAGAGGAAGCACATACTCTCCAGGACAGCAAGCTCTTGCATCATGACAAGCATAATGACCAAAAACACATGGAAGAAACTTCCCTTGATGCAGTATCTTCTCCTCCAGAAAAGGTCATGGAAGCACTGAGTGCCCTCAAAAAAAATGCTGTTGTTTTTCGAAGCTATAATAGTCCAATTAATCTATCCAATGCATCTGAGCCATGCAGCATGACTTCCTTAGATATAATGGATCTTTCACCTGCTTGCAGTGGCTCTTACCCAACAGCTATTACTCCATTACAGAAAGGAAGACCATACAGGGTCTATCAGGTATGTCAGGAGACATGTAGAAACTTTGTGCATGTGTTAGACATTAGTGCACTAAAATTATTTCAGCTGTTAACTTAGGCAAAAGGAGTGGTTTGGGGTAGTCTAAGTGACCTTTGACAGCCTTTCCCCTGTTGTGTGGCCAGTGTTAATTTCTGTAAAAGCTTAGCAGTAAGTGTCATAGTAGTATCAGTCAGGGTTGGAAGGGACCACAAGGATCATCTAGTTCCAACCCCCCTGCCATGGGCAGGGACATCTCTCACTGGTGTCCCCTGATTTACCTCTAGCTCAACATGCATTGCCTGTCCACTTCCCTGAGCAATCCTTCACACTTGCAGGGGACTGCTCTTTTGTCTCATCCAGCTTGTAGTGCAGAATGGTGCTCCCTAGGAGTAGTTGAAGGTTTCCTGATGTAATGAGTCTTTGATTTGGTTAGTTGGCATCACCTGTTGTACCCATTACTAAACACCTGTTATATCTCTTACTAAACCTGGAGATGGCAGTTTCTCAGCTGGTTTTGTTTAACATCTGAAATCTTTGTTGCATCTTTGAGACACCTGGAGATGCTGGTGCACCACACAGGACTCCGAAGAGTGTAAGAAGAGGAGCTGCCCCAGTGGAAGGTGAACGCATCCTAGGGACCCCGGACTACCTGGCACCTGAGCTGCTCTTGACAAAATCCCATGGTAAGGCAGACAAACATGGAGTTTGTAAACACTTGAAAGGTGACATAGTTACATTTCTATATGTCTTTAGAGTTCTAAACCCTTCAAGTAACATAATGGGTACCTTCAGTAAAACCAGAGTGTTCTGCCTTTGGAACTCAAGTTTTCCCTCACTGTTTGTGCAGCTGTGATCCCAAACTAGAATCACGTTATAAAACTGTTTTATTTCTAACTCAGATGTAACATTGTCATCTTCCTTTTATGGTTGAGCTACTACCTCAAGAGAGGGAAAAAATACAATCTGCATTCCTATGCCTTCAGAAAATCCTACCTATTATTTGATGCTTGTGTTTGGTAGGGGTTTTTGCAATAATTGTAATGTTCTTCATTGTCTTTTCATATGCAGGGACTCAGATCTCTGGTGAGTTTGATACATGCTGTGCAGAAATGGAGTGCTCAGCATAACTGGATAGTCAAAGTGTAACTAGATCACAATTCCCAAGAGAACTGTCTGGGTGAACCATGTTTCAGATGTGCCCAGTGTGCATTCCACATAAGGACACATGATGCTTCCTCAGAGGATTCAGGAACCATCAGCCTCACTGACTGGGCTATCAGAAATCACACCTAAGCCTGCACTTCAGGAGTGAAGTTGCCATTGGCATTCTGTAATAGAACATAAACCAGAGACACTTTCTTATTGCCTCCTTTCACTTCATGCACTGATTTACTGTGTGTGGGTGAAGAGGGTTCAAGACCTGGTACTTATGGTTTTTGCTTGCAGGCACGTGATAGGAGTTCATCTCATCTTTGGTTAAACTTCCACAGATTGATAAAATGGTTTGGATTATCTAGTTGCAACCCCCTTCTATGAGCAGGGGCAACCTCCACTAGACCAGGTGAAACCTGTGTTACTCCATTGTTCAGAGTTGTGATCTTGTTAGACTTTGACTGAAGCAGGGAATAGTTCATCTGAACACTCAAGTACTTCTAACAGTGGGTGTGATCTCTCACTGCTCTGATGCTTAGCTTGGTGGGGCACTTGTGCTGCTACTCAAAGCTGCTAGAAGTGCACTAGATTACTAGGTACACATTTCAGTGTTCAGCTGTTCTAAATTTAGTCAATAGTCCTTTTGAAATTACTTAAGACATTTGGGTTTTTAACTTGGAAGTTGGTTATCTGTTTTCTGTATGCCAAAAAACTACACTTCCTCTGTTTCAAAGATTCTTTTTGCAGCAAGTGTGGCATCTGTTTTTTTTAATGCAGTTGAGTGGGCATGGCTTAAAGGTGCAGAAAGCTCAGAATGCATGCAGTGGTGTCTGGGGTTGCTTTGCCTGCTTGGTTTTGAGTAGGTTAATAAAATGAGTTTGGGAGGGAAATAGAAGGTGGAAAACCAAAATCAGTAAAGGAGAGATGGCTACTAACACATTGCCCTAATCAGCTGTAGTGTAGTGGAAAGTGACTCCAGCTGCTTGTGTGCTGACTTGTCTCTGCAACCTGTTGCCAGTGTTTTGATGTAAGTTTGGACAAATGAAAATGAAGTTCAGTAGTTTGGGTTCTTGGAGTTTTCTCAAAGAACCAAGACAATGATGTAGGTCACAACGCAGAGCATTCATCCAGGCTGTGGAGCAGGTGTTAAGCCAGCTGTTTCTTCTCACAACACAATGTCCTGGACACATCAGCTCCCAGATTCTCTGTGATGGGAGTTGATAATTAGATTGTTCCTAAAAGCCTCCTTGCTTTTACTAGTAAAAGCAGCTATTACCTGTAATCAATTAAGGACAAGACTGGCTTTAAGAAGCACTTTAATATATTATATCTTCTGCAGGATTATTAAGTACAACTTATTTTCTCTTTGTTTTAAAGAATTTTTTGAGGATTTAAACACACTCCAATTTCTGCCATGGCTAACCTTCCAGTCTTTGCAAATATGATTAAACTTTTGTGGCAGTGTAATGACCTGGGTTTCTCTCACCAGATTCTGCTGTAGACTGGTGGGCCCTTGGAGTCTGTCTGTTCGAGTTTCTAACTGGAGTTCCACCTTTTAATGATGAAACCCCCACCCAAGTCTTCCAAAACATTTTGAGAAGAGGTAATTGGTTTCATTAACTAGGGGAAGTATGCAATGCCAACACTTGGTTTGTGGTTTGAGTTACTGACTTGTTTGCATCTCTCTGTAGATATTCCCTGGCCTGAGGGTGAGGAGAAGCTGTCTGATAACGCTCAAAATGCAATAGACATTCTTCTAACCATTGACAGCACCAAGAGAGCTGGTCTGAAGGGTTGGTATTAAAATGCCTTTATTTGGTCTGGAGCACAGCTCTAGGAGGAGGGGCTGAGGGAGCTAGGGTTGCTTAGCCTGGAGAAGAGGAGGCTCAGAGGGGACTTTATTGCTGTCTACAACTACCTGAAGGGAGGTTGTAGACAGGCAGGGGCTGGTCTCTTCTCCCAGGCAGCCAGCACTAGAACGAGAGGACACAGTCTCAAGCTGCACCAGGGGAGGTTTAGGCTGGATGTTCTTTGTAGTGATTGCCCACTGGAATGGGCTGCCCACAGAGGTGGTGGAGTCACCATCACTGGAGGTGTTAGGAAGAGGTTGGATGGGGTGCTTGGTGCCATGGTTTTGTTGATTAGATAGTGTTGGATGATAGGTTGGACTTGCTCTCGAAAGTCTCTTCCAACCTGTTCTGTTCTCAATCTCAGTGGTGATGTCCTCCTTGTGAAACATGGACTCTTCAGGTTCCATGAATAGTACCAGAACAAGCTGTGGTCTTTCCTGTATTTGTTGTGCCCTGTTTAGTGTTTTGACACCTGATGCCCCAAAGGTTATTCTTACATAACTAAGTAACAGATATTTGCTGGCTTTAACCTAACTGATTTTAGGAACCTTGATTAAAAGCATCCTCCAGAAGTTAATGCAAAGGAGCTTTTCCTTTGGAGTCAGCCTGCCTTTACTGAGTGTATAAAGGAACACAGAGTTAGACAGTATGTGCTATACCAAAGCCCTGTAGAAGGACTTTAAATACTTGAGGTTTGTGGTAATTGAAGCCCAGCTGCAATCTGCATGTTTGTGAGTTTCCAAAAGGGGGAAATAAGAGCAAATTTGAGTTACCCACTGAGTGGACAAAGTGACTATGAGGCTTGAACCAAAGGAGGCTCACAATGCTTTTATCAACTTCTGTTGCAGAACTGAAGCAGCATCCCCTCTTCCATGGTGTGGACTGGGACAATCTACAGAATCAAGCGATGCCCTTCATACCTCAGCCAGATGATGAAACTGACACCTCCTACTTTGATGCCAGGAACAATGCTCAGCACCTGACTGTGTCTGGATTTAGTTTATAGCATCATGATAAGCAAACTGCTCTGGTTTTGCACACTTGCAGGTTGTCCTGTAACACTAGTTTGTCTGAACTATGTTTCCTTGCCAGATGTAGGGTGTTCTATCAGTCTGTCTTTATTGCTGTGCCCTTTATTCTCAAGGGAAGCTACTCTACATAACTTGGCTGGTATCAAGTGCTTTCATGCTACTCCCTTACTGCACCTTGCTAAGATGCCTGAGGGTTATATTCCTTGGAGCAATGGTGGGGCTTCTGAACTCTGGTTAGGAAGTGTGAAGTTATATCCCAGTTAAACCTAACAGGGAAAGGATGTAAGTGCATACTAATTACTTAATTATAAGTCAGGTATTGGTGGCTCAGGTGCTGGCAGCTTGGCTTGGGAGCAGCCCTTTCTGTGCAGTGTAAATAGATGTCCACTGAGCAGAGCTGATGTTCCTGGTGGAGATGGAAAGTTGGAATTTTAAGTAGGAAGTTTCCATGCCATGTTCTGTGTTTTAACCCTTGCTGGGTAAGAGAGACAGGCAGTGTTGTTCCAGGTTAGCTGGGCTAGCTGTGGCATGATAGATAAGCAGTAGTCCCACTGGTGGTTACCCTTTCCTAGACAAAGGAGCAGGGAGAGGATGTGTGGAACAAGTCTACTGAACACAGGCTGTGCTTCCGTTCCTGCACTGTAACCACACACGCTGTACCAAGAGGGGCTGAAAGTTTTAGCAACTGCTTGTTTTAAGTAGGAGATGCTCTCTGTGCTCACTCCTGTCAGATAACAGAAAACAGAATCACCCAGGTGTTAGCTAACAAGTGAAGTATTGGTCTTACTGAAGCTGCTATGAAGACTGTAATGCATTGCATGTCCAAGGTGCTTTTTAAACTGCCACCCAGATCTGGGGTTTTTGTCTGAACTCAAGCCACAAGGGTAGGTTCAGTATTAGAAATCCTAAGGAGGGGGTGAGTATTTAAACTGACTTGTAAATGCCACACAGCCTTACATCTGCCAGGCTTTAGACATGCCTACAAATAAATTTCTACCTTTGATATTTTTCTTGCATAGGTATCTTTCTCAGCTGACTTACTGCAGGGTTTTGTTCTCAAGCTTTGTGCTTGTCAGCTGAAGAGCACTTGGCTAGATGGCGGTGCCAGTGGCCCAGTGCCAAGCACTTTGTTAGTGGTTTTGGCTAAGTGGCTCTCATGTCTCGAACTGATCTCTCTTGCAGGGAAAGGGAGCTGTCCCTTCATTGCCATGCTTCCTGAAAGACAAGATTTATTGATGGAATTCTGAGGAAACAGTGGCTGCTAAGCTTTCTCCTGTCCCCTCAGGTAGCTGGGAAAGGAATGGGGAGAGAAAAAGGAAGTTTCTTCTAAGAACCAAAAGTGCTAATTCTTAGGATCTGAGAACAGCAAATCCCAGTGCTAGGTGTGACAGTCTCACACTTACACAGAAATAGAAGTCTTGGATAACTCTTACTGCCACTAACTTGCTGTTAGGCTCACCTAGCATGTGTGCAGTGTTTGGAGGCTAAGATGTTGAAATGCTGCCACGCCTCTTGAGCTTGCAGCACAAGCTGGTCTGTATGTGGTTACTTGGTCTAAAATCCATTCTTTTCCCCTCTGTTGTGTTCTCAAAAAGTTGACCTTGAACACTTAATATAAACCTAAAATAAAATACTGCCATTCTGCTGTGCCTTGTTTCTGGACTTTGGTCATGCTTTTGACCCTGCTTTGAGGAGGGTGGGAGGTGGAATGGCTGTTTCCCCCTACTCCAGCAAAGACTGATCAAAGGTAAGTGTTGGAAGCACAAATGTTGGCAATGGGAAAGCATAACTTGCTGCTAGGCTGTTGCTTGACACTAGCCAGCAGGCTCTTCTCTACAGCCCAAGCAGCTAGGATACAGCACTTATTACCTAGTAAGAAAATGCAGGATAAAATAGCAAGTATTAAGGGATTGGTTTATTGAACATGAATAAATAACAAGGATGGCACAGGCCTACATTTCTTTCAGGGGAAGGTAACAGTTCAGTATCTTAGAGGATGTCTGTACCACCTCTAAAAGCTAGACACCAATATGTCATGGGTAGAAACTAGGGGAGGAGGCACTCCTGGGTGCTTCATCCTGTCATGAGCTACACTGCTTCAAGAGGTGGCTTTTAAAGTGACCTTCAAGCTTCACTATCCTTCCTGTATAGTCATCTCTATCATTTTATGGTAAGAAGTCAAACACTTAAGGAACTTCAAGCTACAGGCACAATGGCTTCAGGTCACAGCAGAAGCTTTGTTCAAACCTGAGTTTTTGGTACATTTCATGCCAAAACTCATCTCTGGCACCTGGAACCACCTGAGTGTTACAGCAGTCCTCAAAGAGGTTCTTTACATTTTATTTTTCAATTCAGCTTTACAGTAAGAAAAACTGGAAGAAGGGGGAAGGAACTCTTTAAAAACACCCCATACTTAACTAAAAACAGGATTAAAATTGCTCTGGTAAAACAAAGAGTTGGTTCTGGGGTTACATTTTTATACAGTAGAGCTGTATTAAAATGTCTACAGTGCATGAAAAATGTTCTCCAAACTATAAAAGGTTTTCAGGAAGGACACAAAGATAAACTTCCCTCAACAGTTCTATTTGTACAAGGTGCACAGCGTGAACAGTGTGGCATTCCTGAAGGTTCAGATCCTAAGCACAGGTTATGGTATGATGTAATTCTTTAGAGCAAATGAATGTCTTACTCCTCTGTCAAATCGAGTACATTTCCCTTTGCTAGAGATTTAGACAATATATTAACTTTTAGTGTAAAGCATGCTTTAGGTGAGCAGACTTCACCAGGTTGTCACTGTCTGCTGATTAATAAATAGGGGGTGGGGAAGAAAGATAAGTGGCACCAAAATTAGCTGAAGAGTTTTGTTCTGAAAGGAAATAGAAGGATAAGAGAAGAAAACCAGAACTGGTAACTTTCCTCATGTGACTTGGAACAAGTCCACACAAGTTTAGGGCAAGATTAAATCTTGACAAACTGACAGAACTGAGCTCAGAGAGATGCTTACCAGGCTGGCTACTCTCATCTGAAAGCAGCTTGTGCTTAAACTCTGCCTTTCAGCTCCAACCAGCTGCTGCCAGCAAGGACAAGTTCTCAGCGATAGAAGTGTCAGGTGCAGCTGCTTTAGCTGGCTCCCTTGTACCAGGCACTGCTCCACCCTTCCATTCCAGTCCCTCTGGTCCTAGTGTCTCTATCTTTCCATATTGACTGATATCTCTTCCCAGATCTCCTGCACGATGCTAAAGGATTCAGTGCACATGGGAATTTGCCCACACTCTTTTAGCAGCAAGAAGAACCAGTTACATTCCTCAGAGCTAGACTGTATTTTTCCAACAGCTTACAGAGTCTTGAATTTGTACTTTATTAGTGCTTTCCTCTGATAATGTCTAACCCTGTGGAGAAAGAGGCAGGGATGTAAAATCATTTCTAGATTAAAGTGACAGTTTTGTATGTTTTCACTTCCTCTTTTACAAAGATGATATCCTCTTCACCCTCTGACATCAGTAATTACTGCAGGCCCCTCCACAAGCACCTTCCAAAATTAATGTTCCTATGATTTTTTGAGGATGGAATTATTTGTAGCCTAGGAGCTGTGAATCATTCAAGTTTCAATAATGTTAGTCCTTCAATGCTTAGCTCAAAGGTAGTACAAAGTATTACTACAGCAGAAGGAATCATCCCAGATTTTGCAATTCCATGAGATTTCAGAATTCCTTCACCTTCCAGGGCCATCTTCTCCAGCAGTCTTTCAGCAAAGTCATCAATTCTCAGTTCAGTTTTCTAAAAGAAGAACCAAATAAGTTAATGTTCTTTTTCACAAGTTATGTCAATGGCTTCCAATCCACTCAAATACAACACTGCTCCAGGAAATGTCAAAATGTGCCCTCTGAAGTTATAGAACAACCTTCAACTCTAGAGTACAGGCACAACGTGCACCCAGGAGCACGAAATGCCACTGGGAATTCTCGAGTGCAGATGAAATTCCTCAGAACAGGCCTGGACCACAGCAGTCAGTGGTTTGCTGGCTCACAGCAGAGCAACACTTCCAGCTGGTTTTTCAGTGACTCAAAACACACCATCAGATAAAATGCTGAGTTGAATCTGAACAGCTCTCAACAATCATGATCATTAAAGATACATTTCTGCCTGTCCTCTGATTTTAGAGCCCTCAGGGTTCAGATTTTCAAGCTGTCTTCAGTGAGGGCTCCAATAGGACTGCTCAGATTTTCAGCACTAAGTATCCTATAAAGGAATGAGGCAGATTCAGAGGCTCAAGAGCCTCAATCAGCCAGAACCACCACACTGCAAGGTGCTGAGAGTTGAGCAGGGCTGCCCCTTCTCAGGGACAGAAGACCTTCTCCCCACTAGTGTTTGCTCCACCATGTGAAAGTTCAGAAGCTCCACAAGGTAGCACAGGCTCTTAGGTTCAATGCCACAAGTACACAGACATGGCCAATAAACACACATGTACAGCTGTGCCCTAAACTTCCACATGGTGCAGAGTGCAAGTTGAAAGTGGCAATGGCACAACAGAGAAGGACTCTTGGTTTGCAATTCCCTTTTCTCTGAGTGCATTTGATCAGCTTCATTGTTAAAGGAGATGAAACTCAATGGAAAGGAGACACAGGAGGAGATGATCTTTACATTCTGCCCCCCAGGCTGATTTCTTCAGAAACAAAGAAGGTGTCTGAAGAAGACAGAAATTTGAGTTGTTCTGTTCTTGAAGTTCATCTCATCTTAATACAGTCCATGAATGAGCAAACAAAACAAGGACTATCTGGGGCTGTGCTGTCTCCATGTCTCACAGAGATGCCAGTATCACCATCAGCAGAACATGGTACAAATCCTGGTGTCCTGGACTCAAAAAGAAGGTTGCTAAACTGGAGCATTCAGGAAAGAGCCACCAGAACCAGCCCAAGGCTGGAAAACAGCTCTGAAGTGAGATTCCGGTTGCTCCATCTGTTTTGTTTAAGCAAGAGATTAAGAGATGACCTGGTGTTAAGCAATACAGTACCCATGGAAAACATATCAGAAGCTCTCTGTCAAGTAGATAAAGATCTAGGAAAATCCAGTGGGTGAAAGCTGAAGCTGGACAAATCCAAACTACAAATAATGTACCATCTGCTTCCTCATCTCGGCTCTCAATCATTAGCACAATCCATCAGAGACAGTGCTGGAAAGGACACTTTTCTACACACTGATTTCTGACTGAACCTGGGCATTCAGAGGCTGCTAGAGAGGTCAGCAGAGGTGATCAGCAAGGTTTACAAGAACAGCACACTGCTCAGACAGACAACGTGGCCACTTGAGAGCTACAAGCACTGAAGTTCAGAGGAGCTTCTGATGCTAAAATTCCATTGATTTCCAAAAGCCGTGGTCCTTGCTGCTGCAATGGGAATCTTCTCATACCGGTGCAGGAAACAGGGATTGTGTGTGACTGCCAACAGCCCCAGTGGTGACATCTGGTTTCATCACCATGCAGGTGCCACCACTGCTGCTAATGACAGCTCTGGGTCAGGACAACTCCCTGGCAGACTGTGTGGCCATTGTCTCGTTAACAGCACCAAGGGCTGGGCCCACAGGGCGGTGCTCAGTGACAGAAGTCTAGCTGGAGGTCGGTAATTAGCCGCATATGCCAGGAGCTGGCACTGTGTCCACTCTTGTTTAGCATCTTCATTAACGATCTGGGTGAAAGGGCAGAGTGCACCCTCAGCAAGTTTCAGATCACACAGATCTGAGAGGAGTGGCTGACATGCCAGAGGGTGGTGCTGCCGTCCAGAGGGACCTCAACAGGACAGAGAAACTGGCTGACAGGAACCTCCTGGAGGACAACAGTGGCAAGTCACTGCTGCACACAGCAGAGAGCAAAGCAGGACAGGTCCTGAGACAAAGAACTCAGAAATAGGATTTATCAGAGCAATTCTTATCAAGCTGCCCATGTGGATCCTGACCTGAAGTTTCAGCTACACTGCCAAAGCCTTACTGAGAGCACACCCTTGTGCTCTTCTGATGCATGGAGGCAATGTTTTGTGTCCTATCTAAGGTGAAAACCCAGGCGTTGGTCTGAAGAGAAGAAAGAGAGGAAACAAGGCATGCACACCTTTACCTTCTCTTCCTTTGGAGATACACATGCACCAGCCACTGGGCAATAAATGGCCATACAACAGCAAAGGCTAAGATTCCAGGAGAAATTTCAAAGGGCCACCATGATGGTTTCTAAGGAAAAGAAACAAATTCTAGTCAGCAACCTGTGTACACATCCAATAATCCAGGTATGCACTTGAAATGCTACAGTATCAAAGTAGAAAATGCTAGTAAGGCACAAAAAAAAAGAAAAGAAAATTGAATCCAATAACTTCAAGGGAGACACTTGCACACACTAAGAGCTGGATAAAAGTACACAGCAAGAGCCAGATATGAAATATTAATCTCATCTCCCTTCACCATTCACACTGCATTATACAAATAACACACCCCCCCCCCCCAGTATTTTACCTTGGCAGAGGAGGCAGGCTCAGAATTTGACTGTTCTGCTGCAGATTTTGCCTTTAAATACAAACAAAGACTGCTGTGAGAGAGCAGCATCATGGTCTACAATAAATCCTTTTCCCTGGCTGCCTCCGAGTATGTGCATCCCAGAGGGTACTGCTTGTACAGCGCTCTCATTCTTAGGTAGATCAAAACACATCAGCGAGTGAAACAAAACCAAAGGATTTTAGGTTGCTGGTTCAGCTACACTCAAGGCATATCCTATTCTCCTGAACAGACAGAAAGGAGTAAGTAGCTACACTTGCTCAAGATTTTTTGCCTGTCTTGTGTATGTGACGTGAAACTCTAAGATTACTCTGTGAGGAAAAGAATCAGTCTTCTGCTAACTGAAAAATGGAATCACAAGCTCTGCCTGCAAACATTCACCAGTCTGGAAGATTAAGATTAGATTAATTTCTGACTTTCTTTGGACAATACTTTGAGATCTGCTGATGGAAGAAATCATCTGGGATCACAAATTACTAACAATAACTCTGGCTGAGGCTAGTCTGATCAAAATTAGATGGTGAATTTCTGGGTGGAAATGCACCATTTTGAATTTCCAGGGCATGGTTTGCTGATGTGCAGCAGTCCTCAACTGTGCTCCTGAGAGTAGGTAACCACTAAGACATTTTAAGCTGAAATAAACTCCAGAAGCTAACTGCAATGCCTTTAGTGTCAGGAATTGTTGTCTGAAATTTTCAGCTCAAAAAAGCATAAAATCTCCAAGGAAACCTAATAAAACCCAATCACATCACTTCACTCAGCAATACCTGTGATGCTGTAGCCACCTCCAGCATGTGCAGCCTCTGCAGGACATTCTGCATGTCTTCTTGCAACCGCATCAGCACTACTGCAATCTGTTCATTGAGGCTACCCCTGGGTATTCTGTCTGCTCCCCAGCGCTCTCCGTCCCCTCCACTACCCATCTGGCCACCCTGGGAACCATCTCCTAGAGGCTGAAGTCTGTGCCCTGTTTTGAGGGAGAAGAATAAAAACAATAGATCCATACACCACAGAAAGGGCCACCAGCTCCAGTGGAAATGTTTGACTTTAACAGCTCAGTTTCCCCCCTCCCAAACTGAGAGCGATGCTCCTAATCCTAGGCCGTGTTCAGACAGTTCAGACCACTGGGAGGTTGCTGCAGCTCATCTGAGCTGTTTCCTGCAGCCTGTGCAGTATCATTCAACCTCCTAGGACTGCATAAACATTTAGCAAAAATTAATTCACCTTCAGTCAAGTTCAGCAGCAGAGCCTACCCTAGCAAAATGGAAGTCAGACCTGTCTTATTATGGGGGGCATTAAGAAGAGTGCATCCAGCAGGTCAAGGGAGGTTCTCCCCATCTATTCCACCCTGATGAGACCACATATGGAGTATCCTGTCCAGTTCTGGGCTCCCCAGTTTAAGACAGGCAGGAAACTACTGGAGAGAGTCCATCAGAAGCTACAAGGATGTTTAAAGCACTGGAGACACTTGTCTGATGAGGAAAGGCTCAGACACCTGGGGCTGCTTAGCCTGGAGAAAGCCAGCAGTGGATCTTATCAATGTTTATAAATATCTGAAGGGTGGCTTGTCAATAAGATAGGGACAGTCAGAATCACTCAGACCTCAGTGTGGCAAACACTCCCAACTGTATAAAAAATTATATGCCACCTCTCCAAGGTGTTCCATGGTTTCAGTTAAGACACCACAGAGGTATAAATGCATATGCATTTAAAAGTAAGTACGTGACTTGTGCAGAAACCTCTCGTGCACAGACAGGTCCCAGGAGAGCAGCTGGAGTTTGAGATAAACCAAACCAGAAGAAGCCAATGTGCTTAGTATGGGACACCCAAAACACAAGAACATCTTTTTCTAATATTTACCATGAATGAAATAAATACTCTGAAGATAAAGCTGATTGCCACCCACTGTCATTAGATCTTGTTACCTGTTTCTATTGTGAAGGACAGAAGCAATACACAGCATCACTATCTCACTGGACAACACAGGCAAGTGCTTCTCAGGCACCAATGACTTATGGCAGTCAGAGTGAGGAACACAAAAGCAGTGTGCACAATACCTCTCCCTCTTCTGACACTGTAGAAATCTGCTTTTTCTCCACCTTTCTTCTCTTTGTGAGGGCCTCCATTGCTGGCTTTGCCATCTTCTCCTCCACACTTGACTTCACCTTCTTCTTGAGCTGCTCCCTCTACAGCATTTCCAGGTTGGAGATTCCCATAAGTCAGGCAAGCAGGCCTTGGTAAATCTGCATTTTCTGATGGAAGACTGTGCTCTATGTCCAAGAAACGGGTTGAATGCTTTAAAGGTCCTTTAGCTGACGTGATCATCTCCAAGGGCTACAAATGAACAGCAGCAAGCAGTTAAATGCTGTAAAATGTGACAAGTTAATCAATAAAAAGGAAACAACATCATCTCTACTTCCACTTTAAGAAAATGGCTTGCCCAGAATTAAGACTTTTAAGAAGAACAGTTGTTTCCCTGCACAGTGTGCTTACTATTGTCTAAATGTCCTTTTCAGAATCAGAAGGCATTTGAGGTAAATATTCTCCAAACAGTGATAACACCTGGAGTTACTCCAGACAATTCCACGATACAGTAACACCCAGGAATCACTAAAATAGAAAATTAAGATCTGAAAATCCATTTTTCCTCTGCATCATTGTCTTTGCTTCTTAGAGAATGAAGTGGGATCCTAACTTGGACGTGAGCCACCCTGCCACGTGCCATCAGCACTTGCTCACAGCAGAGATCAAGTTGCTTATCATCAGTCTGCTCAAAACAGCTTGGCTGCACCTTGAATCCCACACCAAAGAGAAGAAAGGCAGAGTGTTGGCAGAGTGTTCCACCAACTCCTCACTCCAAATCTGCAGTAGTTTAGGAAGAAACTGAAAACTAATAACGTTATGTTGGCCAGGTCACAATCACATTTTCTGCAACAGTTTTTAAACTGCCTTAAAGTGGCTCAAGTAATCCTTTGTTCAGTGCCAAGGCCAAGCACTCACACAAGCACATGCTGAAGCAGACTGGGGACCTCAGCTACCTGAAAAGTAACTCCACCAAAGGGCCAAAAAAAGCAAAACAAAAGGGGCAAAGAAATGGAAACAGTTGCCAAAATCCCATTTCTCAAGTTGCTCATAAACCTGTCTCATCAGAACTGAAGGACAGGGTGTTTGCTACCTCTTCACCAATGAAAAGCTGAATTTAAGTCTGCAAATTTAATCATCACCTATTTTGAATTGATTCATCTGTAGTTCTACTTGTGTATTTATTCACATACATCTGATCTTCTGTTATTTTGCTCAAAACCTAGAACTTTCCTCATGCAGGTTGGGAAACTCTTAACAAATTATCCACCCACTTCAATTATAGAATCCCAAACAAGCTGGAAGGATACACAAGATGATTGGGAAATCACCTGGCAGCACTTCTACCAAATCACCTTTCCCAACATGCTTCACTACTGGGTAAAAATTTCATTTGCTAAAAGGAATTCTCTAGATCCTCAGGAAAGAGTCAGGTAAGAGGAGAGAATGGAGGAGAGAATGGAGGAGAGAATGGAGGAGAGAATGGAGGAGAGAATGGAGGAGAGAATGGAGGAGAGAATGGAGGAGAGAATGGAGGAGAGAATGGAGGAGAGAATGGAGGAGAGAATGGAGGAGAGAATGGAGGAGAGAATGGAGGAGAGAATGGAGGAGAGAATGGAGGAGAGAATGGAGGAGAGAATGGAGGAGAGAATGGAGGAGAGAATGGAGGAGAGAATGGAGGAGAGAATGGAGGAGAGAATGGAGGAGAGAATGGAGGAGAGAATGGAGGAGAGAATGGAGGAGAGAATGGAGGAGAGAATGGAGGAGAGAATGGAGGAGAGAATGGAGGAGAGAATGGAGGAGAGAATGGAGGAGAGAATGGAGGAGAGAATGGAGGAGAGAATGGAGGAGAGAATGGAGGAGAGAATGGAGGAGAGAATGGAGGAGAGAATGGAGGAGAGAATGGAGGAGAGAATGGAGGAGAGAATGGAGGAGAGAATGGAGGAGAGAATGGAGGAGAGAATGGAGGAGAGAATGGAGGAGAGAATGGAGGAGAGAATGGAGGAGAGAATGGAGGAGAGAATGGAGGAGAGAATGGAGGAGAGAATGGAGGAGAGAATGGAGGAGAGAATGGAGGAGAGAATGGAGGAGAGAATGGAGGAGAGAATGGAGGAGAGAATGGAGGAGACGAGACCAGACTAAGTTGGAAGAGACCTTCAAGATCATCATGTCCAACCTACCAGCGTACTTCCTGATGCCATGCATCATTCATACATGTCCTTCCCCAGAAAAAGGACACTAGGAGTTTTGAGTATAAGCCACAAAATTCACACCAAAACCAGATCTCTGAAATAAGTCAACTATGTCGACAGGTAGTTAACAAAGTCAACAAGTTAGTCAACCAGTAAGTCAACTGAGACTACACTTAATATGATGAGGGGCACAACCCCAGTTAAAACTAAGCCAGCACAGCTGCTGCCCACCTTTCATATGAAAGTCAGAGATGTACACCACAGCTGAAAAGAGTACAAGAGAACCCAGCAATCACTGTCATCTCCCATGTCCTTAAACCTAGGCCACTTCCAGGCTCTGGCCTACAGGCCACCTGATAAGGCTCACTCTTTCTTTATTCTGACAAACAGATGGAGGATTCATCAGGCCAAAAAGAACATGCAAACAGCTCATTGTTACAAAGACAATCCCTGCTTCTTAGGACAGCTGGATTCTGGTCCCTATGTACATTATGAGACTAAATTCCTTTGTGGACACAGGCCTCAGCTTCTTTTTTACTGTTGGCTTTGACAGCTGTTTCTTTGTGTTGTTGGTTTTGATACTTTCCCCTCACAAATTCCAAGGGCAAAAATTTCAAGGCTTTTAGATCAGTAGTAACTAAGTTTTTAACAGACTGACAATAAAAAGAACAGAACTTGATAGTCCAGACAGGGTAGATGTATGCATGAGCTACTTCATTCCCCTTGGCACCTCCAGGTTCACCTGACAGATAGGAAGCATAGCAGTTTCAAAATACACCTAGGAGTACTAACACTACCTCTTCTAGTCCAAGTTGCTCCATGGAGTCACAATAAACTTCACTGTCCGAATCACTGGTTAAGTGCTGAGTTGCTGAGACCTCTTCAGTGCTCTCATCGTTTGCAGCTGTATGCAAAGGAGATACACACAGGCTTTGTAAGTGTGAGCCAGTCTTGGTACAAGCAATGAGTTAAAATTCCTAGCTGAGCTTCACCTCATGCCCCTTTCACCTATGTGGTGGTTTTAGGCTATGCCTTTAAAAATTTAGCTGCAGATTTCAAGCAGAAAAGGAGAAAAATATCAATAAAACACTATTGGGTGTAGAAAGGAAAGCAAAAGATGATTCTGAACAAATTCATTGGGTAACTATCTGGGACAAGGGGAGCTGTACCATAACAATTTTCCCCATTCCTTAGAATAGAATAGAATTAACCAGGTTGGAAAAGACCTTCGAGATGGTCAAGTCCAACCTATCACCCAACACCATCTAATCAACTAAACCACGGCACTAAGTGCCCCATTCACTCTCTTCCTAAACACCTCCAGCTCCTTTTCTCTTCTCTTCTGATCTCAGCTGTCTCTGCTTTGCTCAGGAGAGACAATGTGCTCCTGGCTGGCCTTGGCTGAGTCTAAGCCACTGCTTTTCTCTCTCTGCTCCTCTCTCTCTTGGGACAGGAGGGGCTTGGGCGGAGTAGGGGGGATGAGTGGAATGGCTTCCCTGGTCTTTTTGACCAGGGAGGGTATCATAGTGTTTGCTTATTGTAAGTATCTGTATAACACTGTAAATCCTGCATATCTTGTACATATTCATTGCATTCCATTGTAGAGTGTAGTTTTTGCTTGTAAATACGGCTTCATTTGCTTCTAAGTGAGTTGGTCTGGCCAAAAGTTAATGCTGGGGGGAAACTTCAACCCACCACAACCTAACTGTCACCCTGAAGGTAGACTTTCAATAAAGAGGATTAATTAATAAAGGAGTTATATAAAACTTTAACTAATGGTAAAAACTACACCTCCTGTTGGCATTTCTGCAGCTTGAGTTGATCATTTTCATTTCAGCTTGTCCATTCCACTCTCCTTCCTAAGCTCAGCACAAAGTTTTGCCTAAAGTTCTGTTAGTTTTAAAATGATGTATTTAGCCAGCAGTTCCAGCAGTGGCATTTATATGATCAGCCTTTGAGGAAGACAAGTAAGATATCAGTGCTTGTCATTTTACTACAAATGAGCTTTGAAAGGCAAACAGTATTTGCATAGGCACTATCATGATTTGAAAAGCAAACAATTGTATTTCTGTAGGTTTGGGGCTGCTCTGTCTCTGAACTCATCTCTCTTTCTGTGGAAGATCCTAGCAGAAAGCCTTATTTAAAGCAGTATGAAATGTGGTTAGTTTTGGAGTACTTTCTTCAGGTTTCTACAGTTGAAAGGCATCACTGCTAGTCTCTGAATCCCAGGATTAAGCTTTCCATGACAAACATGTGCAAATGAAGACATGGTCTTGCAAGGACAATACCTTGGTGAGCACTGTTATTAACTGTTCCTAAGCTTTGCTCCATTGGCTTTATTTCTTCTTCCTTCAGGTTCAAGCCATTCAGGGCAGATTTGGTCTGGATGCCATTCTGCATCTCTGGGATAAAGCTGTCCTCGCAGCAGCCATTGGTAACAATGCTTTCCAAATCCTTAGCAGCTGCTGAGTCTGGTTTCACATTCTTGTAGCCTGTAAAAGAAGAGGAAAACTTTGCAACTAGAAAGCTAGGCACCTAATAGCTCAAAAGGTATTTCTGCAAGTACCTAACTTCCTAATGAATTGCACAGACAATGTATCTCCAGAAGAATATCTATATGTGCTCCTGGATTCACATCCCCAGGGATTGCACTGTTCTTGGAAGAAGCACAAATAAACTATTTCATTTGCATAAAGAGCAAATGGTACTTGAAACCTAAGTAAGCAAATCCAAAGTAGGTTTCTCTGATAAACTAAATAAAACCCCTAATGCCCTCAAAGGAAAATAATCTGTAGAGAATTCTAGATAAGTAATTGGATTTGACTTTCACTTAATGCTGATATTTCTCAAAGCTCTTCATGGGCCCCCTAAAGAAATCTCACTGAAAGTTCTGCTTTATTTTCTCTGAAGTAAAAAATAAATATGATTTTAAACTCTGTTACTACCCACACACAGCACTTACAAACAGCACTGGCAACAAAACCCAAACCAATACAGGGTACCGACTTTTAGCTAACCCACTGACAGAACTTTCTAGCCGAGTCAAACATTGCACAGCACAGCTCACCAATTTGAACCAGTTCTGAATCCTGTAACCCAGGCTGAGGCACTGCTATTTTTCACCCATGCATCCACGTGGATTTGCATCTAATTCTCCTGAAGAAGCTCAGCATTCATAATGCTTTGGGATTTTCTGCCAAAGAATTACTTTGGCAGGGACAGAAAACATACCCTTGTCATTTAGCTGCAGTTCTTTTTCCTCCTCTTCACGAAGCCCTTCTTCTTCTGATTCTGCTCCACTGTCACTACTTTCAGCTTTTCCATTCACAGCCTTTATATTTGGAGTGGAATTCATGACATTGCTAAGGCCTGAGAAAAAAATTCAAAGAGGAAAATAAAAGTGTGTTGAAAGAAACAAAACCCCACAACCCTCCCCCTTTAAACTACTACTCAAAGCTCTTCAAAAGTATTTCCACATTAGAAGACATACCAAATAATTCTTCATTGCTATGAGCTTTTCCTTAATTGGTTTAATGCTTCTCTTTTGTGGTTCACCTGACTAATGACAAAGAGATCCCTAATGACTCTGAGGAAACTCTATGGCATCCTGGCCTGCATTAGGAATAGTGTGGCCAGCAGGAGCAGGGAAGTCATAGTGCCCCTGTACTCTGCTTTGGTTAGGCCGCACCTTGAGTACTGTGTCCAGTTCTGGGCCCCTCAGTTTAAGAAGGACATCGAAACACTTGAACGTGTCCAGAGAAGGGCAACAAGGCTGGGGAGAGGCCTTGAGCACAAGCCCTACGAGAAGAGGCTGAGGGAGCTGGGATTGTTTAGCCTGGAGAAGAGGAGGCTCGGGGGTGACCTCATTGCTCTCTACAACTACCTGAAAGGTGGTTGTAGCCAGGAAGGGGTTGGTCTCTTCTCCCAGGCAACCAGCACCAGAACAAGGGGACACAGTCTCAAGCTGCACCAGGGGAGGTTTAGACTCGAGGTGAGGAGGAAGTTCTTCACCGAGCGAGTCATTTGTCATTGGAATGTGCTGCCCAGGGAAGTGGTGGAGTCACCGTCCCTGGAGGTGCTCAAGAGGGGACTGGACGTGGCACTTGGTGCCATGGTCTAGTCATGGGGTCTGTGTTGATAGGTTGGACTCAGTGATCCTCGAGGTCTCTTCCAACCTCCAACCTACTGGAAAGGGACAGCAGCCACTTTCACTGCCAAGTTTCAGATCAGGACTCTATTTTTATCTAGGAGCAATGTGGCACACTCTTATAAATTCAGAAGTGCTAAAACTACTTCCAAATTGCACTCAAATCAAAAGGCAAACGTTCAAATATTCTATTCAATTATGTGAGCAACAAGGCTCTCACATGAAAAGGTGAATCAGGGTCACAGTAGCCCATGCATATTCTCCTGCAGCTATGTAAGCAGGTGCAAGACATGGCAAGAAGACTCAAGTTTACACAGATCTTTATCTGGCAAAGGGCACACAGAAATTAGTTCTGCTTTCAGTGAAAAACATGCTGAAATAAATACCCTCTGCACCTGCTTGCAAGCCCAATTACACAAATAGGGCCAGAATAATAACATTGAAACAAAGTAGCTGCTCAGTTCTTGTCATCCACATCTTTGATCACTCCAAGAACCACAAATAATTGACTGCATGGAAAATTGCAAGGTCAAGATTTAAGTTAAAAGATATGAAGAATTTAAGGGACAATTCTACCACAGCCAGTTAAAAAAAAGCCAACTTCATCCTGACGATCATTTCAGCTCCCTGTATTTGGACAGATTAAGGTACAAAAGAGGGGGACAATTCCTGTGAGACATTTGCACATTTTACATGCAGACTCCAAGGGCCTAATTTCTACATTCCCTTGTCAGGATCATGTAAGATTAATTCTTACAGTGAGGCTTAACACAAACAGCAAAAGAGCATCCAGTTATACCGGAGCTGCCAAACCAGCTCCTCTACCTTCCTTGCTGAGTGGCAATTTAGAGCTAAGAGGTTTCTGCTTTTAATCTTGCAAGGAAGAGCCTTCCCACATTCCTCTAGTTTCAAAGTTTATCCATAGTGCTTTAAAAAAAGCAAGGAAGAAAGAAGGCAAAATAACTTGACTTTCTACACAGACATAGTGGATGTGCTAAACATCCTGTCCATAGAATCACAGAATCAGTAAGGCTGGAAAAGACCTCAAAGATCATCAAGTCTTAGGCTTACTGCAAGTGTGAGCACCCTGCATCACTGTTTTGGATTGATTTAATGTAACCTTCATCCAAAGACTTAAACAAACCCTGCTTCTTTAAAGGAGAACTTGAAAAGCTACTGTCTCCCTGGTAGACTACAAGAGTGAAAAGCAATCAGGTGCTCATTTTCCTCTCACTGAAGAACACCACTTCTTTCCAAGGAAATAAGAAAAATCCCAACATATTTCCAGTTTATTTTTCATAAGCATGTCTCATTTATTGTGAAATCCAGCTCTTGAGGTGTTTTTCTGAGAACCAGTGCGAGGAGGTAAGGTAGCAGTTATGTTCTCACAACATGATCGCTAAGCACAGACACAGCTTCCCTGGCATGGGAAGGCAGGCATCACCCCTCCCTTCCAAACAAAAAAAGGCAACAGGGGCACAATCATCCATGTGTCCTACCCAGCTGTGGGAGTAAACAGGAAAGACAAGTTTAGGAGGAACATTTAGCAGTGAAACAAGGCATATTAAAAGTGTAAAGCTCCTCACCCCACTAAAGGCATTTATAGAGAGCTCCAGCTATTCTGAAAGCTTTTTTCCTTAAGATTTACCTTTTTGAAGGGAAAGTCTCTGAATATTCAAGCATGCTGTCTCTTCACTTTATTTCCATAAGATTATTCATTTGGGGAAACTAAGTGATACACTGCATGTATTTAAATAACATCATGGAACTCAGAGAAAGTGTTAAGGAGTAGCAGATTAACAGTGTCATGAGGTGGGGACACACAAGTAACTGACTTCCATCAGCATCATGTTTCTTCCAGAGTCATTCTAAGCATCAGTGCTCCTGTAGACTACAAAGAGGCATTGCTTTGATGCCAAGTCTGAAGAACATTGCATCAAAAAGCTTTGGCCACCTGAAATACCACACTAATGGTGTGCTCACACTGTTTCCCTCACCAGGTCCATCCACAATTGTTTTCTCCACATGGTAAAACCATGACTTGATGCCACCCTCCTTGTTGCTCTAAGTATCAGCTAAGAAACAAGCAATGATGCCTAACATTGGGGGTGATAGCATTAAAGACTAAACAAAGCCAACCAACAGTGACTTCTACAGTCCTTGTTAGTCGGTTAGTGGCTACTCCCTGGGGAACATAACTTCTAATACAAAATATAAGAGCCAAGCAAGCTTTTAAAACCTTATTTGCTTTGTGCTAATCCAAACCATCCCTCACTCCCTTATTCTGTTCACCCACAACTGCAGGCAAAATGCTAGTAGCTTTCTCTGCTGCCCTCATTTAGATATTGTAGAATCTCTCTTGCTTTATTACTTTCATCTCACCACCTACAAACAACTGTGAGATTTGTGACCGTTCTCTAAATCAAAGCTGTTCTGCTCTGCAGCTGTAAAGGGAGTTATGTTCTACTGAAAAAGTCTGGATTGGGGGGTTGTGTGTGTGTTTTGGTTTTGTTTTCTGTTGTTGCTTTGCTCTCCTTTTTGTTTTACAGCTATACAGTAAGAGCTGTGTAACAGTAACAACAGGCAAACAGAAGGAAGAAGGATTCAACAAAACAGTGAGATGGAAAGGATGCAAAGAACAGACATAGCCTCTCCATGAGCTTCCAGTAGCTGTTTATCTTCTTGTGTCAGCTCTATTAAGAGACTTCATAAGAGCAATTCTCAATATATTTAAGAGGCAACACTACAACTCTTCTCAATGACCTGTGTAACAGGGCCAAGTTTCTCAAAAATACCTATCTGATTTCTAACTGCCTACATCTTTCAAGGCAATTTGTTACCCAGATGGGAGTTATGAGCTCAAATCCTCTGTGGATCTGCCCCAGCTCAAGGGTCACTTTACAGAGCAAGCACAGCCTAGCAGGCTGTTCTCAAATGCTTTCTATTTTGGGTTCTCTGAGCAGGCACATCTTTCTTATCCAATGTACCTATGGCTGGCTCAGCACAACACAGTATCCTCACACAAGTCCAACAGCCTCTTATTCTCTGTAGAGACCAGGGACCAGGAACTAGTCAACAACAGCAGGTGAATCACATCAAACATTAGCTGTGCACACCACCATGTAACAAAAATTCTGAGCTTTTGTAAGATACCATCACTTTATTATCTGCTCAACAGCAGCAAAAATCTCACCCACTAAAAGATTCTTTCCCTGACCTACCTCATATGGGGATCTCTCCATACACCTATGTTTTAACTAGGCTCAAACTCTGTCAAAATTCAGCCTTAGAGCCCATAGGCTGTGTAAAATTGTTTTGAAATCCAGGTAACCAGAATTGTTGTCTTGCATCACAGCCTGTTTCATACTTGTTACTGATCCAAGCAGGCTCTCTGCCTCCATCACAAGTTTATGCAAGCACATTCTGCCATTTCCAACACACTTAGTTGCACAAATCTCCACCTCCTGTTTGAAACTCACATATCCCAAGACCGCAAGGAGTGACTGCAGCGAGAAAAGGCTATGTAAGCATCTGGAAGCAATAATCTCTCCAGCCAGAAGAACCTTCATTTCCTTCTTTTTTTTTTTTTAATACAGCCCACTACAAAGCAAATTTCAGGGGGCCCAGTCTGCCCTGCAACATCTGGTCTGCAATACTCAAACCAGCTGCCACCACAAATAGAGATTTCACAGAGGTCTGTCAAAAACAAAGACAGAAAAATACACAGTGTCTTACTTTAACTACCACTGGTTTGTCAATGGTATGTGCATTAAATGCACATCCTCTGAAAAATGCATTACCTAACCCCACAGATTGTGGAAACCACACTTTCCCCTAGACAGTTTTCCTTTCTGTGTGGTTTAGTCTTCCTAAAGTTTGCTATCATGCAGAAAAAGAAGCCTCTCCTCCTTTTTGCCTTCCTTTTCATATATTCAAAAAGACTACAACCTTGTTTTCTCAGCATTCCTCTCTCTACTCATGAGCTCTTCAAGCTGTTACACTCAAAAGAGATGCTGCTGTATTTCAAAAACCAATGTAATCAACAATATCCATGTCTTTCTTTACCATTTATAAAGATCCAAACAATAGTTTTTGGATAAGAACAGAGGCAGTAGCAGCTTCTTAGACATCTACAGTAAATGGCAAGTATGGTACTAGGGTTAGTGACTGGTCACCCTGGACCTTTCTTCTTTTCGGTACCCATACAGTGTCTCATCTCCATCCATCTCACCAGTACCTGCTCCCTTGAATTTTCAGAATACTTTCCATATAAATAAGTTTATCAAGTCCTGGGGTTGACCTGGGCACATTTTCCTCCTCCCTGTCACCCCTGAACCTTCCACCAGTAGAGACAACCTGCCCACACCAGCATAGCATTTCACGAAGGCTACCAGTACAGAACCACCAAGCACACAGCAAGGCCAACTTACTGTCAGCACCTTAGCCAGCAATCACATATGAGAATGAACACAGCACAGGTGCTCCATAGGTATTTATAGTAACCTGCAAGAACACTAAGATCATTTCAGAATCCAGATGTCCCCATGCCTGGCTGGGTGTTGTACTAGATAATCTCCAGAGGTCCCTTCCAACCCCTATCATTCTGTGCATGTGAGCTACTATTTCCCTCTGGAAGAACAAGCAGGTCATGTTAAGCCCTCTTCTGCATGGCAAAGGTACAGTCAACGTTTGGAACTTTAATTTCACATAGCAAGCAGAAAGGATCATGACACTCTGTACTTTTCTCCCAGAAAATGCAAAACATGAACATAGTGAACTCAGACCTCCACAGGGAAAATGGAATTAAGCTTGAAAGCAACAGAAAGCCATGTGGCTGAGCCACCTACAGCCCAGAAACTCCAATCTAGCATTGTATCCTGAATCAAGTATTGTTTTGCCCACCACCCCACGAAACAACAAATGGGAAGCAGCATTAAGCTTATATTCTCTTGCCACTTACTCCAAGCTGATCAGCTGAACAGCCATCTACAATGTCCATATCAAACACAGCCTCCCAGATGGCTTTTCCATATATCTTAAAGGCTATAATTGAAATAATTATCTTTATGACAACAAAGTGAGACATTAAACACCAGCCCATGCCCACCAGGCACTTTTCTGAGAGCAATCAAGATATGACTACCGACATCTCTTCTTCCCCAGCTTCCCATACCTCTGTTTACTACTACTTCTTTGTAGCTTGTCTTTGTAGAACAGAGCTGTGAGAAATTTGGACTGCAGTTGTCTCCTCACAAGATCTTCACTACAAGTGAGACCTCTAAAATGTAAACCACCAACATTTTATAGCAAGTGTGTACATCTGCTGAATTCTCAAAACCTGAAGAGCTTTTGACAACTTACTTTCCTTCTGCAGTCAACTGTTGCGTGCCTGGAGGAAAAAAATCCAGGTCCAACAAGCAATTATGCACAAAACCTGTTACTGCTGACTCAATCCAGCATGAGAGAGAATCCAGACAGGCTTTTCTTTTCATGGAAGAAAGCTTCTCTTAGCTCACTCTGATTCTTAGATTTTCACACTAGGATACCCTGCTGCTTATACCCTGTGGTGATACATTCTGTACTGCTCTGTATGAGAGAGGAGCTGTTGCTATCTTCAGGCTTGAGGTTATCTGATGTTCTGCCCCAATTTCCAACATTGTTAGATGGCAGTGGCATAAAACCATCAGCTTGAAGTCAAATCACAATGTAGGCTCAGATTTAACTGGAAAGCACGAAGCAGGCACATACTGCAACAGGACAAGCCACAACTTGCTGAGACACTGATCCACATCTCATTGAGACTCCCTGCTGACTTTGGCACCTGCTGACCCAGCCCTTAATCCTACCACAATCCCATCCTGCAGCAAATGCTGCGGAGAGAGTTCTAGATGCTTCTGAAGGTAAGCTATTACACTAGTGAGATATTAACAAAAGTATTTGTATGGTAAATTTCACAACAGCCTCCCTGAATGTAATCTGTAACTTTAACTGTAGCTGTTAATTTACCATTGGAAACTAGGGAGGAAGTTCAAAGGACAGAAATGTAGAAGTCCCTCTCACCCTCTCCTGCCCCATGCTTCCCCTGCCTTAACACACCTCTTAGCTGTAGTGCTACCACCCATCCAACATGCCCTACTAAAGCACAGCTACTTCAGAGTAACAGAGCACTAAGAAGATTCACAGCCATTGAGTCCCTTAAAAATCCTAGTAAGGAAAAAAGGAAAGAGAAGAAAGGAAATCAGTGTAGCAAGTACATCTCAAGTCAAACAAATGAACAAGTGAGCTCATGAATCAAAGAGAAGGGGTTTCACCAAAAAGGCCACATACAAGCAGAAAGAGTGAGCCATCAAATGCTCCACTAAGAAGATAAGATGTTGAAAATAAGAACATGAGATGTTCTTTGACACAACTAACATTTTATCATATGCAATCTACCAAAGCACTGTGAAAATGCATTATCAGCTGTGTTTCTAGCTGAAAATCCTAATTAAGAACAGACTCGACTTCTTCAAATGCAATCTCCCCCTCCAAGCTTACCTGCACTACTACCAAGCTTACTCTGCACTATCTTTGCCTTTGAAACAGAAGTGTTTACACATACTTGTTTGTTCTAAAAGCACACTGGCCTCAGTAGATGTCCTCTTTTAACCCTAGCTCCCACAGGCACTGCAGAAAGACACTAAGCAAATTGTTGACTATCTGAACCTGCTTGTGAGCCAGGTCAGCTTCTGCCATTCACACCAGCTGCTCCTGAAGCAGTGCCCTGGGTGGGCTGCCAGTGCAAACATGGTTCACTGCAATCAGCATTGCCCAGAGCCAACAAATGCACCAACAGGAGTCACCTTGCTTCAACAGGGCTTCACGTGGCATAGCTGCAATACAGCTGGGAGCAGAGTTTTCAGGAGAGGAATTCTCATGAGGATGACAAAGTTGTGGGATGCTATAAATGCTGCAACTTTCCACAGCCTCTGCAGGGTGTAACTTGTCAGTACTGGGGGCAGGACTTAAGTCTTCACAAAGTGTACTACTACTCAGCACAAAGTTGAAGGGTCATCTTTATTTAATAGGATTTTTAAATGTTCTGTTACAAAGCAGAAAGAATACACAGGAATATTCTGCTGAAGAACTTGTAAACAACTCCCAGATACTGTGTTTACTTGTTGAGATAACTTAGTGCAGACCTGTCAGGTAGGGATTTTCAGGTAGGGGATTTTCCCCTATCCTCCACCTTGGATTTACTCACATTCAGAAAAAAAGAAACCATCCACAAACATACAGAGAAAGATGAGCTGGCTCTGAAACCTTTGGTATTTTCACCCAGTATGACATCAGTAGGGTGCCAATTCGAGCCCACCTTTGGCTTCTTCAGGTATAACATAACAATAATGTTTGAGTGCTCATTTGGAAAGTTTCCAGTCCACTGAGCAGTGGTCTTTTGAAGCTTGTCTTAGCACTGGCTTGGACATCAGATTTCTTCTACATTTACAGCAAGTGTGAAAAATTGAAAGGCTGGTCTTCTAAACCACCTCTCCCACTTCCCCTGACAGTCTTCCCTCTACTCTTCCAGCAGCTGTAAGCAAGAGTCCTTCTGTAATACAGCAACAGTTACCCATTCTCTTCTGCAGCACTATGACAGCTAAGAGCCCACTCCTTTCTTTGACAGATAGTATTTCATGTACCTGAAAATCCTTTGTCAGTAATTTCCTCAGTATAAAAGTACTCCATACCTGTCAGAAAAGACTACTGCCTGAACTTTCCAGAGAACCTAAGCTTCTCACACCACTGCAAGATAAGCTTTCAAAACACTACCCAAGTTGCACATTTTTTTAAATAGCCCTCAGATTTGCTCAGCCTGTTAAAGGGAATTCTTGATTTTGCTTTCTTTACCAACACATCCAAGTCTGGGTATTCATAACCCATGGACCCAGCTAGGTTGTCCTCGTCTAATAGATGGTAAGTCATTTTAATGCTGGCATGTCAGGCTTCAGTGCTCTTTATTAAGGACAGCAACAAGCTCTCTTGATTCAGGAAGACAGTATTTCAATGGTTTGTATTTAACTTGTCCAAAGAAACCACAAGGAGTAGGATTCAACTCTAAAAGGCTCCACATCTCTGTTGAGGACAGTCTGCTGGAGATGATATATGCCAGCCACAAGCAATGTGCACTAAACTTCCAGATAACCTTTCACTAATTCAAGGGTACCCTTGATTTTGAGTAAGTGGCATACATTTCTTAAACAATTAGGTAGTAATCTTCATGCAGTTAAAATCTGATGGAAGAAAACTGGAGGACAAACTCAAAACAGAATGAGACAGAAAATGGAGGCATGCAGTATGAAGTCAAAGACCCAAAGAAGGGTCCCACTTTCCAGAACATACCAATTGTGTGCCCATGAAAACACAATCTCCTGCAACAGCACCTAAAGAGAATAGAGGCTTGGGGGCTGGAGAAGAAAGAAAACTGGAAGAATTTGCATGACCAAAACATAAGTATGCGTCAACTTCTGACAGTATTGTCACCAGTATCTGCACCATGTTAGACATGGGCAGATTAGTCCTATCTTCAGTGTGTATCTGGGAGACTGAATGCATTTGTGCTTCCATGCTTCTGGGAAATACTGAGACCTGTACTGCAAACAATAATATTATTTCCAGCTTCACTTTTAATGGGGGAAAGTGGCAAGAGCACTGAAGAAAGGGTTTCAACGAACTTTACCACGGCATTTAAGACTAACATGAAACAGACTTTGTGAAAATTCTGTTTCCATTCATTTGTGGCATAATTAGATGCTGCACCTCTAAACCATATGAGTGATGACATCAGATTTATTGCACCACCAACAGCACAAGACAAAGCTGAAATTTGCTGTGCTGCTTTACTTACACTGCCTTGTGCTCAAGCTGCCTGTCAAAAAAACAGTAGGCTGAATTTGTTATTGATATAGGTGTGGTTTAAGTGCAGTGATTCTCTCCTTGCTTAGGCAAGTCACTTTAAGAAATAGCTTTTGGCACTGTGCCACAGACACCAAGACCAAGTAAATCCTTATTACACAGATCACTGACCTGAATCTACTGATACTCCTCTAATCTTGCCTGTCAATCCAGCTGTCAGGCAAGCTCATTAAATCCCAGCCACGGAGCATACTCAATTTTAGTTGAGAAAAATGCCACCCAGATTTCAAAAATGATCACTTGAACTTCTGCCTTTCCTCAAAAAACTCTGAAAAATGGCTTCTGTTTCTCTGAGACTTGACACCAAAACCAAAACTCAAAACCATGGTCCTTTAAGGTGTGTGAAGGAAAAAAGCCCCCCACAAAAGGCAACTTAACCAGCTGACTCCTACTTCTTAAAACACATTAAACCAATTCATTTGTGAGATAGTTTGTCTCCAAATGGTCTCAGAAATTGAACTGCAACAGAGCAAGAGTTCACTGCAACTCCAAGACGCATTCAAACAATGGTTAGCCTTCTATTACAGCCTTTGGAACACATTACCTGCAGCATAACTGTTATTTTCAAAACACTGTCACAATGGCACTGCCAAATAAAAAAAAATTCAAATAAAAATCACCACACTGATTTTCATGCAGCTGTGACACCTCTAGGTTTGCCACTTGTCAGGGACTTCAAATGTTTAAACAGATATTCACTTCATGAACTTCAGCCTCAGAAAACCTAACCTGAAAGTGTCACAAGCCCATCTTAGAAGCTGTATATACTAGAGAAACCAAGCACAGATCTTGAGTATGGGGTGGGGGTTTTTCCTTCTTCCCCTCCTCCCCCTCTAAATTTCAGATCAGAGCTGACAGAGCTGGATTACCAGCTGTGTATGCAGTTTGCTAATCCACAGCCACAGCAGGACATAGCAGCACACATTTCAAATAGCTCCTTTTCTTTTTCCAAGTTGTTCTTTTTATCAATAAAAAGGCAGAAACGATTTGGGTGGGGGAGTTGCTTTATATACTTTCCATTTTTCAGCAGGTCAAAAAGCCTGTAGGCAAGGACTGAGTATGCAGCTTCCCAGTCTAACTTTGTACTGTACCTCAAATGCAAAGGAAACCAAAACCCAGCCTCAATGAAGTGGCAAGCCCAGCAGTCACAAGTGCCAGCAGGAAGTTACTACAGCACCAAAACAATGGAAAAGATGGACTTACACATAATTTATTATTCCTACCTTCCAAATACTTAGAGACTTTCTCCATTTGAACTGCCATAGGGTAAAGAGAATTAACAGAAAGATGCAACATTTAGCTTTAAAATCACTTTGACACAAGCCCCCCCAAAATGCAGAGTTGTAATGATCAGTAGTACAAAGGAAGTTATGTGTCCGAACCTGAGGTTAGGTCAGATCCTCTGTTCTTTTTCTCTTCTACTATTTCATAGAAAGGGCCTATCACTTGCAGTAACTCTTCCACTTTGTCCGTCATTGGCATGCTCTCAAGAATCTGCACAAAGCCAAAACATGAAGCATCTTATGAAACAGCATTTCCATGAGTCACTCATCTCAACTGATTTCAGAAAGTGCTGGTTGTTGTAAAGCTCAGTAGCACTTCACTAAGTCACTCAATGAGTTATTGGGACTTTTTTTTTTCTTTAATTAAAAGCAAACAACATAAACCAAATGAACCAAACAGGAACCTTAAATGGCTGCACTAACATTTTCTAGGTAACAAGAAGATGGGAGAGCTAATGCATTTGCTACCACTGAAGGACTGCTTCGGCACAGTATTACAAGGCTTTGGAATCTGTTACTTCAGCACCTTCCAACTAAGCCAGCTCAAAGGTCCAGAGACTGATGTTATCTGATGCAAATTAGTTTACAATGTCTTCCCATAGAGAATATGAAACTGAAAGACTTTTTTTCCTTAGCAGATTCCTTCTATCTGTCAAACCTGCCATCTTCAATGGACTGTTGAGCAGATGAGAAGTAGCCATACAGGGTCCTGTCTGAACCCAAATTAAATGGACAGAATACAGCAAAACCAGGACAGTGCAAAGACTTGCTAAGAAGAGCAAACTAGAACTAAATCTTGCCCTGGAAGTAATCAGGAGCTCATCTTTGGAGAAAAAAAAGTCTTCACTTGAAATTACAAAACCAGTACCTTTGACCACCTGATAAAAAAGCAAAATCTTAAAACTAAAACAAAGAGAAGAGATTCAATAACTACCATTTAAAAGCATACCATAGCATTGTCCCATTCCAGTCTAAATCCTTTCAACTAAACTTTTTGCTGACAGCTTTGTTCCTCCTTCATCCCTTTTTTCTGTTTTTTTTTTTAAAGAAGCAACAGCTATAGGAAAGGACTCAGGAAAAAGGCAAACTAACAGCTACAGAGACATCCTTCTCCAGAACAACACTAAGAAAGCAACAGATGATGGTTCAAGTTGCCACAAAGCACGATGCTCTAAAGCAGCAAGCACATCACACAGCAGCAGAAGCAAAAGCTACAGTACTACTTCACAAAGCAGGAGCTGCAAGTAGGCTAGCAGGTACCAAGGCAATCAAGGATGCCAAGAGACAACAACCAAACTGCAATTTCATTGCCACTTTTCTGATCTATTTAGTGCATGTAATGCATTCCATATTTGTAAGAGAGAAGTGCTCCATGCTCAGATACACAGCTGGATGTGAACCAGAGACAGGACACCTTTGTGATTTGTTTGTTTGTTTTTAACTCAACTATTTTTTAACTTCAATTGCATTGATTGAGCCAAGAAACCTATGCTAGAGTAACACCTGTGTTTGCTATGGACTTACCTCTGCACTGTAAGCTTCCATACATGCATTTCTACGATGGCTGCACACAACTGCTCTAAACAGACCTCAATGTACTCTGCAACTAGAAGCAACTCTTAGAATCTTATTCCTGTTAGAGTTTTGCAAACTGCTAGCTTTAAGATGAGCAAGAAAAGAACAATTACTTCCACGAGCAAAATCAATTGCTCACTTTTATTAGCCACCAGGCATAACATGTAGTCTTAAAATTGGGAAGTGCAAAGTAAGTTGTTATGTACCCTGAATTACTGCTTGCTTTGGATATTAGAAAACTCACATGGAAAGACTCTTGGTTTAAAGAGAAACACCACACTGTTAACACTTACGTATCCTAAGGTATCACTCATTTCTGATATTAAACCAAACAAGGTATCTGAAGTATAAATAAACCACTTCAAATAGTATTGCAATATAAAGTTTCAGAAATGCTGCTTGGAAGATAAATTAACCTTATACAAAATGCTCCTGAGTTCAGATTCATCTTATCTAAGACTAAAGACATCTTTGGTTATCTCCCACCACCAGCAACTCGAGACCTGACATAGATACACACTCCTCTACAGATGTGATTTTCAAGGCTATCACATGAAGGGAAAAAATTCACCACCTAATAAGTTTACTATAAAAGTATCTTGGGACAGGTTTTTCTGATGCACACATAGCCCAAAATCGTTGTGTCAATGCTAGAGACATGCCCCAGGGCATGGGGGATAGGGCAATCTTACACAATCCAGCAGACAAGTGATTTTTTTGCCCTCTTAGACATAGATACCTATGCAGCAATAGCAGAATGCCCAGAGTAACACCATGAGGATTAGTGCAGTATGTGCTGATAGAACAACCCAGCAGACCCAGCTGAAATTCACTTCCATTGAAATTTCAAGTAGAATCAATTGGGCTAGAAAAGCTGAAGCTAGTATTTCAAATGTGAGATCTGAAACAGCATCAAAGCAGGGTAAATAGATTCCTCAGTCTCAAAGCTGAGGAAGGCAAGAAGTCATTTGCTCTCCAGTCCCCACATGTAATCTGTACAGAGGCAGAATATTTAAGCTTCATTAGGGTCAAGTAAGTAGCCTCACAGGAGGCTTACTAGGGTTGGTTTTTGGGGTTTTTAGGACAAAAACTGCAGTTTCACTTAGTTTTTGTGTCTTGACCAAACCAGCCAGCACACTGAAAATGAAAAGATGCTCTGCTGCAGCACTAATACCTTTGGAATCCAAGACCTGAAATGAAGCACTAAATCTTGTGGTACTCATTCAAAAGGAATTAATATTTTGTGAGACTTTTTTTGACCAAATTAATTAATGCTTGGCCTTCTGCATTTTCTGGAGTTGTTTATTTTCCATTTTAAATCAGTTACAGCAGTACCAGCAGGAACTACATTACCAAAATTACAGGCAGAAAAGAGAACAGTATTCACATTCCAGCTCTGTGCCTAGTAAAAGTTTTTGTTAGATCAACCATTAAACTTGTTAATTATTCAGTATGAAGACAGGGGCCTATGAGAAAGGGAAGTATTCAGAGTAGAACCCCTTGAAACAGAGATTTTTATGCTAATCTTTTATAATAACAGATTACAATTGTACTTTTATCCAGGCTGACAGTAAATAATCTTACTCTGGAAAGGTTACCTAGAACAACTTCAGTGGAAAGACTGCAGTGAAAAGAGTCAGTTAATAAAAGATAAGAAATTGTAAGTGTTTACTTTAGCTGATGCTGCAATTCCTGTTTAATACAGCAACTATGAGTGTTCACAAGTTGCACATGCACTCCAAATAAGACAGCCCAAATGACTCAAATCTTTTTGACTGCAACTATAATAATACATGAGGAATATTTCCATGACAAGCACTGAAAATTCAGATTGCTGAGGTTTTAAAAATTAGAGATTATTAAGTTTACGCGTTCATTATCTTCATGTCTCCAGTCATGAGAATGAGACCCTTGCTTCTGAAGTCCCTCTGGAGGGTTGTTTTTTTCCCTTGCCAAGATCACTTACCTCTCATCTCTAGAGAGCTGAGGCTGTGTGCAGTAACTCAGCTTTTCTTTTGTATTTTAAGTTTCAGTGTTTTCACCACTGCCCTCCTTATGATGATTTCAGTGCTTCAGTTTCTTTAGCTCTGTCATTTAAGCTTCCCACCAGCTCTGAAAGCAACCCCAATTCTACAGCTTTGGAAAGAACTACATGATTTTCTTCTCCTCATGGACTGAACAGCATAATGGTGAAATTAACAGTTCACATAGGCAGTAATTCATTTGAGGCTTTGATAGCATTAGTCAGCAAGAACCTTCTGATATGCCCTCATTTATTTCTGGCACATTTGCTCTAGAAGATCTCTTTCAACCATTAGTGAAGTTACCTTTTTCATTTCTTCAACATAGGCTATCATGGCTTCTTCTTTGGACATGTCTCCCAAGGCACTCCAAGCATCCCTAGGAAAGAAAGCCGTATACATGTTCAGTATCTTCAGGGCCCACTGGGTTTTTTCATCCTGGTCTTAAGTAGGTCAGTTACATAAGGCCCAAAGTTTCTCTGATGCAAATAAAAGGCAACAGCAATTCACAATTTTGTTTCTGTGGGGTTTTTTTTAAGTCCAAATGCCTATTTTACTAGGATAATCACATAGTGGTACAAACTGAACAGCCTGGGAACTGAAGAGTCCCCCCGCTGACCAGCTGTGATCTTGTACCCAGTAAGCTGTTAACAAGCCCAGATAAGAGAGACACATTTCCCTTTTGATTAAGTGAATTTTCTAAGACCCTCTAGTGCAGAAAAAGACCAGGCACAGACACTTCAGCCAGCACTTAGAAACAGTTGTCAGCAAGTTAGAACAAGCTACAAGAAAAATCTATTCAAGTTTAGCAACTAGACACATCAGTCTAGTAGGCAAATAGTTTAACCACAGCAGCTACTTATCACCTAAACAAAATTTCCTCTTCTCCAGCTCTGCAAGACAGAAAAATCCAATTATATTTATCCATACTGCACAAGGAATCTGTCAGAACACAGAATGGAAAAAAGTATTTCCATACTCAGTCTTGCACTTTGATACCGTCCCATCCTTCTGCCAGAGCATTTGTCCCGCTTACAGCAAAACCCCAAAGGTTGGTGGCTCACATTTCAGCTACAACCAACCAGATGCATGGAAGCTCACTGCCCCAGTCCTCTGCAAAGATACCCCCTTCACCCTAACTTGGAGAGACTGGGGAGGAAGGAGGGGGGAAAAAATAATATATAGTCAAAGGAATAATTTTACAGATCCCAAGAAGATCATGATCAGGCAGCAGTCAATAGTTGTTTTTCAGGACAAAGAATCATCAAGATGTAATCAGCAAAGCATTCACATGGCTTTTCAAACAGACCTTAGCAATTGGTCAATAGGAAGTCTTGCCAGCACAAGGAAAACACAGACAGTAGGAAGCCCTGCCACTGAGCAGATAAACCAGAAAGACAAATCAGATCTCTCCCCATGAGCTTCAAGTTGTCTCAGTGGCTGTCAGTGAGCACTTAATTACTTCAGGCTCACATCAGGCAAGAAAACTTGAGAAGGAAGAGTTCCAGACACTCATCTACATCACTCATTCTGCAGAGCACCTACAATTCTGTTCTACGACACAGGGTAAACATTGCAGAAGTACCATGACGGTGTTTGCCCAAGAAAAACCTGCCTACCTGCAGAAGTTGAGGGAATGTTTTCACCTGCAACTCTGAGAAGTTATAAATTATCTGAGCTAAAAAGCTGGACCACAAAACAGAAAATTAATTCAAGCAAAGGTTGTGAATGTTCGTAGCAGAGAAATAATCTCACTTAATTCTTTCTCCAAGCACTACTCTTCTAAAGTTCTCTACTCCCAAGAATAAAACAAAAACAAAACAACTCATGAAAAGTTACCATTTATATCTACCAATTGGATCCCAAAATCCAGGTCGTGGAATGTTACAGGGTCCTTGGGTTGCTTGCTTATAAAAGCTATAGAACTTGAGCATCATTTCATTCGTTGGCTGGAATGAACCTAGTGGAAGCATTTTAAAATACAATTAAATTGTAATCAAGAATATTAAAAGTGTATTTTACAAGCCTAATATTTCTGTGAGAATATAGCCTGCAGTTTGTTACAGCCTGAGTCACAAGAGTACAGTTTAAGTCAATGGAGCACACTTCATCTACCATGAAGCAGCGCCGCTGACAATATTCACTTCACTAAAAACAAGTTCCAGATTGAACTTAAGAGACTGTAACCTTTACTACTCCTAAAACCATGCTCCACAATTACAATTTGCCAAAAAAAAAAGTAGTCCTTAACAAAGCCAAAGTCCTTGCACTCAGTTTAACGGTAAACAAAAGTATGTCGCAAGTCCTGAAAGGCTCCAGAAATTAAAAAGCGAAAAACCCCAACAAAACCCAAACAACACAACAAAACCCAAACAACACAACAAAACCCTCCAAACACAACAAACCCAAAACACAGCCTTCCACAGTGCTTTTGTTTACTTCAAGTATTTGACAGCACTTTCAGTAATAGCTTCACTGCATTTCCCAGTTTTCTCTTCTTCTTTTGTGGCACACACTTTTGTAGAGGTAGAAAACACCAATAAAAAGCTGTAATGACTGGTGGGGAAGATCCATAACTAATCCCTTCGATCAAATACTTTATCTTAGTACTTCAACCAACCTAATTTTATTTACAACCGACTCAACGATGCATGTAATAACCAATTATGTTCATTACTCCGGTCAAAAAAGAGAAGATAGATTCGGATCTTTTTCACTTTCCCATCCTGTTAACACTTTCAGCAGAGGAAACTCAACGTAACAGCTCTGAAGCTGTCAAATCAACTGCAGGTTTTCAGGGAGGCAGAGGCCCTTCCCCTGCATCCCGGCACCGAGAGGCGCTGACAGGTCCCCTCCGCCCTCTCTGCCGGGCGCCTCTCTGGGGAACTTCTGTCCTGGGCTCGGGAGCCTCAGAACAAGGCATTTCTTCAGCACGGGCAGAAGGTAGGACTAAGATCGAGGCCTCCAGGCGCATCTCCAGGCGCTGCCTGCTGACAGGCGGCAGGCCCGGGGCGGCCGAGGGCGGCCGGCTCTGCTGCCCTGGCCTGACCTACTCTGCGGGCCGCACCACCGCGGCCCGGGGACCGCTCGCCCGGAGCAAGCGGCCGCCGGCAGAAGGGCCTCCCCGTCCCCGGGCCCTGCCCACCTCCCAAGTGCCAGCCGGGCGGCCGGGCCCTGCGCCGATGCCACCGGCATTCCCCCAGGCCGTCCCCCAGGGAGCACTTACCATTTTTGGGCAGGCTCTGGATCACCTTCACGGCCGCCTCGAACCTGGTGGCGTGCACGGAGCCGGTCTCCGCCATGTCCCTTTCCCGTCCCCTCTCCGCCCGCCGCCTCTTGCTCAGCTACCGGGGCCACGTCCGGCGGGGCGGGCTTAGCTCAGCCTCCCTCGTCGCGGCGCCTGCAGCTGACTGCACGGGAGAGGAGCTGAGAGGCGCCGGGCCACGGGCAGCCAGCCCCGGCGGCAGCGGGGCGGGGAGCCCGGCCCCCGCCCCGATCCCCCAGCCCTCCACTGCCGGCAGGACTGGGCACAACCCACCCAGCACTTCGGACCAGCCTCGCCCCGCAAACCAAACACAACCCACAACTCATCCCTACCTTCACCCCGGCTTCAGACGCCCATGTTGTCTCCCACAGCGGCGCCCTACCCTCGCACCGCCCCGAGGCCCCTAGGGGCACGCCGGGAAAGGTAGTCCGCCCGCCGCCGCTCGGCCGGGCCTCACGCAGGTACGCCCGGCCCGGCACGGCACGGCAGAGCCGGGCCTCATGCGGGTACCCGCGACAAGCCTTTTGTTCCTCCCGCCGCCATCGCAGGCTGCCGCCTCTCCGGCAGCCGCTCGCCGGGCAACGTGAGCGCTGCGCAGAGGTGGCCGGCTGGCCCGGGCGACTAAGCTGAGGCCAAGAAGAAGCCCCTGGGCCAGCCTGTCCCAGCGGCTTCCCAGATCTGTTCTGACTAATGGTAGGGTCCATTCTGGGGCCCGAGAAACCGTTTAAGTGCCCACCCTGAGGAGCGTCTCCCTTGTAGACTGAGGAAGCAGTTCACAGAATCATGGAATCATTACAGTTGGAATAGACCTTTAAGACCAGCTTCTTGAACACTTCCATGGATGACGACTCTACCACCTCTCTGGGCAGCCTGTTCCAGCACCTCACCACTCTCTCAGTATTCCTACTGCCCAATCTAAACCTTCCCTGGCACAACCTTAATCTATTTCCTCTCATCACGTTGCTAGTTACCTGGGAGAAGAGACCAACGCCAGCCTCACTACACCTTCCTCTCAGGTAGTTGTACAGAGCTGTATCTCCCCTTAGCCTTCTGTTCTTCAGACTAGACAATTCCAGCTCCCTCAGCTGCTCCTCTCATGACATGCCCTCCAAACCCCTCACCAGCCTCCTTGCTCTTCTCTGGACACACTCCAGGACCTCAGTATCTTTTCAATACTGTGGTGCCTAGAACTGAACACAGGACTCAAGCTATGGCTTCACCAGGGCTGAGTACAGCAGCACAGTCACTTCCTTACTCCTGCTGGGGACACAGTTTTTGATAGAGGCCATGATGCCGCTGACCTAGGACACCTGAGCGCTCTGCTGGCTCACGTTCAGACTGCTGTCCACCACACCACCATATCCTTTTCCACCGGGCTGCTTTCCAGCCACTCTGCCCCAAGCCTGCAGGGTTGCTTGGGGTTGACCAAAGTGCAGGACCCTGTACTTGGTGGTGTTAAACCTCATTCCACTGACCTCAGCCCATCAATTTAACCTGTCCAGATCTCTCTACAGTGCCTTCCTGTAGATCAACAGGAAGATCAACACTCCTGCTCAATTTAGTGTAGTCAGCAAACTTGCTGATGGTGCACTCAATCCCCTTTATTTTTTCCTTTTTTTTTTTTTTTCATGTTCTCTCTCCTTGTCTGCTTCCTTCCTCACCTACCTGTCTCTTTGGTGCTTGTATAGCTACCATTCCAACCTGGAGCCTGGAGAAGAGGAGGCTCAGGGGTGACCTCATTGCCCTCTACAACTACCTGAAAGGTGGTTGTAGCCAGGAAGGGGTTGGTCTCTTCTCCCAGGCAACCAGCACCAGAACAAGGGGACACAGTCTCAAGCTGTGCCAGGGGAGGTTTAGACTCAAGGTGAGGAGGAAGTTCTTCACCGAGCGAGTCATTCGTCATTGGAATGGGCTGCCCAGGCAGGTGGTGGAGTCACCATCCCTGGAGGCGTTTAAGGGGAGATTGGACGTGGCACTTGGTGCCATGGTCTAGTCATAGGGTCTGTGTTGATAGGTTGGACTCGATGATCCTCGAGGTCCTTTCCAACCTAAGTTATACTGTGATACTGTGATAAGGACCAGTTCAAAACATGCCATGTGCCACCCATTTTCTGGACCTCGGTTATCCTCAGGAGATGCCCTGGCAGTCTGCTTAGCTGCTGCCTCCCCTCCTCACAGCCATCCTCCTGTCCACACTTATTCCACAGAATTCACCTAAATTATCACTGCAGTCACATATTTTTGTAACAGCTTTAATGACTTCTATTTACATTCACATTTGAAGCATGAGATTTTAAAAGCCTAGAGCCCAGGGAGTGACTATTTCCATGGTACTGGGAGATGAGGGTGAATGCCAGTACAGTACAACCAGCTAGCTCAGTAGCTAAATAAATGAATGGCCTTATTCAAAGGCACTGCGCATCCAGCGCTCTCCAAAGTCAAACAAAAGTGTGCTAAACCAACTGCTTTTGTAGCAAGTGGAATAATTTGCCCAGTGAGCAACAGAATGAGTTAATAGCCCCTTTGAATAGAATCAAGTACAAAATGTTGGCATTTGAGTCGGCTCATTTATCTGGTGCACAATATATATATCTTAAATTCCTCTGAAGGTGGTTGTGTGCTCTCTGTGTATGCCCTCTGGTGGGAAAGAAAAGCTCCAGAGAGAGGGAATTAGAGCAGATCAGCCCCTGCGCTGCTGAGCTGGTACATTCCACAAGGTCAGCAGCCAGCTGGCTAGGGGAGAGCTTTGCTGGAGAGAAGCTGACACTTCCAGAGGTGGTCAAATAGGATTCCCCACACAGGGCAAATGACGAACCCGTGTTGCAAACACCACTGCTCCCCTCGTGGGAACATTACAGATTCATTTCTCTGAATTTTTCGGTTTGAGTGCCAGGTTTGTAAAGCTCTTGCAAGCTTCGTACTAAGATCTATCATCTTTTTTCTTATCCATGAAGGTAGGAATGACAGAAGTTTAGATCAAAGGGAAGTGTTTGTTTGAAGATAAGTGAGTCTCTGTATAAATAGGGTTTCTTTGAGCATTCAAGGAGTTACTTGCAAAAAAAGTAATACAAAAAATTAAGGTGCTCTTATGATGCCACCTGATGTGTAAATTCTATTAACCTGAGAAAATGTTTGTCATTTTAATTGGTTTAGGAGAAATGCAGTTTGCATTTTTATAATGAATGTTCCCAGACTTTCACTGCAAGTAGGCTTTAAAAGAGATGCAAATGACAACCTATTTAATGGCTGTGCACAGAAGCAGAAGCAGCCCTCTTTGCACTGAAGATGTGTGAGAGTCTGAGATCACCAGATCCAGAATGAGACACTTGAAGTAATCCAAAATAATCGGTACCATCATGCCCTGACAGCAGGATGAAACAGTAAATGAGAGGCAAATTTTTAGCACTGGTGAGCCTGTGAGAACAGATCACAAATGATTAGGTAATTTAAATGTCCATATATAATATTAATTAGCATTTCTATTAGCTGTCCCTTTGTATACATTTTGCATTCCCATTGCAGTGATGTCTGTATAGCAGTAACAGTAATCAAATGTGGAGTACAGGTAGTAAGAGGAGACCTTCTCATCTGTTGTAGACTTTCAGGAATGGCTCTGCAGCTTTATCTCAAGCTGAGGACCTAGACTCCATTCTTTAGGGAACCAGCATTATATGATGTCTCTCTGTTGTCTGCTGAACACCTACTGGGAATGACCACAAAATCTCTGTGCATTCAGCTGGGCTGTGTTCCTATTGCTCTGCAGAAGCGGTCTCCATAGCAGTCATAAGTATGACCACCTCTTACTCTTTTTTTGATCCAGTGGATAAAAAACTAAGCATTTTGAACTGTGATAGAAAGACAGCTCAGTTGAGATGTGAGAGGAGAGAGACCATGGTACTACCAGTGTGCCTTGGCAGTGAGTGCACTGTGTACACTTTGCTGTCCTCACACTTCACTTGTGTTTCACAATCTGCTTATGGAGAGCCTGTGAATTGCGAATATGAGGCATTCCTGGCAATGCTGAGATGCACAAAACCTTGTATGGAATCATGCTGTTGTAATTACAGAAGTAACTTAGGGGATGTCTGGAGAAAAGGCAGACAAGTGTGATCCTGAGTGATCCTGTGAACCTTCAACCTACCCTTCACAGGTGGATCAGGGATAGTTGTTGAGTCCAGTGGTGCTGCAGCATAGGAAAGTCTGTCAAAGTCTGATGTATTGAGCTACCTTACAATCCTCATTTTGTGCCATGTATAAGCTGCCACTGTCCCTTCATGTTGTTCTCCTTTGTGTCCCAGGTTTGCCTTAGTTTTCTAGTAGTTGCTTCCAGTGCCAAGCTACATGCTACCCAGCGTGAAAAGCACCTTCATTTTACTTGAGGGACAAAGGAATTGGTTAAATTATGCAAGTGAAAAGCAGAAACTGGAACAATTATGCCTATCGCTCCCTCAAGGGTCTGAATCATAGCATTTTATTTGACAGAAGTATTTTAAATGGTTCTTAAGAACGTAGACCACAGTCTCATATGCATTATGAGCAAGCTCTGTAAGCTACCAGATCCAGGAGCATGTAATTTTAGGAAAGCTTACTTTTTGAAGTATGTAATCAAGCAGAGAGGGAGAATGAATTACTTCAAACCTAATCGTCATAATTAGGAACAACTAAATTAGCATTACAATTTCTAAGTCAAATCTGCATGCCCATGAAGAATGGGAAGATGTTGTCTAAGAAGGGAAGAGCTACTCGTCAGGAGTAGGTTTCTACACTGTTTACAGTAGAAAGGCTAATGCATCAAATTGCCTTGACTTACAGGATTTTGTAATGAAATAATGAAAGAAATTTGTGTCAACAGCTCTGGAGAAACAGAACTATTTGCCTGCTGTGAACATGGCAAAACTAGCAGCTGAAGTTTGTCCATCTATGTAGGCCAATCACTGTTCTTCAGGAAAAGCCCTTTGGGCAAAGGACTGGTTTGCCACAAAGAAGGCTTTGGGGAAGGGAAGTTTCCTTATGAGGTTTAGATACACCCCTTAGTGACTCCAACAGAAATTTCACAGTGGGAATTAAGTAATGGATTTATTTTTAACCATTACTAATGGCTGCTGCTTTGCCTAAGGATTAGGCTCCATGTTTTCCAAGGTGTTAAAGGTAATATATCCCACTGCAAATCTTTTTTGAGTTATTCAATTTGGGTATCTCGGGTCAATATATAGAGTCACTTTTTTGTTTCTCCCCCCCAACCCTCCTCACTTGTCACGTACTGCTAAAATGAAGATGCAGTAACAAAAGTATAAGATCAGCTCTGTTTCATAAAATGATCTTTGGAGAACAAAATTTGTTCATACTTCCAAGCACATTTAGCATCATTTGACTTTGCATTGAACTACACAGTACTTAGGAAGTCAAAACCTTATACAGGTTTCTATCTTTGCAGGTCTAAAGTATAATGCAGTGCCTGTAGCTTAAGCCCCCTCTTTTCTCTCTCTCTCCAAGCTTGCTATTCATTTCTTTAATGAAATTTTTAATAAAGTTCATGTTTCCTTACTGCCTCAAGGTATTATTCTTGTGGAGCCAGCAGACAGTTATAAAAGAATTGTTGGGATTGCACATATTGTAGAAAGAACATTTAAAATACCCTGTTCCCTTACACAGCCACGGAGGCAGCTTTGAAAAGCAGGCAGTTTTATCTTGCAGCAATGACAATTTGTGTCTGGTTATAAACAGCAGCAGCAGCAGCAGCCAGCTCAGAACACTTACTCTTCTCAGTACAAAATACAGTACCTGGGGGTTAAATTGTGCTGCCATTTACAGTGATGCAGATTTGGAATTAGTTGGTTGATTTAAGGCTATTTATGGTGTTACACATTTCTGCAATGCAGATCAGTAGAATTTGACTCAGAAATGTAACATGCTTGCTTTATTATTGCTGTTTTGACATTTGTGCTCCTTATCTTCACAACTACTGCTGCTAAAGTTTTAGAAACCCATCCTTGTGTAATTTGCCTCTTAGGAATAGCAAACAAAACACTGTGACTGTATCATATTAATGTGCTTATGCAAGGGCATATTTATAGCCAGACAGCTCTTTTTGATTTATTTTTCTGCTTCTTCTTTTTTTTTTTTTCTCCTTAATATCTGGAAGGGAAGAAAATAAACCACGCTGAGTTTAAGCCTGTTCTTTTAAAATTCCAGCAGAGGAAAGTTATTCTTCTTTCTAGCAAATCTGAAGTCTGACTTTGTGGAAATGTTTTCATGACCCACATTTAACAGTGCACAAAACCTGGGATATAACTGGCAAAGATAACTGAATTGAAGCATCTTCTGGCTATCATTGTGGATACTTCCTCAGGTAGAAAATATACTACTGTGGCTTTGGTCAATAGGTTTCAGCAACCTAATCTAATAGATAAGAGGAGATTTTCTGGAATGAGTCCTCCAACAAACAAGCTTTCAGGAGGATTTAAAACTGAGTTTAATTGGGTGTCTCAGCAGAGGACCACCACTCCATTACAATCCCCATAAGCACCCAGGTCTGCTGCTGTGCAAGCCCTAGTGAAAAAAAATCTTACTTCCTTAGAAGTCAGTCCCAGCTAGACATTTTTTCCAGCTGTAAGACACAGCTTTTTCACTCTCATATGCAGGTCAGGTTTGGTACTGGGCATTATCCAAGGAAATTTATCTGGGAAGCTTTAGAGAGAAAGAAATTTGACTTTCAGGAGCTGTTTCAGTTTATACTGTTTCTGCTCAACCATTTCTGCTCAAATGAAATAAAGGAGTCACCTCTGATTCAGAATATTGAGGTGACAAAGTCTATCCATTTCATTGTGGTGAATTACATCATCGCACAGCATCTCAAGATCAGAGCCTCTTGGGTTTTGCCATTTAAAACAGAGAACTAATTTTTAGGCTGAGAATTCTTAAGCAGAAAATTATTGGAATGAGTAAAAGGAATGGATGAAAACTTAATTTCCTAAGTGTCTTAAGTGTTGTGGGGGGTTTTTGTTTGTTTGCTTTTTCACTTTGCACTAAAATGTTCTGGTTACTATAACATATGTTCAGCATGAGAAGCTTAGTATCAGAGCTTCTGTAAATGCTGGAAAGGTTAATAAGGAAAGACAGCTGTCAGTTCTTGTTCCCCAAAAAGGAGGAAAAAAAAATAAAGAACCTGCTAAACAGTTTACTCTTGGTTTCTAAATAAACCCCAGGAAACACAGCCAGTTGAGCTGTATGAAATAAAAATTAACCACTGCATCCAGAGAAGTCTTTGAATGCACCTAAACTGAGGTGTTCAAAGGTCAAGTCACTCTGCTGCAGATAAAGATAGAAATGCAGCCCTAAACTAAGCAGAGAGCTAGGCAGCCATGTCACTGTGACAACAGTGACATTGGAGTCTGTCACACTGAGTAATCTATCAGAGGGCAGAGGGCAGTTTCAGGAGGCATTCTAAATCTTCAGCCAAAGATGTACCCAGTAAAGAGCCCAAGTCTTCAATGTCACATAAATCACTTCAAAAACATCCTGAAATCAAGTGTTAGTGCCACAAAATTGCCACACAAAAGAACCAGAGCAATGAAATATGCCACATTTCTTCTATTTGTTTGCCTGGCTTTTATTCACAGATTTTAATCTTCCTGTAGCTTTGTTTGCTGGAGTACAGAGCTCACTATTACCCTTGTGCAGAGTTCTCCAACAATGCCAAGGATCCCTAGAAATCAAGCAACTCCTTGAATTCCTTTATTTAGAACTGAATGCACTGATGCTTTCACCCCAGTGAATTCATTCTTTCATTCTTATGTCTTTCCAATATTTTAACATCTTTCTTGAATCACAGATACCACTATGTGCAGCACTTGCATTCATGTCACAAGCAATGGACAGCAGAGGTGTTGCCTTCTCCAAACTCAGTATTCTCATTTGCATGGTCAGAATTCATTGACCATTTTGGATGTAGAGGTTGTATTAAAAGTAAATGAAGGCTCATGCCCACCCTAGAAAGCAGCTCTGTGGTGCCCCCTCAGTCTTTCCAAGTGGACCACCTTGCTTGAGTCTGCATCTCCTCGAGTGCCTCAAGTTATGTGCTTCCCAGTGGGGCTCATCATTCTCAGAGCAGTTTGTTAACACTGTGGAGCTCTTTAAAATGCATACCATTTGTGCACAAAATGTCTTCATTTATCAGATCAGCTCACAGATCAGGCACTATTCAAAACAGCAGAATGGTGCTAGAACAAATGTGTCAGCTCACTCTGTAGTGAAACTGAGTCTCCCTTCAGTCAAAGGCTGGGAATTAAAAGCAAAGTAGACACAAATGACTAATTTCCAAGGTTTACCTTCTTTTGACCAACAAAGTTAAACTACATTTTAATAAAGAAAATATTTGTTAATTTCTTTCCATAAACACAGTTTGTATTCACACACTCCCTGCCAGCTACTTCTCAGATGGCTGAAGCTGCTGGTTGCTACCTCTCTGACCTCCCTCTGGAACTGCTCCTCATTTCAGCCAGTAAATCAAGTTCAGTTAATTTACAGGTGCTGACCACGTCCTTGCCACAGATTTGTCTTGGTGGGGGCTGTGTGAGGATGGCCAACCCTCGGCTACCAAACCACTCCAGCACAAGCCTCTTGCATGGATACAGATGTTTTGGCAAACCTCCATGGTCACGGCACAGTTGGCATCATGACTGGGGTTAGTTACACCACCCTGGAGTGAAGAAACAGGCTCCCACAGCTGAGCTGAAGCACCTTGGCAATGCAGTAACAGGTATTTCTGTCCTGCTGGAGCACACTTGTTGTTTTATTTGTGCTTTTGTATGTATGAGGTACACATGCTCATCCATTCACACCCATGGAGCAGTCAGGTGTGTCCTAAGTATCTGGCTTAGGTGGGTAGATAGGATCAACTCTTTCATCCTGCTGTGACATAATTTCATCCATGTAATGTGGCCCTCCCTGAATAACAGACATGTAGGTATGGTTTATAGTAAACAAATTTCTCCTTTTTGCAAGTATGATATTGAGAAATGGTTGAGTAAAACCAAATAACTTTAATTGGTGGGAGATGTCCTAAGTTATCCTGGATTAATTATTGAGTAATACAATCAAATATCAAAACAGATTTCTAAATGTCAGGAATAGTGAGAAGGAAGAAATGAGATTCATACCAACCCTCCAGCTAGAATCAGACACATATTGCCTTTGTGTCCTGAATTTAGCTTTCAGATTACTGATTTATATGAAGACAAACCCTCTTGTGACAAAATCTCTTGGTACTAACCTACTAACTGAGAAAGCTGAGAAAAATGAGTTATATCAAATACAATTTGTAGTTTTAGCTGCTATCATGTAAACCAACTGGTGTATCCCCTTCATACATAAATACATGCCAGCCGAGAGCAAATCATGCTCCTTCATTATTTTGATGTTTTCCCAGGCAAATTCAGAAGACAAATGATATGAGAGATCTGCTTAGGGGAAGAGGGGGGGAGGACAAAGACACAAAACCAGCCTGCCATTGTGAAATTTCTGACATACATGAAGGCTTGAATTTGAACTGGATGCAATTGTTTTGATAGCAATCTGCACAGGAGACCCCTTATTTCATGATGAATAAGCCTTTTTGCTTCTTTTATCTTTTGTAGCTTGTGAGCCTCTTTGAGACAAAATACTTCCTTTTATTTGACTAAAAACACTCACACAAAAATGGTTATGCATTGGACAGCATAATTTATACAATCTATTTTGTGGGTAAGCCCTAGCAATGGATTAACATGAATTGTTAGATTGTTCCTGTGACCCTTATTCCTGGGCACTTATAAATAAATATATTCCCCTGTGGCTTCACTTAGCCTTTGAAAAGTACATTTGTATGCAAATCTGTGCAAAGTCACATGGCAATGTCACCCTTACTACTACACAGGTTGTGCAGTGCCATAGCAGGCTGTGGAGCAGGCTGACAGCTGATGTGTTGGAAGCTCCAGGCCGCTTTCAGTAGGGACATTTTAAGTTAGCATAAAAAGCTGGCCTATGAAGTTCAGAGGACAATTTTCCCATATCTAAGAGAGAAACTGGATGACCTGCTAGGCCTTCCTCTTTGGATCTTCTCCTCACATGGACAATATTCTCTTAGTTATTTGCTAACTGCCACTAATATTGCTTAAGGGGTAAAAGTGATACACTAACCAGAAATGCAGGGGTCTGCCATGTGCCCAGGGAACAGATAGCAGCTCACAGCCTAACACTGGTGTGCGGTGGCCAGTGGTGACAATCAGAGAATCACAGAATGCATTGGGTAGTAAGGGACCTTTAAAGGTCATTTAGCCCAACCCCCTGCAGTCAGCAGAGACATCCCCAACTAGAACAGGTTGCTCAGTCACATCACGCCTGAACTGTCCCCCAAAGATAAAAAAATCCTGGGTAGGGAATTGGCGGGTCTCATAGACAGGGCTTTAAACTAGTTTCGAAGGGGGAAGGGGCTGAAGAGAGTCCTCTCAGACAAGAGTCTGGGGGCGACAAGCTAGAGTTGGAGGTGAAACCAGCAGCCCAGCTGAAGTGCATGTACACTAATGCACGAAGCATGGGTAACAAACAGGAGGAGCTGGAAGCCTTGATGCAGCAGGAAAATTATGATATAGTTGCCATCACAGAGACGTGGTGGGACGACTCACACGACTGGAGCGCTGCAATTGACGGTTACAAGCTCTTCAGGAGAGACAGGCGAGGAAGAAGGGGTGGAGGGGTGGCCCTTTACATCAGGAAGGCACTAGATGCCATTGAGATGGAGGCTAGGGATGATCGGGTTGAATGCTTGTGGATAAGAATTAGAGGGAAGACCAGCAGGGCAGACACCCTGGTTGGAGTCTGTTATAGACCACCCAACCAGGAGGAAGATGTTGACGAAGCATTCTATAGGCAGCTTAGGGCTGTCTCAAGATCTCCGGACCTTGTTCTCATGGGTGACTTCAACCTGCCTGACATCTGCTGGGAACTCAACACGGCAGAGAGGAGACAGTCTAGAAGGTTTTTAGAATGCATGGAGGACAGCTTCTTATCCCAGGTGCTGCGAGAGCCTACCAGGGGCAAGGCTATGCTTGACCTCCTCTTCACCAACAGGGAAGGACTGGTGGGTGATGTGGTGGTTGGAGGGTGTTTGGGGTCCAGTGACCACGAGATAATTGAATTCTCGGTTTTTGGTCAAGCCAAGAGGGGCGGCAAGAAGACCTCCACTCTGGACTTCCGGAGGGCAGACTTTGGGTTACTCAAGGAACTAATTCAGAGGGTTCCTTGGGATAAAGTCCTTAAAAACAAAGGGGTCCAGGAGAGCTGGACCTACTTCAATGAAGAATTGTTGAAGGCTCAGGGACAGGCTGTGCCAATGTGCCAGAAGATGAGCCGCCGGGGCAGACGGCCAGCCTGGATGGTTCATGAACTTTTAATGGAACTGAGGGAAAAAAAGAGGGTGTATCACCTTTGGAAGCGAGGGGAGGCAACCCACAGAATGTTTAAGGATGTTGCTAGGTCTTGTAGGAAGAGAATTAGGGAGGCAAAAGCACACTTGGAACTTAAACTGGCCTCTACTGTGAAGGACAACAAAAAGTCCTTCTATAAATACATTAATAGTAAGAGGAAGGGGAAGGAAAACCTCCACTCCTTGGTGGATACGGAGGGGAACATTGTAACCAAGGATAAGGAAAAGGCAGAGATACTTAACACCTTCTTTGCCTCAATTTTTACTAGAAGGGCAGAACGTCTTCCTGACAGCTGGTCTGCAGAGCTAGCAGAAGGAGCCAGGGAGCTGCACAGTTTCCCTATGTTCCATGAGGCGGTAGTTGGAACTCTCCTTAGCAGCTTGGATCCCCACAAGTCCATGGGACCAGATGGGATTCATCCTAGGGTGCTGAGAGAGCTGGCAGATGAGCTGGCCAAGCCACTCTCCATAATTTTCCAGCAGTCCTGGCTCACTGGCGAGGTCCCAGAGGACTGGAAGCTGGCCAACGTGGTGCCCATCCATAAGAAGGGCTGGTTGGATGAGCCAGGGAATTACAGGCCTGTCAGCCTGACCTCAGTGCCAGGCAAGATCATGGAACAGGTCATCCTGAGTTCAATAACACAACACTTACAGGATGGCCAAGGGATCAGGCCTAGCCAGCATGGATTTAGGAAGGGCAGGTCCTGCCTGACCAACCTGATCTCCTTCTATGATCAGGTGACCCGCCTGGTGGATGTGGGGAGGCCTGTTGATGTAGTCTACCTGGACCTCAGCAAGGCCTTTGACACCGTCCCCCATAGCAAACTGCTGGCCAAGCTGTCAGCCCATGGCTTGGACGGGAGCACACTGCGATGGGTTAGGAACTGGCTGGAGGGCCGAGCCCAGAGAGTGGTGGTGAATGGTGCCACATCCAGCTGGCAACCAGTCACTAGTGGTGTGCCCCAAGGATCAGTGCTGGGCCCTGTGCTCTTTAACATCTTTATTGATGATCTGGATGAGGGCATTGAGTCCATCATCAGTAAATTTGCTGACGACACCAAGCTGGGGGCAAGAGTTGATCTGCTGGAGGGTAGAGAGGCTCTGCAGAGAGACCTGGACAGGCTGGACAGATGGGCAGAATCCAACGGCATGAGATTTAACACATCCAAATGCCGGGTTCTGCACATTGGCCACAACAACCCCAGGCAGTGCTACAGGCTGGGGTCAGAGTGGCTGGAGAGCAGCCAGGCAGAGAGGGATCTGGGGGTGCTGGTTGATGGTAGGCTTAACATGAGCCTGCAGTGTGCCCAGGCAGCCAAGAGGGCCAATGGCATCCTGGCCTGCATCAAGAACAGTGTGGCCAGCAGGAGCAGGGAGGTCATTCTGCCCCTGTACACTGCACTGGTTAGGCCACACCTCGAGTACTGTGTCCAGTTCTGGGCCCCTCAGTTTAGGAAGGATGTTGACTTGCTGGAACGAGTCCAGAGAAGAGCAACAAAGTTGGTGAGGGGTTTGGAACACAAGCCCTATGAGGAGAGGCTGAGGGAGCTGGGGCTGCTTAGCCTGGAGAAGAGGAGACTTAGGGGTGACCTTATCACTCTCTACAACTACCTGAAGGGAGGTTGTAGACAGGCGGATGATGGTCTCTTCTCCCAGGCACCCAGTACCAGAACAAGAGGACACAGTCTCAAGCTGCGCCAGGGGAGGTTCAGGTTGGATGTTAGGAAGAAGTTCTATACAGAAAGAGTGATTGCGCTATGGAACGGGTTGCCCGGGGAGGTGGTGGAGTCGCCGTCATTGAAGGTGTTCAGAAGGAGACTTGACGGGGTGCTTGGTGCCATGGGTTAGCTGTTTGGGTGGGTTGGATTGGTTGATGGGTTGGACACGATGATCTTGAAGGTCTCTTCCAACCTGGTTTGGTTTATTCTAATAAAGGTTAAACTTGTACGTCTCCAGGAATGGGGCCTCCCCCACCCCTGTGGGCAGCTCGTTCCAGCATTCCACCACTCTCATAGTAAAGGAATTTCTTCCTAATGACAATGCTGAAAGGTAGCAAGGTTGTGACTGCTGCTTTAACCAACAACCATTTGGCTTTCAGCTAACTGCAGCAACAGAATAACTGAGGCTTACAGGCTTGTGTTACAGGTTGAGGTACTTTATATCCATCACAGAACTGTAATGGAAAATCACTTTATATCAATTTTATTGTTCTAATGGACTGTTACAGCATGAAGTTACTGTAAATAAATAACACTCAGAGACTATCTCAATGAGGCTTTTTCAGTTATGAACACATAATACTACTGAATGGGATACTTTCTGTCAGATTTGCTGCTCTTTTCCTAAGGCAGAGTAAGAAAGGATTGGAATACTCAGTTCTTTCAGTTCTTTTATCTGAAATCAGATGAGGAACCTTTCAGGCCAAACAATATGAATAATTAACAATTAGAGATATTAGCCATTTGACCAAAGAGATTCAGCCTTTTTTTTTTTTTTTAACATTTTTTTCTTCCACTGGAAACCAAAATAGTCTTCCAAAGGCAGTGGGTTTCACCAAGTGTGTAGGATAAAAAAGACCTGCTCTCTTTGCCTGTGTGATGATAGATGACAAGCACTAGGTAATTACCTGGTCAAGTGTGTGGGCAACAGCAGTACCAACATGAGGATTTTTTTTTTCTTATCTGCAGCAAATGACCTTTATGTAGCAGGAGTATCTGGCAATGACTGGTGGCTGCACTCCAGAGTTTTCTGTGATTTTTTTTACCACTGTGCTAAAACAAGAGCAATAAGTTCCTGAGTCCATGCCTGTGTGGAAAGTGCTGACTTTTTTACAGCCCATTCTGCAACAGCACAAACCTAAACAATCTGCATCTCATCATAGTTCCTCTTGACCTGTGCTGCTGCTTCTTCCCTTTCACACCTTTACATTCCCCTTTTCTTTGCCTCTTGAAAACCTCTCCACTACCTTTTGTCTCAGAAGTTATCACACTATTGCATTCCAGGCACCAGGGGACAGGACCTCTGTGCACAATCCATCACAGGGGTACTCAAAAGTGTGCTGCAAAGAGCACAAAGGCAGAGAGAACCCCCTTGGCCCTTGCAGTGCATAGTGAAACATCATCAGCCTAGCCCAATTCCTCAGCAGATGTATCTTAACTCCTAAAAACCCTACTGGGAATATGCAAATATATTGCTTTTAGAACCAAATGTTGCCAGGTGTTCTCAGGAAGAACATTAAGTATGACCCTGAAACTGCCCCATTCAAAATCCAGAGCTACTGGGTGTTTACCACTTGGCTGAAATATTTGTTTGCATTCAACAGGAAGCATTGCTGCTTGTTCCATCTCACAGATTCCCTGAAGAGGCACAATAAAGTCTGCAACAGAAATATGTGCTATTGGGGCTAAACTATGACCGACAAAGGTATGAACAACTGAAAGCAAAGCATTGCAAGGGGAAACAACAGCACATTTCACACACAGCAGTCAAGTGTCTGCATCTTCCATGTAAAACAGCATTTTGATCCCTTTGTAGTTACAACAGCATTATTTTTTTATATCATAGTATTATAGGATCAGTCAGGGTTGGAAGGGACCACAAGGATCATCTAGTTCCAACCCCCCTGCCATGGGCAGGGACACCCCACACTAGATCAGGCTGCCCAGAGCCTCATCCAGCCTGGTCTGAAACACCACCAGGGACGGGGCCTCAACCACCTCCCTGGACAACCCATTCCAGGGCTTCACCACTCTCATGGTGAAGAACTTCTTCCTCATGTCCAGCCTGAACCTCCCCACCTCTGGCTTCATTCCATTATATTTTTTTTTCCTTAAAGGGTTAGAGTTAGAATTAGGGTGAGAGGTTAGGCTTAGAGTTATGCTTAGTGGTTAGAACTGGGTTAGGGGTTAGCATTAAATTAGGGTTTAGGGTTAGATTTAGGTTTAGGGGTTAGCATTTAGGGTTGGGGTTAGCATTTAGGGTTGGGGTTAGCATTTAGGATTGGGGTGAGAGCTAGGGTTAGGATTAGGGTCAAGGGTTAGCATTAGGGTTAGGTTTAAGGCTATGAGACACTTTCCAATTGGTGTAAAATCTTGCATAGGCTCCCCTTTCTACACCAAGGAAATTTTGGAGTACAAACATGTCAGAGAGCAAAGGGTGAGACATTCATACAGAAGTGATGGCAAGCTTAATTAAGCCACTTCACAGGCAGAATTACTTTAAAGAAGGCTAGAAATATTTTTAGTACTGAGTAAGCATATATGTATTACATGACAGTGTTTAGAAATCCCCACCCTTCCTGGCCAGGACAATTCTGTGGGTTTTTCAAGGTTATGACCAAATAAATAGAAACATTCACAGCTAATGTTGACATCAAATAGCTGAGCACAGCAGGAATCCACCATCAGTAATTTACATATTCACTTCTAATTGTGCCTTTGCATCATCAAGACTGTTCATACTTGCATTTGCTGGCCTCTGCACCAAGTCATTTTCCAGTGCCATGTATTCACTTTCACTGCAGGTAACTTTCATTAGTGGTAATTAAAGGACAATTTTTACTGCATTATGCTACAGGAAACAGTAAGTGGTTGCTGAGATTGATTAATATCTAAACCATGTTCAAGACATGAAATCAATCTCATGGGCACATGAGATTGTTCCTGTTATGTAATGAAAAGTAACAGGAAATAAACCCCCTATTTATACTGAATAGCCAGTGCCTACCCTTTCAATTCTGCTCTAAATGGCCTGATTTATTTTTAAACGTTCCCAACAGAGAATAGCCTCAGTCTGTCTGTAATGACTTTTTACCCTCATTATCTGCCCAGGCTACGTTTGGGCTCTGACTGTGACAATGCCAAGGAGGATGTCAATGTTGTCTTAGCGTGGAAGCGATGTTTTAGTCGACAACTGCATCTGAGGGCTGCGGTGCATCCAATCCCATTCCTTCTGCCTCTAGTGCCTTTTGAAGATACTCCTTTTCCAATACTGCTCAGCCCCACAGACTCAATACTGCTCTGTGCTGAGGCTTCCCTGTGAGCTGGAACAGACCCAAAAACGGCACTGTGCTTTCACTCGCTGAAAAAAATAATGCTATTATGCTGTGCCTTATTCTGCTATCCAAATATTGTGCCCCAAAATACTATCTCTGCAGAACTGCTGTCAAATATTTATTGTTATTGGGGAAATGGCACTCTTTCTGTGGTAGCATGATGTTATCATTTAATTATTTTTTCTTTTCTGCTTTCTGATGGCAAGCTGCGATTCAATGCAGTATATATTTAAATGCAAACGAGGCACACCAATTAATCAGTGGAGAATACAAATGCTTTTAATCTGCATAAAAAAAAAAAACCACCCACCTGTGGGGTTTAGGAAAACACCAATCTGTTAAATAGAAAGCGTAAACAAGTAATTCCTATTCATGCTCACACTTCCTCAAGCACAATGAAAAATGGCAATTGTGCAATTCAACTATCTCCACAAGAATATATTCTTTTAAGCTTTTGCATTGTGCTACAAACAGCTGGATGAGACTTTGTTTGGTTTGTTTCTTTTGGCATAAGAATGGATTTTTTTTTTTGCATAAAAAGGTTGATTAAAAAAAGTCAAAAATCCATGGAGATAGAGCAAAGGTTAGCTCTGAAACGCTGAGAACTGAAACACAGCTATTTACTGCTTTCTGGTTTTTACTGTCTCGTTAATCATAGACTCGTAGAATAGAATCAATAAGGTTGGAAAAGACCTCAAAGATCGTCAAGTCCAACCTGTCACCCAACACCTCATGACTACTAAACCATGGCTTCAAGTGCCACGTCCAATCCCTTTTTGAGCACTTCCAGGGACGGTGACACCACCACCTCCCTGGGCAGCCCATTCCAATGGCCAACAACTCTCTCAATGAAGAACCTTCTCCTCACCTCAAGCCTAAACTTCCCCTGGCGCAGTTTGAAACTTAAGGATATAAACAAGAGAGCAAGAACTGTGACACTGGGTACTAGTTTCTGAACTACCACTGCCCTACTACATTGTCTTTAGTCTACACAGAAAGACATGTTCAGCTGTAATTCTCCACTAGGAAAGGTTTCCTTGACTTTATTAATCACTACTGAGCTTCCTGTTTTAATACGAGTACCTTCTGACTATCAGTAGTTTTCATCTATAAAGTCATGCAACTCCTGTAATTAGAATTGAGATTCTTTAAACTTGGTTGCCCTTTTCTCTTGCACATTTAATTTCCACAACAAAATAAAAAGGAGCACTAGTTAAATCCTGATTACAGAAGCTTAGTACTGAAGATAGAAAATAAATTAGGCTAGAAACTGCAGTTTAGTATAGCCATGAGTGTGGACTAATCAATTTTGAGGTGTGTATAAACTAGATGAAAGTGTTATTACAGGCAGCTGTCCACTATCTGGGATCACAGGAGTCTCAGAACCGAAGAACAGAAAAAAATATTAGAGATGCTCCAAGGAATACCAAGCTAAGACACTTCAGTTCTGTATACAGGAAATACAGTCCTGAAGAGCTTTTTAATTCTGTGCCCAGCACTAGCCAGTGGTCTCAAGATGTGATTGGTGGTGTTGCATGAATTTGCAAAGCCATCTTAGGCTCCACATCTCAAGGAAGCAGTCCTGTGCCTGATGACCCTGCAAATAATGTCAGCCTGCTAAGCCTGGGGTGGCTTCACAATTCTGTGTTACTCTCACAGCCTTTACCAAGTGTTGCAAAACAGAACAGAAATGGCACTAGTGGTGTTTTCAGACTTCAAAACATCTCCCAAGAGTCCTGCTAGGGACAGTCACTCCGAAGAGATAAGCAAGTAGGCTATTGCTGACATGGGACATCCACCTTTCAGTGTCTGCTTTCAAGTCAGGAGACTTGCCTTTGGATCTGCTATGTTCCTTGTCACTGCTAATTATCCAAGCACTACTTTTTCCTGAGCAAGGTGTCTCTCTCTCTGCTTTTGACCAGAAGCTCTACACAGGGTGTAACACCTTTGCTGAGAAAAATTTTATTTCATATACACAAAGAAAGTTTTCCATTGTAAAGGAAGGCTTGGCATTCTCCAACAAACAGCTATCTCATCAGGAAATTCCAACCAGCCATGTAATGAGTGGGCCAAAGCTGCATGGGTCCATTCAGAAAGCTGACTTTCACTCAGTGCCTACCCCTTGCACTGGGATTGATTCTTTTCATATTTAAAATAACCCCCAAAGCCATTAAATAAAAGAAGGCCAAGAAACATTTGCTAATAAAAAGAATTACTGCCAGAAACCTACCTCCTGCTTTAAGTGGCTGCTTAAAGCCAGCCCTTCCTTAAAATGCTTTTATTACAAAAATAGTTTAGCCTCATTTGTTATGGGTGTAAGAAGAAAGCCATCTTGTCACACAATACCATGTTACCTGGTTTAGGGCTGAATATGTGTATCTGCATCACCAGAGTCTGGACATTCCACTTTACTCATGCTGTTAGGGCAGTGGATGACTCCTCTGCCTTGGCAGTATTTTAAGGGATTAAGAAAATAGATCTACCTTCTGATAAGCAGAAAGGAACTAGATCTGGAGCTGGAAACAGAAGATAGTCGAGGAATTTTTTGATGCAGTGAAAATGGAAGAGCAAAGTCAGAAGGCAACCTGGTGGTCAGAGGCTGAGTTGAGAAAGAACGAACATCAAAATTAAAAACACCAATGGAACAAGAGATCAAATAGAACATGGGAGAACAACCAGGATGACAAACTGAGAAAAGGGAGGTGAGACAAAAGGAAGGAATGCTGACACCAGAGCACTGTTGAAGAGCAAAGATAAGCATGCAGGATGAAAAGGAGAGACTTTTATGAAAAAGAAGGCTGAGACAGAAGGCAACTCCTGCTAGTGAAAATGCATTAGAGGAGAAAGGTCACATCAAAATACAGCAAAACTAAGTATTTTTGCATGGCTCTTATCTTGTGCATTCTCAAAGCACCAATTTTGAACCTTATTATTTTTTGCTCTCCAGTAGCTCTGGCTGCCTAGCAATGCCTGGCTGGCGTGTGCTGGCTCTGCTGCGCTGCGCTCACCGGCTGCCTAGCAACTGCCGGGGGGTGCAACAGGGTGCCCGGGGATGCAGCCCTACCCTAAACACTCTTGCTCCACAGCAAGGCAGGAGGGAGCATCTCCAAATGTTACAGCTGTGTTGAAAACCTTAGAAATATTAATTAGGAAAAAGGACACACAGAGGTCCCCATGAGAGTGCAGAGAGCCTGACAAATGGTTTCTGAGAGGTGGGAGCAGCCTCATTCATCACTGCAATACTCACACACTCTGTAATGGGAACTGAAATATCAATATGGTTAATTATTCAGGTTCTCAAGTTCTCTGTGGGCTGGATCTAGAGCACAGGAAAGCAAGCCAACACAGCGATGTACCTTCTTGAGCAGCTACTTCTAATTTGGTGTAGGAATTACCTAAACCACAACTTTTGGTCCCAGGAAAAAACTTTAAAAAATGAGAGTTGTGGTATGAAGTATTCCCACAGGCCTGTCCCAGTACAGGCACGCTTGGGGAACTGTAATCCACAGAAAAGTTCTTATAAGAGCATGAGACTTGGCATTTGGCAGTAGAGTCGATGTGGCTGATCTGAACAGGCCCTGTGTCCTCTCTGCTTCCAGCTGCCCCCTCAGATCCCTCATCTCCCTTTCCACTGCACTGTCAAAAGTGCTTGTGTGGCTGAACAGCCGGATTGGGAATTGATCCAGCTGAGAAACAGCCCAGCAAAAAAGAAAGAGTTATTTTCCAGTCAACACTAGTGAAGCAAGTACTGCTCCCAAGAGAAAAGCAAAGACACATGTCAATCTACAGCCTAGGAAAAGGAATAGACAGTTACAGAGCTACACAAATTGCACTGCAGAGGAGATTGTGTTGATGATGCTGCTACTTTGATGCTGCTCTAAACAGCTGCATTTAGAATATAACCACATTTTTCTCTCTCAGTTAAAAATTCACTATGTCACTGAGAAGTACATAAGCACATTTTACTCTGTGTGTGATCTCTTTCAGGGGATTGTTTGGGTAAAGAAGAGGAGCATCACTGTATTTTTTCTTCTATCAATTCAGCCTCCCTAGCCAGGAAAATGTTCATTGCCAGCTCCCTTGCACACTTGAAGTATCTTAAGTTAGTTAACTTTTCCTTCTAATCTTCAGTTTATTGTCTGGAGTAATGGGAAAGCGTGATAACTAGAAAAAAAACCAAACAACCTAACAAATGATGGAAGAAAATAATTTCTGAAGAAAAACACAGTTAATGCAGTTCAGATGCACACTAGTGTCTTCAGCAAATGCCAGCTCATGTCCAGGGTTTATTTACCCCGGCTCACTGCTGGGTCTGCAGGATTTGTCCAGCCTTTGCATAGCTACCCAAATGTCTGCTATGCTTTTAGGCACTTGGGCATCTCTCAGTGTACACACCATGCACGCACATGGAACCAGCTTGGGTCATGCAGCTGAGTCCATAAACCTTCCAAGAACCTCAGACATGAGAAACATGCTGCAAAGACACTGAAGTGATGCTGCAGGAAGTCAGTTGTGAAGGCAGTAGGACTAGCATGGGGCAGGAGCCAGTAAGACCTGCTGATCTAATCAGCTGAGTGTGCCCACACCAGAATTCCCAGTGCATTTTGGACTGTGTGGCCCTGATAGCAATACTGCTGTGGTTGTACGGCACTAAGCCAGAAAGTTCTACTGGGGATGACTTCGCTCAACACGGAGCCAGTTTGGGTGTTCGTACCTATCCCAGGTGTGGCCACCAGACATGGGGCTAACGCCCGGCTCTACCAGGTAGGCTGAAGAGAAGTCCCAGCTGTCACACGGTGGCGCTCTCCGACTCGGTCTGCCGAGGTCTTCCTGGCTGCGGCCGCATTTTGACGTCGTGTTGGTAGCTTTTTGGGTCGAGATCCGTCGGAGGGAAAGGGACTGTAAACCCTCCTGGAGCTTCCGCTCTACTGCTTGAAGCGAGTGCACTTCCTGCCAGCCAGCACTGCCCCGATCAGCTGCTGCCCTGCCTTCTGCTTTCACGACTAGGTTGCCCGGGTGAAGCACAATGTATTTAGCAAAACACTACTGAGTTTTTTTCCATGCTGAAAAAAAGCTGATGTGCAAGACCCCACATATCTGCTGTCTCCTGGTACGGGGGCAGCAATAACATTTTAAGAAGAGCTGACAATTGCTGCGCTACGTTTGAGGAAGTTAACAGCTTCCATGCAGCCACTCTGTGATCGGTAGGCAATTTACTCATCCAAGCCAATGGGTGTTCAGCGATTGGAAGCCACACCGAAGAGAGAAATCAAATTTGTCTTTGCATTATGATAGCTTTAAACTACAAGCCAGAAAAGGAGAAGCCAGTGCCCAAGATGGTTTCTGATCACACTTGGCCTGGTACCTATTAAAAGCTTGTCTATATCTCAATACTCTTGCAGGTCAAGTTAAATTATTTGACATTAAAAGGGCACTTGGAATCCAAAAAAAAATGTTTTATTGGAAATTACATGCTGACCTAAAGAGGGTTATTGAATCCTCCTTGAAAATAATTTTGCTAAGCTGCCAAATGAATTAACCATCAGAAGATCTCAATGTAGATGCATTTCTATCCCACAGAAAGTGCTGTGTATGCACCATCCCCTTCCTCTGCTGTCCCAGACAGTACTCAAATACCTCTCAGCACCTCTCCAGATGTTCCCAGCCAGCAGGTGGTTGTGTGCAGGGAAAGTGCAGCCACCAAGAAGGTGGCTGCAACACCCACTGCAAACACCTTCCCAGGCTCCCCTGTCCTTTTCTTACACAGTTCTAGAAGAGAGATGCTGGACTTTGCTGACCTGAGAATCAGACCTCCTCTCTCCACCTTGGTTTGGAGGTAGTACATCGGTAGGCATACCACAGAACGTTGACCAGAAGAGTTTTCAGTTCCGCAAACAGAAGGCAGCCTCTAGAAGACATGCAAAATCCCACACAATTACTCAGAGATGAGGCAGTCTGCTCATATTATGAAGTGCTTAACCACCCCAAAATGCGACTTTTCCACCACTGTGTGTGTTTCTCTGGCACTACTAAAATGCAAGGACTAATTACATTTGTACAGACAGCACACAAAGCCAAGGCATGAGTAACGGGCCTTGGAGACAGCTTCTTCTGGGCCTATTACTCATTGCCAGGGCAGGCTTGAACATCCCAGCATAGAAGCCACCTGCTATTATTGGCTTTTCTTCTGCTATGATCACAGAAACAGAATTCTGCTTACAAAACCCCCAAACCCACAACAAAACCATCACATGCAAGAAAGACTTGCACTAATCACCAGACCCTATCTTCCATGCTTTTCTAACAACCAAAGGCAGCCCCAAGCAGTGATTAACAGCCGAGAGGTAAGAAAATAGCAGGAAAAATGTATTTACCTCAGCCAATTATTTTAAGTTCTTATGAAACGAAAGCTTTGACAAACACTTAATGTCAATTATTCCTACTGGGCAAGCCTTCACAAAGATGTAGATTCAATATCGGAAAGGGACTAATTGCTGCTAATCGGGAAGAGTTCTACCAATTTTGTTGTCATCGTACAAATTCCTAACCTGACAGGAGGCTGGATAAGGAGGGCAGTGTGTCCTTCCTAGACCCTTCTGGCTTCTCCGAAGAGGCGCAGCCTCAGGGCGGCACTGCCAGGGCTAATGCTTTCTTTGAAGGCGGGCAGGGGAAGGACACAAGCGTCTTTCTTAATCTGCAGGCGCCCAGAAAGCCGGTCCGACAGCCCTGCCGTCGTTCTCCGGCCGCAGGGCCAGGCAGGGCGGCGCCTCCGGGAACCGCCATCTCCGCGCCCTGTTCTCCCGGCGCAGGCGTGCTGCACGGCTCCGCGCTGCCTACAACTCCCGGGGTGCTCTGCAAGGCGGGGGTGGGGTTTTTATAGTTTTTTTTTCTTTTTTTCTCCTTTCCTCCCCGCGGAGGGGGAAGGATGGGTGGGGAAAGCGACAGCTCACGAAAGCGAGGCGAGGAGGAATCCCACAATACCAGGCGGGTTGCGAGCCAGGCACTGCCGCTGTCTCTTTAATGCAAGAGGAAGCGATGCGGAGGGGTGGAAAATGGCAGAGTTGCAGATGTTGCTAGAGGAGGAAATCCCTTCTGGCAAGCGGGCTCTGCTCGAGAGCTACCAGAACCTCACTCGAGTCGCCGACTACTGCGAAAACAACTACATCCAGGTGAGGAACGGCGGGCATGGCAGCCGGGCCAGCGGCGGGGCGGGCAGGTTGGGCTCGGCTCGGTTCCCTGGTGCGGGTGGTGGGGCCGGAGACGCCTGAGGGGCAGCGCGGCGCTCGGCTGCCCACGCCGCGGCCACTCGCCCCGCAGCCGTTCCCCCGGGCTTGCCTTTTCTTTCAACTTTTCCAGCTGAACGACTGGACGTCCATCGCCCTGCTCCGGAGGGGAAGGGAGGGGGTTATTATGTCAGTCCGGCTCGGAGGGTGTGTCTTTTTTTTTTCCTTTTTTTTTTTTTTTTTCCCCCTCCCCGTTCTCCCTTCTGTGTTTTTTTTTTTATTTTTTCTTTCTTTCTCCCCTCTCTCCTTTATTTATTATGAGTCACATCCCAGAGACCTCCCTGGGCTGGGGTGGGGGCTGAGCAGGGCCGTGAGGGCCCGATGAATTTCTCCGTGTGGCCGGCTCAGACCCGGTATCTCCGGTTTTCCCCCTCACTTCCCGGCGGAACTGCTGCCTCTGGGGACAGCCGGCGGGCCCCGGGGCGGCGGTCGGTGACGGTCGCCGAGGCGGGCAGCGCCGCTCCCTTCCCCGCGCCCGTGCGAGGCGCGGGTGCCGGCCGCCCCCTCCGCCGGGGCCGCCATCCGCAGCGGCGAGCGGAAGGGCCCCGCACACGGGTGACATCACGTAATTCGGTCATCGGCGGGGCTCCGCGGTGGGAACCGTGCGCTGGGTCCTCCTCGGCGAGGCCAGGGAACCGCGGCTTTCGGCGTGGCGCGTCGAGGTCCTCCCCGCTGCCGAGAGCGGTTTGTAGGGGCAGGAAGCTGCCCCTTTACTCAGGCTTCGCTGTGTGAGCCGGGGCTGGCGTTTCAAAATGGCAATCGGTGCCTCTCGCGGTTCAGACGCCCTGCTCCAGTCAGCTCACGCCGGCTCTCCCATGCTGGAAGAGGCTCCGCTGGTTGGAGCATGTCTCCACCAGCCGGTGTGGATGCCCCGGTTCCCCACCCCCCGCCCCGACTACCAGTGCTTCTTGGCCTTGCTTTAAATCTATTTTTGTGGAGCGACTTTAAGCACAACTGATCATTATTCCAGGATTCGAAGCACATAACTCGTGAAGTCTGTATATTTGGTCATACTGGTGTAGATACAGAACCATCCAGAGATGCTCAAATTCATTTTCCTTATCTTTACTTTAAAAAAAAAATGAAGGGAAAAGCAAATAAACTCCTTTACTAGCCGGCTCGTAAACTGAACTTGTTGAATCTAATACTAGACTACCTGTGCCGGGTATTTAATACAGGCTGTTTGATTTTCTGGCATCCATCACTGCTGGAAAGATGTCCTGCTGCTTGTAGTAATGGAGCAGCAGATTTGAATATACAGCTTTAGTAACATAAAAATATATATTTTTTTTCCAATTTCATTTGTCCTTTCCTTGTTTGATTAACCACTTGGATTAAAACTGCTCCAGCAAGCCACGTTTTTGAGATCCTTTTGGTTTTTTTTTTTTTGTGTGTGTGTGCTATGTGAGGTAGTATGAGTTAATGTCTATTTACTCTTCCGAGTTTTTTGCTCCACCCAAAGAAAGCTGCTGATATAAATGCTTCTAAGAGGCGAGGTTCATTTGGTTTTACTCATGGGAAATATGACAAATACATGAGCATGGTAATTGCAGCACAAGTTTTGACCTGTCTCCTGCTCCTGACTTTTTTTTTTCCCTGTGTCAAAAAGTTGCTGGCAATCTTCAGTTACACATTTTCTTTGGTGTCCTAAAACTTGTCTTTTTCTTGTTTTTGAAACAAACCAACCCAAACCCATCAACACTTCAGCTAGTTCCCATTTGGTCATTTGTAGGGTTTTTAATTTTTTCTTTAGTTTTTTTTATTTGGTAGCTCATTTTCACCTAGAGCATCAAGGTCAGCTGGATGTGGGATTGGCACAGTCTGTTTTATCCGTGGTACAGCTGTGTTTACCTCTTCTGAGAGGAAGCTGGAATTCTAAAATTCAGAGCGAGGACTTGCACAGGAGCTGTGAGAACGAGCTTGCTTCTTGTGTGCCCTCATGGCACACTTGTTCAGTAAAAATGACAAAGATGTGGCTAAAATTCCATATATATATATATGTTTTAATGTGGGGTGGAGGTGGGTTTTTAATCAGCACTTTGTACAAAGCCATCTGCTCTCCAGTTGGACTACTGAACAGATTATACTTCCAGTGCCTGTGGTGGGGCCACTGCAGGATTAGACAGTGTGACACAGGGCACTGGGTTATGAGATTTGGGAATGTTGTGTGCATTGTGACACAGGGAAGGGAGGAAAAGGGAGGAAGAGGCTTAACCAACACTGTTTGTGTTTAACATAATCATAATTTTATATGAAAAAGGCAGGCCAGGACAGAGAGCCTGGCCATGATGTGAGTGCAGAAGTGGCTGTGCATCATAATTTACCCCATAGTACGTGATTGATTCAATCTGGCCTCTTTGAGTTTGGGTAGCTTTAAATCTTGAGAGTTTTCTCTCTGTTTGTGGGAAAAGGCTATGTGCTTCTTATTTAGGAAAACTTACTGTGTGCTGTTGCCCACTCTGTATTGTGGCATTGAGGTGGAACAAGTTCCCACCTACAGTATCGCTGTATTCAAACTGTATCTGTATTTTTTGGATCTAAAAACACATGAATCTTGTTTCATCTCTTTCACTTACTCTGGGAAAATTTCACTCTTGGTGATTTTTTGTTTTTCTTTAAAAAAAGAGAATTTGTCTTCAGGAAATAAATGAAACTTCTTCATAGATGCCATATATAAAAGTAACTTCCAGTATCTAATACATTCCACAAATCCTTTTGCCTGCAAATAAAATCTGGGATTAGTCCCTTTGTGTGTGTGTAACTGTAAAAGGTTATCTTAAAATCTGTAGCAGGAAGATACTAATGAGGGATTTCATCACTATCCTCGACATTATGAACTGTATCAGAACTATTACAGACATAACACAGGGAATTAAAACCCTTACAGCTCTAATTATAGTTCTTCAGCTGAAAACATTAAATTCCAGAGAGCTTATCCAGTCAGTTTGGTGGCTGAATGGAATTATTTTCACTTTTTAATGAACTTATTTACAATAACTAGCCTGTGAAGTGTTAGAAGGGCACAGGAAACCAGCACCTCCAGTGTTGCTGTGCTGATGGCTTCCTTTTGAACAAGTTCAGTTGACTGGTGTAGCACAGGGAGGCCTCACTGTGCTATAAAAACACTGCTCACAAATCTCCCTACTGTCTAAATGGGATGTTTCTTGTAGCTGTGTTTATACATAGGCAGGTGCATAGTTCTCTCTGCTTCCAGACCACTTGGGAAGGTCTATCTGTAATTTTTTATCTATTTAATATTTTTTTTAAGGCTCAAATACCATTTTAATTTGACTGCAAGAGCCTCTAAATGAATAGCTTGCAATATGTACTACTTGTGTGAATTCTGATCTTGACGGTATCTAGGGGGTAGATTTAGCAGCTTTAGAAAAGAAGCGAAAGACCTTTTAAGGAAGTAAGAGCAGTGTTGCCTAAACGTGTGGGGATTTTTGCTGTCTTCTTATTTCCTCCTGTAGCTTCCAAGCAGTAAGGGGAAACTGGACTGTGAGTTAGCAAGACTGTTTTGGGGAAAAGAGACAAAAGGTTTCGGTTTGGCTGCTATTTAAAAGTCTCTTTCCAGCTGGTAGAAAAAATAAGCGTGAGGTTGGGCAGATGTGTTGCACGCAAGGAGTTTCACAAATCCTTATATTCCAGTATGCAAATAGGAATCCTTTCTGTTTGATAGGTTGGATGATCTGCATCTCCTGAACAATAGATAGTAGATACTGGACAGGAGATAACTATTTTCCCCATGATGTTTCTTGTTGCTTAGACATTGGTGAGTGATCTGACACGCAAGTTTTGTTGTCTGGTGTGTGGAAGGTGGCTTACCTTAGTTCAGTACAAAGTCCACTCAGAATGTCTAATTCAGGAAGTGACCTGCTTTAAAAGGCTAAACTTCTTAAATTGTCATTACCACAAATCTTTTATGTGCTGTGAGAACATGCATGTTCCTGTGTTCGTGGGTTAATTGGTTTGCATTGAGAACGAAAACAGCGATTGGGTTTTTCTTTCCTAGTTCTGTTGCTAGATTTGGAGCGTTCTGAAAACAACCACCCAAATTAAGCCATTTCACTTTCTGTAACACCAAAATATGATTCAAAATTGGACAGCTTGAGAGCAACAAGATGAAATATGGATGTACCATCCACTATGCTTTGTGGGTTTAAATCATATTCTGTGAGAAGTTGCGAGCTTGTGCTTTCAAGCACTGTTCTTTACAAAGGCAGTCTAAGCAAATGCTTGCCAACAGTATAAAAGGCACTTGCTATTGTTTGTGAATGTTTGGGGGTTTAAGAACAAAAATAATGTGGATACAAGTTGATGGTTTAGGCTTGCAGCTCTTCTCTGCCTTGTACAGGTTTTCTGTGGCAGTGCATTTTCTTGTTTGGGGAAATACAGCTGTATATTTAACTCAGAAGATATGGTGCAGCTTCACTGAATCAGCAAGGGATTGCAGGATACGGATCCTGTGGTGTTGTACACCTGGTTTGGGTCTGGGGGAGGTGGCTGATCTCAGACCAGCTTTTCCTAATTTGAAATATTTCCATTAATTTTGGTACCTTTGGTTTAAGAAGCCAGCAAGATGTCAACTGCTCTTCCTGCTCCATTTTTTCTTTGGTATTTTTTCAGCAGATGATTTTATCAGCACTGTTCTACCTTAATTAGGTGGAGTAAAGTGGATTGCCATAAGCTTTTACAGGTGCAGACTTCTTCCACAAAGGAAGCGCCATCCGCTCCCTCCTGTGTTGGAAGGAAGAAGCTTGCAGGTTGTCTGTTGTCAGTATATATTAAGTGTGATCCTTGCTTGCTGTGCCCAGCCCTGTGGAATTGTTGGAAGGAGGAAAGAAGAGTATGATATGCAACTGTCTATTGCTTATCTCCCCCTGGATCCCTGTGAGCTTGTTGCAGTGTGTTTAACAGTGAAGAGAAAATAGATGGGCCTTAAGGAGGGCTCATAAAGTGGAGCCCTTGTTGTCCTGAAGGTAACAGTACAGGAGCAGTCTGTGTACAAGAAGGAAACATTGTACCTTTGAGGGCAAAGTTCCTGTGGGGATCTGTGCTACTGATCTGAGTTTAACAGCAAAACCCCTTGAACTCTGAAGGAAAAAAAATTCCCTGGTATCTTCCTTTAGTATTTTGAATTGTCTTAATTTTACAGGAGCATAAATGGAGGCATAGAATTTATAACTGACTTGTGGTAGGTCACACAGGGACGTGCTGTTGGATTTGGGAACAGAACCTAATTGTCTGGAAGTGCAGTGCTGTGCATAAGGGTTTCCCCCTCTCCCCCTCTCTCTTTCCAAATGGCCTCAGCAAAAAGTATGTATCTGCAGAAAAGCAGAAAGAGTGTCCACAGTGACACTGCAATGAATCCCTGAGGGAAAACAAGCACCTGAAACCATCACTGACCTCATTAGCAGCAATTACTTTAAAGAGTTTTACGTATCTCCTCTTATAAGAACCTTGAGATTCTATTTTTTTGCTTTGCAAACTCCTGGAGTTACATAATGCTCATAGCAGTGTGTCTGCACGTTGGTGGGTCTCTGTCTTGGTAGATGCACGAGAAGTTATCACTCTTCGGTGAAAGCAATCTGTGTTTGACAGTTCTGGTGACTGAAATCTTTCTTATCTGCAGACAGCAGAGTGGCAGATGTGTGGACAAAGTGCCAGTTCTGTTGTGGCAAGGTATCCCTGAGGCATGAGAGGATATCTTGCTCTCTCTCTGCCTGTGTCTGGTCTTAATTAGTAACTAAGAGGAAAGTGTCATGTCGTGGTTTTTATTTGTTGTTGGTTTTATTTGTTGTTGTTCCTGGTAGGAAATGACTTGTGGGACTCGGTTACTTAGTGTCCAGGCTTGTTCATAATTATCTGAGCATTCTTGCTCTCTCTAATACTTGTATTACTGAGAGTAGTGCTCCTTTGATGTTGTTCCTTCCACCCCTAGATTTGAGCACTGGTAGCAGAGATGGGTGGGCATGGTCACAGGGATCCTCCCTTCCCTGCACCCCTGAGTAAAGGGAAGTAACTACTGAATTCGTAATAGTAGATATGGTGCCTCAGTGTGGTTCCTCCCTTTTCCTGAGCTTGTGCTGGTGAGGCAGATACCACAGACAGAGACTTGATGTCTCTTGTGGGTTGCAGAAAGAGCCCTTTGCAGATGGAAATGTGCATAGAGCTCTTGGAGGCCAGGACCACAGTGCTGTGGAGAATTGGTCATGACCTGCTCCTGAGCAGAGCTCTGTGAGCAAGATAGTGTCGGCAGCTGCCTTTCCTCCTGCACCACCAGCCTGCCAGTGTGTCCTTCTGACAGTGTAGGGGGGCTGTCTCCTCTGCTTAGGGTTAGTGAAGTAAAAAGTGTTTCTTACAGGTGGGGCTTTGGAGAATCCATTTATTGCACGGCACATGAGGGAAGAGCTCTAAACTACTCCTCTTGGTATTAGAGGGAGTGTGTTCTGTTTTGTTGGGTTGTTTTCCTTGAGTTAATTAGTATGAGTGTGGATGCCACCTTTGCTTGAGACTATGCAAATAGTGTTACTCATTACTCACGTGAGCCCTTAATGCAGTTAACAGGAGCCCTGCACACTTTGCAGAGTGTAGATTTGTTACTATGATGCCAAAATTTTGCAAGAAGAGGAGAGCTGGGGAGCCCTGCATGGGGATTTCAGCTTGGAGCAAAACAAGAGAGCATCGTTTTCAGATCCTGCTTCTAAGATTCACCAGTCTGTACTAACATGAGATGAAACTGGCCACCAACCTGCTGGCTAACCTGACAAAACAAGCTGCTTTTACTCTGAAAAAGACTGCTTGAAATATGTTTAGTTAGTAAGTGCTAGGTTTGACAGAATAAAAAAGGCTCTGAAAATTCAAACCTTTATTATATATAATATTATATATAATATATATATATTATAATTTAGGCCCCTCCTCCTGTGATAAAGTCTCTTCCTACCAGCCACAGATGATGTGTGTATCTTCTGTCATCATGGAATATTCTAAAAGAACAGTGAATACTGTCTGCTGCAATGAGATACAGCTTTCTTAGGTTCCTTCTGTTAAGACAGTAGCTATATTTGTGGTAGTGTCCTCCCTCCCTCTTCCTTCCTCTCTTCTTTTCCAAAGAGCCCAAAATAATCAACTCTGTACTCTCTGCAGCAGGAGTTAGCACACTGCTCAGTGTTGTGAGGAGGCTCTGATGCCATAGTGGTGAGCAGCTAATGAGCTCCTGGGGAAGAGGCTCTGCATCACTTTCCTAATTTTATTGTGACCTCAAAGACAACTAGGAGTGAAATGTGGTGCTCTTCCTACTTATGTTAAGAAAGCAGGAGGCCTCAGAACTTGGCCAGAGGAGGAGGCTTACTAAAACAAATATTAGTTTGACATCCTTCGAGTTGAACATAATGTTCTGACTGAGTGGTTCCAGGACAAAAAAATAGAAATTGCTTGTTTACTACTTGAACCATAACAGCTCTTTGAAAAGAATTGAAGTGTAGATGTTTCTGGCTTCTTTCTCATCACTGTTTCACATGATGATGCTTTTTCTAAGCTATTCTTTGCCAGGTAAGCAGAGGGTGTGTGTTTGGCCTTTTTTCTGGCTAATCTTTCACCAGATGCGTATCTTCTCTTTCAACCTCTCATCTCCTTGTTGTACTTTGGGCTCAGCAAATCTGTATTTGTCCTGCAGCAGGCATTGTCAGCTGAGCATCTTATTTGACTTCATTGTAGCAGGTGTGCTGCGAATTAATATCTGAACTATGATCCCCTTGCAATAATTCTGTGTTTCCTGGAGCCTAAGATAAGAAAATGTCTCCATAAAAGAAAGGCAAGACAAGAACAAGGTGTCCAGGCAGCTGCATCAGGCTGCTGCAGTAACAATTAGGGAGCTGCAGAATGCTGTGCCATGGCTTGTCTTTTCATATTCATATACCTGATAATGTTAATCACTATAACAGAACTAATTGTTACTAGTGGCAACATTTCCCTCCTTACTTCTTCCTAATCTGTGATCTAAATGTGAATTTGCTGATTTCTGTCTTGCTGTTGGAGTCAACCTATCTGCTTTCTGGCGGCTTTTCCCTAGACCTGTTGTCTCACTTATTCTCCTCCTGCTGCCAAATACTGTGGACTTTTCTTTTGCTACCATTGATGCCAGAATGCTCTCACCACAGTTTTTGCCTCTGAAACACTCACGTGCTTGCTGTCTACCTCATTGACTTTCAGTGTCATTTCAGATCTCATCTGAAAACCTCTTTTCCCTTGCCTATTTCTTTTAATTAATCTCTTTCTATTATTTAACTGCATATTTTACTGCCTTGCAGCTTAAATTATGCAGCTGTTTTTTTCCATAATGCCTTTCAGAAAAACAGCTTCTACTAGGCTAGGTTTGAATAATTTGAAACCAGCAGCTACTGGAGGCATTTATATATACTTCATTGTTTAGATTACCTGTACTGGCATAGAGTTGAGAGAAAGGCCTTGGTTGGGAAGTGGTCTGTAAGCGCCTGAGGAAGCCATGATGAGCAGGATAAAAGGGAAACAGAAGGCAGCTGGGGAGATGTGGTATGCATCGGCACTGACATGCTTCTGTCTACTAGCAAAACTCTTAGGAGGCCTATCACATACCTGTGGCCAGGCCTTTCTTTTATATAAAACCTGTCTTGCTTAGGAAGCTGGTCCTTTTGTTACTCTGAGACCAAGGAGTGGAAAGGGGTTAGTAAAACTTCTTTGCTTGGAGGTCTTTGGATCTCCTAACAGTGAGGGCAAAGTGGATGTGTCAGGGGAAATGATACTCTGCTAACATCCATTAGCAGGTATATATACACAAAGCAGAGCTGGACTTGATCCTGAAGGGTTTTCATAAAACATGATTCTAGCTTCCAGGATTCCCAGTGTGAGGCCTTGTGGCAGGTGGCTCGAATGATAACTTCAGTCAAGGTCCAGAGAGCATTGGACTAACAAACAGATATGGTTGATAAATGCATTTATGTGGGGCAGATCCTTGGAGACCTGGCTGGGGATCATTCTGATTTGCTGGCCGACTTGCAGGATTTCTAAATCTCTGGGAGGAGCTGTTGGTTTTGTGATGCAAACTCCTGGCTTTGGCTGCATTTAGATAAAATGTGTGTCTTGTCTGGAAGGGCTTTGCTGTGCAAGGGCTGTCTTCAGATACCGTGGGTGTTTCTCTTGCTGCAGCAACCGTATGTTCTCCCAGCACTGAAACGATCTGGTTGCTGCAGGAGTCCTGAGACTTGTCTGGGAGCATTGCAAGTACATGTTGTCTTAAATGGCAGCAGATTTTGTATCTCATAAGATGTCTTTAGCATTGAATGTTAGATAAAATTGCTATTGCCTTAGGTGTAGTTGAAGCTTAGGCTCATGCAGTGCTGCTTCCTTTGTGAGAAATTCTGTATCACCTGAGTAGTGACTGTGTAATTTCTAGATGTGTATTTCATTGTGGCAGTCTGTCCTTTAAACCAACAGAGAAGTATGACAGTCAATGGAAAGCTTTCTAGAATGTGTTGCCTCTTCTAAAAACCTCCTATTCATGAAAGGAGAACTTTAACCTCAGCTCCTGTCAGTGCTCTGTGGTGGATATTGACTGTCCAGAGACCAAGGGAGATGTTTGTTGTCATTGTGAGAGAGGCTTGTGCACTGAGGATAAAAGCCAGCTGTGCAGGGATATGGTACCTGTGGGCTGTTTGCTCCTCTGAGGGGAGAAGAGTTGCTAGGTTTGGTCCTGACTGTGGGATGAGTTGGGGATTTTTGAATGTGTTCCTCAGGCATGGAAAACTCTTAAGAGTTAATAAACTATGTTTAATAACTTTCTGCCTTGCTGACAGAGAATGGAAATAGTTTGAAAGATGGTTTTTGAGCAACTCCAAGTTTCTGGTAGGGATAAAAGTATGGGAGGAATGGGGGAGAATGTGTAATGCTCTTTCACTGCATGTCTTCAGCCACTCTGTCCTGCTGTGATGTGGTAGAAAGACAACATTAAAAGCAAATATGGTTACTATTTGCTTTCAACCTAGAGCAGACAGCTAGGGAGGTAGCTTTGCTTTTCTGTCCAGCTTGCTGTGAGGGGTTGCTGGAGCAGTGCTGGGAGTGGGGGGAGTATGAACTGAAGCAGGTACTTACTGGCTGTGTAGCCTCCCACAGGGCCTGTGGGGATGAATGTGGGGAATACTATGAGTCATGCTTGTCAGTCTCATAAAGCAGGAGGCCTTTTTAAAATTGCCCTTGGAGGGGAAGAGGTGTTTAATGGAGCAGTTGAGAAGGAATTATGCAAAAAGAGAACATAAATAATGAGCAAAAGATACCTGTTTAAGGTTCTTGTGTCCTCAGAAAATGGCTAAATACAAACTAACCACTGTGAAAGTTAAGAAAAATGCGTCATCAGTAGGCATAAAGATGTTGCTGTTCATGATGATGTGGAAATTCTCCTTTTGTGGCTGGGAAAATGAATTTCTGTAGCTGTTGAACAGAAATGATAGGGTTTTTCCTTCCAGTTTGCTTAAAAAAAAACACCCTAAGATGGGAAGCTGAAAAGCAGTTCCTCTTGTAAGAGCTGTTTGGGAGGGGAGGTGGTAAAAAGACTACTCTCCAGTTTTGCTTTGGATGTATCTTCAGTATGTAGGCTGCTTTTGCATAAAAAGTCTTCCCTCTTCCATCCCCCTATTTGTGCAGGGTTTCATTTACATGCAATGCTGTATATTCTCTGGTACAATTGAGAGCATATTTTTAGGGTATAAGTTTTTGGGTTTTTTGCTGCCGACAGCTGCTTCTTACTGTTTGAAAGAGTTTCAAACTAAGCTTCTGAAATGGAATTATTCCAGTCCTGGTTTTGCTTGCATCTAGTCATGTTCTTGTTGTCAACAGGCTGTTTTCTCTGAACACCACTCATCTGTGATTTTAATAAGGCCATTTACTCTGTCAAGCTGGTCACAGGCTAGATAGTAGTAAAGCGTCCTGGTGTCCCTCCTACAGGTGCTGCAGTAGAATAGTTCAAGGATTGGCTTACTACTGGAGGGGAGTGGTGGGTGGGATAAAGTGATGTGCATTTGCTTATTCTCATTTATCTGGTTGCATGGAAGTGCAAGTACTGCTGTCATTTGTAGGACTCTGCACTCCTGCGTCTGCCTAAAGCCGCCCTCCTCACTGCTGCTATGCTAACACCACATCAGCTCTCTCTCTGAGAGACAGTTTGTTTTATTTTAACACATTATTTTAAAAGAACATTTATTTTATTAAACCCCAGCACAACCCCCTTATTTCCAAATGTAACATTCTGTTTCCTATTGTAGAGCTTGCGTTCTCTTTTTCTGTTGGTTTCCATACGTTGCCTTTTATCTGTTACTGGATGTGGAGATTACCATAATGATTTGCTTGTTACTTGTTGTCCTGTTTGGTTTTCTTGAGGGGAAAGAGGCAGTGGTATATTACTAACTTACCATTCCTGCTCCCTCTCCTCCTCCTCCTCCATTTTCTTGAGCCATCTCTTTCATTCTGTGGTTCATGTTGGGTTGTTTTAGGAGCTAGATTCTTACTTGCTGGAATGACCCAGTATTCAAATGAGCTTATGTATGCAAGGTTTTGGAATGCTGTTGCTAACCATAGGCTCAAATTTCAGCATAATACAAAGTAATTCTTCTAAAAAAAAACAACTTGGATGTTGTGTACTTACAGCCACTATCAGATAAAAGTTGTACAACCAGGTCCAGAAGTGTGTGAAAGGCCAAGCAATATTAGCAGCTGTTTATGTGATCAGATGGAAACTGCAATCCATGACTTTATCACCATGAGGTCACTGTATAGCCTGCATGCTATGTGGGAGCAGGTCTGGTGCTGGGAAGCAAGCTGCTATAAGAGTCTGGAGATCCACTGCACCAGCCTTGTGAGGTATGTTCAGGCCCTTGGATGGTTTCCTGATGGACTGAGTATATTCATCTTCAAGGCACTAAATAGCAGGGTAGTGCTGCAAAGGATGAGGAGAGGGTTTGACCCTGTGATGGCCCTTGTTTTCTTTGTCTTAAAAAAAAATACTGTGACTTTGGAAACTGCCTGAGCTGTAAAATCTGGCCACCAGCTGTGGCAAAAGTGCCTTTCTTGCACATGAGAGCTCTTCCTGAATTGGGAACACTTGCAGTCTAGACATGTGCTGGATGTCAGAAGGCCTGTGTAACTCTTGGCTCTACATTTTAGTGCCTTGAGATTCTTCCTGGAGCTGGACAGGCCTGCTAATGACTTTCCATGCTCTTCTTTCCCACTTTCTGTCCTGTTTTGTTGTCCTGTGGTATCTCTGACATCTTCAAGTGAAGAAACATATTGGGGTGCAGAGCATAGCTTTGAGCCTGCTTGCTTTTGGAGCAACCCTTCTGCAGGTGCTGATGTTCAGTGTGTAGCTGTTTTGGAAACAGCAGTTGAAGTTACTCTGTTGTATGGGTTCAGAGCACTTTTGGCATACAGTCTGTGGTACCAGGACATGCTGAGGTGCCACTGTCACTTGATCCTTCCTGCTCAATCTTGTTGTCTTAACCTTACTTGCTCAATGCAGTCTGGTATGGTTCCAGGCTTGGCTAAGAAGGTAGGCTAGAGAATGAGGATCTGGAAAGAAAGGTAGTCTTGGAAGCTCATACATAAAAAGGTCATCCAATTTTAGATTGTTGCCTGTCCTCAGATAAAGATTATTTATCATAGGATTTGGGGCTTATTCCTTAAGTTTGATTTATCAAAACAGAGATGAACATCTGACTGTGAGCACTCAGGAGTCCTTGAGAGTAAGCTGAAGAGGTAAATAAATTCCATAGAAGGAACCACATTATTGATGTTATGAAAAGTCACACAGTATAAGCTGAAAATCTTTACCCCAAAACAGGTTTCTCTGAGCTGCCTTGATTCAAAGGCTTGCATGATGTGTAAATCTACCCAGTTCTGATGTTTCACTCCAGTTAGATTTCTCCCAGTTAGAGGGATATTAAGGTAATTAGTAAATACTAAAGTGTCCCCTTCCTATTTCTGTGAAAAACAGCTCTCTGGCTTATCAGTGAACATGGCTGTGCTACATGAGCTTAAAATCTGTGGGTGGGTGGTGGCATTTAAGAGAGTAAACAGAAAGCCATTTTAATTTCAAGCCCTATTACAGACACAGAACAGAAGATCAATATTTGAAACAGTGCATAAGGAGACAAATGGAATGTAAGATTTCTAATTCCCTTTTATCTGCTGTCTGATGTGCTGAAATAATCACATGCTCCAAAGCCTTGGGTAGCTTTGAGTGCTGAAGAAGGAAGACTGCTATGGAAATGCCCAGAGTTTCTTTTCCTAGCTGACAGTCTGAGGGTGGCATTGGTTTATATTTGAAGTTCATGCTCATGTCTCTGTCAGAGCCTGCTTCATGTGAGCTCTGAAGAAGCTTTTCTGTAATTGCGTCGGGTTGGAAGGGACCCTGAAAACCCATCTTGTCCAGTCCCCATTGTCATAAGGCAAATCATAGGCACTGCAAAGATAGCACTGCAAGGAACTTACAAGTATAATTTTGAAGCAACTGTACACGCTGATACCATGCAGAGCTTTACAGGAATGGAAGATATGGTTTCTGTCCTGGGGCTTGTGTTGTACAAATCATGGAAAACACAGAAAATAAGACTCAAACCAAATGTCTTCAGCTTGCTGCATATGCAGTGTTGAAGTCTCACTAATTCAGTGTTCAAGGTTTGTGTGAAAATGACACATGGGCTTGTCTGCTTCTGTCATTTTAGTTCAGGGTGCTGTGCTATTTTGGTTTTAGACACAGACTGTAACAACTGACATGAACAATGTGTTGTGCCAGCATATGTTTACTGTGACATCTCCTCTATTGGATTTGTTAGGAGAAGAGAAAATGCTGTTTTCCACAATATTTTTTTTTTCTTTTTAATATTTATTTTATTGAAGGGAGTGATTTAGTCCAGAGCCAGCATGGCCACTGTTTGCTGCATTGGGCAGAAAATGCTGCTAACAGAGCAGCTGGCACATATCTTCCCAGGCTCCATCTGTCGGAGTCTGCATTGCTCTGTGAATCGCACTCCTATTGGATAGATCCCCTTCTTCCTGTAATGTTGGCAGCCTGGATTAAAATGGAATTCCTAAGTTGATTTCTTTTTTTATTATTATTTTTTTTTTAAAGTTATTTACCATTTTAACCCCCCCATGCTTTTGTAGGCTGCTTCTGCTCTCCTTCACAGGTCTGTCGAAGCCTGTGTTAGTGTTGTGAGCGCTGTGTCTGTGTGGACTTGGCTTGGTTTAATTAAAACAAACATATATGAGGGTAAGGTAGGTAGTGGGAGCTTAATCTCAGGTGTGGTTCTCTGCTGGGTACACACAGGTGAGACTGGGCTGGGATCTGATGACCTTCATCACTGTATCTCGGCAAGTTAAACACCGGGGAACATTCATCTTGCATTTTTTTTGTTATCAAGACCTTAGACATTTTTACCATCATGAGGTATACATATGTTTGTGTGTATGTATGATATAGACATGTTCCTTGCTGTCCTTTGGAATGAGCTCCTTCCCATAAGGGTGAAACTTCTCTCTCTACCTTCCCCAGAAGAGACAATGATTAGAAAAACTGAGGCTCTTCTTTTTGCAGTTAATCAACAGAATAAAAAGCAACTTCCAAGTAACAAGATCTGCAGGGAGGCAGGGACAGATTGGCTAAATTGGTCTTGGCCCATAGAAATGCTAATTTGCTATCAAGGCTATTCAGGACTGGTCAGGGGAATATTATTGATGGAAATGAAGGATTTGCTTCTAGCTGATTGTCTAGCATGTACAGGATTTGGGGGAAGGGCCTGTCTGCAGCAGAGCTTGTGAATTACAGGCGGTGCTTGGTACATTGTCCTGCGTGTTTGCTAAACTACAATCATTTGGTATGTGCCTTGTCCCTTCAGAGGTGGAATAGCTGACCAGTCAATGATCTTTGTCAAGATAACATTTCTAAAAATAGAGGGTGAAATCTTGTTTGTGGGCTGTGGTGTGTTTCTTGCTGTGGTGGTGATCACCTTACCGTCTGGTGCCTTGAATGGATGCCAGCTTGATTGCACAAGGTCTTTACCTGGGGAGAAGAGATTTCAAGTTCTGCCAGTTCCTCTGCATTTGATAGGGCTGAGTTACTGCATCTTATCTTGGAGAAACCTGACAGACATGGTATTATTTCATACCAATGGGTCTTTTTGTTGTGGATGCTGGAAGGAAGTTCACTTGAGTTGAATTGTAGGTGCTAGCCTGTCTGTGCTTACTGAGGTTTTCTGCCTCAGTAGATGGAAGAATTGCTGTTGACTGAATGTGCTTGCAAGAATGTCGTCATCCTGGTTTTAGTTTGGGAATTGCTGTTTTGAGAGGCATCTTGGGGTTTAGAACTGTTCTGAATAGTTAGACATCTTTCTGTGCTTCCCCTTGTCTAAATTCCTTCATACTCCTTGAACAACCAGTTATTAAGTGGTTGAGAGCTTGATACTTCTATTTGACACCACTTTTCACTACATGTGTAGAGAGAGGTGTGTTGAATAGTCAGTGCTATTTCTCATTTTCGCTGTCAGTGAAGGATTGGCTGCCAATCCCCCTGGAGAGGCGGCCTTGGACAGGAGGTGAGCATGTTCAGTGACTGCAATACATTGCTATTAATAGCATGCAAGATATTGGGAGATTAAAATCTTGAGATTTTATGCACCCCACCCTCACTCCCCTCAAATTCAGGAATGGTAGAAAAGTACAGCAAAATTACAAGTGACAGCAAATGACTTCAGTAAAACACTTGAGGGGTTTTGTGCTGTGCGTACTGTAGTACCTTTGTGATGCAGAACTAGTGGAGATTTGGGTGTGCTCTGCAACACGTGGGGTTTAGCTTTAGCTCCCTTTCATTTGTAGGCTAGGTTTACCCTGATGTTTTATCAGGCTGTGCTTGTACTATGTTCCTTCCTGTTCCTTGTCCCCACATTAATGCTTGCTTTAAAACTTCCCCACATCTGTTTTTACTGGTGATAGTACTGATATGCATGGCAAAGCAGGTGGCTCCAGTGTAAGAATACTGATGGTGGCTGAATAGTGGTGATCTGGGGCTGATAGTGTTGAAGACAGTGTACTGTAACCTTCTGAAGTTTCACCTGTGGTGCTATGGGAGGCTGTCTCTTGTGCTAGTGTGTTGGGCAGAGGTTAAACTTGAACTTCTGAGCTAAGTCTCTTGGTGGCTTGTTTCACTTTCCAGTTGGGGTAGTAAGGTGCTGATCAGTGAGGAACAGTCTGTAACTTGCAGGCATGTAAATATTAGGCCTAGTACAGCTCTGTTGATATTGGGAGGTACTCAGTTCATCATCCCCTTGAAGTAAAAGCCACCCTAATATGCTCTAGAGAGACTATGGCATAAGCACAGAAAGCTGATGTCCAGCAGACAACTGACACATCTAATTCATGACTGCCCTTGCCTGGATGGCACACATAGCATAAGCAACCTCTGCTTGTAAATTCTGAAGCTTAGTTTCCTCTGCCACTCTGAAATTAGATATATCCTTTAAGGCTATAGTTGTGATGAGAGATCCATGAATGCTCCTTGCTGAGCACCTGCTAGTAATAACCACAGTCTGTTTAGATCTTGGGTGGCTTCCAGGTCATAGTTGGCACCTGAAAGTCCTTCAGAAGATAGGAACTTGTGGCACTTCCTGCTGTGACTTGCCAATTAGACTTTCCTCTCACATGTAAGTGGTATTCTAGTGTACTACCTATCAGTGAGGCAAAAAAAGTCTACCATGATGCAGTGTGGGTACAAAGCAGTCTAACAAGCTTCAGGAACTATAATGAAGGGGCAGCCAGTTTGGTGTGATCTGAGGAGCTGCTTTCTGACTGTTGTTAGATAGAGCCTGTTCTTATGGTGGGGTGTTTATCTTAGAGGGAGTTTGAAGCAAAGTGAGTGGATCTGAAGTGGAGAGAGGGAAAGCAGAGACTGGAGAACAGGTAGTGAGGGTATGGACCAGTGCACTTGAAACAAATGCTTCCAGAGATGCTTTTGCAGTGTAAGCTGATGCGATTTTTCAAGAGGAAGCTTGACATGCAGTCCTGTGCTGTATGAACTAGAAGGTGGTGGGAATTGGCTGAGAGAAAGCCGGGTGGGCAGATGGTTTGAACACTGCATAGACACTGTTGCAGGGACGTGACTGCGTGGGTGGCAGTTTGGGGAGGAGGAGAAAAATTGGACTGGCTGCAACTTGTAAAGATCAGCTGCTGCTGGATGATGGACAGGCTCCGCACTGTTTGACCTTAATGTGTTACTGAGCTGAAGAATCAGTAAATGAGATTCTACCCTCTTTACTGTGGCAACTGCTTGGGCGCAGTTTTGACTTGACTGTAGTAATTATGTAGAGTTTGAAAGGATGCTTTATGTTGTTTTGCACTTGACAAAAATAGAGGCTGTGCAGTGTGGAATGCCATGCAAGTTTGACTATCTTTTTGTGTGTATCTGGCGGGGGGGGGGGGGGGGGGGGGGGGGAATGTTAGTGTTAAACTTAGCTATGTGAAAGCAATTTCAAACTGCAGTTTTGCCATAGTAACGTGATTAAGGGTGAACTGGGGATACAGGTGGGAGCTTACTTTAAGAGGGAAACTTCAAAAGCTGTGATATTCTACATTTAAAGAATATTCTCTTTGCTACTAAAGGCCACTCACTTTCACTTATATCAAGGACTGCTGGAAAAAAAATTACATCTCTGAAGCTTTCAGCAGAGCTCAAAGTATTTCTGAACTATTAGGAAAGTAAATCAGCCTTTGTATTTTTAAAGTGTGGATAGATAACTGCTGCTCTGGTATGACACTGAACTACTTGAAGGTATGGAAATCTGCATTACCTTAGACACTGCTTTTAGTTTCTGCTTCAGGGAGGTGAAACTTACAGTAAAAAACACTGGAAATCCCAGCTCATGGCTGCCACACAGGTCTTGGCTTCACCTTCTCCCCTCCCCCATTTACTTGTTGTGAAACTTTTAGCTTATATCTTGCAGATGCCAGCAGTTCTAATTGGAAAAATGTGAAAGACTGTGTGTCAAATTAGTTTTAATATAAACTGTGAACTGAAATTGCCTGAATTATCTGCAAAGCTTGAAAATACTCCTAACCTAATTCTGCTAGGACACAAAATACATTCCACATCACACCTGTGTTCATCGAATCTTGTTGCCAAACTAATTGTTTAGTCAAATAACTGATGTTAGGTCCTTGGGCAGAAGAGGGCAAGGCTTTTGGTCAACAAATCATTAGAGAAGTCCAGAGAAGGGCAACAAGGCTGGGGAGAGGCCTTGAGCACAAGCTGGGAGCTGGGATTGTTTAGCCTGGAGAAGAGGAGGCTCAGGGGTGACCTCATTGCTCTCTACAACTACCTGAAAGGTGGTTGTAGCCAGGAAGGGGTTGGTCTCTTCTTCCAGGCAACCAGCACCAGAACAAGAGGACACAGTCTCAAGCTGTGCCAAGGGAAGCTTAGGCTGGAGGTGAGGAGAAAGTTCTTCACCGAGAAAGTCGTTCACCATTGGAATGTGCTGCCCAGGGAGGTGGTGGAGTCACCATCCCTGGTGATGTTCAAGAGGGGATTGGACATGGCACTTGGTGCCATGGTCTAGTCATGAGGTCTGTGGTGACAGGTTGGACTCAATGATCTTTGAGATCTCTTCCAACCTTAGTGATACTGTGAAGAAACTTTTTATACACTGAAGTTTTGTCATTTGACAACACTCAGTAATTGAGTAACCTTTGTAAGCTATTAGTGTTTGGCCTAACATTATTTAGTTGAGACTGTGTAATAAGAAAACTGCTTGAGTAAAGGCCCAACAGATCTACACTAGAGTTTATGTAAAGTTAAAATCATCTTGTCTGTCTTGTTCAGTAAATCTTTTGTTTCAGATACTACTGAAGTTGCTGCCAGTCTTTTCACCATTGCCCAGAGTGGGAAGTTCAAGGGTAAATCATGAGCTGTTTTCTTTAGGTTCCAGCTCAGCAGGACAGTGTTTTTAAAGTCATTGCTAGTGGTGGTTTGAGGCTTAAAATACCCTCTTTGGAAAGTCAGGATGCTTTGAGGAACTTGCTTCTTGAATCTTGACTAGTTGTTTTACAGATCCTTTACCACTGACACTTGTTTTCTAAAGAAGCAAAATGACTCTTACTAATGCTCTCTGACAGCTAGATATGTCATGGTCTTTTATTAGGTGAAAGGTAGCTTTCTTTGCATTTGGAAATACTGAAAAATAGAGTTCTGCATGGTGTGACCTTAGTATGTGAAATAGCTGCATTACCTCCTAGCAACAGATTGCAACTGTTCTTGCTGCTTTACCTTGTGGAAGGCTTCTGTCTGTGGATCTATTTGAAGGATGACATTAACCAAATGTTCTGAGCAGTATCAAAACACTGCTGGGAAGGTTAATAATGAATAGGAACAAATTTCTTGGATTGGAGGAATTCAGTCTTGTTTATAAAACTCTTCAGTTGAAAGGTAGCCTAGTGTGGTTTGTGTTGCAGTATGCAGGTCATGCTGCAATGTTGTGATGTACTCGAACAGGCTTCTGGCTTTCTTAAAGCAGGAGGTACAAGAGATTGCTTATTAGCTACTGCATCTTTTTACATTTTAAATCAAGGGCTGGCTTAACACTTGTGAATGTTAAACTAAAATATTGAAGTGAAGAAATTGAGTCAGATATAGGAGTGAATGAGTGTGTGGAAAGGTGCAGCAGCTAATAAGGAATCCTTCTTATTTGTCTTGCTTTAAGAAAACCAGAAGGCTGTTCGTGCACATTAGAAAGTTGCAGGTCAAGAGAGGTGATTCTGCCCCTCTGCTCTGGTAGACCTCACCTGGAGTACTGTGTCCAGCTCTACATGCCCCAACACAAGGACATGGAACTACTGTAGTGGGTCTAGAGCAGGGTCACAAAGATGATCAAAGGACTGGAGCACATCTCTTATGAAGACAGGCTGCAAGAGTTGGGGTTGTTCAACCTGGAGAGGAGGAGGCTCCAGTGAGACATTAGAGCAGCCTTCCAATACCTGAAGAGGACCTACAAGAAGGCTGGGGAGGGACTATTTCAAAAGGCCTGTGGTGGTAGGATGAGGGATAGTGATTTGAAACTGGAGCAGCAGAGATTTAGGTTGGACATTAGGAGGAAGTTCTTTACAATGATAGTGGTGAAATACTGGAACAGGTTGCTCAGGGATGTGGTTGAGGCCCAATCCTTGGAGACATTCAAGATCAGACTTGATGCATCCCTGGGCAGCTTGATCTCGTTTGAAGTGTCTGTGCTGACTGCAGGGGCGTTGGACCAGACAAGCTTTGAGAGGGTCCCTTGTTGCAATCTGTGAATCCGGAAAACACAAGGCTCTGTTGAATGCAAATGGAATTGCTTTGTTTCCTTACTTTGTGCTTTATATGGTAACTGTGTGTTGAGTGTTATTCAAAGAAATTAACAATAAAAAATAGAAGTCTAGTTGGAATGGGCTATTAATATGAACCTTGGCTTTTGGTTGCTGAGATCAACTGACTACTCCATAAATAAATAAAATGAGGAAGAAACTATGTTAGCAGTGAGTCATCATGCACTGAGATCCTTCCTTGTGCAGTGCACCTTTCCTGCAAAGGGGACAAAGGAGAATTCTGGAGAGCTGCAGTTTGCAGTAACTTCCAGTTTGAGTAATAAATGAAGTACATGGTCTCCACTGCCAGCTCCCAGGCTGTGATAGAGGGAGCACTTCAGAGTGGGTTGCATTGTATTTTTAAAGTGGAGATGGGGTTGGTACCTCCCAGTCTACCACTAAGAGAGGACTTACTTGGTCCTTGTGGTTCAAATCATGGAAGCAGTTAATGATCTTAGATAGTAACCTGCCTCCTGACTACAGGGCAATGCCTTGGGACAGGCTGAGAACTCTGACTTAGCAAGGTGTGATTTCAGGGGGAAAGTGATCCTGTCTTTATCTTTTTTTCTTTGCTCCTGATGCCTCAAAATGTGTATTCTTGGTCAGGGGAAATGTCACAAAGACTCTTGCTGGCAGGAGCCCTCTGTGCACACCATCCTGATGTATGACTGGCTGTGGGAGGGTTGACTTTGTAGGTGGCATGTGCAGTAGGAAACACCCAGCTGTGGGAAAATATTTCTCTGTCTGACTGGCATGGGCTGTGTGACCTCAGAGAGAGGGTGAAGGCTGCATGCCAGTGTTGGTGCGAAACTGCAGGCTTGCTGGGAAATGAGGGCTTGGGTGGGCTTTAGAAACTCAACTTCAGCAAGTCATGGTAGTGTTGAGTTTTCTACTGAATGAACTGGTTCTTGGCATGTTAATTTTGGTTAAATACTTATCAAATTTTCAATCTGATCTTATTATTGAGGATGTTTGAGATGGAGATGGAGTACTTTGCACAATCAGAATAATCTGATTTCAGTTTGTATTTTTTTGTTACTGCCTTCCCACAGCCTTTTCCTGGCCTTCAGCAAACATCTTGTTCTTTTGCTTTACAGGCTCCAGATAAAAGGAAAGCATTAGAAGAGACCAAAGCCTACACGACTCAGTCTCTAGCCAGTGTTGCTTATCAGATCAATGCACTGGCCAACAATGTATTGCAACTGCTGGACATCCAAGCATCCCAGCTGCGGAGGATGGAGTCCTCCATCAACCATATCTCCCAGGTAATCTTTTGGAGGAGGCATTATCTTGTCTTGTATTATTGAACTGGATAATTTATGTTGACTTCTCTTGAATTCTCTGACTAACATGACAGAAAATGGTGAGGCTTTTTGTCTTTTGATATTTATGAAAGCCACTTTGTGGTGGAGGTCATGACTGAAATAAACCATTTCCTTTATAAAGCAGCACTGGGATTATATTTGATTTAAAGCAGGAGTTAATAATGAAGATTCCAAGATCTGAAGCAGCAGCCCCAGGGGTGCAGAGAGAAGTATTCTGTTTCTGAAGGAAGTCCAGGTAGAGGTACCAGACCATACAAATGGTGGTGTTTTGACATTGCAACCTATGCAGTAATCTCATTTGTTTTTATAGCCTTGCAGGATGTAATTTCATGATCTGCATGGAGAAGGACAGGGGTACACATGCTGCCACTACTGCTCAAACCACTCTGTCCAAGGCAGTTGGATGACTGAGCTGACCTGGCTTGTACTGTGATTGCACATTGCTAGAGTTGATGCAGGGGGGACATGGAAATAGGCAAGGGGACAGAACAGACCTGTCAGTGTCAGCCCATGTGCCATTGGCTGAACCCTCTTAGTAGCTGGCTGCTGCTGTGGAGGGAGTTGCTGCTGCTACCTACCTTGCACCTGGTCTGATTGTATGGTAATTTTAAAAGTACCTGCAGCTGAAACAGGAAAGTAGGAGGGAGTACAGTTGCTGCAGATAAGTTTTTATGACTACCTCTGAAGAAATAACTGGATAAAGGACTGACCTACAGGCTTCCCAAGCATTGGAAGCCCTTTTATACTGAGCACATCTTGTGTGTTTCAGAGCTGCAGTGTGTGTACAGTGATTATTGTTAAATTCTCATTGGCCTACTGATGACTAACCATACAACATGCCAAAATGTTTGATACTAGCACAAAAGGTGTTAACCCTCTGTACTGTTTGCTGCTGCGATTGAAGGCACTGTGCTGAAAGCTATTGAGTCACCTGATACATGAACTGTTTGCTAAAGACCGTGAACAATCAGTGCTTTGTAGAGCTTTTGAGGAGTGTTTAGCAAGGTCACTTGCTTGTAGTTTCTGTCCTGGTTGGTCTTTCCTGAAACTAACGCTTGCAGACTAATTTTGTGAACTCAAACTTGCTACAGATAATGCACAAATACCAGCTCAATTGTTTTCTTGGAAATGCTGCTTCTGCTGAAATGCTTCATCTGCATATTTTAAATCTGCTGTTCAGTTGCTCTGATAGACTGTTTCTAAATTCTTCAAGGTCTCCAGCGTCTCCTTCCCCATGCTCATATCAGTTGTGAATATTTTCATGCCACTAAAGCATGGGGATGAAGATGTTCTCAAAATGGAATTCTCCATGCAAACCACATTGCCTAGAAACGGATCTGAGGTATTGCCAGTCAATTACTCAGCTCTGGGATTTGCAGCAAAGAGCAGGTAGCTGAAATAAGCTACACTTTGATAGTTTTCCTCATTAAAGAATAATAATTCTATAGTAGAAAATCCTATGGCTTTTCAGACCTGCAGACAGTTTGTGTTTCCCTGCTGTGTTTTAGTCCTCTCTGCATGCTTTCCAAGATGGCTTTAGGCTAAATGGCTGGACAGCCAATCTTGATTAGTAGCCACTCAAATGTTTTTCACAGGTTGCACTGGGTTGGAAGGGACCCTCAAAGGTCATCTTGTCCAACCTCCCCTGCAGTCAGCAAGAGCATCTCCAACTAGCTATTTGCCCTTCTTTACTAGGAAAAGCACTTAAGAGAAGTTGGATGATGGAGTTGTGTTAAATTCTTGTCACTGGGGTTGAATTTGACAGGTGGAAAATTTGCTTAGCTTTATAGGAAAACATTCGTTCAACTTTGGTTTCTTGTTGAGAGCAAAACCAGAGACTGTACATGAGCTATGACCTGGTGGTGAGGGAGTGCTGCTCTGAGCACACAGGCAGTGAACAGCTCCAGGAATGGCTTTCTTGGAATAGCCAGAGCAAAAGCCTGCCCAGCTGTGTCTGTATTTTCTGCATTCAAATTTGGTTTTCAGCTGTTATGTGTGGGCCCTGGGTGACCTGCCACGTAACTATTTACTACACCTGATACACAGAGCTGTGCACATACAGCTCAGCTTTTTGACTGAGACCCTTGATACTGACTTTGAGCTTTGCCAAGCTGCCTTGACCTTTCCAAGCTGCTCTGTTATGGCAGATGTGGTGCTTAGGGACATGGTTTAGTGGTAGACTTGGCATTGTTATGTTAACAGTTGGAATTGCTCTTAAAAGTCTCTTCCAACCTAAACGATTCTGTGATTCTCTGTGTACACACCTTTCAACTACCTGCTAGCAGCTTTCTGCTGCAGTCATAGTTACATTGCGTAGTTCTGTCAGTTCCTATTTACTACTACAGTTTGGTTTCATTTGCTTTGAGGATGGGCACACTTGGAAGGGAAATTTCAGGTAGGAGTTGAACTAGTTTTGATGTAGGCAGATGTGGTATCAGAGACAGCCTGAGTGCTGCACTGTTCTGATTGTGCCATCTCAACTTTCCCTGCAGGACACTGGTGTGAAAAAGCAACGGAGGAAGGGCTTTGAGCCCCTTGTGGTTCCTCGCAATTACAGCTGGCTGGCCTGCCCATGTATGCTAGGCAGCAGTACCAGAGCAGCAGTTCTGCTATGGTTGAGATTGTTTTCAGTTGCAGAAAGCAATTTTCCTTGACGATTGAACTGCAATAGCCAAGTGTCTTGCTTGCTTTGTAGTGCATGAAGTGTAAGGTATCTGAAATAGGTAGTATTTTGTTTTGTAGCAATTTTTAGGATTACATGGACTTGACAGTGAAAGGGGAAAGTAGAAGCTGGGGGTCAGTCTGCAGTGGGAGTGTCACCAGGGAGGACCTTGGTCATTGAGGTGGGGAAGGAATAAAGACTTGTAACATTCAGCATATGATATTTTTTAAGGTGTGCTGCAACTAAAACCCAGGATTATTTTTGGGTACCCTGATGATATACCCAGGATATCAGGTAGCGATAGGACTAGGGGGAATGGAATGAAGCTGGAGGTGGGGAGATTCAAGCTGGATGTGAGGAGGAGGTTCTTCACCATGAGAGTGGTGAAGCACTGGAATGGGTTGTCCAGGGAGGTGGTTGAGGCCCTGTCCCTGAGGGTGTTTAAGCCCAGGCTGGATGAGGGTCTGGCCAGCCTGATCTAGTGTGGGGTGTCCCTGCCCATGGCAGGGGGTTGGAACTAGATGATCCTTGTGGTCCCTTCCAACCCTGACTGATACTATGATGAGTTGAGCAAGACACACTTCTATTTGTGCTCTGAAAGCAATTTATGCTTATTATGTTCATTTTCTGTGTGTATTTAAATGAAATTCTAGTTTGCAGTCTAAACTTGTCTTGTTCATTTGTGCCATTCTGATGTGAGTCTCTGAGCCAAAGAATGAATTCTTTAAGGAAGAAACCCTCCCTTCATTCTGAAGAGCAGTGTCTTCTAGAAGAGGAGTTAAAATTTAGGCTTCTTGTAATTTGAGTATTTGACAAGGGAAAACTGCTGCTCCAGAAATTTTGGACTATGTCCTTTTGCTCTTTTGGCTTACAGATTCTTGACTGTTCTTCCCTCTTCCCCTCCTCTTGGAAACAGGAGCTGTTTTAAGCTTATAGTTAAAGATAAATGTATTGCTGCTGCACTTCCACAGGCTTCAAGAGGATGAAGATGGGACAGCCACATTCGTCAGAGGAGAGAGAGGTTGACAGGGACATCCTTGTTTACTGTGTCAAAGCTGAAAAATGTAACAGATCAGCACTCACATTTATGTCAGGGCAGCTGCTGTACTGGATGTAGCAACTACTCTTTCTTTTTTTTTTCCTTTTTTTTTTTTATTCCTGAACATAAACAGTTTTTAAATAGCTCAGTACCTCCTGAAGCATGAAGCAAGCAAGAGTCTCCTTTTTAAGAAAGGATGATTTGCACCACGCAGGAGACACTGCACCTCTTAAACGTTCAGTGTGAAGATTTCCTTTGACATCTAAAGCTCTCCTCTAATGGGAAGTAGGGACTATTAGAAAACAGCATTCTGAAAGCATAACTCTCAGCCAAAACATCTACAGGGATGGTGACTCCACCACCTCCCTGGGCAGCCTATTCCAATGCCTGACCACTCTTGCAAGAAAGAAGTTTTTCCTAATGTCCAACCTAAACCTCCTCTGTCACAATTTCAGGCCATTTCCTTTTGTTCTCTCACCTAATACTAAGGAGAAGAGACTGACCCCCACCTCACTACAACTTCCTTGTAGGTAGTTGTAGAGGCCAATGAGGTCCCCCCTCAGCCTCCCCTTCAAAGTCAGGAAAGAAACTGCTGCTCCATGTCTGCTTCCGTACAAACTTGCCTTTCTGCATGTCCAAATCAGACCAAGTGTTCCTGCAGGAGCTAGAGTATCATCTGATGTTGTATACATTAGAGAAAAAATGTCTTCTCTCTGCTTCTCTTGGACTGTCACTGCCTGTCAGTAGACACAAATATTCTAAAAGTGGCAAAGAAATCTGCACCTTTTGTTTGGATTAACTTGGCTCCAGCAATATTCCTTCTCCCAGTTAAGTGCTGACAATTATCTCTCTGGCCTTTGATTCACATACTGTTCTTCCTGTACTCTCTGTGGTAGAGGCCAAGGCTCCAAGCTGTACTGTGCTTACTCTTATCTGTGTGCTGATGATGATTGTTGTTAACTGTCTGCATATCAGCTTCTACATGATCTGTATAAACTGCTCAGAATGTAGCAGAGTGCCTTAGGCTTGCCTTGTCGGCACTTCTGCTGAGAAATTCCCTTCATGACCACAAATGAATACACATAGGATCTGTTTGTAATTCCTCTACAGTTCAGTCAAAAAAACCAAACCCACAAACAAACCCCCCCATCACGTGACCACCACCATCAACACAAACAACCCCCCTGTGTTAGTTATTTACACCTAAGAGAGAGCAACCACAACCTTCAGCCTTTCTGTGATGGGGAAGAGCAGTGGCTTTGATGAAGATGAAGAAACTGAGCCAGAAACCTTTTGGGTTTCCTTTAATTCTTTATTCCCACTTTTTGGTGCATGCAGGATTTGAACTTATTTTTGGGGAGTAGGGACATTGCTAACTTTAATGGCAATTGGTTGTAATTAATGTCTTCAGATGCTGATTCCTGTCCCACAGTTGGGGGGAAGGGCAGTCCGAGTGCTTGGTTTTCAATGTGGCTTAGACCATTAAAACCTCCTTTCTGCTAAATGGGTGTTTGGCTGCAAGCTCTAGATACCTCATTAAATACTAAATTAAGAGACCTGATACAGCCTCTTGTCTGGCTGAAATCAAAGCCCAAAATCCCAGGACTGTGAACAGTGCCCTGAAAGGCCTTTTTGATAACGTTCTGCAACAGAGGAGTCTAAGGTGTTTGTGCAATCTTTCTTCTTTAATGAAAACTTCACACATCTGGAAGATACACCACAAAAGTGAAATGAATCACTAACCTGTTGTGAAGTCACATGTTGGACTTCTCAAGAAGGCCAATCAGTTTTTTCTTCAGATGAATCTGGTCAGATAGTTGCCTGAAATTAAGTTTTCTTGTATTTCAAGTGTCGATAAACCAGCAGCCTTCACCTGTGAATAGCTCCAGTTTTACCTGGAGTTTGGGTTTTCTTATCTCTGTCAGTGTTCCAGTGGCAAAAGGAAATGCAGTGTGGGAGCTGAAAGGAGGTTGTAGCCAGGAGGGGGTTGGTCTCTTCTCCCAGGCAACCAGCACCAGAACAAGAGGACACAGTCTCAAGCTGCACCAGGGGAAGTTTAGGCTTGAGGTGAGGAGAAAGTTCTTCACAGAGAGAGTTGTTAACCATTGAAATGGGCTGCCCAGGGAGGTGGTGGAGTCATCATCCCTGGAGGTGTTCAAGAGGAGATTGGACATGGCACTTGGTGCCATGGTCTAGTAGTCATGAGGTCTTGGGTGGCAGATTGGTGATCCTTGAGGTCTTTTCCAACCTTATTGATTCTATGATTCTGATGGCTGTAAGAACATTGTGTCTAGCACAGCAGCAGGTAACCAGCTACCAGAGTGTTAAGTTGGTTACCATATCTGTGCCATGTAATACAGCTGTTTAGGACACTGGTTTTCATAGAAGCTGGGTAGTGTTAGGCTTTAGCTGACCATATTTGAGGAGAAGGAGAGGGAAAACAAATGCAGTCTAATTGTGGAGCAGATGAGTCTTGGGGGTGCTGCGTCACTGAAGCTACCACCCTTCATAATCTGCCACTTGTGCTCTTCTGCTGAGTGCTTGTGGCTAGGCTTGTGCTGTTCAGAAGGGAATTGCTTAATGCTTTCTGCTGGCTGATTTTACTGGGGAGCACATAAGTGCTTAGTTAATGTTGATCTGCAGATGGAAAACCAAGCTGTGATTCACAGGAGTGTTTTATAAGCCAGTAACATTTTGCCACTCTTTATGCTGCTGCTGGTTGGACTTTGTTCTCTTTACTACCAGCCTTTTGGGACCCATTATGCATGTCCTGAAAAAAACCCTTTACAGGTTATTTATATACAGTGAACAAACTCTTTATTAGTTCATGGGAGGTATATGAATGACTTAGTAGCTGTTCTTCTAAAGCTGAGGCAACTTCCATTGTTTCATTGTCACTTTGAAGAAGTGTGTATGAAGGGTGGAACTCTATCCAACTGTGTAAATCTAACTGAGCATTTGCCATGTGGCTGCTGTGTCCTGGTGTGTATCTCTTCTCCAGCATCATCTGGGACAGTGTGACCTCAGCATCACAGAGCACAAAGTGAAAAGTGTAAGGGGGGGAAAAAAAAAGGTGTGTATGAAATATTATCTGGTAGTATAACTTACGGCTGAACACCTAAACAGAAATGGGCTACCATGAGTAAATTTGGGGTTTGTTGGTTTGGGTTTTGGGTGTTTTTTTAGTACTATCTAGTCTCCTGGAGAATATTAATTCTTAACTGACCCTACTGCTAGTGCCATCATGGAAATGGCATCATAGTGGTAGTAGAAATAAAACTGTAGCTTTGTGTAGTTAACAGCTGCAGTGTATTGAGAGTTGTTGGGTTTGCTGGGCTGTTGTTTTGTTGTGTGTTTTTTTGTGGTGTGGGTTTTGGTTGGTTGGTTTGGGTTTTTTTTTTGGTGGTTTTGGAGGAAAAATCAGAACCTTTCTCTGGACTAGTACAGTTTGAGTGATAACTACTGGAAGCCATGATTAGCTTTTTCAGTCATTCCCATTTGGAATGCTGGCTGTGCACGTGGAAGCAGCTACCATAAAAGTATGTCCACCTCTTCCTTAATTCCAAAACATATCTTACTAAAGCAGTCAGTCTCCTTTCTAATCTTCATTCCTGGTTCCAGGAAACAATTTTACTTAATGATTTGCATAATTGTGTCTTAGAGGCATGAAAATGTAAGTGGTACATGGCCTTAGCATTGCAGTTCTTATATTTTGTTTGCTTCCTCTGTGAGGATCTGCTAAATAGCTGATTATTTTCCCTCCACCCCCAAATGTACTCTGGTATGAATGCTAATGTGAAATGATTTTTGTAGCTTCACCTGTTCATGCTTGAAACCACTTGCTTTTTCCTCTGGCATGTTGTCCTGGGATGGTTGTTTCCAGTGGATCCATCAGCTCAGTTCAGTGTGGTGTCGCATGGGGACTGAAGCATAGCTTGCTGCTCCTCTAACTGGCTTCTCTGTTCCTTTCTTGCAAGAGCAAAAGGATGTCTTGTCAACCTGATCTTGTCATGCTCTCTCAAATTCCTGTATGTGGCAAAATCAGGAGCAACCAGAGTGTGATTAAAAGCTATCAAGCTTCTGTACAAAGTGAGAACAAGTCGGATGGGGACCTTAGAGTTAAAAGGGGGCACCATGGAAATAATAAAACATATCTTTGCTTCAGGGAAGGTCAGTTGGGCCATCTTTTGAAAATATACAAGAAGGAGGAAATGCTAAATAATGACTGAAAGGCTTGATTTGATCACAGGAAATTCTGCTTTCAGGTTCAACTCGGTGTATTATGGGATTGCTTTTCTTCGCTTTAAGTTACATTTTTGAGCCGTGTTCAAAACCAGACTGTGTAAGGTTGCAGGCTAAGCCTTCAAACCACAAATCAACCTTTATCTGACTGGAAAGGGGATAAACGTCGTCTTTGGGAAGCTGATCCTTCTTTGTCCATTTATAGGATTTCCTGATGTGTGTTGTGAAGTATTGGGCAAGATGCAGCAATGGCCAGATGTAGTGCAGGGCTGGAAGAGATGAGTTGGACTGTAGATAAAGCTTGTTGTCTCCTAAGCTGGGCTGGAAAGAGGTTTTGAGCAATACACTTTTTTTTTTTTTGCTCTCTCCTAGCTGATAGGAAATGTGTTGTAACTAATGACATGCAAGCTCATGTGGGCTAGCAAATTGTTTATTCTTCTTAATTAGAAGGAATTTAAGGGCTACTTAAAAAACATGCAGGTTTAAAAATGAAGCTTAGTTTGAAATGCTGCAGTTGATGTTTCATCTGCCAAGGCACACATGAACGTAACCTTTGAGAGTGGATGAAGAGTCTGTAAAGGTACCAGAGTAATGGACCTGTGTGTGACCTGCCCTTGGTGATCCTATTTTGGCAGGGGGCTTGGACTTGATCTCCAGAAGCCCCTCCATGCTGGAATGATTCTATGAAGAGTATTAAAAATAAGTTATTCCAGTAGTCCAGCTCAGGGCACTCTTTGCCTCCTGTAGTGAAATGCTGAAGTAACCGAGGACGTTCTCAATTTGGGAGGTGAAACCACCAAGTCATACCATGAAATTGCTATCTTAGTGTAATTGTGGGTCAAGGTAAAGAGAGCAGTCCAGTCAAACAGCCAAAACCAAATAAAACTTGCTCAACTATCTGAGCTATTACCTGTGTCACTGTTTGGATTTAGTTTCCTCATACACCCTAATTCTTACAAGACAGCACCAGCAGGTTTGTAAGCCTGGAAGCTAAGAGGAGCTGGACTTATCCTTTATTGCTTCCTGTCTGCACACTGCAGGTGATCTGCTCACTGCTTGTGTATCACTTCTTTTAGTCCCTTCCTGAACTGATGAACAATTAAGCATATCTGTTTCTGTGCTATATGAATAGTGCTCATCTGTGTGACTTGCAGGCATGTCCATTAGTGCCTCATTTTGACAGTGGCATGACAGCTGACTGCAGGAGTGCTTCTCCTTCATGTCAGAGTTTTGAAGCATTCCTCATGTAGTAGCATTGGGTACTACTCTGGCATCTGGATGCTAAAACTGGAGGAGAGAACTGGGGGATATTCATAGACTCATAGAATCAATAAGGCTGGAAAAGATCTCAAAGATCATCAAGTCCAACCTGTCACCTGTGTGTTGGTTAAAATAATGCAGTTTTCCCTTTTCTTATAGCAGGCTGTGGCACGTGAACAAATCATGGAACTTCAGGAAGTGGAGGGATGATTTCCATAAGTTCTTCCTGAGAGAAATCCAAGTTCAGTCACTTGGGATTTTGATCCTTTAAGCATTCCTTCTGTAGCAGAGTTTGCCTCTTGGCTGGCACAGAGAGTATCTAGCTTCAGTCTCCATTACCTAACTTCTGGACTTCCAGACCTGGGAGCAAAAGGAGTTTGATGGCACCACAACTACAAGTTTCTTGCATCTTAGTTTCAACTCAGCTTTTTTATGAAACTATTTCCCTGGGCTGGATGAAATATGTAGTCTTTTAGTCAACTCTTCTGAGATGCTTTCTACTAGAGCTGCCTGAATCACTTAGAATAAGTGTATCTAACACATTTATTCTTTTGGAAATTACTTGGAAAGCTTTTAGAATGCTGTTTCCTATGTGAAATGTTTGCCTGAAATAAGATTGTGAGGACACTGTTGAGTGGTCATTCTTGGGTAATGCCAGGTCACCTACTTCAGTGCTGTTTAAAAGCATCATTTAATCAGTAGAAAAAGAACAAATAAAATGTGGATTGAATTTTTCCAAAGGCATTTTTAGAAAGCAGAGGTTCTGCAAACAATTACATGACTTAAGCAAACATCCTGGAGAAACAGATTGTGCAGATCTTAATAAAGATACTTTTGCTGTGTACTCCTCCCCCTCCTTCCCCTTTGCCTGGATTTCTTCATTGTGGTGGTACTTAAAACAAATGCATAGCTGTTTATATGAGCGCCATACTTTGGGAAGTAAACACTGTCTATATTGCTGAATGGATATATACAGCTTGCATCCAGAAAGTCCATTGACCTCCCTTAGGAAAACCACCAAAGTGGTGGTCAGAAGGCAGGCCCTGGAAGTTGGCACAGCTGTCTTTTCATAGTCCATTAAATTGTGTCTTAATGCACCCCATTATGGCTGAGGGTAAACATTTGACTCCTCACTGACACCTCCTTCCCTGACTAAGGTAACTGCAGCAGTCTGTTCATCCCAGTCACTCTTCTGCACAGTTAGTTCCTGGCAGAAGGTCAGTAACTCTTAGTGTGCTTAGCTGTCCAGTATTGCATGAGTCAGTGGTCAGTCATACTTGAGTCTGGGGTGATTGTTGTGGAGCTGTAAAGCTTTCTCTTGAAATGCCATGGAGCAATTCAGAGGCTTCTTGCCCACTGTTGTGTTTGGAGCGCCTTTACCAGGACACCAGTGTACCTTCCTCATTTACAAATTCACAGATTGCATCAGGATGGAAGGAACCCTCAAAGCTCATCTGGTCCAACCCCCCTGCAGGCAGCAGGGACACCTCCAACTAGAGCAGGCTGCCCAGGGCCATATCAAGTCTGAATGTCTCCAGGAATAGGGCCTCAACCACATCCCTGGTCATCCTGTTCCAGTATTTCCCCACTCTCATTATGAAGAACTCCATCCTAACATCCAACCTCAATCTACCCTGCTCCATTGCCCTCTCACCAGAAGCTCTTTTAAACAGTGCCTCCCCAACCTACCTGTAGGTCCCCTTTGGATATTGAAATACTGCTCTAAGGTCTCCCTAGAGCCTTCTCTTCAGGCTGAACAGCTTGTAAAACACTTCACTGATCAATATTTGTGTAGTGTGTGTCTCACTTTTGCCTAAAGAGATGTTAAGAGATGGCCAGTCTCTCTTTCTGCTGCTGTTCACTCATGCCAGGCAGTGTTTTGTTCTCCCCCACCCCAAATTTGAGACTCAGAGGGGAGACAGTGTCTTGAAAATACAGATTTCTAGTTGCTTCTTTCTGTGTGTCATCCCCAACAGCTGACACTCCATTTCTCCCTGAGCTTTTGCAATCAAGTTTTAATCATTATGCTAATAACTGCACAGTGGAAATGTCTAATTTCTGAACACATGATCAGGCTGACTAATGAATTTACTGTAAGAGCAGTGGGAAAATGCATTCAGCACGGGGTACACAGAGGTGTCACCCCCTCTGTGCCTATGCAGAACACTTCTCTTGAAGCCTTGTGCTGCCTTTCAACCTGCCATCAGGCTGCAGTGTTTGTGTTCAGGTGCACTTGCACAGGACAGAGCCAAGAACTCACTCCTGGGTATGTGCATGTACAACTCTGAGAGGCTGGCCTCAGGGTGGTGTGTTGACTGGTGATGTTCTTTCTTTTTGAGCCATGGTCCTTTGCCTTTGTCTGGAAAGTTTTTGGTGGAGTGAAGTTGTGGCTCAGTACAGAGTGAGTGCTGCTAGGACTGCTGAGGCTGAGTAGATGTTCTCAGCACACATAATAGTAGCATTTCATATCGGTTGTGGCTAAGAGTAGGAGGCTAAGGGAAATCCATTTACAGAAACAACATGCAACTTCTTGCTTTAGTCATGTGTGGAAATGAAAATGGCAGTGGGGAAGTAGAACAGCCTTAGAAATTCCATCTCTGCCCTGACCCTTCCTCCCCACCCTATTAAAACTGGTAAATGTCATACGTGCTTATTTAGTTATCTATCTTCTGCTTTTATTAAACATATCCTAAATTACAAGAGTCCTATGTGACTCAGTCCAGAATACTGATGTAGTTTTAGGAAAGAAACATGGGAGGGAGTTTTTGTTAACAATTTTTGTGTGTGTCTAGAATATTTTAATAGGCTTCCGTGCACAATTCTGTAGAAACTGGGATTTCAGAAGTTGGAGCTGTGTGAAGTCAATGATGCTTCTAAGCCTGCCTTCTGCTGAGGTACCTTCAGAAAGATTACTGGTTACTGAAAGAGTTTTGAGAAAGGGGAGACTTGGTCAAGGAGTTTAGCTGTCTTGGTCTGTATTTGTCTTTTTGAAAACAGAATTGAGGAGCTTGTCAGATCCTAATCATTTTGATATGAAAGTGATGTGGAAGAGCTCTTTGCTCCAGTCATATGCTGAAGGAAGGTAGTGGCATGGGTAGTTAGCTAACTGCAGAGTGGAAGAAGTATACTGAAGGTTTTTTTTCAGTGGGATCTATAGTGGCTAAGGGTTGTTCTTGACATTTATTAATGAGATGAGAAGAAAACCTGTTCATTGCTGATTATTCTCCCATTTGAGTAGCACCGTATAGTGTTGCAGCCATGTTGATTGCTATACAGACTTGCTTGCTTTGTACCAATAATCTTGAAAAACTCCAGAACTTCAGTAGCTCTCATCTGGAGAAAAGATAATCTTCAGTCTTTGAACATTTAGGCAACAAAAGAAGAGAAGAAATTCCTTATGTAGAAAGCTGTTTGTGGCACTAAGCCAAGAGGGTTTCTGGTGCAGTTAATACAACCTTTAGCCTTCTGATGGCTGCTAAATTAATACTCTTAGGTTGTTCCCAGTGCAGTGCTGACCCAACTGAAAACCAGCAGATTTCCCATTGGCTTATAGAATAGAACAGAATAAACCAGGTTGGAAGAGACCCTCGAGATCATTGTGTCTAACCCATCATCCAACACCATCTAATCAACTAAACCATGGCACCAAGCACCCCATCAAGTCTCCTCCTAAACACCTCCAGTGATGGTGACTCCACCACCTCCCTGATCAGCCCATTCTAATGGGCAATCAGTCTCTCTATGAATAATTTCTTCCTAACATCCAGCCTAAACCTCCCCTGGTGCAGCTTGAGACTGTGTCCTCTTGTTCCGGTGCTGGTTGCCTGGGAGAAGAGAGCAGACCCCGCTGTACCACTGCCATTAAATGATCAAAACGGTAGAGAAATCAGAGTAGGTTTTGTGGGGGAGTTTTGTTATTCTTCAGAGTAATAATTGTTTTGAGATATGCAATAAATCTATACATGCACTATTCCAACCATGTAAGATAACCTGTATTGTTGGAAAAGATTGGCTTTGGGGTGTTTTGAGGTTTGCTTTGGTTCTCTTCAGGCGTGAGCATTCAGGCTTGTCATTATTCCAGCTTTATCAGTTCCTTACCTCAGACAAACTTTCAGAGAGTTCAGAGTTATTCTATTGAGTTTATGGGGTTTTTTTTATAGGCTTTTTTTAGATGGTTTCCTTTTCAGCCACCTGCAGTGCTCTTTGCAATTGCACATGTTCATCTCCGAAGAGGTTGCTTTTTTTGGCACACAAAATGCTTTTTGTTTGACATACAATTTTTTGTCTACTCCCATGGTGGCTCTTTAGTGAGTCCAAACTACTGAAGAAGCTGTTTAATTTTTTTCCTTTCTTGTCAGAAAGCAAGCACAAACACAGAATATATTTAATTTGTGTGTTTTGTTTAATTCTAGACAAGCACATTGCTTCCAGTAAGAAAAAGAGGGACTCATTCAGCTACTTTTAAGATGCTGAAGCTCTGGCATGGGAGCTTGCACCAGCATATTTTGTTTCTCCTTTTTTTTCAAATGAACCTACTCACACATGCATATCTTGGGGGGGGGGGGGGGGAACAACCCAGCAAAAAAAGACATTTGAAATAACTCACTCTAATTTCAGGTGCTGAAATACACTCACAGATAAAGTTGAAATTTTGACTTGGCACAATCAAAAGCATTTATCTGCTTTTTGTGCTCTTGTAAAGACTGAACACCAACGTAACGTGTTATGACTGCACATGCAGAATGTTGTTCTGTCAAAATCAATCAGCAGGATTGTACATTTGAAAAGGCTTATCTTTGTGAAGTGTCTTCTATTTTAAAGACTGGTTTTAATCAGCAGATTTTTGCATCTCTGGCTTGTGTTCAAATATAATTAATAAGTCTTTGGTTCCCTTTAGATAGTTTTGGGTTTTGTTGGCTTGGTTTTTGGTCGTGTGTGTCGTCCCCCCCCGCAGAAACTTGTGTTAGCAATGCTGCTGTTAGATAACCATTGATATCCAGTTCACTGTATAGGACATCTACAGCTCGCTGGAGTAGAGGGGATGTACCTTGACAGTTTCCCTTCTCAGAATCCTGTCTTGGTGAAGGGTAGATAAAGGGTGCAGAGGGAGAACTGGAGCCTGGAGAAGAGGAGGCTCAGGGGTGACCTCATTGCCCTCTACAACTACCTGAAAGGTGGTTGTAGCCAGGAAGGGATTGGTCTCTTCTCCCAGGCAACCAGCACCAGAACAAGGGGACACAGTCTCAAGCTGTGCCAGGGGAGGTTTAGACTCGAGGTGAGGAGGAAGTTCTTCACCGAGCGAGTCATTAGTCATTGGAATGTGCTGCCCAGGGAGGTGGTTGAGTCACCATCCCTGGAGGCGTTCAAGAGGGGATTGGATGTGGCACTTGGTGCCATGGTCTAGTCATGGGGTCTGTGTTGATAGGTTGGACTCGATGATCCTCGAGGTCCTTTCCAACCTTAGTTATACTGTGATACTGTGAACTGAGAAAGAGAACTGTTCTGCAGAAAAGTGTTTGTCCTACACCATGAAACTCAAGAGGATGGTTAGCAATCATTTATTTGGGTTCTCTCCTGCCGTGGTTGTGAAGCGGTGGTGTGTGGTGCTCAGACACAGCTGACTCTCCAGCAAATACTGGAAGGTGTATTCTAGAGTGGTAGAGGATTGTGTGTTAGAACAGAGAATAACATCCTGAAAGTGGCTTATTTCTTCCTCACTCCCAGCTTCTGATGCTGAAAAGCCACAGACTTCAGGAGGCAGGTAAAAGATAATTGCAAATAATCTCCTCGTCTTCCCTGCTCTGTCTCTTCCCGCAGCGATCTACATTTCTTTTCTACCTGCTTATTAAAATCATTCTCTAAGGGACTGAACTAGCAGTTGGAATTGAAAGACCAATAAAACTCCCCAAACCAGTTAGCTGGAATGCAGAAATTCCTGTTCCCCACTGACGTGTGTCAGACATCATTAGAGGGCTTCCTTTTTTTCCCCATGTTCTTTAAAAAGTGATGTTCACAGCGCACTTCCTGTTGGAGTGTGTGTGCATTTGGTTTGCTCAGGCAGCTAAAATGGGCAGGAGGCTTTGCCAGCACACAGGAAGCATGATCTGTAGCTCACTCCTGCATTTCCCCTAGCAATTAAAAGCATGGGTGGAAGCTGTTTCACAGAGAAGTCTTGGCTATCTTTGTTGCTGAATTTTGCTCTGGCAGAGCAGACAGCTATGGTGGAGTTGCCCCTACCTGTGCTCGCCTACACTCCCTGTCTGCTCTCAAAGCTGCTGCAGGTGGGCAGCTCCAAGAAGCTGGCCCAAGCAGCAAGGTGCTTAGAACAGCACAGGAAGCTTGGCAGAGCCAGGACTAGGGCTTCAATCTGCAGTTTTGCAGGGTTTTGCTTCTAGCCATAGACCCAGCCCACTTCTTGCCTGCACTTGAATGACATCCTGGCAGACAGCTGCGTCTTGCGTGCAGGGCCAGCTGCTTCTGCAGCACTGTCTGACCTCCATACTCCAGATGTTTGAAGTTCCATTTCCCTCATACTTATGTGAACTTTAGCAAAGTGCTTCTGGCATTTCACCAATGCAACAGCAAGGAGGGAGGACTGTGGTTTTTAACTGTTTTCTTTCCATAGTGAGGGCCTCTGTAGAGCTGCTAAAAATCTCTTCCTCTGTAGGACTTAAACTCCATTTGCCTTCAGTTGCCATCTGTCAGTCTTCTTTCCCACATCCCTTTCCCTGTTCCCAGAGACTCCTGCAGACCTCATTTTCTTATGCTGTGTTGACATAGTCTTCCTTTCAGCTGGGGAAGGTGGGCTGAGGGTGTGATGAGAAGCCCTTGTATCTCTCCATAGATGCCACTTATTTGCAGAGCCTAATTCTGAGGTGGCATTTCAGAGGTGAGACTTAATGACTTCCTTCAGCTGGCCCCTTTTTTTGTGCTCAGCATCTTGCATGAACGTGTGCTGACATAGCAGTTAGACAATGATGTGAGAAACTTCTTTACTTCTGCCCCATCTGAAGGATGAATGTGTCCTCCGTAGCAGTCCTCCCATTCCCAGTTGGCACTAAGAAACAAACATCAGGCATGAACTCAAGCCTGGCTCTTGGACAAGTGGGATGGTTTCTTTGCTCTGATTCTTGTCCTAGAATGTAATGCACCTGCTCCCAGCCTCTCTAGCCTGTCCTTGCCCTGTGTTCCCTTTGTGCATGCCCTTTTTCTGCTCGCTTTCTCCAGCAGCATGTGTGACTAGACTTGCCAATATGGTCCTCTGAAAAGCATCTGTATAAATAATCCTTTAGCTGAACAGACCTCTCTTCCCTCTCCTTTGCAGTGCTGTTGTGTAGGTATTTGTTCCACCTCACAGATAGTGCTTTGGAAACTGGGGTAATTGAGTCCAGTGCTCAGTGAATCCTGGTCTTCCTTTTGGAAGAAAGACTTCCAGTTTCATAGCAGCAGGAGGGCTAAAGGTGAGGCTATGTGACTATGGCCAGTAAACTGTAAGCCTGTTTCTCTAGATCTTATTTTCTGCTTCTTGATGTTAAAGAGGTTTTAGCAAAGCCCTCTCTCTTTTCTGGGTTGGTTCTTTGTTGATTTGATTGAGGTTTTTAAGACATCTGAGTATCTTAACTCTTGTAAGCATGCACTCTCTCAGTCAGGAATCAATGTTTTTGTTACATATGCCTTGCATGGAAATTGGTACAGCTTAAGAAACATAAATCTGGAGCTGGACATGCCATGGGCTGTGTGCATTATTGTTTTACAGTCTGTACTTCTGAATTCTAAAACCATACAGCAAGCAAACTGTCCTAGGTGAATGGAATGCCTGTCACATACTTCCCTCCCTGACACTGCCCTTCCCAAATGTCCTGATATCCCAGGAAAAGTACTTAATGGAAAGGTAGAAAATATCTTCAAACGTTTGAAATCTGGTCTGCTTTATGCCAGTGGTGACTGCTAGGAGAGTCTGGGAGAATCTGCTGGTGATTATAAAGAAAAATATCTAAATTCTTAAAGCAAGTGGCAGCTTTATAGGATTACAGTGGTACATATCTGGATTCAGACACAAGTGAAGAAATCTAGTGTCAAACTGTCACAACAAAAAACACATCCACCACTTTTGACATCCTCCACCCCCCATCTGTGGATGATACTAGTAAAGTGCATTCTTAACATTGTGAGCTGATGTATAAATAAAAATACACGTGTTCATTATGAGTATAAATATATTTTAAAAGTGTGCCCTTACCTGTGTACCCTTTGAAAATGGGACTTAGTTATTTTCCCTTTGTTCTGTCTAGTGTCTTGCAGCCTCTGATGATGACGAGCGTTTTACACAGACCATGCAAGTTGTTGGGTGTTGATGTCCTTAGGTGATTGCGTTAATCTCTAAAGGCTCTTGATTGTGAACCCTCTCTGCAGGAAAAGGAAGGTGATGTATCAGATTACAGGAGAGAGGTCTTATCTGGCTCCTCTAGCCTTTTACCTTAGGAGGCCTGGATTTACCAGGACTTGAGGAGATGAAGCTTTCTGGAGAGCCTGCCCTACTAACTGCAACTTGTCTGTATGTTAAAGGGAATGTGTGAGAAACTTCTATCTATAAACCTACAAGAAAATACTGCTGGATTTGCAGCTCTGAAAATACAACTCTTCATTCTATTTCAGTTGCCTCCTACATTGCCAGCACCATGTAAGAAGCAAACACACAACTACTGTTTGGCTCTCTTGTTACCAAAGCAGATTGGACAGGTACCTGTAGCTGCAGGTGCCACACATGGCCAGAACTTTGGCAATGGTCTAGTTTGGCTGCTGCCTGGTACATGTGACTTGTATTTCATGGCAATTAACTCTGGTCTGTCTGGATAGCTATGTTATCCTGCTCAAAATTGCTTGTGTTTTGGAAGTTAAAAACATTGCCTTTGAGTAAAACTCCAACACCAAGCAAATAGATAAAAATACTGGCATGAGCAACAGTTCTGTGCTTTGTTTTGCATGATGAACACAACAGTTAATAACATGCAGTCTTTATAGAGCTAGCAAAAAGTCATTGCTGCTTGAAGAAGCAGGGTGCTGTCAGGTGGCTGATATTGCTCTGGGCAAAGCATGTGCTGGGAGCTCTGTTTTGCATAGGGGCAAGTATCACCTCGCTTTTCAGGTGTTCCTGCTGTGATAAGAGGTCAATCTGCTTTGCTTTGAGCAGAGAATTAGTCCCTTAACCAGGCATACCTGCATGAGCATCAGGATTTACATACATACCCTAACCTGCTGGCCCTGCACTCTGGCACAGACAATCATAGAATGGCTCAGGTTGAAAGGGACCTCAGAAATCATCTACTCCAACTCCTCCTGCCATGGGCAGGGATAGCTCTCAACTAGACTTGGTTGCCTAAATCCTCATCCAGTCTGGCCTTGAACACCACCACAGATGTGGCATCTACAGCCTCCCTGGGCAACCTATTCTAAAGTCTCACCACCCTCATACTGAAGAATAAGATCCAGACTAAACCTCTCTCTCTCTCATCCTAAAACTATTACCCCTGGCCCTGTCTTCTCTTGGCTTGGGTTATATTATGAAAGCTGTAGGAAGACTTTACAGCTGGCTGCTCTATACCTAATTTTGGATAAGCTGTCTGATGTAATTAATATATGTTCTTTTTTTTGTTCTAAGAGGTTTTCCCATTAACAAGAATTTGTTGCAAGATTGCTTCAGTCATTTTCCAAATCTTGTATGGCACAGCATCTGTTCCTGGAATTTCTTATCCTCTGCTCTAGTAATTTGTGGAATTCTCATTGTTTATTGCAGGGAGGAAAAGGCAGTCTTCCTGGACCACCTGCTAGGAGAAGATACAGCTTTTTGTACTGTGAAGGGCTTTGGGGTTTTTTTGTTTCTTTTTTTCTTTTGACATCAACATCAAGAGAACTCTTTATACTAAAGATGTGTTTCTGTTTATCTACTGAACAAAAAAGTGAATTTATTAGTAACAGTAGCTGCTGTCAGTGAGAATGGAGTAGGAGCATGGACTTATTTCAAGGGGCTTAGTAGCATTTTAAAATACAAGAGTTGGGGCTGCTCAGCCTGAAGAAGAAGAGGCTCCAGGGTGACCTTAGAGCTACATTTCAATATCTGAAGGGGACCTACAGGAAGGGCTTGATCTTGAGGTTCCAGTAAATTAAATCCTAGAGGCTTGAAACAGACTTCCTAGAAGTGGAACTTCTGTGGCACCTAATGCCTGATTTGTACTTGCTCTCTTTCAGCTAGTGTTTCAGTGGTGTTTATACTGCATATAGAAACTTAGCCCTTACTCAAAGCTTGGTTTGATCCTTCAGACTGCTGGACTGACTTTTCATTGTCTCTTTATTTTAGAATACAAAACTTCATTTTAGAATAAACCAAACCAGGTTGGAAGAGACCTTCAAGATCATCCTGTCCAGCCCATCAACCAATCCAACCCACCTAAACAACTAACCCATGGCACCAAGCACCCCATCAAGTCTCCTTAGATATGCTGAGCTCTATCAGTTGATTAGGAAATATTTTATGTTCCTTTACCTGCAACTTTAAGGCTCTGTTTTATTCTTTTAGTAAAGCTGCTATAAAGAATATGACTGAAATTAGCCTCGGTGTAGGAATAAGTCCTTCTCTGTGCAGACACTTACTCTGATATGCACTGATGGCTTTGCTGAAAGAAATTACTGCACAGACTTCCCAAGCTTAGTGCTCCTCTGGGGCTCCAGGCAAATTGCTTAGCTTGTCTGTCCTGGTTTCCCAGCTGTGGAGTTGGAGTAATTCATTACTAGTGTCAGTCATAGGAATGTCAAGGGTTAATCTGCTAGGACTACGTAGTGTCTTTAGTGTGTCAGAGCAGTAAGGTATTGTTGTAATTGTGTTATTAATATTGGTTATTTCATTAAAATGTAATTTTCAAGCAATGTTCATGTAGATTAAACTCATTTCATCAATGAACTGGCATCCTTCCAGCAGGATTAACTCGGTTCAGAGTCTAATGGTGAAGCTTAAACCTGTAGATAGCTCTGTAAAGAAACCAGCAAAAGCCTCAAGAAACCTGTGCTTTCTTGCTTTGAATCTAGACCGTGGACATCCACAAGGAGAAGGTGGCTCGCAGAGAGATAGGCATTCTGACCACCAACAAGAACACCTCGAGAACTCACAAAATCATCGCGCCAGCGAACATGGAGCGCCCTGTAAGGTACATTCGAAAGCCTATAGACTACACGGTGCTGGATGATGTTGGCCATGGCGTAAAGGTAAGCATGCCTGGGCACCCGAACGCTGAGAGTGACACAGACCAGGAGCTAGGACTGGGACAGAATGTGGTTGACATTAAAACCTTTGAGCTCATTTGTAGTAGGAAGGATTATGGGTTTGATACGCTGCCATGTACAAACATTTCAGTAATGGACTGGTTGACAGTGAGGGGTTTCTGAGCAATGCTTGCCACAACCCTTGTGACTGTCAGTGTCTGGAAGTAATGGCTCATGATCTTAGGACTTGTCAAAAAAGCCATGACTGACTTCTAAAATTATCACTCCTGCCTCCTCTGATTGTCTCTGCCAGTCCCTTTGCTTCTTTTGTTATTGAGCAAAAATAAGTTACCCGTTATGGGAAAACTGGCTGGTGGGGTGGGCAGTTTGGTTGGGATCTTTAGGAGGGTGGTCAGCTGGTTGGCATTTAAATCGTAGTGGCACTTTGTGTCTCACTCCCTTTGTGCTATTAGGCAGCCTCATTTTTCCTTTTCTCTAAATAAAGCCTTCATAAATGAATGTTTCCCTCCCCTGAAATGGTCATAGATGAAGTGAATTGATACAGCACCCTTTACTCTCTGGACATCATCTTATAAAACAGAGCTTTGGTTTCCCCTAGAGCAGGCCTTGTCTTGAGTGGCATTAAGAAGCTTTTATTCAACACCCATGTATTATCTAAAGCTTGATGGGCTCTGGTCAGTCAGTTGTGCAGCTAGATCAGCCGATCATGTGCCCTTTGAGTCACTGAGCTTTTGAGAAACAGATCTTTTAGAATTACTTGACATGAGAGTGACAGGTACCTCCTGCTTTGTAGTAACCCTCTAGATGGCAAGAGGAGTCTTAATTTCAACACAAGTTAGAAAGCAGCTCCATACCATGACAATTCTAGGCTATGAATTAATGTAGTGAGAACTTTAGACCACTTGCAGTTCTTTGTTTTGCTTGTAGCTAATCCTCTACTACACATGTAACACTGAGGCTTGTTTTGCACTAACAATTTAAGTGAGACTGGATGATGTGCTTTGTGGAGGCCTTTGCTGAAGCCTGAAAAGCATGCTCTGAATTGGTGTGAAATAGAAACAGTTGGGTCAGAGAAACTGCTAATTTTTCAGTACAGTGTCTGCATTTGAGGAGAGAGCTCTCTGAATAGAGAATACAGCAATCCACAGATTTCGTGCCAGGATAGTGGTCTCTGCATTTCAGTGCTCCAGGGATCAAGTGCTATAAAAGACTTCAAAAAAAAAAGAAAAGCAGATTACTATTATGCTCTGCAATTGATGCTTTGCTGAACCAATTGTATTGTGCAGGCTCAAAATGGGGTTCCTGATCCATAGCACCGAAGTCGCTAACGTGTAGCAGTTACGTTTTCCAAGACGATTCCTTTGCTTTTAGCAGTACTGGTCTCTTTATTGATGTGACCCTGTTTGTTTAGGGAGTGGAAATGAGGTGCTGTTTGCCTATTTCAAGGCAGCCTTCATAGAACATTTTATAATAAGGGTTTTTTTTTTAACTGTTAACTGTTTAATGCTCTATTAATCTTAGTCTGGTCAGAGGTAAAATAGCTTCCAGTAATAACCAAAAGAACTAATTACAAGTCAACTACAAATTATATCTTGCTGGGTTTTATTGATTTGTCTTACAACTGTAGAAGGCATGAAACCCTCAGCAGAAAAATGATGCTGGTATTTTCTGTGTGGACTTTTTATGCAAGTGAAATAAGTTGCCAGCTAGGCCTCAGGTATGTAGTTGAAGAGGCTTGTCATGCATTTGACACATTGACCAATGTGGACATTCACTGCTGAGAAGAGTGGGAAGGAAACATACAAGGAAGGAAATGAAAGCTACAGGCTGCTTTATAGGCTATTTCTGCTTCTATTTCATTAAATACTGATCCTAGGAAAAATGTCATTAAAATATGCAGTATATTTTAAGGGCTCCTCTCGATTTGGTTTATATAAGAAATGTAAATAAAAATACTGTCTCAGATTTAAAAGGAAAAAAGAGAAAAAAGGAAGATGGGCAGTCCTCAGAGTGAATACTGCTTTCCCCTGTACATCTGCCATCTGAGCAAATGTAGAAATGTCTCCATGTATACTCACAGCTGATTTACTTTGTGTCTCTAATGCACGTCATGGCTGTGCAGAGGGGATGGAAAAGCAGATGCCTGTGCTCGTGCCATGGAGAAGGGCTCTGCATGCTGCTTCTGCCTCACATGCATGCTGCAATTTTTGTAGGGGCAGGTGTTGAGAGTGGGTGACACTAATGGTAAGCAGCTGCCCTGTATAGCAGATTTCCACCTCTCTGGAAGGCAGTGCTCTTTCTTCCTCCAGCAGCAGCTTGGTATAAAAGCTTTCGTTGAGCACCCTGGGATCACAGAGGTGTTTTCTGCTTCTGCCTGAAAACTCTGTGGCAGCTCCAAGCTATCCCATATGGACCTTTCCTTTGCAGGGGCAGATACAGAGCCTCCAAAAGGAGTAAAACTGCCTTTAAAAAAAATTATCACTTATACATATATATACACACACACACACACACACACTATATGTAAATACATGCCTATGAAGCCAAGGCTAACAGCAGTCAGAATCAGGGTGGCTTTTAAAGTTGCTTTGCTATGAGAAAGCTTTCCCTTGCAACACAAATATTATGTGTAGATGGCTCCAAGAAACACACAGGCAAGCATTTTTGCCGGTCTGTTAAGTAGTTGCTCATCTGCCACCCTCTGGGGATAGGGGAATGTAGCTGAAGTCATCCTTGGTAAATAAGAGTAACTGTCACGATGTGGGAGCCTACCTTCCTGTGTAGAGCTTGGTTTAAAATTATTAGGCAGAGGCTACTTGGACATTTCCTTCCTTCTCTTCCCCTTCTTTTGTGCAAGGGAAAAAAAAAGAGTAGTGTGCCAGCAAATAAATAGGTCAAATACAATTACTCATACAGAAAATCCTCAGTTTAAGAGGGGGGAGAAGGAGGAGGAAGCTTGGAAACTGCCTTAGAAGCCTAGAAGTTCGTCTTTGAATTTATTACAATCTTCTTTTTTTTTTTCAAATAGAAGGCAGGTAGAATTGCAGCAATTTGTATAATGGCATCTAAGTGGGGAAATTGAAATGATGCCTTATGGTTAAGTGAGATAAAATGTTGAATACATGCTAAATTGAAATGCTTAATAGCTGTAATTGGATCAAGTTTGGGTTTGTAGAACTATCAGATCCATAAACCAAGCTTGAATTGTAGATGAAGACTGATCACTTTCCCAGTTTTGTCACCATCAAGCACTTGCATTTCAGTCCATTAGAACTGTAAGAATCTCTCCAGCCCAGGAAGTCAAACAGGAGTTAAGCATTCAGGAATATTTCTCAAGCGAGTGGAAGTTGGAAGGACTCCCTTAAAGGAAGGGATTGGGCCAAAGCTTGCCAAATGCTAAGCTTAGAGATGGGAGCCTTGCTCTCACCCTTGTGATACTTCTCAGCCTGCCCTACTTCCCTGCAGTCCTCGTGCTCACATCTGTGCTGGTGCAAAACCAAAGTGCAGATGCGATGCTGATGTGAGGGTGGAAGGCTACCTAATTGTGTCTGCTTCTCCTTTAGGATAAGACCTTTTCTGTGATAGCCACTTGAGTATTAACCTCTAAATAATTCACTGCAATAAAAACAAAGGCAGGCGTCCTGAACCTGAGCCTTTGCTGCCTTTGTCCCTGTATTAGCCTCTGTCAGACACTCATGCTTCAAAGGATGTCATGTTGCCAATTTCATTAATGTCACATCATCCCTCTGGGGTCATGGCCAAACAGTAAATATTGCTGTAGGGTAAAGAGCCCTTCTCTGGGGGGGAAAAGGAACTCTTCCTGTTGCCAGCTGTAATGACTGTTGGGACTGTTGTCACTGTAGATTTCATTGGGCACTTGCCACTGGAAATTCAGAAGTGTTTGGTGTCAGCTGATACAACGTAGGTTTCAAACCTTTCTGCTTACAAAGAAAACTTGAAACTGTGAGGTCTCTTTATTTTCTGCTTTTCATTTCATTCATTTATTTTCCTTTGACTTCCCTGTGGCTAAATTTAAAGCTAGCAATGCAAAAGAATTCAAAAAGCTGGAAGTATTCAAAGGCAGGAGTCCAGGTATCTTTCTCTGAGCAAGACTCTGAACTTAAGTTAGTCTGTCATCCAGCAGCAGAGTTGTTGGGGTTTTTTTTTTAGGCTAATAAAAATATGTAAAAAGATTTTAAGATCAAATGTGACCTGCAAATTTTTGCCTGCTTGTTTTGGAAACAACAGTAAAAAGGAGATAGAAGTCATTCTAACAAGTTACATCTGGTAACTGTTAACAGGAGATGATGTAATTACTAGGCTGTAAATAACACCTGGGAGAGTATATAGTTAAAGGTGAAATTGCACTGAAGCTCTCTTCACTCACATCACACTATTATCACTTCACTTCACACTATTAGAGTGTTGAGTTTGCCAGAGCTTGCTATTAATGCAGATTAGACTGGCACAGGTTTTTAAACCTTTATTTCCACTCATCAGCATTTATATAGGACAGTCTTTATTGATGGTTTTCAGTGCTCCTAGGTCTGTCAGCATATAGAGTGAGACCAGCCCTTTAAATTCAGGAGCTGGAGAAATAGTGAATGACATAGACCAGGGGAGGTACAACCTACTTGCACAGAGATGTGAAGTTTCTGCCGCCTGAGACGACTGAAATGTGCAGGAGAAACCTGCTGGACCTCAGTGTGATGAGGATTTTGCTCCTCTCTGCAGACCTGGCCTCTCATATTTCTGTGCTTATAGATATATTTGCTCACACCAAGAAGTTGTGTGCAACGTCCACAGCACTCATTTTCCAAACACAGCTTGGAAACACTAATTCCCTGAGTCATGATTAATGTTCCCCCATGAGTTGTTACTTGGCATGGAAACTATGAGAAACAGATAGATGGCTGTCTCCTGACACCAGCCAGCAGAGTCCCTCAAATATTTGGACATCCTTTGGCTATCAATAGATACTCCTGGTGGCCTCACGCACTACCCATTCTTGGTCCTGTCCCCTTGGCCTCAGTTACAAGAAACCTGAAGCACTGTCTTTTTTTTCAGCAGGTATTTTCAGACTATTTAGACTGCTAGAACTGGGTGTGCTGGAACTGGCTGTGCTGGAATTGCCAAAATAACTTGTCTTAAGCAAGTAAACCTCTTACTTAGAGTCAACACTCAACTGTCCCAAAGCATTGCTAGTCCTTTCTTAGTCCAGGTGCTCTGAATTCCTGGCACCATTTACAGAAGCAGCCTCACTTTTGACTTTGCTGGAGGCCCTCATGGCTGTTGCAGACCCCTCTTTTGCCTGTGGCTTCAGCTGCATTACTCCTTTCCAGCCTGCTGCTGTCTCAATCCCTGGCCAAGCTGCTCTCCCACACTGCAAAACTCTCCGGATGTGTCACTGCCCTAGCTGTGATCTTTTGGAAGTGCAGTGAGGTTGACTCCTGTTTCTTGAGCCTGAGACTGTGGTTTCTTTCTCTTAATTTTGTGACAGCCCTTAAAACTTTGTTCAGGACTGCCATGTGCTTGATGGACTTTCCCTGGAAAGGCAAATTTGTTCTGCTTCCTTCTCAAAAACATCTCTCTGCTATGATGCTTGCAACAAACCTCAATCAATACTGCTGCTTACCATGTCTCTTGGAACATCCTGATCTGTTTCTTTGCCTTGGCATCACGAGCATCTCCAGCAAGCCCACAGGCTGTGGTTTTGTTCTCATGTGTGTGCCATCCAGGACTCTGGTATTTGGCTGAAAACTGTCTCCTGTGCGTGCAGTAATGCTAGTGTGGGGAGAAGGGACTCCTGCTTCATTACAGCTTCTGCAGGAGTTCTCTGTGCTGCTCTTCATTTGACTAAGCCCTTTTCCTTTTGCACCTCCTATCATTTTATAGATCCTTCTCAGAACAGTCTATTCCCTCACCAAGCTGTGAACCTTATGCATGCTGCTGCTTCTCTTCCTCATGTGCTGCATTTCCTTCCTTCCTGACTCTGACCTTCTTGCTTATCAGGCGGTTGGTGATGGTTGTGTTCTGCCAACTGAGAGAGGCATTTGTAGGGGGGTGCTTAACCATGTGCCTTTTGGTTTTCTGCTGGCTTTGTATCCCCAGTTTTTCTTAAAATCATGAGTCTGGACCCTGCTGCCTAGGCTGCTCCCAGTTCAAAGCAATTTTAATTGCTTAGAAAGCACTCCATTTGGGTTTCAGACCATGAAATGCAGCAAGGTCGACCTCATACACTTAACCAATAAATACAAGAAAATGCGTCCTCCTAATTAATTAGCTTATTAACCATGATTAAATAGCCATATGGTTCATCTTGCTTGAATTAATTTACTTACCTCCCTTATTTCTGTCTTTTGGATCAGGAGTTCGTCTCCCATAAGAATCCCTGTTCTTTTTGTGTTCTTCCCTTCTGTGTTTTCTTGCCCATGACTCCTGTTTACATTGGTAGCAGCAAAGAGGACATGTGCAAAGCTTTTTACTTCTAGAAATCAATATGCCAACAGTTCCTAATTCTTCCCAATAGTGTGTGTACCTGTCTCTCTGTTGTTTTACTGTAACAAGAGAGATGAGGCTCACCTGATGCAGTGGTAGAGACTGGAATCGAGGTCAGGAGCTGTAGGACTTGAGATACATGCTCAGTGTGTTAAAAACAGCAGAAGGGCTCGAGAAGATGAGGATTACTGAATCACTGCTAGCTGGTGACATTCATGTTGCGACTGCAGCGGAGGCAGAAGGTAGCGGTGATTGAGGAGGAGGTGGAAAAGCTCGCCATAAGTGCTGAGTGACACTGCATACGGAAGGAGGGAGAGGAAGCTTCTGGTTTGATGGTTTTTGAGGCAGGCAAATTTAGTAGTAGAGGCTGCGTAAGGAACCTTTTAATCCTATACAAGGTTTCTCTCTGTGGCTGCTGGGAACGGATGGGACCGAGTGTGTCACTTCTTAGTCTCTTCTAACAAATTCTTTGTGTTATGCCATTGCCCTTGGCAACTGGTGAAGTAAGGGGAAGGGTCACATATTCCCAAGAGAGAGGAAGGCCAATTTCAGTGCTAAAAGCCTGTGTTCAAAATATAATGCTTGAGAATCTACCCTGGCAGCCTGGAAACTGAGCCTTCGTGTTTAGCCATGAAATGAGTATGTGGGGACAGAAGTGGTTTAAATGCCTTACTTCTGCCACTGCTGCTGAACTTCTGCCCAGTCTGGGAGGGAATGGGATGACCTTCAGGTTATTTACCACAGCTAAACTTTTCATTTGAGTTTTGGAGCAGCTTTTGTGTTTCTGTTCTTGTAAGACGAATCGCTTAAGGGCAGCGGTTTCAACCTCTTTTGATTTGTAAGCCCCAGCTGTTCCTCAGTGGTTTTTGCAGACCCTGTCAGAAATAGCACATAGGCACTTTGCTTTGTAGCATCTTTTAACCAGTTTGTTTTTCTGAGTTCATGGATGCCTTGAAACTGATCTGTGTTTCTTGGAGGAGGAGATGAAGATGCAAACTGCACTTGGAAAAGTAGTTCATTGAGAGGCTTCTTCTGGAAGTGATGGTTTATTTCCAGACCAAACACTGGGATTACTTTATGTTTGGGGATTTTGTGTTTGCTACTTTTTATTTAATTGGTGAAATCAAACTTTTTCTCCATTCAGAAACAGGGGTCCCCATTGTGGTGTCTCCATCTCTGTCCCCCATGTCATTGTGTGTCCTGTAGTGCCACAGAAGAAACTTAAGAGAACTGAATTTGAACATTCTTAAAATTTTAGATTGGTTTTCCTTATGAGGCCATATTTTCATATATATTTAGTTAGTTAGTTTCATTTATGTATATGTATGTGCATCTGTATTTTTTTCTTCCCTCTGCAGTGACAGAAGCTGTAAAAATGATATAGTCAGGTCATATAATGACTTGATTCTAAAAGCTGAAATTTCAAAATAACCATCATTATAGCTCTGCCAACACAGTTCTGAGCAGCCAGTGCTGTGCTCTGCCTTGAATCAGGTTTCAATCAATAACCCAGAGGTGAAAGGCACTGCCTCTCATCCTGGTTGAGAACTCCTTGCTTTATTTACCTTCCAGCACACCAGCTAGGATTTCTTCAAAACACAAGGAGGTTAAGTGTCAAAGCAACAGGCAAGTCTGTTCTGTGCCATACAGCTCGAACTGTGGGTTTGTCAGCCAGCTCTGAGGTGCACATTGCCATTGAAATAGCACTGATTTGGGTTTGGACTTGAATGGTCAGCAAAGGGATTTTCAACCCTTTGCTGCCTGTGGGGAGTCTGGCAAACGGACCAAGCAAAGCTTTGCTAAACTTCATTCTGACACAAGTATTTGTCCTGTGGTCACTCAGACAAGGAGCTTTAAATGACTGAGACAGGAAAAATCTCTGTTAGTGTACTGGGATGGAACTGAGTAACAGTAGACACAAATGACTTTAAAAAAAATGTGATTATCTGTAGTTTAACCTGTCCTATCAGTTGTGATGGATCTGCCATTAATTTCTACCTTTTTCCCCCCTTTTTTGCCAACGTTAAGTGGCTAAAAGCCAAGGTAAGAAGTGTTATTTCTCCTTTGACCCACAGTGCCTCATGTGACTGATAGTAGAGGCTGCAGAGCCATTAAAACTGAAAACTAGCACTCTCTTATGCTCTCCTCTGCTTTCCATAGGATATTTAGATTAAACATGCTATACTTGACTTTTTTTTGTTTTCATTTACAGCGTCAGTATATCTGCAATACATTGACACCTGCATTTAGCCATAGAGACATTAATTCCTCTAACACGTTTAGTGCTTTGCTCTGAATTTAGTAGATGCCTTGATTCCCTTCACTTACATTTTATTTATTTATTTATTCATTTATTTATTCATTTATTTATTTATTGGTGGGAGACTTCCCAGACAACCTGAATGACTCTGCTAGTCAAATAGCAGGGAAAGCGAGAAATTAAGGGCCCGTGCTGACCGTATTGTGCTGTCAGTGTTAAACTTTGATTGAAATTATTAACACCCCCCCCCCCCAGTGGAGATGAACATAAATGTGGCTTCCCATTAAAGAGGATATAAGAGATTTGTACATGAACCTGTCAATTGCCTACCCCTCTGATGTCTGCTGTAAATTAATAGCACAAAAAAAAAAGAACATTAAGCTTGTGTTTAGACTCTGTATTTGCTGGTGTCTGTCTTGCGTGTAGTTGGAAACTTGCTGTTTGACAGCTGTCTGGGAATTCTCACTTTGTATTCTTACACTCAAAAAAAAGAAAAAAAAAATAAAGCTGTCAATAATAGAGCTGCTCTGTTATAAAAATAAAACCACGTTTTCCCTTATTTCAGCATGGAAATAACCAGCCTGCAAGAACTGGCACCTTGTCAAGAACAAATCCGCCTACACAAAAACCACCGAGTCCTCCCATGTCAGGCCGGGGAACTCTGGGGTAAGCAAGGAGGCTGCTTGGGTCCTGTCTGTGTAATAGCAGGTTTTAATTGTGCCGGTTTTGGTGTTCTTTAAATACATGGATGGATGGAAACAGATTGCTTTGAGCAAAGAAACAATTATCTCTTCAGTAACAACCCTTTCGGCTGCATTGATTTTTGTTTTCCTGATGATCTTTTGAAAGAATGTTATTTCATGGAGGAAGGATTTGTCACCGATACAGGTGAATGAGGAGGCTGTTGTTACCTCTGATTTTTGGGGAGAAATCCTTAGTGACACAAAAGAATAGCAATTGTAACTCCAGTGAGGGAAAGAGGGTGTTAAAGTTTATCTACTTATTCCTTAATATTCTAGGAGATAGGAAATGGCTGTTGGTGCCATATTTGTTGTGTTACTGAAGCAAAATTTGTGCATTGTGAACATATTGGCAGCACTGATTCTCAGAGGCTTAGGCATTTTTGGTTTTATGCTGAAATGAGGAAGGATTTTGCTATTCTCAAGTCCCACTGTGACAAGAGTTCCCTGCCGTTGCCTCGTATTTTGCTGCTATGGACCTGTGGGGAGTGAAATCTGCTTATCTTGGTGTGCCAGCAAGTAGTTGTTGCTAGAGACCAAAACATTAATACTTGAGAAGCTCAGAGCACGTGCCATATGGTTTTGTCTGTGCAACATCTGCCAAAAGGCGTCCTAAACAAGACTTCCTACATATTTGTTGCTCTGCTTTATGTTCTGAGGGGCTGAGGCACTGTAAGGTGGCAGGCATGGTTGTGTTGGATTCAGATATGTTTATCTGGATGAGGTGGGGAGATGGAAAAATAAGGAACAATGACACACAACAGGATGGGGACCAGGAGCAGCAGTGAAGGAAAATCAGAAGCAGCAACTCCCTTTGTCAATGACTTCAGTGATTTTTAATTCTGACTTGATGCATGGCTGCTTCAGGATGGCAGCGTTTGCTGTGTATTGTGCAAAGAAATCACCCCAGAGGTTTCCTCAGCATGTTTTGTGAAAATTCCCATTGCTCAAGGGCACACAATCAGTATTCCAATTGTCTCTCTTATCCCAGCTGAGAGAGAGTTGTTTATCAGCCCTGGGAAGCTGGGTTGTGTTTTCATGTCCTCCTGGACGTTTGCTGGTGTACGAACAGCATGGATGTGCTAGTGAGCTGCCTCTCTAATGCTCCCCCCTGAACAAGCCAGAGCTGTTTGGTTGCCTTAGCTGATGCCTGATAAGGATTAATCAGCTGAATGTCATTTCCAGATGAGCCTGACAAGAGGCAGCAGTTGGCTGAGGGGGAGGAATAGTGTGGGTTCCTAACAGAGATTTCTATCTGCCCTTCTTGTTCAGGAAGTACAGCTCTTGTCTTCAGCAGCCGTGTTCTGCCAAAGCATGAAATATCAGAGGCATGACTCTTTCCCTAATCTATGCAGAAAAAATTGCTAGAAACCACAAAGATACTACTCCTCTCCCTTTGATCCAGAAAACAGAGATAAGCATGTAAAATTAGAATGAGCTTGGCCTTTTTCACTTTGGCCTTTAAATATGAACTGCCTGTTGTGCAGCTTGTTCCTTCCAGGAGGGACTATCTAAAGGAGTATGGTGAGGAGGGAGTCCTGCACAGGCTGAAAAGGGAAAGGGTTAGGGTTAGCAGAGGTCTTCTTGCTGGGCCAGGTATAAGCTATGGAAAGCCTTAGATGCTCAGACTAGAACTACCTCAGGGCAACAGTGGATTGCTGGGGCTGAATGGAGGGTGTAGTTGCAGTTGTGCCCTGAGGGTCCTGGGCAACAGCAAGGCTTTGGACTCCCTGTAGGTCTCCCTGGTGGTCATGGGCATCAGCATTGCACTGAAGCATTGGGGAGTGCAGTGAGGTGGGGAGCGCTGGACAGTGTCAGGACGGAGTGTTTTCCTCTTCAAAGACTGGCAGAAAAGCTGAGGGAAGGATTGAACTGGAGTGATACAAAGAAACTGGGTTTGGCTTCTCTGATGCTTAGGAGTTTGAGTGTTTTAGTGAAGCCAAGAAGAACAAAGGAGAAACTGAGGCATGGCTGAACCTGAGGATGTAGTGGGTGGCTGCATTTGACAGTACTTGTAAATTGTACAAAACAAGTAGTACTAGAGAGCTGAGCAGTAGTTCCTATTGGCAGTGCATTGCAAGGTAGAATACTTGAGGCATTGATTTTTCAAGGTTGGAAGCATATGTAAAGTCTTCCCTGCTGTTAGAATTTTGTCTGGCAATGTTTAGAGCTCTCTCTCTTACAACTGCAATATGAAGTTTATTTATTTTTTCCCACGACTGAGCTCTTTTGGCAGATCCATAGGTGGTGGCAGCCTGCATATTAAAGTCATCTGGAGTTCTTTGTATAGACAAACTCATTTACAAACACCACAGAGCATGCAAACAATGATGGGATTTCCATTTTTCTCCTGGAGAGGTTGTAATGAGAGAATGTTACAGTTACGTCCTCTCTTGTAAAGAGGAGGTCAGTCAGTTCTTAAAACACTAGGAAGCCATGTAGTTTACCAGCTCAGTTACAACCAGTGACAGGACAAATGATTGAATGCCAGGAGTTTAGTATGCTTGGGTTTGTTTAGCTGGTGTATTGCCAAACTCCACGTCTTGCAAGGGATCGCTTGGTTGCTAGCGAAAACTAAAGAGCTCTGCAGTTTAGGACAATACATGCACTGTTCTTAAGGCAGTGATGTGTGTGGTAAATAGATCTCAGAAGATCCATCTTATATTTCTGACCTGATGCAATCTGCTAGGTGACCCTGGAAGCCACTGGGCTTCACTTTGGCTGCAAAATGGAGATAATGAAGCTCATCTGTGAGGCTTAAGTGATCACTTAAGTGATCTGAGATGGCTTGGTTGCAGTGTGAAACAATGCTACTAGAAAGAGTGCTGGTGATGTGTGACTTGTCCTCTGAACCTTTCAGCCTTGCTCCTGTTTTAAGGAGTAGAATTCTTTTAACTAAGAGTACTTTTGGAAGGCATTTGGAGGGGAGGGGAAACAGTTCAAGGGAAAGCGATTGTCCTGTGCAGGGTGCTGCTGAAATGTAACCCCAGTATGTTATGCAGGAGGAACTGTGGGATGTTTTGGGCTTCAAAGAATGTATTTTGGGTGGTAAATTTAGTTCAGGCTTTTTAAAGCAGTTTGTGTTGTAGGACAACTTGTATGGATCTATCTACATAAGACTGTGTTGGATAGTCGAATGTGACCTGTCTACTGTGCCTGGTGGAATTTGCTTCATGTACTGTAATGTGGATCACTGCAGTGATCTCTCATGAAAACTTCAGGAAACACATAGCTTCAATACTTTATACCTTTGGTCTTCTGATCCTTTATCTTTCTCTCTTCAAATCTTTTTTTTTTTCCCTCTGTTTTTTTCCCTTGAGCAGGCGAAATACTCCTTACAAAACCCTCGAGCCAGTCAAACCACCAACAGTCCCCAATGATTACATGACCAGTCCTGCCAGACTGGGCAGCCAGCACAGTCCAGGAAGGACAGCTTCCTTGAACCAGAGACCAAGAACACACAGGTAGAACTCTCTTCTCACTGTTAACTCTTTCCTGCCTGGCATGCTGATGCTTGCTAAAGTCACCTAAAAATTTTGAATCTTTATGCCTGTTGACTTACTGTTGAAAGGCAAAAGGTGAGCTATTCTACCACCTCTGCGTTAGCAGAACTTCACTGTGTTCTTCATACTTTCTAGAAGCCTCATTATCTAGCAACTTCCATAACCACAGACCTTGTTTTGTATCATCAGTTTGTTTTGTTCTGTGCTAATTGTTTCTCAGGAATAAACAAAACTTCCAAACTTAGGCAGTTGCAAGGTAGGGTAATGAGTCCTAATGGATTTCAGTCTGTATTATTAACCTTAGCCTACAATACACTTAAGCTATTTTTTGTCTCCAAGACCACTAACTGCAAAGGGAAATTTCTGTGGATTAGAAACACTGTGATGAAGATATTCTGCAAGAGCTGGTTGCTTTGTTTGTCTAAAACTTCATGCTCATAATCAATGCTAGCATGATAAAACCTATTCACAGAGCAGGTAATAGTATCAGCCCATTGTTTCAACATGCTTATGGGCTTTGGTGAACAAGTAGTGTGTGTTCTGGGGGAGAAGGGTTCTGAATGTACCTTGCTTGGGAGCTAGTTATTAATGTAACTTTTTTTCCCCTCAATTTGCAAGGCTAGATCTTTCTCTGAGCCTCTTCAGCTTTTTCAGACTGAAGTTTTGAAGTTTTCAGACTGAGTTCAGGTTTTTTTTTCAGTTAGATTTTTTTATTGTAGACTCTAAACTGTAGGGGGAAAAACCCAACACAAAATAATTCAATGTAGTTAGAAATAAGAGTTCAGCTTATTTTTTTTACAGCCTTTATTTAGGTTTTTTTCTTTAGTGTCTTTTTAAACTCAGTAGGCAGTTAATCATGGTAGGTCACTAATGGGGGTTGAGAGAATATTTTGGACACAGTTGGTCATGAAATGCTGTCAGAACAAAACAACTTCCAAATCTGGCTGCAGCAAAAAATCTTGTTAATCTGTTTAGCTGGCTACTGTGAATGCTCCCTCCTCTTGTCTCACAAGGTTGTCTTTTATGTAGACTGCAGTTAGAAATTCAGCTGCAACCATGGTGACAAGATCAAGGTCTTCAGCAGACAGAACACTAATTTTGAAGGAATTATCTTGGCTTCCATTTCACATCACTGATTTGCTTTGTTGTAACACTGTTATTTTCATAAGATACATTTGAATGGTTTGTGCTTGACTCTTGACAGCACTGATTTGTGGCTACCCAGGAGTGGTAAATAGACTATAACCTTACTCAGGACTCTTTAATTAACATGGATGGGTTAAAGTAGTGTTTTGGCTTCAAAACATCTTGACTACTTAATTCTTTATGTTATCCATTTAATCCATGTAAATTCAAGCCTTGGCCTGAGGAGTGCTTTTGGATGAGAATAAGGATGGATTCTGCCTGAATCTTGATTCTTTGTCAGCTCCCTCAATGGAAGGAAGCGTTAAGGCCTCCAGAGGGACGTGTAGAAATGTTAGCCAGTAGTTCACTAGAAGCATGTGCTTCAAAAATCTATTGCTGGCCTTTAATGTGTCTCTCATGTAATGGTACATGGACCAATTGTTACCTGAGTGTACTTTTACCTTTCAGACTGTCTTAAAAATGAACTTCTCATACACAACAAGTGTGTGCATGGCTTGGGGAAGTGTGTTAAATACATAGGAAGTTATCCATACCATTCCCCACACCACACCTCATTTAGTTTATTGTGGCTTTCTCAGTTTAAAAGTTTTCAGTCCAAACAAATGTTCCTTCAACTGACAGTATAAATAATTATTTACAGTTTAGGCATGAACTCTTCCCAGCCCCACGTTATTACTTTGAATTAGAATAGAATAGAATTAACCAGGTTGGAAAATACCTTCGAGATCATTGAGTCTAACCTATCATCCAACACTATGTAATCAGCTAAACCATGGCACCAAGTGCCCCATCCAGTCTCTTCTTAAACACCTCCAGTGATGGTGACTCCACCACCTCCCTGGGCAGCCCATTCCAATGGCCAATCACTCTATGAAGAACTTCCTAACATCCAGCCTAAACCTCCCCTGGTGCAGCCTGAGACTGTGTCCTCTTGTTCTGTTGGTGGTTGCCTGGGAGAAGAGACCAACCCCCCACTTGGCTACAGCCTCCCTTCAAGTAGTTGTAGACAGCAGTAAGGTCTCCCCTGAGCCTCCTCTTCTCCAGGCTAAGCAACCCCAGCTCCCTCAGCCTCTCCTCACAGGGCTTTTGCTCCAAACCCCTCCCCAGCTTTGTTGCCCTTCTCTGGATAAGTTCCAGCAAGTCAACATCTTTCCTAAACTTAGGGGCCCAGAACTGGACACAGTCCTCAAGGTGTGGCCTAACCAGTGCTGAGTACAGGGGCAGAATGACTTCCCTGCTCCTGCTGGCCATGCTGTTCTTGATACACGCCAGGATGCCCTTGGCCTTTTTGGCCACCTGGGCACACTGCTGGCTCATGTTCAGCCTACTGTCAACCAGTACCCCCAGGTCCCTTTCTGCCTGGCCTTGAACTATTCCTGCAGATGTTACTCCATTGCCTAGAGCTGGTATGGCTGCTTACCTTTTTATTTTGTAAAGCATTTAATTAAACACTTTAAGCATAGTGATGTTTATGTTACCAGCTCAGCTAATTCCCTTTATTAGGAGAGTATTGCATCCAGACTTGATTAGCTGTGTGTAATTGTAGGTAGACACAGAGGCATTTTATAGGGGAATTTTCAGCAGTCTCTCTTAGGCTAGCAGAGCTCACACAAGCAGTGTGACTGTTGGGAGGCCCTTGCAGGAGATGCTGTGCTCACCCTTGTGCTCTTACCCCGCAGCGGCAGTAGTGGAGGAAGCGGCAGTCGAGAGAACAGCGGAAGCAGCAGTATTGGCATTCCCATTGCCGTGCCTACACCTTCACCACCAACCATCGGACCAGGTGTGTGGGGCTCCTCCGTGGGACCTTCAGCTGCAGTGTCAGCTGTTGGTGTTTGACTAAATACAATGGGGTAAAAACTCTCCTGAAGCACAATCCTGGTCAGGAGATCTCTTCTGAGTGATGAGGAACATCTAGAGTCTTAATTCTCTACCAAAAGTACTTGCAGAACAATCACTTACAGTGGATGGTTCAAACACTTTTTTACTGGTCCATGTTTTTTTCCAAGATAACCAAGGAGGGGAGGAGGTAGGAGAGATGTGTATCTTTTCAAAGCTTATTTTTAACTGCCTGTCTGCAATTTGGCATTTCTGGCTGCCCTGAGAAGCAGCAGCAGCAATGTACGTGTTTGATTGGAAATGTTGTCTTCTGAAATAGGCTAGCTTCACCATCTGCCAACGATGGTATGTACATGTTCTTCATTAAATAAAAGTCTTTACTGTGCATAGAATGCAGGAGATGACCCACAAAAAGACTGTTAGTGGTAGAATTCAGGCTTATCCATGGGTGTTAATGCTACAGTTACAGGTCTGAAGTTGCTAAACAATGATGGAGCTCATGGAGAGAGCAAAGCTGGTGTACATAAGACAGCTCAGCAATGGAAAAGAACCAGGCAGGATCCCTTTTCACCACTTGTCATCCAAGTTTGACAAGACTTCACTTCCTTATGCACATGTAGGCTTTCCCTTCCTACCTGTTTGTGACCCTGCAGTGGTACAAATAGGCAGGAAATTTTGCTGTTGTCTGGCATCCCATAAAAATCAGTGGGAATAAAGTTCTGCAGGTACAGAGCCTTGTGTGGCATCAGAGCCTGAATTTCACAGTATAACTTAGGTTGGAAAGGACCTCGAGGATCAGTTCACAGAATCACCAAGGTTGGAAGAGACCTCCAAGATCACCAAGTCCAACCCATCACCACAGACCTCATGACTAAACCATGGCACCAGTTGCCAGAAGCTGAGTTTCTGTGATTATTTGGAAAGCCTATCACGTGCACCTCCTTCCTTATTTGTTTGGGTTTTTTGGTTTATGTGGATCTTTTAAAATCTTATTTATTTCTTTTTTTAAAAAAAATAAGTATCTGGCCTAATTGGGAATATAAACTATTTTATTAGCACACATTTCTGTTCCTCCTCCTCCTGGAGCCCCACCAGCACCACCACTGCCACCACCTCTCCCGATGGGCAGTCTGATAGGTGAGACTCGTGTCAGTGCTGCAGTGATCGCAGCCACGCTGCATAATCAATAATCATCTCTTCCTAATGGACTTAGTCAAGGGTGTTTCTCCTTCTCTAGTGGGGTCTACTTGATTTTTTTTAATACAAAAAGTTGCTCTGGGATTAATTTTGTTTGTTTGTTTTTAAACAAATCTAATCTCCACTAATTTCCTGTGGTTAAAGCCTCTGAAGGTACGGGGAAAAGGTTGCCAGTTGCTTGAAATCTCTGTTTGCAATAGAGCAAAGATCCAACTAGCATGGTCTAGAAGAGCTCAACATCAGCTTGACTATTAATATTCAGTCCTATCAATCCTGCAGCTGAAACTAAGCCACAGCAGTTTCACTCTGGATTAAAACTGGTAGCTGCCATGTGGGGTAATTGTGTGGGAGTGAGGTGGCTGAGAAGCAGAAGTGGCTGTCACGGTGGCTTGGGTTTGATTCTGTAACGCTGCAGGCAGCAAATTGCAAGACTTGAGGATGTGAGCTAAGAGCTGTTGAAAAACTGCTTCAAGCGTTGCATACAGCTGTTGGGATGGGATCTAAAAGCAATACTTTTCAAAATAGGCAGGAAAAAATACCCCACCCTTTCCTATCACGGGCTGAGGACAGCATTCATTGATTGTGTCATGAAGCTGACTTTGGAGGCTTTGACCCACGTAACTTTTTGCACTTTCACTTACTGAAGCATTAAGTGAAAGTGGCTTTGGATAGCAGTAGAGCACTGCAAACTTCTGATCCCACACTGTGCATACCTCTGTGTGTGTGTACATTTTGGGATATATATTATATGTTGATGTAAGATATATGCATAGTTACAGAAAAGCACAACACAAGTGACTGCAAAGCCCTTTTTGTATTTAAAAGTTGCCTTGATCCATGTGACCTCACCGTGTGAGATTGGTTAAGTTTGCAATGTGTAACTCTTGCCTCTGCCTGTAGGGAGGCAATCCAAAGGAGAACTTCAGTTGTTTTATTAACCTTGAAGTTTGTGCAGCAAGCATGTGGAAGGTACAAGGTTGCTCATCCCGAAGAAGGAGTGATGTCTTGCTGTCAGCTGGCCCTGGTGATGCTGATTTCTTAGTAAAGATTCCAGCAGTATGAAGGCGCAGCAAGCAAATATGATTGATAAATGTGCCAGGTGTCTGAAGCTTATGACACTGGTGGTACTATTTTGGTAGAGTGTCTTTCTATATCAGACTGGAGACGAGTTCTGCTTCACAATGGGAAAACATTTGTTTTGAGTGGAATGCGGGCTGCTCTTTTGTTTGTTTGGGTTTTTCCCCCCTGTGTGCTTTTTAATAAAGGGCATTGCATGTAGAATAATTGAGATATGCTTGGGACTTGGAAGCTGATTTGATTTTCGAGTCCAATCCAGTCTCTCAAAGCAGTCCCCAGCATTTCTCAAATGCCCTTTATATAACTGTTGGTTTATGGGTGCTTTTCTGTGTTATTGATTATTACAGGGATGTTTGTTTTCTGTTCAGCTCCTCTTACTGGCCTTCAATTACTGGAGACCTGTAATCAAATATTTCCCAGGTTTGGGGCTTTTTTTTTCTGCATTCTGTCCCAAGTGATGCTCTGCTTAAGTCTCTTCCTTGGTTCCTCTGGCTAATACTTTTCAGCTGCTCCGGGCTCAGCTCCTGGTTCCCAGTATGGCACAATGACCAGGCAAATCTCGCGACACAACTCTACCACTTCTTCAGCATCTTCTGGTGGATACAGACGGAACCCTTCTGTGACTGCCCCATTTTCTGCTCAACCTCATGTTAATGGCGGGCCTCTTTATTCTCAAAACTCAAGTAAGCTTCTGAGCTCTGAAATCACCCACTGTTTTGAGCAAAATGATTGTACAAGCATGCATGGCATTTTAATTCATTTATGAAGAGCATCAATCAGATTACTGCTTTCTTTCCCAAAATAGAAGGAAAAACAAACAAGTAAAACCATGTTGGAGTTGTGCAGTGATTGCACTCTATGCAATTACACTGTTTTCCCCTCTGATTTATTTGCTGTTACTCATGACAAGAAATTATTATGATTGCCTGTCTAATTATAGGCACGTTATACTTAACATTTCAGGTGTGCTGAATAAACTAAAACCAGATTTTTTTTGCAGGAGACCTAATATGGTTGTAGTGCAGTCCCTCCACTGCTGGGCTAGTGGCAAGAGAGCACTGTCAGAGCACAGGGCTCGTGTAACAAAATTTTTCCACTGCACAGATCCTCCCTGTCTCTGTCTCTTTCCTAAGTCCTTTCCTGACTCTAAGTTTGTCCTTTGTTCTTAGTTTTGACTTGACTGTTCAAGAGCAGCTCAGTCTCTCTCTTTTTAGCAAACCTCTATTTCCTCAGTAGTAGTAATATAGATGGAGATGAATGAGAGAAGGGATGGAAGCCATAGGCAAGTGAGCAGGTTTTAGTGAGCAGGAGCCCACCTACCTTACAGGGCAAATGAGGTTCGCTGCAAAAGAAGGGTCTAGCTGAACATTGGCAGAAAGCTGTTTCTGTCTGGAAACACCTTCCTTGCTGTTTCCATACATTTTGACCAGCTACACATAGAGAAGTGATAGTTCTCTGATGGATTCCGGTGGTGTTCTTCACTGTGCCAACTCTTCAAACTTCAGAGGGACACTTCCCTTTAAAAAAGAAGTGATGCTTGGGCTGAAGATAATTCTGGACCAGTGATTGCTGATGCTTTAGGAAAGAATGCATAGGAAATGTTGGGGACACTGAGGTGAAGAGTGTTCTCAGTGTTTTACAAGTATGACATTTATCAGAAGCGTTTTTATATGCAGCCACAGTGCCTCTCTTTGTTTTTTACTTCTCCCAGTCCTGATTTTCCTCTCATTTTCTCTCACCCACTCTGGCCCTCCATTTTCCTCCTCACTCTTTTATTTTTTTCCCCACTCCAGATTCATTCACCCTACCAACAGAAACTCCTTCCTGTTTGAACGGTTGGTGAATAAGCAGGACTTTAAAGTTCTGGCAGTAGTTCAGTTCGGTGCTCTGCACACCACCGGTTCTCAACATTTCTATTGCTTCAAAGCAATTTTTTGCTCAAATGCAGGTGCTGTTCCTTAACCCAGCCTCTCTGATGTTTTCAAAATACTGATTGTCAGCATTATTACTGTATTTTTTTTTCCCCCCAACAGTATTTTGATGAATGTGGTTTTCTGCTTTAAGCTGGTTTTCTCTGTTTCTGTAACTGGTGATTTTCAATTATTTTATATTTATTTTTAGTTTAAATTCTGCTGTCTTGACACTGAACCCAGGTCCCCTGTTCCTTATGGTTTTCATGCTAACAATTGCCTTTTTTTTTTTTTCCCCCCTCTTAGATGGTAACTTCAGTTTTGTGAGAAACCTCTTTGTTCTCCTCCTTTTATTGATCGTTTCTTCCATGCAGTTTATTTGGTTATTTGGTTTTTGTAATGAACTAAATGCTCCATTTTTTTTTTTTCCTTTTGTTCATCAAGCATTAATCTTAGTTATGGCTTTATTTAAAACTGTTGCTTACTTGGAAGTGCAGAACCTCTTTCAAATTTGGTTCCAACTGGATTAGCCTGCTCAATTCCCACCTTCACGGGAATTTGTCTGCTTCAAGTGCAGGAGAAATTCCACTGGGGGGGGGGGGGGGGGGCTTGGCTGGGCTTTTTAATCTCCCCTCCCACAACACCCCACTTCATGGGGAAACACCCTGCCAGAGCTGATAACTTGGAATGGCATGATGGCATGGTTGGAGAGGACATGCCTCCTTCCTACCTGCAGAGGGGAGAGCTGAGCATCTCAGCTGTCAGCCCAGCATCTCTGGGCGCTGGTGCCATGTGTGTGCTATCTTATTCCTCACCCAATAGGTGCAAACTTCAGAGAGGACCAACTTGCAAGTGCTTCCTGGGAAGCTCTGAGTGCTGTGTAGTGAGCTGTAGCTGTTGAAGCCTTTGCCAGCCTCTTAGGCTGCTGAGTGCCTATTAACCACAGAGGACTTAATTTAGTATCATAGTATCAGTCAGGGTTGGAAGGGACCACAAGGATCAACTAGTTCCAACCCCCCTGCCAGGGCGCCCCAACCACCTCCCTGGACAACCTCCCTGGACAATTTAAAATAAAGCTCTGTTCTGCTGTAAGCCCATCTGGCTTTCCTACCAACAAGCAACAAGGTGCCTTTTTCTATGCAAGACAAAGCCAGTAAGGCCACCCCAACAGAACAAGACTATAGGAGGTGCTCTCTGTGTGGAGATGAAGCATTGATGCTGCAGTCTTGGTTCCCTTGTACAGTACCTGTTAGGGCTGCTTTGCTGCACTCCTTGTAACTGCTCTGGTCTTGTTTCAGAGGAGTCCTGAATCCTGCAGAACATCACCTCTGCCTCTAGGATTGTGCTTTTAAAAGAGAACTGCTAAGTTTGAGCAATCCTCATTTGGCAGCAAGATGTTTTGTGTGCTCCCCAAGTGAAGCAAGTGCCTTTACCCTTCACGCCCCGGCCCCACCTCCCCACCCTGTGAGCCTCCAGACACAGCCTGCAGTCAGCTTTTCACTCAGCTGAACCCAGGGGCACGCTTTGCTCTTTGGTCCTCTATTGGCTAACCACAAATTCAGCCTTGTTGGAAACACAAGCTTGAAGAAGGTTCTTCCCTGTGCGTGTTCTTGTTGTTCTTGACACGCTGTGTGTTGTGGTCCTCGTTACTGACGGCTGCTTTTGTTTGTTCCCTTTTTTTTTTCCCCCTTCTTTTTTTCTTTTCCTTTTTCCTTTGTCTGTTTGACTTTCCCCAATATGGGGGGTGTGTGTGTGTTGCTACCAGTTTCTATTGCTCCACCCCCTCCCCCTATGCCTCAGTTGACTCCACAGATACCTCTCACAGGCTTCGTGGCCAGGGTGCAGGAAAACAGTAAGTTTGGACAAGCCGAGCTGTTAAAGGGGTAGAGCCTACTTTCTTCTAGCATGCATGGCTGGCAAGTCAGACTCTTATTTTGTTTCCTTTTCCAGAAGCTAATACCATCTTGCATTCTAGTGTCAATATGCTATTGGAGCTGAAGGGCACACTCTTCAATATTTTATAACACATGCATGATTGTTACTGACCCATTTTAAGTTCTGAACTGCAAATTTATTCTAGAAACACAGTGTGAAATGTGGGGCATATGTTTGGTGTGAATATAGAAATGTGTCTTAATTAAAAACATATTAATTTCTTGTTGAATTATCCTGCCTGAGACTTTTGCACCAGAGGTAGTTGGTTTAGTTTGTGTTAGCAAGGCTTGCTTGTGTAGGTTGTCAGAATCTCTGCTGCGTAACCACTGGGTTCAATGCTGCAGCTGCACACTGCAGTCTTACAGTCTGCTGCCCTTACCAAGGAGCTTGGAAGATTCTTCTTCTCTCAGCAGCCTTTCATTCTCCATTTCTGTGTGTTCTTTAGCCAGATTTGCCTCCTGAGCGTGCAGCTTAGCTCTGTCAGGTTTGTGAGGGAAGTGCTTGCTCCTTGGCCAGGCTCTGTGCTGCAGGGTGTTCCACACTGGTAACTCTGCTCTCACCCTCACTGCTTGATTCCTTCCAGGGCAGTGTTACTGCCCCCAGTGCTAGAGCAGCTGTAAAGTTGTGTTCTGTATCTGGGGACGTCTTTACTGCAGGAGGACAGTGCAGTTCTGTAATCACCAGAATGAGGGGACATGAAGGAAGCCTGAAATGCTTTTGAAGTTTCTGGGAACCACAGTGAAGCTTGCTAGGATCTCAGGAGCTGCTGCTGTGTAATAGCTACATATCCCCAGCATGCATTTAGGGCCCCCACCCCTGCCTAGTACTGCTGTTCAGATTCCCATTAGAGCTTTTAATTGGTCATATTCTGGGTATATTCCCCTAGAGGCAGGAGGCTTCTCTCTGGTTCTTACTGGAAAAGGAGGTATTTTGGTGTTGTGGTAGGTAAATAGCAAGAATGATATGCCACAAAACTCTGCTGTGAGCCTTTCCAAAATGCAAAGTGCAGGGGGAATTCTAAAGATGGAGATTACAGAATGCCTTCACTTGCAGATAAACTTGGGAGAACTGACACCTGCTTCTGAATTGCTCTAAGTATTGTCCTTCTGGAGTTAACACAGCCCTTGGGAGAGCGGAGGTGGAAGGGACAGACTGATTCGTGTGTGCCACAGCAAGATGCCAGCTGACTTGTGAATGAGGCTGCAGCAAAACCAGCTGAAGCTTGAAAATATGGTCTTAGGAATGGTTTTCTTTCTTTCAACAGTCCCTTGGGTTTGAAAGTTATATAAGGAGTATGGCTTGGAGCTGCTGCTGCTGCCTCGGTTTGGGGGCAGGGATGTGTGGCAGCCTGTGTGTGTGCTCAGCAGAGCTGCCTGCAGAGGCTGCTCTTGAGGTTTGCCATTGGGTGCTAGACTGTCAGCTGTAGGGGGAGTGGAGCTAGGGAGGGTGGGTAAGGCTTATCTTTTCCTTTTCACAAAGATCTGGGGGTTTGGAAAGCAGCATCCTCTACTCTGTGTGTCTCTTTCAGAGGCGCTCAGAGGCCCTGGGAACTGTGCTCACCTATTCTTTTTCCTGCGCCCTCTGCCCAAACTGTGGCTGTCTTCTTCAGAGAGGTTTTCCAGTGTGTCTGGTGCCCAGGGACAACTGATTGGAGGCAAATTGCTGTCCTGTCACACTCCATCCTTTCACAAGGAGTCTGCTAGTCCCCTTTAAAGATCAGAGATGTGAATACAAGCAAGAGAAGATGCCTCAGCTTGGAGCTGTATAAATACTGGTCCTTCTCCCCTTTTCATTTAGTATGGTGTTCTGTATGCTTTTTTTATGCTTCCTTAGGATAAGTAATTCTCTTGGACAGACTGCCTGGTTTAGGTCTAGAACCAGGAGAAGTCTAGGTTAAAAACCAAGAGGCAGGGAGATACTTCCATGGGCTGGCATTGTCTGATTTTCTGTTCCATTCTCTCCCCTTGTTTCAATGTGAAGTTGAACTGTTTTAAATGTTTCCCATAAAGTGTGCAGTTTCTGCATTGCATCTGAGCTAGGATATGTGTTGGCACTTTCACACTTGCATTTCCTGCCCTCTTTTCTTCTTCTCAAACAAGCAGCTTCATTGTTGAATAAATACAACTTTTTGCATTTCTTAAGGTAAGGAGCTCTCAAAGGCTTGTTTCCACACTAGTTTGTTGGGTTTTTTCCTCCTGGCTGCAGACAGAAATTAAGGGGAGAAACACATTTTGTGAAAGATGTGCCAAAACTCCTGCACAAAACCAATCCATTCATGAACAGTGTGGTCACATGGCTGTGGTGGCTTACTGAAGCCTGCCTATGAGTGCTGTTCAGTAACAGGGGCAAGACGTGGCACTCACTTGGCCAAAGGCTTTGTTAGTCTGCCTCCAAGTGACATAAGTGGCCTCTGTGTGGGACAGGAATCACTGACAGTGTCTTACTGCTGGAGAGAGCTGTGTGCTATAAGCTCAACTGATGAAGTGGAAGAGGAGCTGTGCTTGCAGGTGAAAGCAAGGGGTAGAGAGCAGGCTGGGTGCCAGGGCTGAGGCAGCCTTTGCCCCAGCACTTCCTGCTGACCTCTGCCCCCCTCAGAGTACCAGGTTTGATTTCCACTACACCAGCACAACCAGCGTGACTCAGCTAGGACACAGGAGATATGCTCAAGCCCCTTGTCAGGGGCATTTGGCTAGAGTGCAAAGGTTAGGCACTGCTGGAGTAGTGGCCAGGTGAAAGTAAGGGTAAGAAAGCAAGCAGAAACCCACTTCTAATCTCCTGTGTCATTGTAACTAGCAGCAGCTAAAGCTTCACTCAGTGGTGCTCTTTCCTTGCTGTGCATCTTGGCTCTTATCTCAAAATTACTGTCATGTGCTGGGACTCCATGTTCTGGAGCATGTGCCCAGCCTGATGGCTCCTTGCAGCCAAAGCCTTTCTAGAGCAGTGGCTTTCAGCCTTTGTTTTCAGTGTGCAGACTCCCGCATCTGTTGTAATTAAAGCTGTCTTGCTACGTAACAGAGTTGAGCTCAATTACAGTAGCTTCCTTCCAGAAACTTCTGTCTTGGTAGTGCTTACAGCTAGGTCTGTGTGTAGTGGGTCAGTTTCAAGAAAAGGTTAAGTGACTTGATGTCTGATGACATCTGAGCTGCCTTCCCTCTCCTTTGCTGTCAGCTGCAGTCAACATTACTGAGAACTGATCTGGTAGACTGATTTGAAGAGTGACTTGTACCATAACACCTTTCTCTTTCTCTTTCCCCAAGCAACTTGTAATTGTGCTGATTGCAGAATCTCAGGGTGGGAATTGGGCATTTTGGATTATACACTGAATTCCTTCAGCACTTCTTCCCCAAGAGCAGCAGCTGCCTGTTGTAGTTTTCCATTTATTAACGGAATCCTGGATGTGTGCACACACAGAGGCTAGTCTGCAAGATAAGGATCTGTACACCAGTTTTCTTCTGCAGAAGGATTACTTGGCTGCTCTTACCTGGTTAAACCTCAAACATGAGGCTCCTTTTTTTATGATGCACACCAGATCTTTTGATTCCCTTAATGCTAGCTTTGAGAGAGAAGGCAACCAAGGAAGCAGTGGTCAGAAATAATGATTTTTATAGCCAAAGGATTTGTTACAAAATACTCAAGCTGCTGGCCCAACCCAGAGGCCCGTTGCTGCCTGGCTCAGAGGGTGCCACTCGGAGTCCTCCCATAGCTAACCGCTGCAGCTCGCCCCTCAGCGCATGGGCGTCGGGGCAGGACCTCTCCTGCTGCTGGTGTTGAGCTTTGCCCTGCAGCATGTGCTTTGACTCCTAGCATTTCTACATAGATCTGACCCCTCACTAATAACAAATGTAGCTCTGTGTGTTGTAGCTCTTAATACAAAGGCTCTGTTTCTAATCGGTGCATGGTACTCTAGTGCATGCTGTGTGTGGTGTCCCCCCACCCCTTCTATTTGCAGTGCACAGCCCCAGGTTTGTTTGCATCTCCACACCCTTTTGATTTAAGACAAAAATGATCTCCATTTCTAGTTGCTGATAGCCCGACTCCTCCCCCACCACCGCCTCCCGATGAGATGCCAATGTTTGATGACTCTCCTCCTCCTCCACCACCCCCCCCTGTGGATTATGAGGATGAGGAGGCTGCTGTTGTGCAGTACAGCGATCCCTATGCAGATGGAGATCCTGCCTGGGCACCTAAAAACTACATAGAGAAAGGTAAGAGAAGCGTTGCAACTGCTACTGCAGTAGCAGGGAATGAATGGTATCTGAAGGGGATAGAGGACTTAGCTTGGAGCTTGGGTCTGGTGAATACAGTCCTTGTCCTTGCTAAGTCAAGGCTAAGCCATTCTTCTCCTAGTTTGTCTGTGGCTGCATCCAGTATGGTAACATCTAGTCCTCCTTTGGAAGGATCCTGAAATACCTGTGAGCACTCCAGAATGGTTTCAAATGATCCTTTGTTATCAGAAGCAGATGTACATCAGGTGGCTTTCATCTTTGTCCAGCTGCTGGACTGTGTCTGTAGCTACCTCAGGATTGCTGGGCAGTCATCTAGAAACAGTCCTGCAAGAAGGCCAGAAGGTCCAAGCTCTGCTGATCCCATCAAACTAGATAGCTAGAGTAGATAGCTCCATGGGGTATAGATAGATAGACTCTCAATTATGGAATGTAGTGAGGCTTCCTTGGAGGCTGAGCTCAGCAGGCTGTGAATAGTGCTTGGGTATGAACTCAATAGTAAATGTCTCTCTCCATGAATTATTGAGCTGCTGCTTGCCCGCCTGTAGAGCTGTGTGCTGACAGTGGCTATGCTGCCAACAGCAGTGCTGCAAGATGTCTTAAGACCTGGCTGGTACTCTGCACGTATGAGATGGGGTAGGGTACCTGTGATACCTGTCTTGGCAGGAGCACAGTGCTCTGTCTTCACTCCCAGCTGGACTATATGCAGGATATGCCCATGGAGTGAAAACAACTGATACACCACATCATAATTTGCTAGGCAGTAAGGCATCAGGCTGTGATTTTGTGAAAGGATTGCCACACTCATGGAGCTCTTTACTTCACAATAATCTTCTAAGTGTCCATATGCTTGGCTTTGAGTTGCAGCCAACTGTACCTGTCAGCTGTTGGCCTGAGCACTGTCACCACCCACCTCATGCTGGTAGCTGAAGTTGCAGGAACATTTTCCAGACTTAATGTTCAACAGGGAAATTCATTATGGAAAGTCCCAGGACAGCAAACTAGCCTTTTAAAAACCACTTTACTTCAGAAGATGTTAGTGCTGGTGCTATGAAGGTGACTCTGCCACTCTGCTCTGGTGAGACCTCACCTGTAGTACTGTCTAGCTCTGTGGCCTCCAACACAAAAGGGACATAGACCTGCTGGAGTGGATCCAGAGGAGGCCACCAAGATGATCAGAGGGCTGGAGCACCTCTCCTATGAAGACAGGCTGGAAGAATTGGGGCTGTTCAGCTCAGAGAAAAGGCTCTGGGGTAGTTTAGAAGGGCCTGTGGTGGATAGGACAAGGGGCAATGGTTTGAAACTGGAGCAGGGGAGATTCAGATTGGATATAAGGAAGAAGTTCTTTGCAATGAGTAGAACAGGTTGTCCAGGGATGCGGTTGAGGCTCTGTCCCTGGAGACATCCAAAATCAGACTCGATATGTCCCTGGGCAGCCTGATCTAGTTGGAGGTGTCCCTGCTGCCTGCCAGGAGGTTGGACCAGATGAGCTTTGAGGGACCCTTCCAACCCAGTGCCGCCTGTGACTCTCTCAACGTGTCCCTGTTGCCTCCACAGTTGTTGCCATCTATGACTACACAAAGGACAAAGACGATGAGCTGTCGTTCATGGAGGGTGCAATCATCTACGTGATCAAGAAGAACGATGACGGCTGGTATGAAGGAGTTTGCAATCGAGTAACTGGCTTGTTTCCTGGGAATTATGTTGAATCAATCATGCACTATGCTGATTAAAACCTTTTGCTTTTCAACGTTGGGTCTTGTATTCAGTCATGCCATGATTATTTACAAGGGGTAACTAAAAGCTAACAGAATTGTCTTAATCTCCTTTCACGAGGAACGTGCCCATTCCTTCAGGCCACGCTGCCCCCCAGGGTATGATGGGAGGCCCATCTCCGAGCCCCTGGAGGCAGCGCGTCTGACCTGATGGCAATTTGTAAAACAAGCAGCTGTCTGTAACTGGTTATACTTATTTACTTATGCATTGTTAATTTCATGACCAGCCTAAAAAAAAATATTCTGGGGGGGAAGTAGGGTAATAATATTTAATGAACCATGATCAGATTGTGCCATTCCATTTCTTTTCTTTCCAGTGCAGCATGGTAACTAACACTACGTTAGACTAACACATTAAAACCTGGATGAGAAGTTTTAATGTTAGTGCTGGTCATAATTCCTTTTATTTTGGTTGGTTTTGTTTTTTTAGACTCTCTGCTCATTCTTGGAACTATATTTGTTTAAAGCATGCATACAAAACTTATGTATTGAAATATACTTTTTTTTTGGTTGGTTTTTTGTTTTGTTTTGTTGGTTTTTTTTTAAATCCAAGATGCTTCCAATTGTTGTAATCTTTACCTGGAGTATTCTCACTAAAGTCTATTACAAATGAAGTTGTTTTTTTTGGGTCTAAGGTGTCCATGTGAATCAAAAAAAAAAAGAAGAAAAGGTTAAAAAAAAAAAAACAAACTAAGGGTGGTCTTCTGTATGTGTAATTTGTACCTGAGTTTTTTTAATGAGTAAATTTACATTATGACTTTTTTCCATTCATAAATATATAAGTGAACCAAAGGTCTTGTCCAGTACTTTGTTGGTTGGCTTGGCACAGAAGGTGGGAATGCTAAAAGGCAGCAGAAGAATGGCTTTGTTATCCCAGGCACGCTGTACTGAAAAGCGAATGTTTGTGTACGTGACTTTATCACCCACAGAGGGCAAATAAATTGGCTCTGAAACCTAAATGAGACACATTCATACACACTCTTCAAAGTCCTCTTCTTCCAAAAGCAGTTTCAGCAAGCATTCTGGGTTGTACCTAGTTCTCTAGCTGCAGTGAGTTGACCATCACCTGCACCTGCCCTTTCTCGGGGTACACTGTCTGTTGTTCCCACCTGAGCAGGGACAGCAGGATCTGATCTCAGCTACAACCAAGGGGGAACAAACAGGACAGGAACGTGGCCAGTGTTAGATCACAGGCAGAGATAGGTGGAGGTGTTGTCCTTCCCCGTGCTACAACTTCTGTGGCTTAAATAATCTGAAAAGGAAGGGGGCAGTTACTGTAAGAGGAATGTGTCTGGGATTTCAAAGCAGGCCTCCAGGAAGGTACTGGCCTGGAAGGGGATGGAGATGAAGCTTTGAGTGGCTCTTCAATCATTCATTTCTAGCATGAGTTAGAAACACTGAGCCTTTCATTTTCTGAACAGGATACCGAATCGGAGCTGGCTACAGTTAACTGCTGGAAGTTAGCAAACAACAGCACACCTGCATTTCCTTATCACAGTATCACTAAGGTTGGAAGAGACCTCGAGGATCATCGAGTCCAACCTGTCACCACAGAACTCATGACTAGACCATGGCACCAAGTGCCACGTCCAATCCCCTCTTGAACCCCTCCAGGGATGGTGACTCCACCACCTCCCTGGGCAGCCCATTCCAATGCCTAACTCACTTGGTGAAGAACTTCCTCCTCACCTCAAGTCTAAACCTCCCTTGGCGCAGCTTGAGACTGTGTCCCCTTGTTCTGGTGCTGGTTGCCTGGGAGAAGAGACCAACCCCTTCCCGGCTACAACCACCTTTCAGGTAGTTGTAGAGGGCAATGAGGTCACCCCTGAGCCTCCTCTTCTCCAGGCTAAACAATCCCAGCTCTCTCAGCCTCTCCTCACAGGGCTGTGTTCAAGGCCTCTCCCCAGCCTGTTGCCCTTCTCTGGACACATTCAAGTGTCTCAGTGTCCTTCTTGAACTGGGAAACTTCTCAGTGATCTTGAATGGGACTTTGACCAACCTGGTCTAGTGGGAGGTGTCCCTGCCCATAGCAAGGGGTTGGAACTGGATGATCTTGAAGGCTCCCTCCAACCCAAACCATTCTGTGATGTGCATAACCAAGTAATGGCGGCATAGAGAGAGGCTTCAGCAACAAAGCAGCTTCCATGGCTGTAGTTTTAACAGCCAGGGAAGCATTCAAACCCCCTCTTTTCCCAGGCCATCTTCACCTGCTGTTCACACCCAGTAGCATGCAGGCTCTGGTACTGAGTGACACGGGGAACCACTCCAGTTCTCATACACTGATGTTTATTCTCCTTGTGGCTGTTGTGCACCGACATGTAAACATCTTCCCCACCCCCTCCCACAACTAATAGCCCCCACTAAAACAGCTGTACAGCACAGTTTGAGTTGCTCTGATTGCATGGCTTCCCACAATAAAACACTTGAAACGTTCTGGTTTAAAAAACAAAAAGAAAATAGAAGTAGAACTTAAAAAAAAAAATAATTCTTTAAAAAAATAATTTTTGGTAGTTTGTGGTGGAAGCAAATAATTCTTGAAGTAGATTGAGGCACAGTCTGGTAAGTAGCTGCCAGGAGGAGTGGAAGGAGCGCTCTCACTTGTCTCGCATGAGGACCATTTCTGTCAGCTGGATGAGGGCTTCTCTCTCGGGGGATGGCCGCAGCTTGCTGATCTCTCTGGTGGCTGCATGGCAGTAGCGCTGGGCGAGGTAGGTGGTTTGCTGCACACCATCACTCTTGGTAAGGAGACAGTGAGAGGTAAAGCATAACTGGTCAGCCTCCCTCCTGCTCCTCTCGTTACAGAGGAAGATGCAGGGTCAGTAAGTACCCTGCGCACTAATTACACGCTGAAGGGGAAGGTTTGTTCTCTGGTCATCGAATCCCCCTTCTCTTCCTCCAGCTGTCCAACACCCATGCTGCACTTCAGTGCGCTCACAATGTAACACTGGTATCCATAACATCCTGGGCAGTATGGCTAGGAAGTAATGGTTTAACCCTCCCCTCCTGCCCTAAATAGAGATGGACCCGTATGCACAAATGTAGGTATTCATTTGGCACAGGCAGTTAATTCAGCCTTTCCGGACCAGAGTCAATTCAAACTGACAGGCACTGTGCACTGCAGTTACCAGACTGCGTGGTAATTACATGCTGCTTCCGTCAGTTGTTGGGTACAGCTACTCTTCAGCTGAAGAAACTGAGTTCATGCATGAGCTTTTACTTTAATTATGTGGGGCTTATGCTACTGGAAGGAAAAAAAAACAAAAGAGAAAAAATGGTCTTCAGTACCAAGCATTGCTGCTAAAACCCAGCCCAGAAAGATGCCTGGAGAGTGCTAACTCTCTATTGTACACAGCACAGCCCTGAGCAGGTCTCTGGAAATGCAGCCCTCATGCTGGACTCGAGAGGTAATGAACTCCCACCTGCTGGCAGCAGGGCCAGCACTGTGGGGCTGCAGTGTGTGGGAGCAGTCCTACCTGCAGCACGTATTTGCGAGCACGTTCAACGTCTCCGGGCTTGCTGAAGCGTCGCATGATCAGAGCATTCATTTCTGGAAACTAAGCACAAAGGGAGAAGGGTTTGTACTGCTCAGGAGCTGCTTGTTGTGATAAGGTCAGAAAGCAGCCAAAGGAGAGTTGTTAGCCGTTGGAAGGTGCTGCCCAGGGAGGTGGTGGAGTCACCATCCCTGGAGGTGTTCAAGAGGGGACTGGACGTGGCACTTGGTGCCATGGTTTAGTAGTCATGAGGTGTTGGGTGACAGGTTGGGCTTGATGATCTTTGAGGTCTCTTCCAACCTCATTGATTCTATGACAGCCCTCTTCTTCCCCTGTCCTTGCTGCTTCTACAGGTGTAGCTATATCTATGCAATCTGCCTGGGCCTATAGCACTGCAAACTTAAACTGGCAGCCAGTGGGTAGCAAAAGGTAGGACCTGGTGAGCAGGTCATCCAGTGTGGTCATGTCTGGTGCAGCTGCTTCCAGGTCTATCAGGAGCTTTTAGATCACAAAAGGTTTTCAGTGTTGGCACACCTAGAAGCAGCAGCACCTCTTCTCCCACCTGTACACCAGAGGACAGGTTTGTTGTGTCTCTGTTGGACAGTTCAAACTGTAAATCCTTCCAGGATACCTTTAACTGCTGTGCCCACTCAGGCTTCCCATGGTTCTGGTATTTTATGTGCAGGGGCTCTGCCTGTGGAAAGCACAGGACAGGTTCTTTTCTGTTCTAAGCTCTAAGGCATTTTGTTTTCAGTCACCTAGAATTTGTAGTTAGTACTGTATGGTCAGGTAGACAACTAAAGCCAGTTGCTTGAGGAGGTCACTGCATCACTTATCAAAACCTGCAGGCACTTGCTTCAGATGATAGTCCAGAAATACATAGCCTGGTGCTTAATAAATGAATTAAGGCCAAAACTCAAGGCAGATACTCTGCAGAAGAATTCTTGTTAGAGGAAAAGAGGTGTTTGTTCATCTTGTCTGAAAGGATTACAGGCAATGATTCTTTCATGACTGTACACTTGTAAACAACGATCTGCTTTCCCTGCACACCTTTGGTCCTGAAACTGCAGATCTCCAAACTTGTTAGGGAACAAACAGGTAGCATCCCTCACTGTTGTGACATTTCCCTGTTTCTCACAGGTAGTTTTCTTGGAAGATACACTTAGAAGTTTATTGATGACTCATGCTTGGCTTTCTCCAGCTCCTAGCTTTCCTCCTGTGTAATGACAATTTAATTACAACGTTCCTTTCACCCATTTTCGTATCATTTCTATTTACAATGGTACAGGATGCATACACTTTCACTTGTTATATTTAAGCAGTAAAGGAGAGGAAAATCTCCAGCCCTGTAATGTAGAGCTGTTATCAGTAGATTTCAGGGGCAGTATGTAAGCCTTTGATGGGAATGCTTCTCAGAAAAATATCCTCTCATTCTTCAGCTGTACCAGCCTGAGAGTGGCTTTAGACTTGCACTAGAAATACTGGTGTTTGTCCTTAACCAAATAAAAGGGGGAGGAGGGATTTACTGAGACAACTGAACTTAATTACTGAATAAACAGATCTCACATCAAGCTAAACTGTTTTTGTATAGGCTCCCCAAGGAGCTGCTTGAATCCCCATCACTGGAAGCATTTAAAAGAAGTGTGGATGTTGGGCTGAGGAACGTGGTTTAGCACCAGACTTGGGAGAATTAGGGAATGGTTGGACTCAATGATCTTAAAGGTCTTTTCCAGCCAAAAAGACTCTATGATTCTGTGTATTAAGGGTTCTCAATATTCTAATGCACAGAGAGATTTCAGAAGGGAGAGGGCAAGAAGAAAAGGTGGCTGTCACTGAAGATCCAGAGCACATTAAGAACTGAAGCATGTTTGTCAGAAAGACAACATGAGGATGACCAGATAAGCTAAGGGCTGCAGGGCAGCAGTAACACTCATGTCAAGAGAAATGACAGACTATAGCTAATTTTGGACTGACTGCCAAGTTCTGGCTCAGAAGTTTTTACTCTGAAACATTTCAGTAGCAGCGCAGAGAAATGTCTGTTGAAGCTCAAGACTCGTTTAGCACTTGAACTTTTTCATGTCATTTAAGTCTGCAGTGCTGTCCTTCCAGTGGCTGGAAAAGGAGAGGAAGCTTTCAGCAAAGAATCCTTCTGGTTTGTGTGGAAAACTCTGCACGCTGGTCAAGTTATCTGAGTGCAGAAAAACACACCCTTGCCATCTAGTGAAGACAGGAATGAGGAAAAGCATTTAAAAGTGACCTACAAAGAACAAGTAAGACTCTAAAATAGAAGTGACATTTTCTTCTCTCGTGTTTCCGTATTATGAACTCATTTTCTCTTACAAAGCTAATTAAATGATAGATGAAAGTCAGACAGGCAGCCCAAACAGACGAATAAAAGAATAGTTTTAATTTTAAAAAATGGAATATTCAACACCCACAAGACAGCCACTCTCTGCCAAAAGCAAGAGCATGTGCAACATGTCCTAGTTTCTCTCTCCAGGCAGCTTTAACACACAAACACACCAACCATTTCACAATCACATCCTCTTGCTGTTCCTCAGTCTCTCACTGTAGACAATGCCAGTTACTGATGACTAACGAGGTCCTGCTGCTTATCAACAGATTCTGAGATCAGGATTCAAGACGTTGTTTGTGAATCCCCCAGATAAGTCTGTGGGGAGGAAGTGAGAAGATGGAGGAGGCTGTTCTCAGCAGGCATTGCTCTGCATTCTTAAGTGGCTGATGCTCTTTGCTCCCCTGCCTTTTCGGAGATGTGTGTCCTTGTAAAGGTACAGAGGGTGACAGAACACATGTGCACATGTTCTGCCATCCCCCCACCCCAGGCTCTTTAAGAGAGGAGGGGAAGTAAATGTCATAAAGTTGTAATTTTATAATAATTTTCAAACTTTTCCCATCTCCACCTCTGAGCAGTTCCAATGAGATCAGAGACTAAAGCCGTACTGAGCTAGCTGGGCCAGTTTCTGTGTTGTGCTGTGAAGTTCAGTAGGAGAGATTTGCTTTCTAAGTCCCAAATCTGCTCTCCTCAGGTGAACCAGCAGCTTAAGCAAGATGCACTAAACTGGTTTCCCCCACACTTTTCATGGATTAGCATCAATTTTACTGTTTTGGTGCTGCTGACATTTCTGTTTTGCTTCTACTCCTCCAAATAGTTTTTAAGCCACTAAAAATCTTGACTGATTTTAACCTTCTTTTATGCATGATAATCCTTCCTCTCTTCTCCAAACTACTACATTTACCTTCAGAAGGGAATTTTCCTTGTGCTTGTAACTGGGTAAGACTCAAGGACAAAATGATGAAGAGATCAAATCCAAGAAGTGGAGGTGCCCACCTAAAATCTAGGCCCCAGAATGGATAGAAAGCCCAGAACTTGGCAAAAAGCCTACAGAGAGAGTCAAGCCTGGGGAGACCAAGGTGTCTCAGGAAAGAAGATAAGCAAGAAGCTACTTAGGAATAACCTGCAGAAAACATGCAAACACTGCCTCCTGTGCCAAGGGTGAGCACTGGAACTGGAGCAACAAAAAACCCCAGTTCAGCTCTTCATACAACAGCCTCACGGTAAAAGGAGCTGTGCAGGAAGCTGTTTCTCAGCCTGAAGGAACACCTGTGCACACTAAATCCAGCTGCTCTGAAAGGCACTGGTGTTTCACAGGCCATGCTCATCACTCAAGCTGCATGATGGATGTGCTGGAGCTGGAGCTCTGGGTGTGCTGTGAGGAGCAGTGCACACTTTCTGTCCTGGGGAAAGAGACTCCTGCTGCCTTACCTGTCGACAAGCGAACAAGACAGGGCCCGTAGCTAATCCGAGCTTGAGATCCGCCGCTGCTGGTTTCCCCAGATGGTCAGCACATGATGTAAAATCCAGCACATCATCTATTAGCTGGGAAGAGAGAAACAGATTACTGTAAAACTTACTGCCTTTTTTTCTTTCTTTTTTTTAACCCACAACTAAATATATCCTAATCCTCTCAAAGAGAAGATGTCTAGAAAGGATTAAGACAGCCCACTTTGATTTCTAAAGCAGTTTGGAAAAACTGAGATTTTCATTTCCTTTAGTTCAACCAAAGCACTACCTGAAAAGCTATGCCAACATTCTTTCCATACTGGTATGCAATCTCATGAACTTTGGGATCAGGGCAGCCTAGGATTGAGACCTAAACAAAAAAAAAAGACAACAAAAACAAAGCCAAGTAAATAGAGAGCTTTAGTTAGCATCCACTTTTACTCTCGGACCATAGGTGTGACACAGCAAGTATAGGCAGCAGGGATCTGGGAGAGGAAAAAAGCTGACTCAGGAGCACATACTTAGAATAAATAAACTTAGAATAAACCAAACCAGGTTGGAAGAGACCTTCAAGATCATCGTGTCCAACCCATCAACCAATCCAACCCACCCAAACAGCTAACCCATGGCACCAAGCACCCCATCAAGTCTCCTTCTGAACACCTCCAATGACGGCGACTCCACCACCTCCCTGGGCAGCCCATTGCAATGGGCAATCACTCTCTCTGTATAGAACTTCTTTCTAATATCCAACCTGAACCTCCCCTGGCACAGCCTGAGACTGTGTCCTCTTGTTCTGGTGCTGGCTGCCTGGGAGAAGAGACCAACATCCGCCTGTCTACAACCTCCCTTCAGGTAGTTGTAGAGAGTGATAAGGTCACCCCTGAGTCTTCAAAACTTCAAAATCCCAGCTCCCTCAGTCTTTGCTCATAGGGCTTGTGTTCCAAACCCCTCACCAACTTTGTTGCTCTTCTCTGGACTTGTTCCAGCAAGTCAACATCCTTCCTAAACTGAGGGGCCCAGAACTGGACACAGTACTCGAGGTGTGGCCTAACCAGTGCAGTGTACAGGGGCAGAATGACCTCCCTGCTCCTGCTGGCCACACTGTTCCTGATGCAGGCCAGGATGCCATTGGCCCTCTTGGCTGCCTGGGTACACTGCAGGCTCATGTTCAGCCTGCCATCGACCAGTACCCCCAGGTCCCTCTCTGCCTGGCTGCTCTCCAGCCACTTACTTCTCTGTGTTCATGGGTACACACAAACAGCCAAGCTGATTAGGAAACAAGGCTGAACAACAGTGCAGTATTAAAAATATATTCAAGACTGAAAGAGATTAGCTTCATCAAACATTTAACAGGCTTAGAAATTCTAATGAGGGAAGAAGAGAGAAGAAATGTGGCTGCAGTGCACACGCAGACGACCAGTCACACAATTTACTACCTATATAAATCAGCCAGGAGATAATTGGAGGTCAGACAACAGCTAAATAGACATTGCACGCCTCATAAAAGATCCACAAACCTGAGTGTGCTGCACCCAGCCTAGGGGGGACAGCTGAGACAAGGAAGGTGATCTTTAAGGGTGATGTTAACTAGAAATGAATTGCTCAGGAAGGTGACTGATTAGCTTGCAGATAAAGGTACTGAGGGATGAGTGGCAAAGAAGACAGTGAATGAAGGAAGTACAGCGAGCTAGACAAAAGTATCACAACAAAACATCTTTGAGTACAAAGGAATCGACTCCTCAAGAGACACAAGTTTGGCTGAATAAACTCCACAAAGCTAAAACAGAGCACAAAGGCACTTCTGCTTTTTTCCATTTAAGTATTGATTATACCCTTTGCAAAATGAGGCTGGTTATGTTTAAATACCCAGGTTTATTTCAACCCTCACTAAACAATTGGGAAGGAGGGGCAAAAATCCATCCTGGTCTACTGCAAACATTCCAAATCTGCTGTGAGTAACAGAAGGAGTGAGGATACATTTTCCTTAATGTAAGACTAAATTTCTGCTGGGAAAACCACACAAGATAAAAATGTATGTGTGTATAAACTCCTCTTCAAGATAATGTTACATAGGGTCATTAAAAAAACCCCAAAACCAACCCCAAAACCAACTCCAGAGCAGTAGCTCTGAAGCTGGAAATAAGAAACAACTTTATTTCCTAATAAACCCAACTCACACAAGCTCAAAGATTTTTTTCATGCATCAGTCAGTTTCATAACAGCATCAGAACACTTCCCAGTCATAACCTGCATCTGTGGATAACAGTTAAGCCCCAGAGGAATCTGGATGCCTGAGGCATTAACAGCATCTCTCTCACATTTCCCAGTTTTATTTAAAAGAGGAAACCATAGCAGGAAAATAATGCTGCTTATGGCTAATCATGCAAAGTCCTGGCAGCTATTAAAGCAGACTGAACTGCAAATCAGACCTATTGAAACAGATGCTGCTAGGGATATCAAACCAGAGCATTTTGCCCTTTCATCCTCCTCTTGATTCTTGTCTCTGGAACAGCAGCGATTGCCCCGAAGAGCATCTGCTGCTGTACCATGCCTGGCAAAATTCTGGTTGGTTCTGTAACATAGATCAGACAAGTTCAGCAAATGGGGAGGGGGCTGCATCTCCCCTGTTTCAATTCTATCCTTACCTACCACCATCTTTCACATCAAGAATCAAAACATGGAACCCAGCAGAACAGTGACAAAATCCTGGTTAATGGCAAAGGGTCAGAGCAGACACAAGGTGGTAAATGAAGAGGGGAAGTGCTGTGTGAAGGAAGAGCTTTCTCATCTCATCTGAAAGATCAGAGCAGAGCTTTTGCTGCAGGGGACAGTTTCCTGGGGAGGCAGACACTACCTACATAAAGAATCAAAGCACCTTATGTACACTCAGAAAGCAGAAACGTGAGTTGCAAGCAAAATTCATCCACACAACATTCATTCTTCCATCTTTGAAAGAGAAGACCTTCAGAGCTCCTGTTCAGGTTCTAGACATTTCTGAAGACAAAAAGAATGTAAAAACCAGACTGCTGTGCTGGTGGGGGTCAGAGGTATGAATTTTCCTAGACACCAGGTCCACATCCTGGTGGTTCTTTCTGATGAGGCCCTGTGCACACAGCAGACTACGAATGAGGTAAAGCAGGAGCTCACAGGCAGATCCAGAGCTGCAGGCTGTTCCTTTTCTTCAGTGCCTGAGGCAGACCTTCTGTGCAGTCTTGCCTCACATGAGGAGGCTGCATGCTTTCTCCTAGCAGAGAGCTCAAGAATCTCTAGTGCAACTTCACCCTTATCTCAAAACAAGCACAATTTAATCCTTCTGAGACTGTGCTGTACAAAATATAAACAGCTTTGTGAGGGTTAGGAATTCATACTGCAGCAGGATAAAGAAAAGAGACAGAGAAAGAACCTGCTCAGCTTATTTTGCTATCTCCAGCGTGCCCAGTGACTAATAGAAATTCCACTTCAACTTTATTGCTTCTAAATTCTTGAACCAAAATCACCTCTCTTGTTCCTCTAAAAAATGCCTCTCAGTAACTAGGGCTTTAGTGACCATCTGGGCCATCTGCCACCATTTCCTTTGGCAATGTGTTACTTTGACTGCAGCTCTGGTACCATTCCTCCACGCAGAATTGCTATTGTGGAGATAAACTGGAGGCTGGGATTGTGCTAACACCTCCAGCAGACTGATCTGTCCACAAAAAGAGGCCTTTGCTAATTTGAAGGGCTTTTGATTTGAATGCAGCAATGCTTTGGCAGTGCAGAAGGTATCTAATAGTGACCAGACCAGTGCTGACAGACTGCCTATTACCTTGCTCAGATATTTTTCCAGGAATACTCCCCTCTTCCTCCTGTAAGGCATGACGCTGTAGAACTGCAAGGTGCCACCTGTACTTACAGACTGAAGGAGTTGGGGCTGTTCAGTCTGCAGAAGAGAAGGCTCCGAGGTGACCTAATTGTGGCCTTCCAGTATCTGAAGGGGGCCTACAGGAAGGCTGGGGAAAGACTTCTCAGGATCTCAGGTAGTGATAGGACTAGGGGGAATGGAATGAAGCTGGAGGTGGGGAGATTCAGGCTAGATGTGAGGAGGAGGTTCTTCACCATGAGAGTGGTGAAGCCCTGGAATGGGTTGTCCAGGGAGGTGGTTGAGGCCCCATCCCTGGGGGTGTTTAAGAGCAGGCTGGATGAGGCTCTGGCCAGGCTGATCTAGTGTGGGGTGTCCCTGCCCATGGCAGGGGGGTTGGAACTAGCTGATCCTTGTGGTCCCTTCCAACCCTGAATGATACAATGATACTATGATCTTCCTTCCAGTTAATACATATATCTTATTTAAGCACAGAAACAAATCACTGTTTTCCCCCCCTCCATCATTAACAGAAACTGAACTGCTTCTGGTGACACACCTGCCTGGTTGGAGCTGATGTTCTGAAACCCAGGATTCTCTCTCCTCAGCTTTGTCACTACAACTAAACATGGGGTTTTTTTTAATGAAAACATCACATTGAAATCAGATTTTTTTTTTTTTTTGGGGGGGGGGGGGGGGGAGTGATTAATTAACTGAGAAACAGGTAGGGTTGGATATAGCAACTGACAATTAAAAACCCCAGACAAATCAAGAAGTACCTGATCCTGTTCTTTCACAATGCCACGTAGGGTATGCAGAATTAGCTGCTTCCTCCCACTGTTATAATTTAAGGCCCCACTGGGCACCAGTGAGCAGGACCAGATGTCAAGCAAGACTTAAAATTAAATTATAGTACCATGAATTACCAACTCTGTCTCAGAACTGAGGAATTTCCTAACCTGCAAGCTGCCACCATGAGCATTGTTATGATTCAAGTGAAGATAACAACAAATCTGTGTAGGAATATGAAGGAGAAAAGAAATGAAGGCGCCACAGCTGAACTGTGCTATCGTGCACAATCTCAAACCCATTCAGGTTCTGGCAGGATACCATTGAAAGAGCTTGCTTTGGAGGGTCTCCAGAGAAACCAGCAGTAATAGTTTGGCTGTGAAGCTCACAGACTGGTATGTTAACTGCAGAAGAGACAGACGTACATACTGCTTTACAACTGTTGGCTATCAGACTCGCGGTCTTCTTGAAAGTCTTCTCGAGGTAGTGAGCAAATCTCTCATTCTCATTTTCCTTGGAACCCAATTGGAGGAATTCACCTAAGAAAGTTGCACAGATGGGAGTTTTCATTTGTGGGTTTACTGCTTAGGCAAGCAAATCTGAGGGTAAAAGTAGAAAAAGATCTTACCACGCACCAGATCTTCAATCACCTGAGTTAGAACAGAGACGATGGTAGTGTTTCCAATTCTTGCTAAAGCTACAGAGGCAGCTGAGAGGATGAAGTCACCAGCTAGAACAGCCTAAGATCAATAAAAAATGGATCTTTTAAGGCTTTTCCTGTTAGTACACACAAGATAATTTCCTTCATCTGGCACATTTTCCTACATAAAGCACACACAGCCCATTGTAATGGAGAGAAAAGGGAAGATAACCAAACATTAACATCTGAGCCATGTTTGCATCCCTATCTCACATTGCTGTTCATGTTCTTCCATGTAAGCACTGTCCTCCCTGTGTGCAATATCTGAATACCTGCTTGCCTGAGAAGTGTTTTTGAACATTACTTCTTTATCTGACCACTCTCTTGTGAGTGTTTTGCCATGCTGGCTCTGGATTACCACAAGTTCAGTCAGCACAGCACTGTGACAGAATGAGGGGGCAATGGCTTCAAACTACAGAAGAGCAGATTTAGATTGGATGTTAGGAACAGATTCTTTACTATGAGAGTAGTGGATCACTGGAAAAGGTTGCCTGGGGAGCTGGTTGAGGCCCCATCCCTGGAGATACTCAAAGTGAGGCTTGACAGGGCTCTGGGCAACCTGATCTAGTTGAGGATGTCCCTGCTTACTGCAGAGGGGGTTAGATTAGATGACCTTTGGAGATCCCTTCCAACCCAGACCATTCTATAATTCTTTCTCTGCATTTTCTGATGAAAACCTTCCTTTTAATGCTCTATGAAGAAACACCTCTCTCAGAAAATGAAGAGAAAATAAAATTCATGCTGACTGAAGCGTTGTTGTGTTTGCTACTGAACCGGAGTACCATACAGTGCTCTGGGTGAAGCACCATTCCAAAGTATTCCATCAGCATTGCAAAGAATGGCACAGGGACTGTAAAATCCATAAGGAGCACAGTACAATCATACATTATTATCTAAGGCTTCCAACAGCTCAGAAAAGGAACACACATTTGTCTCCCCCACAATCTGTGCCCAGCTCTTCAGACTTATTTTTAGCCTATCCCAGGACTGTGCCTGGGGATGGCGATGTGACGAAAGCTCTGGGTCCTTGTGCTCTGCTGAAACTCCAAGGCAAGTCCTGTATGGGACAGCAAGCTCACCTTCCTCTCTCCCCAGATCTGGTTGACTGTCATTTTCCCCCTGCGAGAGTTTGCATCATCGATGACATCATCATGAACGAGGCTGGCTGTGTGGATCATCTCAGCTATTATGGCCACGGAGCGCTGGCTTGCTTGCACCTCCCTTCAAGAAAGGGACAACTGTCAAATGCTTGCATCGAGTACACCTGTGGCAACACCCTAAAAGAAATCTCTACTAAAACAGCACAATGTTTCTCTGACAACAGCTGTTGCAGCTTTTCCATGGTCTGAAACCCACCTTTCAAATGTGGAATTAGGAAGAGAATAGAAAGTAAGACGGTGTTAGTACAGTTAAGTGCAGAGGGATGTTTCCATCCTTATTAGGCCTGTTTCTGCCTTGCTGCATTCACAGTACAGCAAAACTCCTGACTTACTGCCTCTAATCCCTCTAAATCCAAACTGCAATAAATAGCACAGCACCAAGGATGCCTGGTTCCAGGAAGATGAAAATCGAGGAATCAGCAAAGAAAAGAATGCCAGGTGGCCACAAAGATATCCAAGAGCTGGAACACCTCTGCTACCAGGGCAGGCTGAGGGAGCTGGGGTGGTTCAGCCTGGAGAAGAGAAGACAGGCAGGCACAGCAACCTGTTTTCTAGATTTGAAAGACTTAACTCAAGGGTCTTACTCTTTACATCATCTGACTACCTTAAGACCTTGGAGGTTCTTCAAATGCCTAAGGAATTAACTGGAATTATACTGCAATCACTCTAGGATTGTAAACACTAACTACCAATCACTTAGTGAAATTCAGCCTCTGGGAAGATCTAACAGGGATGATTCAACTCTCAACAGCCCACACCTACTTTATTTTTTTAAACTAGGTGAAAAGAAGGTAATGGAAGAACATTGAAGCAGCTATCTAGGGAATAATGTTGGCAAAATGAATAGAACAGAGCAGACCTAGCTCACACAAAGGACCTCCTACCCCTAGGGCCCAACTGCCACTGCCTTGTTCCGGCATCTTTTTCTCTTTTTCTACCCCTTTTCCTCAGGATCCCAGAAATGGCTATCCCAGTGAGCCTTGCCTTACAGCTCTAACAGCCCATGGGGACAAGAAAAAAACACCACACAACCCCCCCAAACTCAACAAAAACCTAACAAAAAGGAATAATGACTTCTGATATATAGTTCCCTTACTTCTGGCGTACAGGTAACAGAGCAAACCACACTATTTCCCAGCAGAGTAGAAAAAAACAACCAAAACCACAACAAAACTGAGACAAACTGAAGAGCATCCCAGCTCAGATGAAGGGAAAGGAAAATCTTGCCTTGCCTAGGCCTATTCAAGATCTAGTGATTAATCACAGCACGAAAGAACATCTTGCAGTCTGCTGACATAACGCTGCGTTCTGACACCTACCTCTGTGCAGAGCTCTGCATTGCTGTCAGTGGGAGTTCTACATCCTGAACAATAGCAGGATGTGTGGCTCACAGGCTGTGAGAATGTGGCTTTTCAGTAACAGAGAATACAGGCTGGAAACCTTCACAGTTGTTTGACAGTAAGCTTTACTGTGGACTAGTGATTTAGTCAACCTCTAGTTCAGTGTTAAGCAGTTTTCCAAAACAAACTCTCAGTTACTAAGAGAACTTACCTTCAAAAAACTGTAAAGGTCTCCAGCCTCTTTCATGCACTGGTCTCCTTTTGGGGACTCCCTTTTTCATTAATTATGTCAACAGACTGGACTTCCTGCTGGGAAGTAGCAGTAAATGGCAACACTCACCGACACACCGAAATCTTTCAGCAGCATGAAGACAGCAGAAGGACAGACAATTCAAAAGCAGCTTTTGAAAAGTTCTGCATCCTAGTGCATTTCATCCCTGAAAGTGACTAAAACCGGCAGAGGAATGCTCCTGGTTCATCTGCCTGGCTCCCAGAATGCTGTAGCAAATGTGACCAGTTCACCTGAAGGGCTTTTTCTAAACTACTATTTCTGCAAGTTCTCAAGCAGGGTTCTTCCCATTGCTGGCAAAAAAAAAGATAGATTAAAAAAACCTGCAGTAGTTTCCTACAAACATCTGACTGTGATTGTCAATCAGAGCATGCCTTTTGGGGGAAAAACAAACAAGGAACAGGATCTTTCTCATTCCCTGCCATTTTTTGTTCTGCTTCGCCTGCAAAACAAAAGCAAGGAGTAGCAGTAACTCAGCTCAATAGATGACTGGCTCCCCACAAGGCCAGGAAGTGCAGAGATGCCACTTTTAGGTCAAAGAAGGCATCCCAAGATGGCATATATTGACACAAAATGTTTATACAACTGTAAGTTTGGGGTTTGGGGTTGTTTTTTACACACACACTGTATTAATTTTTAAGTCCCTGCCATGTTCTGTTTTTCAGTAGGATCCCCTGCTCGACAATGTGAAAGCTGTTATAGACCTACAGTGCCCTGAGCTCTGTTCCACTACAGAACTTGTTTCTTGTGCACTGAACCAGACCAAAGCTGATCTTACAGGTTAAGAATCCCCCAAATACACAAGCATACCTCTCCCTCCAAATATCCCTATTCAAAAACATAAAAGGAGAGGGGTACAGAACCTTAAAACAACAAAACCAAGATGACACAAACCAGTATATACATTCAGCAACAGGAAGCTTTGCCAGTAAGCAAATATTGCCAGTTTGAAGACAGGAAATGTGCAAAAAAACCCCTTGCAAAATTTCTGTGTCATGAGCACACTCCTCAAACTACATTTTCTTTTGTTAAGTCCCTGTGGCTCAAAGAAATGAACATTTCAGCAAGAGTCTGGGACAGGGAAGGGCACTCACTGCAAGCTAGGGGAAGCACAGAGAATGATGTGTTGACACAGGAGTTACACAACAGCTGTAGACATCTGACAGCCATGGTTTGGAGGATGGGGAAAAAAAGAGGGCTAAGGTTGCTGCCAGGTCCTCATATCTTTAGGAACTATCATACTATCAAGTTGAGCCAGGATATTATAGTTAAGTATTTCTTGCACTGTTTTGATGGGACTTGTTTCCCTCTTCCTCCTGTAAACCTTTTGTGCTCACTCTTTTCTCAGTTGAGATGTCTCTGTACCTCTTTGGCCTTATTCTGGCTGCAGAATTAGAAATAAAAACTCCTATTTGCAACCACCTCTGGAGAATGCACCCTGACCAGAAACATCACCTGCAGTCAGGCTAAGTGATAATGCTGTGAATTTATGCACACAGGTATGTGAAGAAACAGCAGAGGAAGTGTGAAACTGAAGGTCTGCATGACCTCATCTTAAACTCTTACAACAATTCTCACTCTTGTGGGGAGCCAAACTCCTATCATTAAGCAAAAAGCCACTGCCCAAGGGACCTAAGGAATTTAGAGTTGGACTTCCAACACTTGGACCTTCAAGGGTACAAAACCCAGTATGACATCACAGACAGTTTGAATGCTTCAGACACCTTTTTGCTAACAGTTCAGATTCTTTACAGGACTGTCATTCTCCTTACTATGACTACCATAAAGTGACCTCACCCTAGGAAGACAGCTGATGTGCTGAGGGCATTCTAAGTACTGAGCCTTCCTCAAATCTAAGCAAAAACGATCATGTCACCTAACCTATAAGCTACCTGGGTGTTCCCCTGCATTCATCTGAAAGCCCAAGGGCAAGGTCCTACACCTGGGCTGGGGCAATCCCAAGCACAAATATAGGCTGGGCTCAAGAGTGGTCTTGAGGAGAAGGACTTGAGGCTGTCAGTTGATGAAAAACTCAACATGAGCCAGCAACAGTCACTGGCAGCCCAGAAGGCAACCTTGTCCTGGGCTGCATCACGACAAGTGTGACTAAAGCAGGGCAAGGGAAGTGATTCTCCCCCTCTGCTCTAGGACAAGAGACTGGAGATTCTTTACAGTGAGGGTGGTGAGACACTGGAACAGGTTGCCCAGGAAGGCTGTGGATGCAAGCTGGTCCAGTGGAAAGTGTCCCTGCCCATGGCAGGGGAGTTGGAACTAGATGATCTTTAAGGTCCTTTCCAACCTAAACCATTCTGTGAATCTATGAAGAATCTCAGCTACTATGGTGGGGGCTCTGTGAAGACAAAGATGTTTCTGTGGACTGCTTTGTAAGATTAGGACCTGTACCCATACAAAACTGTGTGTGTTCAGTCAAACAAAGGAGAGCATTACTTTTTCTACTAGAATTGCACAAATGAAAAAGGAAAGGAAAAAACCAACAGGCAAAAGCATGCTGGGTCTAGCAAGTGATATGACAACTGAGAATGGCAGCAAGATGAAGCAAGAATCCAACACCAGTAACACAAACCCCAGAGGCAGAATGAAAAAAAACTGCTAGGGATGTACTGCACAGGATATTGGCTCACCCCACGAGTCTACAGATGTGGCCAGCATCTTTGATTGTACATGTGGGAACCTTAGCTTCAACAAAGCAAAACAGGGCTGGGAGAGGAATCCTTTTTCACTGAGGAAAGGAACAAGAAAATGCTTTCAGGGGAAATGACAAGCAGAAAGAGGAAAAACATCCTAAAAAAATAATGTCAGGAGAAGCAGAATGGAAAACAATGATTTTTTTTTCCCTCCCCTCAGGTTTACAGCAGAGTAGCAGAGTTACAAATACCTCTCCTTATACAAATCTCCTCAAGAACAGGAAAAGGCTGGAAGAACAATTTGTCACCTGGAAGCAATTCTGCTTTAAGAAGCAACAAAAATGAGCTCAGCATCAGTGTGAACTGGAATATATATACATATATACACATACCTACACAAAGCAGGTGCAACAGCCTGCTTCAAGAAGCTGGAATGCAAAAGAGAAGTAAAATGGCCACAAAACTTCACCACCTCACAGTAAATGGGTACCCACAACATCAAAGAACGTTCCTGTGGCATGGCCTGCCTAACCTTCAGAAGACACTGGGCATCCTGAAGACTTGTACAAACATATGTGAATTTTAATCACAGAGAAAAGTGGCATGAGGCAAGGGAGAGGAAGGTAAATATCCTGGGATTTCATTCTCTTCCTTTGCTGAAACACTTCTGCTCTCCCTACTCAGAATTTCATTCTAAAACCAACGTGACAGAGATAATGACTCAGTCTGTTCTCATACCAGGAACATTCAGATTAATGAAGAGGCTTTCAAACATCAAACACAGTTTGTAGCTGCTGACAGAAATGGCAACAGATGCCAAATGACATGGGCACCTATAAATCAGAGCACTTCTGCTGAGAGCTGGCTCTGCAGAGCAAACACTTACCTCAGGCACACATGGTGCTGAACTCAAGAGATCCCACTTCCTCACTGGCATGAAGCAGGTCTCAAAATTGGTTCTGATGGTTTCAAGACACCAGAACACAAGGACAAGAATATGCCAAAAGACAGCAAACGTGCTGTTCTTTCTACAGCTACTTCACATCTTTGCTTCACTGCTCTTCCTCTACACCACCTGACACTGATTGCAGCTTGCTTGGTGTTGCAGGTCCACTACATAATTTTGTCCCTAAGTTTCTCATGCACCAGAATGAGATAACATTATTTCCCCCATTATTCTGACTAGAAGGATGCTCCAAAAACTCACTGCCCCAGTTGCTGAGTCTCCTCTTAAGTTGCCACCCTCTTGGCAACATCACCCTTGGTCTTTAACAGCTTTCACCTCTGTCCCTGATAAATTTGTAGACCACAAGTCCCTCATTCTCCCTGATTATCTTTGCAGTCCATTCCTGAAGCTAGCTGGACTTCCCTTCCTTTGCACACAAGGATCAGACATGCAGATGATTTCACAAAGGGTCTCAGCATTCCCACAGCTGAGCTGGATATACCATGGTTGAGGCATGCTTAGGATTCCTTTGAGGTTTTTCAGAGAGAAGATGGATGCAAATCCCACTGGTGCTGTGCGCTAGTGGGACTCTCATGAGCCTCCAAGCTCAAGCAGAAATTTGTGTTTTGTTGTGCTTCTTTCCATTCCATCATGGATGGTCATTCAACAAGAATGATTTTGTCCCCCAAAAGTGCCACCATCATGCTCCTGCTTTCCATGTCAAGGTCACTCATGAAAATATTATGCCCACCACCAAAATGACATCCTGGAGAAGTTTCACAACTGATATTTCTCCTTTTGCTACCTCTAAGACAATGGCAAGGAGCAGTACTGAATGGAGAACTACTGTTCTCCATCAGGCTACAGTGAAGCTCATTAATCCTGGACAATGTTTTCCTAGAAGGAGAGGAATTGGCACACACAGGACAGGACACTGCCAACCAGGTTTGGCTTCCTCCTTCGAGGTTATACTCACTTAGGAAGGGGTATACTGGGAGAGGTGCCATAGCAAGCAGCAAAATATAAGTCATACTCTGAGGTAGAAATCAAGTTCAACACGGCATTTACCTATTGCTAGAGATAAAAATGATTCAAGAGCTGAGAAATTCCTTAAGACTGATAAATTAGTCTAGAAACACCTCTGGCAAGGGACCAAAGATTTCCTATTTGAAATTCTGTGTGAGGGAAGCCTGGAGGTGTAGCTGGAAGGCAGAGAATGCTCCAGCCAACAGCCTTGCTCAATGTGTAAACATAACAATCCAAGAGGAAGGTGTGGAAAGAAGTGTTTGCAACCAGCCAGAGCAAGAGCAAGGAGCTGCCAGAAAGTATAGGGCAAGCATGATGCCCTGCACAGTTCAAACTGCTTTCAAAAGACAATGGAACTTCAGGTTCAGGTTTTACTGAAGAGCTTTTTACAATCATAAAGCTACTAGATACATTTTATATGTCCCTATATCTAAAACTGAGACTCACCTGGAATTATTATGGTGAATGTTGCAAGCCCTTGCCATTAGCACCACAATCACTGGTCGAAAGGCCTTTCCTTTCCCATCAAAGTAATACTCACACATTTCCTTAAATTCTGCTGCAGACACAAGCAATTCCTGTGAAAAGGGAAAGAAAAAAGAAGCCTATCAGCCCCAAAATCACCAACCCAATCTGTTCAGTGTAGGCAAAACAGTGGGCATGTATGAAGTTACTGCTTGCATTCACTCCACTCAATGTAAGCTGAAGCTGTTTTTAAAGTTCCTGTGAGCAATCTGAAAGACAAATTATGTACTCCAGCAGTATAAAACAGGAGGAAAAAAACCCCTCCATTCTTGTTGAGTAAGATATGTAGACATGCTCTCTTTGCCTTCAGTTTAAGTTTCAGACAGAGCTGTTCATAAAGAATATTCTTTCAGTAAGCATCCTCTAAAGTGATGGCTGCTATTTAAATCAGAACTATCACATCCCAGACTAAACTACTACCCCTTACCTTTTTAATGTCTTCATAGAGATTCTTCAAGTCTTTTCTACCAAGTTGAAAAGGGTCTTGGTATTTTTCATCACTAACTGTCTTGCTACAGCTGCACAAGTGGGATGCACTCGTATGATGAAACCTGTTGACAGTGTTTTTCAAGACAGTAATGTTGTTAAGAGCAAACTTTCCCCAATTCTTCAAGCAGAAACATTTCAAAGTATTTATTCCTTCTTCTCTCTCCTCACACAAAATGAAACAAATGGCTAAAACAGAAGCAGAAAGTGTCAAAACACTCTTTTCATCCAGTTAATAAGCTATAAGGATAGCACAGCTATGTATTGATGATAGCACTTTTAGGAGCTAACAAAGTGCAGCACCTAGCAAACAGCAACACACACAGACCCTGCCCTAACAGATTACAGAAGCCTTCTGAGACACATGAACCTACACTGCTCTACATGCATTCCTTTGGAATGCACTCTGGATGGCACAGTGTACATTTGGAGAGGAAGCATTCCTCTTCCAGTAACACAATTACACTCCTGGAATATGTGTACTCCTGTCAAGGTGACTTCCATTTGAAAAATTCTCCTTTGCACACCCAGCTGCATTATAAATTAAACCAACTACCTTCCTGCACCATGATGATATCAAAGATCACTGGCAAAGGGTGGAAGCTGCACCTGGATGCATTAAGATGCATTAAGCTTAAGGCTGATGTTTTTTATTTTTCCTGGAGTTGAAGTTTATGCCTCTTGTTTCCTTTTCAAAGTGAACCATGTGGGCTTTTTTGGAGCACTCTTGTTTTGCCTGTTGCTCTCCAGGCTTGTGGACTACATTCAGATACAGCAGCAGTCTACAGAGAATTCTCCATGTATGCACTACAGCAAATAACCTTGTTTTTGAAGGTTAGAACTCTCAGGTGTAACTACCCAGCTGTTACCCAGTTCACTCAGTTGTTACCCCTCACACAGCAGTAAGGATCTCCAACTTACCGCCACAACGCCTGATCTATTTTTGGAAAGGCCAGGGTTGAACTTCTTTGGGCCAAGTGGCACATCTGCACAAAGAGAAATCAGGGTCAATTTCACTGGACTTTAAACCGACAGAAAATATCTGACTACAACACCCCAAGCATCTGTCCCTCCCCACTGCTGTATTTCCCCACTTTACCAACCCAGCAGCAAAAGGAGTAGCACAACCTCCTTCCTCATCACGTGAGGCACAACTCCCAGTGTCTGCATTAGCTTCCGACTTAAACTGACTCTTCCACTCAGGCATGCTGGACTGTCTCCCCAGCCCAAGAAGGCATATCAGCTTACTTCCCAGAGCTGCTCTAATGAAACCTTGCTTCCACACCCTTGCAACGTGGTTTTCAAATGTTCCCTGTCTTGCAGATAAACCTGGACTGCATCAATCAAAGCACAGAGAAAAGGACGAGAGCTGTTGCAGGAAAGCACTGCACAAACAGAAGAAAAATGTGTGCTGCTTTTCCCTGGAGGCAACTGTAGTTCAGCTTGCTTTTTATGGTAATTTCCACCTGCACATCTTCCCTGCTAAATGTCAAGAACCTAACCTCCAAACCTAGCACTTTCTCCAGTAACCCCTCCCTGAGGTCAGAGCCCAGGGAAGGCAAAGTTCCAGGTACAGGATACCAGCAGAGATAAGCTGAACAAGGAACCGCACCTTTTGCTCTGCTCCAGGCAACCTGCCAGGACCTGCCCAGCCCAGCCCTGTGCAGGCTGACTGAGGGACCCAGCCAGACCAATTCAACCTTGAAATCACTGCAATCCACACGTTCACCAACTGCCTCTCCAAAAGCCTGCACAGAAACGCTCAAGCGGACCTAAAACTGGTGAATTCCAGCCCCCTTCCCTTAGTACTGTACTGAACCTGAAGTCTCTCTCTCCTTGGACACAGGCAGAGAAACAAGAGCATGGCAATGGCTGCAGGGCACCATACACCCTCATTGTGTACAGCATTAAAAAAGGCCAAACAAGGAGTCAAGGGAAAGAGATGAACCCTAACCTATGACAGAATTGCAACTCACTGCTGAGTTCAGTGCCCAGCCTCATGGCTGAGATGTTCCTGAGTTTGCTCTCGTACCTCTCACCGGTTTTGTTTAAAAGAAATTATCTCTTCCTGTTCTTCCCTCGCTGAGCTCACGTCTGTGTGACTCTACACTGACTGCTGCTTCAGACTGAACGACGGGGCCATGCCAGCCCCACAGCCAGAACACCTTTCTGCAGGCGAGGACAGCACCCTGGCCACAGCATCCTGGCCTCAGCATCCTGGCATGCAGCCAGCGAACTGTCCCCGTCGCAACTCACACCACTGACTTACTCAAGAACTCGCTGAACATCCCACACTAACGAGAGTCATTTTCCTTGTTCCCACGTAGAGAAGGGTCCGAGAGGTTCCTCCCCACAGCTGTAACCCTGAGCACCCTTAAGCCACTGTTAAGCCTTCCACCGGGAGCGCTCCTGCGCCTTACAAGGTCCCCCCACAGGCAACCGCCTTGGGCCTTTGCACTTCCCGGGCAGGAGGAAGGCGTGGGCTCAGCAAGGCCGGAGGAGCAGTGCCTGCGATGCGGAGCTGCTGTGAGTGTCCGACCCCTCCGCCCCGCGCAGGCCCCTCCGCCGCCCCATTCATTCCCGGTGACCTCCAGGCGCCCGCCGACCGCCCCGCACTCACCGCCGCGCTGGGGGCCGCCGGCGTGCCGCGGGAGCCGGGCCCCGGCGGGCGGAAGCGCGGCAGGGAGCCGAGCGGCGGCGACCGGCGGGAGCAGGCGCCGCACCGCCACCACCACCGCAAGGCCATGGTGTCCCCCAGCCCCGCCGCGCCGGCACCGCCTTCCGGCACCGCGGCGACCCGGACGCGGAAACCAGGCACCGCCGCCGCCCTCAGGCAGGGGTGGCGGGAGGACGTCCGTGAAGGCGGGGGGCCGGGACGACGTCCGAGGAGTCACCCTTCCCTTCGTCACTCCGCACCTCGCTTCCCGCCGTCCTCTCCGGGCGCTGAGCGGGACGGCGGTACCGCCTGGCAGGGCTCAGCCCGGCCACTGCACCCGGCTGTGGAACAGGGCTGGGGTTGCTGCCGCCCTGTCCCGGCAATCCAGCTCTGCCAGCTTGCCTGGCGGGCACGTGGAAGCGGCACACCTGGCCCCAGCCCAGCTAGTGTGGGTTTCAGAGGCAGCCGCTCTGTATCCGTCCTACTCGGTGAAGGCAGTAGCTCTCCCCTGAAATCTTAGTCAGGAAAAGGCTGTTTTTGGGGGCAGAGAGGCTTCAAGCCAGTTGCTTACGTGACTTGGTGGTGGCTAGGTTTGGGGGACGTGTGGGGGTACCCCCTGGCTGGCCGCATGCTCGGCCTGGGCCGGGGGTGCGGCACTGCTGTGCGCTCCGGCGGGCTCCGCCTGGCTGCCCGGGCTCCGGACTTCTCGTTCCTGAAGCACTGCCTCGGGCAGTGGGGCACGGCTGAGCTCAGCCCTTCGACAGCCTCCTAGGTGCAGCCTGCGCTTCCCTGCCGCTTTCCTACACCCTGGTTCTGCCCCTCTGGTGCTCCTGCTTGGTGGGTTGCAGCAGCTGCTAGAGCAGTATTAAGGCACAGAATTAAGTGCTGCCTTTAAAATTACCTTGGCCATAAGGAGCTTTTTTATCTTTTTATTTGGTGTTAGCAATTTATCACAATGAAAAAGCACACACGTCCCAATTATGTAAGACAAATAACCTGGCACCTGCTTTGAAACACAAAAGGCATACAGCTCTGAGGCATGTAGAAGTGCCTGCAGTGATTTATATGATAACATGGTAGGAGCGATGTTTTGGGGGTGGTACAATTACTGGTGAGTGCTAAGAAAGAATACTCTAGTGGCAGCTGGCTGTACATGATTCATCATTAGAAGGATTGAGAAACTTGGCCAACACTAAGTGTCCAGAGATGCTAACTTCTAATTTGTACAAAACAGGGACTGTGAGGTGCTGGGGTTTTGTCATGTACATGGGATCTTAAGATTGTGGCCAGCAAAAATCCATCAAGATGTTAAAACATACAGTATTAGTTCAGTGTTAGTGTGAATTGGGGCGTGGAGTATGTCTGAGGGATGAAGGATGCATCTCTTTTGCACATATGCCACAGCAAGAGCTGCATCTTGCCCTTTCATTCACTGCTTTCATTACTCAGATTTCAAGCTGGTTTCTTAGGTTACTTGGCCTTTACTGCTGCGTGTAGATCATGTACCACAGTTACTGCTGCACAGTGCCTTCATCTGTTGCACTACATTATTCAACCAAACTTTTGTTTCGTGCATATAGGGTTGCATATAATTAACTGCAATATAAATCTGCCCCAAGATTGTTCTAATCACAGTTAATTAATTCCATGCTTAAATATGTTTTGGGACTTGAAAGTAGCTTGGCCTACCAGTTTGTTTAACTGCAGGATTCAGTCCTTTACAAAAATCCCAAACAGAATAAAATCTTGAATCTATTTGGGTTTGCTTTTCATGCAGGCTTGATATACATTGTGGTAAAGAGTTGAGTTTTCATTCTCTGTTTCATGTTTATAGATCCTTTTCCAATTAGAATCATAGAATCAGCAAGGTTGGGAAAGACCTCAAAGATCATCAAGTCCAACCTGTCACCACAGACCTCATGCCGGCTAGACCATGGCACTAAGTGCCATGTCCAATTCCTTCTTGAACACCTCCAGGGACTGTGACTCCACCACCTCCCTGGGCAGCACATTCCAATGATGAATGACTCTCTCTGTCATGAACTTTCTCCTCACCTTGAGCCTAAACTTCCCCTGGTGCAGCTTAAGACTGTGTCCTCTCGTTCTGGTGCTGGTTGCCTGGGAGAAGAGACCAACCCCCTCCTGGCTACAACCACCTTTCAGGTAGTTATAGACAGCAATTAAGGTCTCCCCTGAGCCTCCCCTTCTCCAGGCTAAACAATCCCAGCTCCCTCAGCCTCTCCTCATAGGGCTTGTGCTTGAGGCCTCTCCTCAGCCTTGTTGCCCTTCTCTGGACACATTCAAGTGTCTCAATGTCCTTCTTAAATTGAGAGGCCCAGAACTGGACACAATACTCAGGGTGTGGCCTAACCAGTGCTGAGTACAGGGGCAAAATGACTTCCCTGCTCCTGCTGGCCACACTATTCTTGATGCATGCCATCAGTTGTCTATGCTATACCTTTTAAATCTAGAGTTCCTCTTGGAGCTGTTTCGAAGGCTGGTTGTTATTATTATTCAGTTCCTTTCTAACTAACAGAGCTCGTTGATACATGTACTAAAACACATTTTGGTATTCCTTTGCTATTAGTTGTGAAAGCTTCTTCTCAATGTATACTTTAAACAAACAGAACATTAACACATATTGTGAGGTGTCTTTTAATAACAACATCTGTAGAGAAAACCTACCACTGAAAATGTCCTCATGTTCAAGTACCATCTATATTGTGCTTTTCTCCAGGAAGTTCTAGAAAATGTTCTGGATTTTGATCTGTCAGAGGAACATCTTCAGTTGTTCAGTGGTGGGAAAGTGATGGGTCTGTTCCATTGGCCCATAGGTATGGGGGTCATCAGGTAACTTCCAGGTGGAATTATGTGGGGTTTTTTCATGTGAATTATACCTTGGTAATACCTCTGAGTGTGTGCCTGTAAGCCTGTGAACACTTAAGAATGTTTTGCTTGCAGATTTGTTCTCCATAAGGGGCTGCAGATGGAAGAGAACTATAATATTCTTTCATGGTACCACCTCTATTTTCTCTGCTTCTGTTTGTACCAGAAGCTAATGAATCTATTTGACTTCTGTTAGCTATGGAGTCTGCTTAGCACCCCTGCAGCCTGACAAGCTCTGCTTTGTGATACAGCTCAGACGAGTGAGGAAGGACAGAGCCTCACTGCAATGCCATGATTGAGTTTTATTGAGATGGGTAAGATTATTCATGGAAAAGAATGGTAGAATTTCCAATTATGTAATTACAAGCTGTGTCAGTTTAAAAGCTCATTATACAAAAGAGACAGGGCTTCAGAGCTGGAAGGTAGAGAAGAAAAATGGGGATTACTGGTGTTACTCTCTTTCTGTGGTTTTCTGATTCATTTTTGGTGCCAGTGTGGAAACACAGCTTTAGGGAGCAATAATGACTGCCTGAGCAAATGTGTAATGATACTCTCTAGATAGATGACAGAGAACCTACACGTAATTAGTGCTGTTTCATGTGGAACTGCTATAAATGATTAAAGGAAATAACTTGATTTGCACTTTTGTCAGTTTGGTGGCTGGGCAGGTCAGCTGGGTGTACACAAACACCAGTGAGAGGTGGGAACTACAGTTAAAAGGGTCTGGAGAGACCCTATACTCCAGGAAAGGAGTGGTTACTCTAGCTACACCAAACCTGGATGCTTGCTTTTTGAAATTTGCTTTGATTTTATGACCTGCTACTTATTTCTCTGTTCTTTATAGGAATGATGATGGAAGAGCTGTGCTTTGCTCTTCTGTGTGAGAGTTTTTGTGTGCAGCAGGGCCATGCACTAGCTTGGAATTCCCAGAAGCAGAGCTGCTAGCTAGGTGTTTTTCTTTTTCTTTTTTTTCACAGCATCCTAATTTACAGGCAGCTTTATGACTGAGTTTTCACTGAGCATCAATAAAGCAGGGCAGTTAGTTGACAAGAGGATAGATCTTCCTTCCGGTATGTATGCGATCAAAGCAAAATATACCCTCTGATTTTGTAGATATTTTTTAAGATAAAATTTTCCAGTAATCATGAGTTCCAGCAATTAATCCACTCACTTTTGTTTCTGCTATGTTTTAAAGTGCTATTTTGCTTAAATATGAAACTGTGCTGTCTGTGTCTGGTGGTGAACAGCTGTCGGTCAATTACATACAATGGCTTAGGTTGGAAGGGACCTCAGAGTTCCTCAACTCCAATCTCCCCTCCATGGGCAGGAACACCTCTCAGCTAGACTTGGCTGCTCAAGGCCTCAAGACTGTCTTGATTTAATTACACTAATCTGAAGTCTGGTTCATTTTGTAAAGTCAAAAGTGGAGGTTAGCTTGATACCTGACACTAACTCCCCTCTCCAGCTTTTATGGTTCTGCAAATGCAGAGTTTCTTCTCTTCTCAGGATCTCAGGTAGTGATAGGACTAGGGGGAATGGAATGAAGCTAGAGGTGGGGAGATTCAGGCTAGATGTGAGGAGGAGGTTCTTCACCATGAGAGTGGTGAAACCCTGGAATGTGTTGTCCAGGGAGGTGATCGAGGCCCCGTCCCTGGGGGTGTTTAAGAGCAGGCTGGATGAGGCTGTGGCCAGGCTGATCTAGTGTAGGGTGTCCCTGCCCATGGCAGGGGGGTTGGAACTAGATGATCCTTGTGGTCCCTTCCAACCCTGAATGCAACTATGAAGCAACTATGAAACTAAAAAACCAGTATTCAAATTGTTTCCTCCCTTGTTGCTCACCAAAAGGCTTGCAGAAAACAGCAGGACTAGATTTGCCCTGTTTAATAATAATAATAATAATGCCTCTCCTCTGAGGACAGATTGAAGGAGTTGGGGCTGTTCAGTCTGGAGAAGAGAAGGCTCTGAGGTGACCTAATTGTGGCCTTCCAGTATCTGAAGGGGACCTGCAGGAGGGCTGGGGAGGGACTTCTCGGCATGTCAGGTAGTGATAGGACTAGGGGGAATGGAATGAGGCTGGAGGTGGGGAGATTCAGGCTGGATGTGAGGAGGAAGTTCTTCACCATGAGAGTGGTGAAGCCCTGGAATGGGTTGTCCAGGGAGGTGGTTGAGGCCCCATCTCTGGAGGTGTTTAAGCCCAGGCTGGACGAGGCTCTGGACAGCCTGATCTAGTGTGGGGTGTCCCTGCCCATGGCAGGGGGCTTGGAACTAGATGATCCTTGTGGTCCCTTCCAACCCTGACTGATACTATGATAATAATATTTCTTTAGTGTATGTGGCTCATCAGTGAGTCTATTAATACATTTTACTTGCTTAATAAGTGAGTCTTATTACACTGAAGTTAAGCATTTGGAGGAATTTTTCTAGAACCTGGCCAAGCAGGAAAATGTTGCAAGTAGCTATTTCTGTATTGTCATAGTCACCTGGTTGCAACTTCTGCTAGGGAAGACTGTCAGTCAGAATAGACAGAAGTTAATATTGGAGGTATTACTGAATGTAGGAAACTGATCTTCTTTGTGCAAACACCCTTTGAGCAGAGAGAGATTTCATAACAGAATCATGCCCAGCTCATTCTGTGTGAAGCAAAGAAGGCCAATGCATTTGCTCACTTGGGGGAGTTTTCTCAGGATGAAGGAAATTGCATTTGTCAGATTATGGTGTTTAAAATGTCAGGTTGGTGTTGTGTTTCCAGCAGGGTGATGCCTGTACTCTGGCATTTCAGGCTTTAAAGAAAGTAAATGCTCTGCAGACAAGGCCTGTGCTCAGCTGCCACGTGGCTAGGAGTCTGTATTTGCAAGGTGTCTGCGAATCTTTCTAGCATTAATTCTAACGTGTTTGCTCTCTTGAAGGGCAGTGTTTGTAAATGACATTTGTGATGGCTTATTCACTGAGTTCACCTTGAGACCCTGTGCTGTTGGCTGGCTATGCAGAACTTTAAATCTGTCTGAATATAGCAGCATGAAAGCATCTGGCAAGGTTACAGCCTCTCTTTGCTGTCCTCTCAACAAATTGTTCAGTGCAAAACCAATATGAAATTACTCCTTAACTGTGCACAAATTCTACTGAGTACACAGTGTGCTTTGGCTCTCTGCTGACAAATTGGTTAAATGTCTGGCTCCCTTAACTGCTGTACAGGCACTCCAGACTGTCTGCAAGGCTTCATTTGGAAGAACCCCAGCTGATACCCATATTTTTCCCAGTGGGGGGCTCTTGTACTGAGGCTGGTGGGATGCACTTACAGAGGTCTTGTCAAGTCTTGGCAGAAGTGTGGGGAAAAGTCTTATAGTTTATCCCTGAACACCCAGCAGGTTGGTTTGCTCTATTAATTTTAAGTACTGTGTTCCTAATGGAGTGGTACAGTTTATGAGTACTGCCAGATAAAGAACACTTCTTTATATGGTACCATTTTAGTCACATACTGGGACTAGCAGTGAACAGTGCTATGCATTAGGCCAAAAAAGTCAGCCAATATGAATGGTTTTCAGAATGGTCCTTACTTGCACAGGGCTCAGTGTTCATACCAAACAGCAAGCAGGACACTTGAGAGTGTTAAGTCCAGCCCTTAAGGCAGAGCCAGGAGTTAGAGGGATATCATCCAGCTATCCTTCTCTGAGTGCTGCTCCAGCTTCTCTGCTGCAAGAGTAATTTCAGTGCTGTTTCATGTGGTTAAGTGTACATCTGGTCTCCTGCTGCCTTCCCTCAAGTAGAGGTACTTACCAGCTGCAGGGACCCCTTGAAAGCTATTTTTATAGTGGGAATGTAAGTATCTTCATGTGGCAGCTCAGCTATCTGGCCAGTGTTGCAGGTCCATTAACTTTTAAACCTTAGAATCACAGAATGGTAGGGACCTCTGGAGATCAGAGTCCAACCTCCCTGCCAAAGCAGGCTCACCTAGGGCAGGTGAGCAGGCAACACAGGAATGCAGCCAGATGGTTTTGGAAAGCCTCCAGAGAAAGACTCCAAAACCTCTCTGGGCTGCCTGTTGCAGGGCTCCAGCACCCTCAACAGTAAAGACATTTTTACTCATGTTGAGGTGGAACTTCTACTCAGATGTGGAATACAAGTTCCTGTGCCTGCTGATCTCTGCAGCTTGCTGGTTACTGGAGCTAGCCAGCTTTGGAGAGTCTGTGATGCTGTGTCTGGTGAGGAGGGCAGCACAGAGATGAGGAAAGCTTAAAATTTACATAATAGGTTAGGTTGAAGGGACCTTAGAGATCTTCCTAAGATCCACTCTAAACCCACTCTCCCTCAGCTTAGATCCATTCTCCCTTGTCCTGTTGCTAGGCACCCTTGTGAAAAGTCGTTCTCCAGCCTTCCTATAGGATCTCTTCAGGTATTGGAAGGGAGCTATAAGGTCCCCAACCTAGAGTCTTCTCCAGGCTGAACAACCCTAGCTATAGCAGTTATAGCAGCCTATACTCATAGCAGAGGTGTTCCAGCCCTTGGATCACTTTTGTAGCCTTCCTCTTGACTCACTCCAATAGCAATGTGTCCTCCTCACAATGGATGCAGTATTTGAGCAAGGTCTCACAAGAGCAAAGTAAAGAGGCAGAATTGCTTCTCTAGCCCTGCTGGATACACTCTTCTTGATGCAGCCTAGGATACAATTTGCCTTCTGGGCTGCATGGGGGCACTGCCAGCTTATGTTGAGCTTCTCCTCAATCAACACCCCTAAGTCTTTCTCAGGGCTACTCTCAACCCACTCTGCACCCAGCCTTTATTTGTGCCTGGGACTGACCCGACCCAGATGCAGGACCTTGCACTTTGACTTGTTGAACCTCAGGTGCATCTATAGTGGCTTTGGCTCTTGTCTTGGCCTTTTACTTTCTTTGAGGGCACTTTGATGTACTTACCTGGCAAAGACTCTAGTTAAATGAGGTTATTGTGCAGTCACATCATTCAGAATGTGAGAGGCAAGTCCTGACAACCGGAGATACACGTTTAAAGCTAGAATGGATGACATGTTTCTAAAGTGAATCGATTGTTTCTGTTGTTTATTGCAGTCCATAATTTTGATTCAGAGGACTTGAAGTCAAAGATGTATTTGATTTTAGGAATTTTTCTCTGCAGTCTTATCAGAGACTGCAAATCTGATTGTCCTCTGGAGTCTGCAGGGTTTGCACATGGGAAGCTGCAGTGGCTGCTTTAGAGTGACTCTTTGTTGTCTCCTACTTAAAGATGGCTTTTATTTGTCACTTTGTTCTTTGGTTCTTCTGATGTCTTTGCCTACAGCAGTATCTGTTATGCATTAATATCCCAGTATTTTTGTAACAAAGTTAGGAGCTCTTTCTGATCTTCCAAAGCATGACTGTATCTGACAGGAGCAGGCATTGTCAGAGTGTTGTAACGGTCTGCTCTACAAAGCCCATGTGTTGGTGTCACATGTGAGTTTAATTGCTCTGAGGATGATGCAGCCACGTAGACCCCTCACATTTATAGTGTATAGGACACAGTGCTGCCCACCTTTGTTTCAGATTTATGGTAACAACAACAAAATAGCACTTCCTTGCTATTTTTTTTTATTTCCTAGTCAGCTTGCAAGGAAGCAGCTAGTGCCCAGTTAGCAAGTGCTGTGTGGCACTGCAAGGGGAACAGTGCCACCTAGGTACAGAGCCCAGATCCAGGAGCATGTAGTGAACACCTTCTGCCTGCCCTGCTGAAATGCTTGCCAGCTCAAGAGTGAGATGAGGTTATTTTCCACAGTCTGCTTTCTGAAAGGTAACTGCTCCAGGGAAAAATAAAAGAAAACCAAGTAATGGAGCTAATCTATTTGATGGTGATGACTTATGCTGGGGCTTCACTTGCATTAATTCTGGCTGTGATTCATTTTCTGAAGGCTGTTTGTCACCCTTGCACTTGCAGTTATCCCTTTAATTGATGCCCTTCATCTTCTGATCCCCTGGCTGCTGCTTCTCCTGATCCCCCAGAGCCGTAATAGTTTATTAATTAGCTGTTAAGATAATTGTTAATAGTTCAAGATGGTTGTTGTTTGTCCTATTTGGATACTATTAATAGTTTAAAACAGCTGTGTGTGTTGTTGTGATTATATTGGTTAGGCACTGGGAATGGTTTAAAACAATTGTTATGGTTGCCCAGTATTGGTAATCTCTTGTTAAAAGCTTGTCATTCTATTGCCACCATGGGGAAAGACAACTGTTGGCCTTCTGGAGGGGAATGTAGGACTCTGAGGCCAGGCAGCTGTCAAGGACCAGCTGGACTGCAGCCTGTCCAGACCACTTCAGGCTGGGGCAGATGCCCTGGAGTGTTAGCACCTGTGCAGCAGAGCACAGGGACAGCCACATGCCTGCAGGGCTTACCACACTGGACTATAAAGAGCAAGGCCTTACAGAGAGATGGAACCAAAAGGAATGGAGAGAGACAGGAGAGATGAGGCTGAGACAACAGCTCCCTTCCAACCCAATGCAATCTGTGAATCTGGAATTACTTTTGTCTCACTAGCTCATGGAAGACACACAGTCTGATTTTTACAACGGCCTTTTGACAGGACAGTGAAATTACTGAAGCCCAGTTAAAGGAGCTCTGTATTCCTGAGGTATTCATACAAGCACACAGTTATAGAAGTACTTAATATAAAATCAGTAAATCAAGTTAGGCAAAAACTTGGTATGATAGAAGATGTCTCAAGTCATGCTTTGTCTGGGAACTGTGTCCTTGTAGCATTATTAATGGACAAGGAAAGTAGTAATCTGTACCATGCTACCACCCCATGTTAAGCCTGTGACTGTAATTTCTACCCACCACAGTCTGATAATGAAGGATGTATTAAAGAAGAGTGATAATGAAAGATACACTAATGAAGAGTGCTGAAGGCAGATTTTCACCCTCTGATCCCAAGCCTACTTTGGGGTTGTTGTCCAACACTGGAGGCAGTAACGCCACAACTTGGTTCCTCTGTGCCTCTTCCAAGTTCTGTCTCCTCTCTCTTCTTCATCTCCTGCTTCTCCTTGGTCTTTTTATCCCTGTGGCCATAAGTTTCCCATTTTCTCCATACTTCATCTTTCTTTGGCAGTATATTTTCCTTATTCCACACTATGGGAAAAAAAAGAAGTCTCTACAAATAGATCTTATCTACTGAGAAAAGGATACAATCTGTAGTTATCTAACCTGAAAGCTAGAGTAGCTTGGACAATAAGCCAAGGAAGAACAGAGGTGAAGTACTGGAGGTATTTATGTAGAATTTGCCACAGGGGTTAATGTGAAAGTATCATGCTGGTAAAAAGAAATCATTTAAATACAGAGATTAAAAAAAAACAATTAGTAGAATTTTGGGAGAGGTGATTTCTTAAAGGGTCCATCATATGTTTTTCATCTCTTTTGAGTTTCAGACTGGATGTGAAGAAGTTGTTCTTCCACCATGAAAGTGGTGAAGCCTTGGAATGGGTTGTCCAGGGAGGTGGATGAGGCCCCATCCCTGGAGGTTTACTTTCATATATAACAAGGTGTTCAAGAGCAGGTTGGATGAGGCTCTGGCCAGCCTGATCTAGTGTGGGGTGTCCCTGCCCATGGCAGGGGGGTTGGAACTAGAGGATCCTTGTGGTCCCTTCCAACCCTGACTGATCCTATGATACTATGAAATTTGAGTTTGTTTACTTTGGGTTGGTGGGGGGGTTTGGTTTGGTTTTTTTTTTGCTTAACAGGAACACAATTCTGACTGTTTATTCCTCTTTAGGAGTCCTGAGCTCTCCAGGATCTGGATAGACAGAAGTTGTTTCCAGAGTCCTATCACTGTCATAGAATGGCTTACATTGGAAGGCGCTTCAGAGGTCATCTACTCCAACCTCCCTGCCATGGGCAGGGATGCCTGTGAACTGGCTGCTCAAGACCTCATCCAGCATAGCCTTGAACACCCCCAGGGAGGAGGCCTCCACAACCACTCTGGGCAAGCTATTCCACGGTCCCAATCCAAGATGCAAAACCTTCAGGCAAGTGTGTGGTTTTTGCCAAGTCTCATCATTCTTAGCGATTCACAGCTGCTCCCACTGAACATAAAAGCACTTAATGATCTTAATGCAAGTCTAGTATTTCCAAAAATCATTAAGTGTAACCTCATCAGCTGAAGCACTTCCTGTTCCTTCTTTGTGTTATTTTTCATGTATAGCACAGGGGTGATTCAGACACCAAGAGAAGAATGAGAATGACAAGTGAGTACAACAATCCAAGGGAGTTCCTGTGCTTGGAGATGGTAGCTCTCTGTGTAGCTTCTTCAGTGTTAGGTGTTGGTCCTTTTGAGGAGAAGTACAATGTGCCATGTTTCTGAAGAGGAGAAGCAGCCTCATCATGAGCAAGTCTAGTGAAATATCTCAGGTCCTGAAGTACATCACCTTGAAGCATTTCAAATTGATCACTAATTACCTTTGTTTTTTTCTCTCTTTTAATTTTCAGTCCTTAGTAGCACTTCCTCTTGTTCTGCCTGAACAGTCTCTTAGGAGTTGATAACAAAAGTTTTGCCAGCCCAGATCCCCACATGAGTCTGTCACTGTCTTTCTTTAAAAATAACAATATTGTAGACTAGCTCAAAGAATGCTCCTAGGGGCACAAATTTTGTTCTGCTTTGTCCTTTTCTTCTCTGGCTTGTCTTAGGCTCTCCCAATTATCTTGTCACCTGTGTTAATTACAGATATTTTTACACCACTGTGAAACTTATCAATTTGCAATTGTTAAGAAGAATATATTTCTGGGACAAATATTCTGCTGAGATGAGTCATGATTTTAATGTGAATTATCATTTTGGGGGGGGGTATGAGTCATATGCTAACTTCTCCACCTTTTAAGTACTCTTTTTATCTTGTTATCTGACTTGACTATTGAAAACTCATTTACTGGATGAAATCAAATACTTGGCCAGAGCAAATTCCTTTGCCAAGTGGGAAGATGTTGTTTTGTCAGCAGTTAGGGCAGGGCACAGAGGTTATCAGGGTTCCAAACAGCCAATATATTTAGTGACCAGCTTGCTCAAGAAGGAATATCAAAGTAGATCTTGTTTAATGAATATGTGGAAGGCATCTATAAGGTCTCCCCTAGTGAAGACTCTAGGGGGACCTTATAGCTGCCTTCCATACAGGGGACCTGCAGGAAGGCTAGAGAGGGACTTTTCAAAAGGCAGTCTAGCCATAGGACAAGGGGGATGGGTTTATGCTGAGGGAGAGTACTGTGGCTTGGGATCAAACTTGTGTTTGTTTGTACTCTCACCCTCTTTCTGTGTGAGAGGACAGTTCTGAGGGGCAGCAATGCTGATCCCCCACATGTGGTCTACTTCTAACTTCTATAACCCTGAAGACTGATGGAAAAGTGGTCATTCTAGTAGGCCCTTCTTCCTGATCAGTGATGTAAGAGGCCAAAGAAGATGACAGCTGCTGAGACTGCTTCCATTTGAGGCATGGAGAAAGGTTAAAAATACCATGCTGCAATTGCAGTTCTTTTCCACACTAAAATACTGTGATCTCCAGAAACAGCCCCACTCCTGCCAGCTACAGGGACAAGTCCATTTCATGTTGCAATATGTTAAGACAGAAATGGATTAACTTCTATTTTTTACAAATGCTTTGCTTCATTTCCTTTTGGAAGGGAAGATCTGGTGTTTAGCAGCATCTTTTATGTACCAAATAAAGCCAGATAATTGTGTGTCATTAAGATGGTAGCTCTGCTCTGTGAATGGAGAGTGTGAATACTTGCATCTCAGAAATTCAATACAACCATGGACAGAGAAAAAAATAGCTGATAAAGGTCTAATCACCACAGCATTTTAACTGATTCCTGGAGTTTCCTGTAGGCTTTGGTTCCTTTTGTTTTGAAGAAAGCTTAACTTTTATGTAAGATTTAAGTGCATGAGTTAAAATTGACTGCAGATGTAAAATGTCTAAAACTGGGTTCATTGTGCTGTGACAAAAGGAGGGATGGAAGAAGGCAGGAGACTGGAGCATTCTGGGGAGAAGAGTGAATGCTAGGAAAGCTGTGTAGAAGTCTTAGTGCTTTCAAATTCAGAGAAACTAGCTTATTGTGTAGCATTTTCCTAAGGCTATGTGCTGATGCATTTTGAGTCTGGGTCTATATTTCCTACAAGGAAATTTACTTGATTTAAAACTAGTTGGATAGTAAACAGTTGTTGTCACCCAAGTGTCTCGAACAAGATGTGCACGCTTTGTGCTTTGTCAGAAAATGATACCCAGCTCTTCCGTGATTCAGCATCATGCTTACCTCAGTTACATAGGAGAAGCAACTGGGAAACAGTCATCCTTTTTTAAAACCCTCTTACTTTTAGCTAGTTGGTTTTGTTTCTTCTGCACTTGGAAGTAAAGCTTGCACTAAGCTTAGGAGCCTTATGAGCCTGGCCCTGTTCTCAAGAGCATTTCTCAATGTTCAGAGGCAAGAGAGACCTTCTGAATGTTGAACCATGTCAGTTCAAAACTTTGTGGGTAAGGTTTGTGTTAATGGTAAACATCATTCTTTTGATGAGAACTTTTTGCTCAGCTCAGTGAAAGCTCAAACCAGGAAACACTGCATGAGTTCTGAATTTGTCAGAGGGGCAGGAGGGCCCTTTGCCCACAAACTGGCCGTACCTGCATCACGAGGGATTGCTGTACAGGGAGTGAAACCTGCTGTGGACTTGCCCATGTCTTCTGGGAATGGGGGCAGGGCCTTAACTTGGGCCTGGGACTGTTCAAGTAAGCCCTAGGCCTGCACTCAAACTTACATCCTCATCCCTTTTTATACAGTAGCAGAGATGCCTGTGTACAAGCTGTAGCATCTCACTAGCAATGCCAGCTCTCCAGCCAGACACTGCAGGGCGAGTGGTTAAGAGCAGTGTAAGACATCCCCTGTTCCCATCTCCCTGATGTGAGCTTTACTTAACTCCTCCTTTCAGTGCTGAGAAACCAAAAACTATAAGGAGGAAGGGTGGCTGTCCCATGGCTGTATCTGAGTAGCTCTGGGAGTGGGCACAATTACTGCAGGGGAAAAAAACCCATCCTTTAGCTTCAGCTTGCCTCAGCTGAAAGCAGATAAGAGTAGCAGGACATAACCTAAACCTTTTTTAGGGATTCATCTGGCACTTCCCTGGCTGAACTATCCCTGTTATGAAACACCTTCTGTGCACCCCCAAGTTCCTCTTGTGTCCATCCCTGCCCTCCCCACTGGCTCCTGCCTTTCACTTCTACTGCTTTGAGCAGGTACTGCCTGCTCCTCCTGGTGCTGAGACAGGCATGGTTTGCCTTGCATTGCTCTGCCAGCTGCTTTCAGGTACTTATTTGGATGGCACACTTTGCTTTTTATGCTTTTTTTATATGGCAGAATACAGAAATATTTATGAGATCTTGTGCATGAGAAGAGGCAAAGACTGGAAGCAATAAAGACTAGAAGGTATAGGCAGAAACTCTTGAAAACATTTGAAGTGGGACCAATTGCCAGTAAAGTGGCTGTTCATTAACTGTGACACTTCATGCAGCTACAAAATAGAAGCTATTTTTATTTGAGAACTAATAATGAATGCTGCCCAAATGAACAAGGGAGAATTCAAATGGGAGAACAAATTGGGGGGGGAGGGAGAAATGTAGGAGGAGAGATTTGTATCAGGTACAAGATAATGACAAGGTCTTTCAGAAGAGAGGCTATTTCTAGGTACAGTTCAAAGACAAATGTTAACCAACAGGGTAGGAAAAAAAAACCACCTCCCTGCTTACCAGGGGAAGCATATAAGGGTTTGAAATAATTATTTTTGGGGTCTAAGATTAACCAATTGTGTAAGATTTAAGGGCAGCAGCTGTGAGTGCTGAAAGGTATGAGAGGAGCTGCGTGGGGAAGCAGGAGTGTACAACAATTTGGGGTGACACTATGGAAAGGGTTGTGGTCCTCACTTGCATATCATAGTATCAGTCAGGGTTGGAAGGCACCACAAGGATCATCTAGTTCCAACGCCCCTGCCCTGGGCAGGGACACCCCACACTAGATCAGGCTGGCCAGAGCCTCATCCAGCCTGGGCTTAAACACCTCCAGGGACAGGGGCCCCAACCACCTCCCTGGACAACCCATTCCAGGGCTTCACCACTCTCATGGTGAAGAACCTCCTCCTCACCTCCAGCCTGAATCTCCCTCAGAATAATCTAGCTGAGGTTTTAATTTTTGAAAGGGAATATTTGTTTATTTACTTCTTCATTTTTAAATCAGGTCTTTGTATAGGGGAAAAACCACCACCCCTGGAGGTTTACTGATGAAGAACCTCTAAGGGGAATTCTGTGAAGGGGGATGTCCCCACTTCTCAAAATGCACAGGAGAATATTGATGTATTTTTGCTGTCAGCTCAAATTCTGTTTGAGAGGCAGCCACAGAAGCTGTTTCCCTTGCTGGCCAGCTCTGTGAGTGCTGCTTGCCACCCCTGACAGAGTAGGGCAGGACTCTGCAGGCTGTTCTTACCTTGGCCTGATGCTGGAATGGTGGTTCATGGAAAGGGGCAGGGCAGGGGGGAAAGGAGCAGGTCATAGGGACAAAGTCAGGGACAGAGGGCACCTCCTCCTTGAGAGCCCCAAGAGGAACTGGAGGTGTCTAATCCAACACAACCTTAGAATCATAGAATGCATTGGGTTGGAAGGGACCTTTAAAGGTCATCTAAGTCCAACTCCCCTGCAGTAGCAGGGACATCTTTAACTAGAGCAGGTGGTTACTGATGCCTCACAAAACCAGCTATGGCTTGAAGTTCACCTTCTCCCAGAGTTCAGGAGCTGCTGCCCCTTTTCTTCTCAAGAGCTTTCATCAGGTCAGACATGAAATCTGGTTGCCTGCCTCCACCCCCGGTCGAAAGTGGTGCAGCTGGCTGTGGCTCCCCAGCCTGTCCTGTGCTTTCAAGCCTTTTTGGAGGAAGTGGCGCAGGTTTCTTTGCTGGAGGTGGTGGCTTAGTGAAGACAGGTGGAGGCGGAGGGGGTAATGGCAGGTCCCCATTACTGCTGCTGGAGGCTGGTGGTGGCGGAGGCACAAAATCAGGAGGAGGTTCACAGAAATCAGCTGGCGGTGGTGGCGGAAAATCAATCTGCAGCGTCGGTGGTGGTGCTGGAAAGGTGTCTGGATCCATTAGGTAAACACCACTTCCTCGCTGGACTTTGGAGGGCAGGACTGGTGAAGCAGCAATGGCAGAGGAGCGCCGCTCAGGTGGGGGAGGAGGCTGCAGTGTGTTCCTCTTGCCCTGGTGCTTCTGTGGCCTCAGCAGCGGCTGCGCCAGGCCCGGCACGCTGGCTGTGTTTGACTTGGCCTTTGAGAAGCAGAAGGAATCAAAGGACAAGACATGGTTAGTGCACTGTAAACGAATGCCACTGCCTGAGAACAGGGAAAGGGTGTGAAGGTACATGGGGAGAGGGCAGCAGGCAGCCAAATGGAGCAGAGTGCATTTTGCCTGAAGAGTGCAAAGAGTGGTTGGATTTCTGTCTGGAGCTTCCCACAGCTTTGGCAGTGGAAACCTCCATGGTGACAGCATTCATAGTGCTTCAGGGAGTGCTGTCCTCAGAAAATGAGAGCTTTTAGAAGTTCAAAGAAGTGCAGTTAGCAGGACACTTACAGATGCTTGCTTTGTGTCCACCCAGCTGTTCATTCCCTGAGGAAATAAAGGTTTAAAAGAGGGCCCTGGTCCCTTCACAATGCAAGGCTCTGGGGAAGACCCCTCTGTCACCACTCAGTGTTGTGCAGCAGGGGAAAGACACTGGGGCAGGGTGGCTTCTGCCAGCTGGGCCAGGCACCTGCACACTCCCTCACTTCCCAGCCACTAGTGTGACAAATAGGCCCTCAAAGACACTAAGTTCTATCCATGTTTGCAAGGGTGGGAGCCATCGAACCCTCTGACAACTGTTCTGAAGGAAAAATTAAACAGAGGCTCCATCATACAAGTAAAGAAGAAGAAAATGTAAGAAAATGTAAGTTCAGGATGGAGATGTTTATTTGGACAACATTTTAGGTGCCTTTTGTTTGAACTAGGGCTTGCCAGTCACCACTCTGAAGATCATAGAATCATAGAATTGCCAGGTTGGAAATGATCCTAAGGTCATTGAGTCCAACCATAACCTAACATCTCCCTGTGCACAGCTATTAGACTATGTCCTCAAGCTCCTCATGCAAATGTCTTTGAAACACCTCCAGGGATGGTGACTCCATCACTTCCCTGAGCCTTTTGGTGCAGAATAAATAAAGGCCATTTGTGATAGCTGAATGTAGTTTGCTTTTGGGGTTTCTCTTCAGTTAACAGTTACTACACAACCATGGTATCTGTTGTTGTAAACCTGTGGAGAAGTCTGCTGTGCTGAAAACAATGCTTTGTAACACCCTCATGCCTAGTGCTGCTGATTTATCAGTGTAGATCCAGCTAGATTAGTGCTCTACCTGTAGTGCAGTGGGCCCTAAAAGACTGCAGCTTGATCCTTTGCTCCTAGGCTTGGAGAAGCTGTGAGGTGAAGAGGGCAACATGTTTGCTTCTGCTAGACGAAAGTGCTCTGCCACCCTGCAGTTAGCAGTACTCATTCTGGTACTAGCTGAGGATACCATGCAAGCCGTCTTTTCCTTGCCTACAAAGATGGGGGCTCAGGAGGAGGGAACCAGCGGCTGAGTTCTGAGAAGAGGATCTGTTCCAGAGGAAGTGAGGCTCAGAACAGAGAAACAGCTTTTTAAAGGAGGAAATCCAAGGCAGAAACAAGAAGTGTAGGATATATGATGCAGGTGACACAAAAATCCCAGGAATTTCATTTCACTTGTCCTGTGCACTTTAGGTGTGATAGAGGGGCTTGATAATGAACTGCAAACAAATGCAGGGAGTTTTCTGCAGGAGGTTTTTGAAGCCCTCATATGGTGTCTTACTGATATTATTACAGCCAGAGATGGTGCAAGTGAAAAAATTTGGAGCTCACTCAAGGAATGCAATTAAAGCCTAATGAAAACATGTTTCCCTTACTTCTTCACACTTTCTTACACATTCATCATTCATCCTTCTGTTGAAAATACTGCTGTGTACTGTGGGTTACCAAGGCAAGAGCTGTTTGCTGGCAGAGACAGAAAACAGCACAAAGGATTCTGGCAGCACAGGCTTTGAGACTATCCCAGTAGGCACATTCCTGTCCTTGCTCCATGACCTCACAGCTTTTTGTTCTGAAGAAGGAAAGTGGCAGATGGCTATTCCTTCACCTCCCTTTGTGGCATCTTGCTTCTGTGCAATGAGCACTCTGCAATGTGTCAAGTGTGAGGAGGAGCAGCAAGGAACCAGCAAAAGGCCCAGGAGTCAAATCCTTGTCAGAACGCTACAGTGGCACTCTGAGGGGTGAAAACAGTGGGTGAAGAAATGCAGACCTGAGGAACTGGGTGACAGGTGACATTTAATTAGAGCACTGCTGCTGACCTGTACCTCTGGTGTGTCCATTTTCTTCTGAGTCTCTGGGGACTCTAGGCTGGAGTGATGAAGAGTTTGAGGAATCTGTCCATTGGACTGCACAGCACCTGTGGCAAGGAGAGGAGAGAGGGGAGGGAGTGTTACATTTCTGTGATATTAACCAGACCAGGCAATAGCAAACTTTTGAAAAAGGCTGTAAAAAGATCTTTACAACTCCCACCAAGGAACCACATGCTGCAGGGGTTTTATACATAATTCAGTAAAATCTATGAGGGTTTCTGTTTTCTGCTTCAGGCTTATTTTGTGGCTTTTCATATTCAGTTCAGGAATAAATAAACAAGATCCCTCACATTAAAGCTAATAGCTGTCCCCACACCTCTGTGGTTGTAGCTGACAGTCCCACAGTGCAAGTGGCAGAGCTGTGAAGACATGACAGAAATTGTCAGAGCATGTGAAGGCATTGACAAATGAGGAGCTCTCTCTTCTGACTGTTGTGAGCTGATTATTGAAGGGGACCATCAAGGCTGACACAGGAATAAAGAAGGGGAGCTGGATTTGGAAGGGAAGCTAAGCAGAAATCAGACTGGCACTAGTCAAGCCCACCCTCTGGCCTGCCTTCTGTCTTTTCCTGTCAGCATTTCAAAGTTTGCAGTGTGCTGCAGTACCTCAGTCTCAGGTTTTCAGTGCATGCTTTCCCCCTGCCCCCGTTCTCCAGGTGAAAGATTCAAAGTGCCATAGGGTTATATCAATAAGAGTTGTGAGAGCTGAAGGTGTGAAGCTCCACAGAGGGGCTGATCCATGCTCTTTAGTAAATGAGCTAACAGCTCTGAAACTTCTTCCCCATCTGGAATCACAGAGGATTTGTGAACCTTGCAGTATGCTCAGAGTAGTGAAGATCTGCTAGCTGGCTAAGTTAAAGCTATGCAAAACATCCACCCAGCATGACTACGTTTGTGAGGGGTATGCATGCATAACCCAGTGCTGTCAGTCCAAAGGACTGATTTGATTATTCACACTGCAGTCTGTGTTTGATGAAGGACTAACATGGAAGTCAATCAAGAGTGAAACCCAGTGCTCAGCAGAGATATAGAACCCTGGGTTCTGTGGCCCTGCCCTCAAATGGAGCAAGTTACTGTCTCTCCTTGTTTCATCTGCTGTCCGCAGCAGAGCAGGAGTTAGGGATTTGCATTGCTCAAAGACATTGCTGCCCTCAGCCATGCTGAGATTTAACTAAATGATAAAGAGCAGTGGAGTCTATAAAGCACTTGGCAAACATGAGCCCATGACTGCTCAGAGCCAGGCAGTTCAGGCCCCAGGTTTTATGTAGGGCAGTACCAGCAATTGTGAGAGAGCAAGAATCACAGTGCCTTGCCTCAGAAAGCTAATGATCCTTCAGAGCTATTTCCATAGAGACTATACACATGGCTGAAACCTTTCCAGGCTAGTTACCCATTTAATGGGACCCATTAGTAAGGATTAAGAGTATATTTTGTGATCACATGCAGAGTTCCTGGATTCTAGTCTGGAACTGAAGTTACACAGATGTGTGATGTACTTTATATGGCCTCGATCCTGCCCCTATCCAGTACAGAGTGCAGCAGCAGTATGGAGCCCCACTGGCCAGCCACCTCTCTTCTGCCATCAACACCAGGACACTAAAGCTCTACAACTGTCCCATCCATCCCCATGCACAGGCTTCAAAAAATCCTCTGATCTCTGAAATCTGTTACTAGGTCTCGCTATCCCAGCTGTGCATTTTTTCCCATGAGTTCATTCCAAGGAATGAGCCCTTTTCTCACATGTATGGAGAAGAGGCAAACTAAAGCCCTAGGAAGCTTTTTGGAGCAGTTAGAGTTGTCTGTATGAGAAATCAGAATATTAACTGCCACCACTGATCTTGACTTTGCCTGTCTTATGACAGCAAGTACTTGGCCAGCATGTCCTTCCTAGTAAACAAAGTTTATCTTAAACATGTAAACTAAAACCATTGCTGCAAGTTACAGCAGCACTGGTCATCACTGTTGTATCTGTACAACAGTAAAACAGGTAACAGCAATATCATGAAGCTACTGGAAAAGTAAAGAGAGAGTATAACCCAATCCTTTCTTCCTCTGCATCCTTCTCCTAACATCCACAGTGTTAGGAAAGGCAGTGGCTTACCCTGTAATAATTTCTTTCTGATGTGATTCTCAGCATATCCCACTCATCCTTTTTACTCACTGGAAGAAAAGCTCCAATACAGCCAATGTAGAGATGGGCAAACAGAAAACTTCCAAGATATGGCCCATCCTCCACAAAATGTGGAGAATAAAGAATTATGCCAATAGAAAATTATCTTATTAAATGATACAGATTTAAGCTGAGCTTTGGTGGGCTGTCTTCATATCCTTCAAGTTCTACCTCTAAACTGGGAGCTCTGCTGTTAGCTTGGTGGTAGAAGAGAGTTACACTGGGTTGTCTAGAGCAACACAGTATCTTGCTGGGATAGTTTTCTGGCAAAGCCTATATGCAACACTGATGATGAGAGAGGAGAGCAACAGCTGTGATTTCAACTGCTGTGCCAGCATTGGTACCTGCTGAGGAGGGCCCTGCAGGCGCAGCTGATTTCACCGTCCCTTGGTTTGCCTGCCGAGACAAGCCAGCTCTCTTCACAGCACACTTGTAGTTATCATACAGGGTCTTGCCATACTGCAAAACAATGGAAACAACACAGCAAGAATGCTGTAGGGCTTCAAATAGGCCAAGCACTGACTTTGCTCTTGGAACAACATTTTTGCCATTATTCCTTCCTCCCCAGTTTTGTTTAAATGTAGCTTTCCACAAGTGCTGGGCTTACTTCTTTACAGGCTAGGTGGAAAGCATCTCTGTAACGCCACAATAAAGCACCAACTCCTGTGACCAAACACAGTTCTACTGATACCATTCTCCCATTTCATGTTCAATTCAGTATCTGTAAACCTCTTGAAATTTGCTTTCAAAGCAGCAGTTCTCAATGACTGTCTTTCTCCATTGCTTTCCAAGAATTAAATTTTGAGACTGAGGACTTGAAACACTGACTCCTGGGCTCTAGAGCAAACAGCTCTGTTAGTTTAAGACACAAAGTAATTTGGTGTTCCACCCCACACAGCAGAACTGTTCTGCAGCAGAACTGGCAGAAAAGAACATCCACCTACCAGGAGCAGGGCTGTATGGCCAGGTGCAGCCTCTATATTGGGCTGTGTATAAATCCATCTCTGTTACTATTTAGTGCAAACCAAAATGGTCTGTGAATTCAGACACTGAAGCAGTCATTTGGGCAGAACTGCCTGAAAAAGATCGCAGCTGGACTGACCAGAGGTTGCACATCTTTAGCCACAGCATGCTATTATTGTGCCAGACAACTGTGGAGTTTGATTTACGAGTGCATGAGGTTTATAGCTACAGAATTCACCCGTATGTTAGTGACAAAACCACACTGGCAACAGGCTACAGGAGCAGTCAGCAGATCCACTCTGCTCCTGCCCTTCTGCTCTTCCTATCAGCATGATTGTCCATTCTTGTCACAGTGCTGAGATGTTGACAGTCCTGAGGAAGGCAAGATTTTAAAGTAGACTTAACAAAATTATACTTTGACTCTCACCTTGGCAATCCTTATTCCTGTCACCCACTGATGCAGGGTTGCTTGGTCATCGCAGCACAAGTACTTGATGTATTGTGACTCCTTTTGAATCTGGGGGTGCTGGAAGATTCATAAAGCAAGACAAACACAGAAATCAAAGTGATGTACAGAAGTGTGAAGGCAATGCACAGCAAACTGGGCGAGAACACTGCTGATAGGCAGCAGGTTAAGGTGAGGATTGTCTGGGGGGGGAAAAAATGGAGACACAGAGTACAAGAAAACATAAGAAAAGATGGTGATGACAAACTGTGTGTGGGTTGCCACTGGCAGCATTTGCTTGAAATAATTTTAATGCATCATAAAGTGAATTCGAGGCCTACAGCAACCTAGTAGTGATCTGGAATTCAATGAAGTCTACAAAGTGGCATGGTTCAAGGTCTGACACTCAATCTACACACGCTGGAAGGAAGTCTGTTTCTCGTTGAGGTTTGTCATCTGCAAGGCATCCAAGCCTGAGCGCTGTACACAATTAGTTTTCAAAGGGTACATTAAATTTGTTTTAAGTAAAAACTCTCAGCTGAAACAGATTTTTCATCCTGCCTGCCTTTCTTTGGGCCTAGTTCTACCTTTCTTCCCAAACATTTTTGTTCTGCTTTGCTCTTGCTGTTGTTTGGCAACAGTTTTGTAGTACCTGCCACATGCTCGGGACAGCTCAAAACGCAACCCCATCTGCAGTAATCATTTCCATTTGTTTGTACCAGAAACCTTTACAATGTTAGAACCTCTTTTCTTTGTTCTTTTGGCCACAGAATAACAGAATATATCTGATTGTAAGAGACCTCAAAGATCATCCAGTCCTACCCTCAACCCAGTACTGAAGGGTCAACACTAAACTGTGTCCCCAAGCGCCACGTCCACATGCTGCACAAACACCTCCAGGGATGGTGACTCCACCACTTCCCTGGGCAGACCATTTCAATGTTTGAGAACCCTTCCAGTGAAGAAATATTTCCTAACATCCACCCTGAACCTCCCCTGGTGCAGCTTGAAACCACTTCCTCTAGTCCACAATTTAGGATCTCCTCCCCTTACTGACTGCTGTAGTAGCAGTATGTGGTGATACACCACTGCAACTCAAAGATGATCAAAATACCAGGCTGCCTATTTGCCTGTGGCTGAACATCCTCTCTAAGGCTGCAGGAATTTGGTGCCCCTGCTGTAAGTCTGTAGTAGCTTGGATGGAATAATCTACTGCCACCTCTTGATACACAAGAATGAAACCAAAGGAAAAGGCTATGTTATCCCTCATTTGTGTGCTCATTTCTCTTTATATTCTTATAAATTACAGGTGCACAGTTAGTGAAATGCACAAAAGAGCATCTGAATATGCTCCAAGAATTCACTCATGTCCAATTACTCTCTTTTTGGCCTGGGTAATTGACAATTCAAAGCATACCTCCACCTGGCAGCAAGGAGCCTGGGTTTACACACATTATTAGGCCCCCAAAGCAGAGCAGTGTTTGACATGGGGACCCTGGGCAGGACACCATGACCAGCCCACCAGCATAGGCTGATGGAGTTGCTGGATGTCTCCTCCTTATACCTGCTGGTGTCTGGGACATTTCCAGACCAAACACTGGCCACATCCAGGTGATCCAGGAGCTGAAGAGCAGAGCTCAGTGCAGAGGTCTTGCTCCTCAGCCATGTGTCCCTGCTTCTCCCTTGGCACTGCTCACACCAGGCTTCCCTTGCTTGTGCTGACCCAGCTGTTTAGAAGGCTACACTGTGACCTGAAAAAAGAGGAACTGGTCTGGGTTAAAGATAACCCATTTCATCATGCTTGATTTACTTTGGTTTGGTTTGTTTTTTCAAAACCCAGCAGACACTTCTCTGTGTGGCAGAGCACATCCCATAGACCCGGGTTATCACCAGCAGAGCCAAAAGAACCAGGAGGTGCAAACAAAAACACTGCAGTCCTGGGTAAATTCAATCCTTCTAGCACTTATCAATCAACAACTAGTAATTTTGCTCCAATTGTAAGGTCCTACTGAACCCAGCAGATGGCACCCAAAGCTCTCAAAAAGAGAAGGCAGCCTTTTCCTCCTCCCCTTCTCTTTTTCGTGTCAGGGAAGTCCAATGGATCTACATATCTTCCCTCATTTCCAAACATCACACCTACCAACAGGGTTTTATTACAAGAACGAACAAACAGCCTATAACTTCACGGATAATTCATGCAAACATCTGGAAGGAAGTGCACACTGCTTAAAGAAGGCCGAGGAGGACATGGCAAGCTAGGGCTGCTGATGCCTCCTCTGAGGCTCCCTCCAGAAATACCAGTTTCACAAGAACGCCCTTACTGTGTCAGATCAAAGGTCCTTGAACTCTGTATTTGGACTTTGACAGTGGCCACAAATGGATACTGAGGGAAGAGAAAAGGCAAGCACCTGTGCTACTTCCTTCTGTGTTCTCTCCCTGTCTGCAACTATTTTCAGGTCCAGGGATTTTCTGACCCCTGTGGGATTTCTTTGTATTTAGGTTCTTCAAGGGATTTCTCTTCCAGGTACTTCAGTTTTTATTGAGCCCAGAGAGTGTTCTGGCATCCACAGCACCTGTTAGCAACAATTTTCCCAGGTCTGCTATTCACTCTGAAGAACCACCCTCTTTTGCTCTGTAATGAAACTGGCTGCTACTAGCTTTGAGTAACCTTGTTTTGAAAGAGACACTGAAGGGCTGACCCCTATCCACATCTCTCTGTGCCACTCCTGATCCTTGGGATCTGCATCATATTCTTGGCAAGTTGTTTCTTTTACAACCTACAGGCTTTTAGTGTCTGCAGTCGTTCTTCAAGTCAAAAGTCATTCCTTACTTTTGCTTATCCTTGTTGCTCCTGGATCCTTTTTCAAGATTATTATATACTCTTTGAGATGAGAGGGCCAGAACTTCACAGGTGAGGAGAAACCATGCCCTCATCCCATGGTATGACAACATTTGCTGCTGTATCATCTAGGCCTTTCCTAATCACTCTTATGTTTGATTTATACATCTGACCACTGAGCACTGGCACAAAGCTTTCAGCAAGTTGTACACCACATCAGCCTCGTGCTCTGGAAGGGCAGAGGTCAGCTCAAAGATAGCAGTGTCACAGGTGAAGCTCTGACTGGTTTTGTCCCTATGCACATTGCTGTGAGTATACCCAGGCAGTTAAGTCACTTTGTTACATGATGCCTGGTTTTTGGAGGTGTTGGATACCTGTCTAGTTACTTAAGGCCTCAACCTTTCAGACATCAAGCTACAAAAAGATGTGCCATGTTCACCTGGAAAAGTACTGAAAAGGCTTGGAAGTGAATCTCCTCTGACCCACTGTCTCCTCTACAAGTCTCAACTGTCTAACAGATAAAGCAGAAGCACTTTCAATATAAAGAGCTTATTTTCTGGAGAGGTTTAAAAAAAAATATATCTCTGCACAGATTACATTTTCAGATATAAAATAAACTCTTTGCCTAAAGAAAAAAAACAAAACCAAAAGATAAAGCACATTGAAAACCTGAGGAATTGGGAACTGAACAATGTGGTATCTGTGGTCTGTGCCAAAACAAATGGCTAGAGGCTGTGTGTGCATGAAATCAGAAATTACCCCAATAAAATGTTCTTTTGCTTTGCCTTCTTCCAGCACTGAAGATGAAAAGTAAACTGAAGTTATTCAGGCATCTCATTGGATTCCTTGCCCCAAAATACATGGATCAGTGCTCAGTCTCTGAGGCAGAAATAGCCGCCAGAAGCATAAAGAGTGACTAACTTTGGATCAAAAGCTTTGGCTTCAGGCCAGGTTTTCACAAAATGGTCAAGGGTTTTGGATAGCTTATCTTCTACTGATGAATTTGTGCTATGTTGTGCTATCTTCTCAGAGAAGCTGAGACTCTTCTGGCCCCCCTGACTGCAAGCAGAATTAGTACTCAGCTCAGCACCTTTAAAAAAAAACAAACCCAAAACCAAACCACACTGCAGTGGTTCAAATTCTCTGTCTGCTGTTACATGTGGTCAGGCATTGGAGCAGGCTGCCCAGGGAGGTGGTGGAGTCGCCATCCCTGGAGGTGTTCAAGAAACCTGTGGACATGGCCCTTTGGGGCATGGTTTAATGGCCATGGTGGTGTTGGGTTGATGGTTGGACTGGATGATCTTGAAGACCTTTTCCAACCCCCAAAATTCTAAGCTTCTATGATTCATAGTATCATAGAATCAATAAGGATGGAAGAGACCTCAAAGATTATCAAGTCCAACCTGTCACCCAAGACCTCATGACTACTAAACCATGGCACCAAGTGCCATGTCCAGTCCCCTCTTGAACACCTCCAGGGATGGTGACTCCACCACCTCCCTGGGCAGCACATTCCAATGACGAATGACTCTCTCTGTGATGAACTTTCTCCTCACCTTGAGCCTAAACTTCCCCTGGCACAGCTTGAGACTGTGTCCTCTGATTCTGACCCTCTGCACTTCTCATGTTAAGATGACCAGGCTTAACTGATCTCTCAAAGCTGTGTGTGAACTGTACAGATAAAAGAGTAACTGTCCTATTACAAGGCAATTATTCTTCTGACCTACATTTCTCTAATGACTGAGGCAGAATTTTTAGGTCACTAAAAATATATGTAATAGCCATAACCAAAGAGGACTGCTTTATGCAGCAAAGAATATTTTCCAAAGCTATTACCTTCCATTTCCATTCCCTGTCCTTTTTCTCCCCATCTTGCACAAGGGTGTGCATGTACTAGGAGAGGAATTCCATGTAGCTAGAAGTGTCCTGTAAGAAAGACTATTTCTGGTTTTTGCTCTTCAGTTTATCCAGCAATGAATTTTACTCTGAAATACTTATCTGAAGCATTCATGCTAACACAATAGCTTGCAAATCTTTTACATAAAGAAACAGAACATCCCTCAGTTTCTGTCCTCATTTCATAGATTCATAGAATGATTTGGACTGGAAGGGACCTTAAAGGTCATCTAGGTCCAAGCTCCCTGCCATGGGCAGGGACACCTTCCACTAGCCCAGGTTGCTCAAGCCCTCATCCACATTGGCCTTGAACACCTCCAGGGAGGGGGCATCCATGACCTCTCTCGGCAACCTGTTCCAGGGTCTCACCACCCTCACTGTAAAGAATTTCTTCCTAGTCTTTAGTGTAATTCTCCCCTCCTCAAGTTTCAGTCTATTCCCTCTTGCTCTATCACTACAAACCCTTGTAAAAAGTTCCTTCACCGCTTTCTTGTAGGCCCCCTTTGGGTACTGGAAGGTTGCTCTAAGGTCTCCCTGGAACTTTCTCTTCTCCCTGCTGAACAGCCCTGACTCTCCCAGCCCTCTGATCATCTTTGTGGCCTTCTCTGGACCTGCTTCAGCAGTTCTATGTCGCTCTTATGTTGGGGGCACCAGAACTGGACACAATACTGCAGGTGGGGTCTCACCAGGGCAGAGCAGAAGGGCAGAATCATAGAATGATTTGGGTTGAGACAGACCTCTAGATGACTTTTAGGTCATATGATCTCCCCCCAGTCACTTCCCTTATCCTTCTTTTGATGCAGCCCAACACACATTTGCCTTCTGGGCTTCCAGTGACCATTGCTGGCTCACATGGAGTTTTTCCATCAGCTCACACCCCCAAGTCCTTCTCCTTGAGACTGCTCTCAAGCCACTCCTTGTTCAGCCTGGATTTGTGCTTGGGATTTCCCCTGTCCAGGTCTCCTACCATTTTCTATCTCAATCACTGCTGATTCTCACCTTCTACCTTCATAACTGTCACGGTGCTGAATGCATGACATAGTTTCATAGTTTCATAGTTTCATTCAGGGTTGGAAGGGACCACAAGGATCATCTAGTTCCAACCCCCCTGCCATGGGCAGGGACACCCCACACTAGATCAGGCTGGACAGAGCCTCATCCAGCCTGCTCTTAAACACCCCCAGGGACGGGGCCTCGACCACCTCCCTGGACAACCCATTCCAGGGTTTCACCACTCTCATGGTGAAGAACCTCCTCCTCACATCCAGCCTGAATCTCCCCACCTCCAGCTTCATTCCATTCCCCCTAGTCCTATCACTACCTGATATCCTGAGAAGTCCTTCCCCTGCCTTCCTGTAGGCCCCCTTCAGATACTGGAAGGCGACAATGAGGTCACCTCGGAGCCTTCTCTTCTGCAGACTGAACAGCCCCAACTCCTTCAGTCTGTCCTCATAGGAGAGGTGCTCCAGCCCTCTGATCATCCTCGTGGCCCTTCTCTGGACACGTTCCAGCACCTCCACATCCCTCTTGTAATAGGGGCTCCAGAACTGGACACAGTACTCCAGGTGGGGTCTCACCAGGGCTGAGTAGAGGGGGAGGATCACCTCCCTCGACCTGCTAGCCACACTTCTCCCGATGCAGCCCAGGATCTGATTGGCTTTGCGGGCTGCAAGTGCACACTGAGAGCTCATGTTGAGCTTTTTGTCCACCAGCACCCCCAAGTCTCTCTCCTCAGGGCTATCCTCCAGCCAGTCACTGCCCAGCCTGTATTTGTGCCTGGGATTGCCTCGACCCAGATGCAGGACCCTGCACTTGCTCTTATTGAACTTCATGAGGTTGGCTTGTGCCCACCTCTCCAGCCTGTCAAGGTCCCTCTGGATGGCCTCCCTTCCCTCCAGCGTGTCTGCTGCACCACACAGCTTGGTGTCATCAGCAAACTTGCTGAGGGTGCACTCAATGCCACTGTCCATGTCCCCCACAAAGATGTTGAATAAGATAGGTCCCAGGACTGATCCCTGAGGGACTCCACTTGTCACTGGCCTCCACTGGGACATGGAGCCATTGACAGCCACTCTTTGGGTGCAGCCATCAAGCCAGTTCCTTATCCATCTAGTGGTCCACCAATCAAACCCATGTGTCACCAGTTTGGAGACCAGGATGTGGTGTGGGACAGTGTCGAAGGCTTTGCTCAGGTCCAGGTAAACGACATCAGTTGCTCGCCCCTCATCTATTAATTTTGTCACCTGCTCATAGAAGGCCACCAGGTTGGTCAGGCAGGATTTGCCCTTGGCAAAGCCATGCTGACTGTTCCCAATCACCTCTTCACTATTCTTTTGAGCGAGTAGTGACTCCAGGAGGATCTGTTCCATGATCTTTCCAGGCACAGAGGTGAGACTGACTGGCCTGTAGTTCCCTGGTTCCTCCTTCTTGCCCTTTTTGAAGATGGGGGCAATGTTTCCCCTTTTCCAGTCTGTGGGGACTTCACCAGACTGCCAGGACTTTTGAAATATAATAGAGAGGGGTTTAGCAACCTCATCTGCCAGTTCTCTCAGCACCCGTGGGTGTAACCCTTCGGGTCCCATGGACTTGAACACTTTCAGGTTCTTCAGATGATCACGAACCTGATCTGCACTTACAATGGGCAGTTCTTCCTCCCCGTCCCTGGCTTTGACTTCCATAACATCAGGAGTGTGGCTAGAGGCCCTTGCAGTGAAGACTGAGGTAAAGAAGTTATTAAGTACCTCAGCCTTTTCCTCATCACAGGTGACCATGTCACCATTTTCTTTTCTGAGGGGGCCCACACCTTCCCTAGTCTTCTTCTTCCCATTAATATACCTGTAAAAGTTCTTAGTATTCCCTTTAATCTCCCTGGCTAGATTCAACTCAAACTCTGCTTTGGCTTTCCTGACCAGGACTCTTGCTGCTCGGGCAGCTTCCTTGTATTCCCCCTGTTTAACCTGTCCTTCCCTCCACTTCCTGTAGAGTTTCCTTTTAAGTAATAGTGTGTCCAGTAGCTCCTTGCCCATCCAGGCAGGCCTCCTAGCATTCTTACCTGCTTTTCTCTTTGTTGGTACACAGAGCTCCTGGACACAGAGGAGGTGGTCCTTGAATACTGACCAGCTGTCCTGGGTCCCTCTTCCCTCCAGGGCTTTGTCCCATGACACTTTGGCTAGCAGATCCCTGAAGCGATCAAAATCTGCATGCCTAAAGTCTAGGGTCATGAGCTTGGAATACTTCCTCCTGATTGCCCTGAGGATGTTAAATTCAACTGCTTCATGGTCACTGCAGCCAAGGCCGTCTATGAGCCTCACATTGCTTACCAGCCCTTCCCTGTTGGTGAGAACAAGGTCCAGCATAGCACCATTTCTTGTTGGTTCCTCCACCATTTGGAGGAGGAAGTTGTCTTCTATGCAGTCCAGGAACATCCTGGATTGCTGGTGCCTTGCTGTGTTGTCCCTCCAGCAGATGTCCGGGTGGTTGAAATCACCCATGAGGACCAGGGCTTGTGACCTGGAAGCTGCTTCTATTTGCCTATGGAGGGCCTCATCTGCTTGGATCTGCTGGTCAGGTGGCCTGTAGGAGACCCCCACAGTAATATCTTCTTCCTCTGTCCTGCCTTTAATTTTGACCCATACACTCTCAACTAGCTTATCATCCCTCCCCAGTTGGAGCTCCACTGATTCCAACTGGCTATTGACATAGAGGGCAACACCTCCTCCTCTCCTTCCCTGCCTATCCTTCCTAAAGAGTTTATACCCATCTATGCCTACATCCCAGTCATGGGATTCATCCCACCAAGTTTCAGTAACAGCCACTATGTCGTGGCATCCCAGCAGCACAGTGGCCCTTAACTCATCCTGTTTGTTGCCCAAGCTGCGCGCATTCGCATAGAAGCATACATGACTTGGTCTGCAATGGAGCATACTGTGAGCCAGAAGGGAAAGGGGAGTGGAGTGGCTAAACACCAAATTACCTGCCACAATGATGTGCCCCCATTGCAAAGGGAAGCTATTCTTGAAAATGGACTTCCAAAATTATTTGGATGATTAATTTTTCTTTCTTTCCCTTTTTTGTCCCCCCCTAAAGAATCATAGTTTCCAAATGACACCAATTTATTTCTTTTTTTTTTTTTTCTAATTGTGGTTTCCAAATGACACCAGGAGAACTTAGCTGTTTAGATTGCACAGGCAAATGTACCCAGCTGTGGAAATAGAGGATGATTTGCCTTTGTCTCAGTTTATCCCCAGGAAACCAGTTTTTTCATCCTAGATTAATTCAGCATTATGCACCATTACCTCCAGATTACTCAAGCACAACCAGCACCAATAAACTATAATTAAATCCACTCTTTGTCACAGGCACATCAGACTAACCCAGCAAATTTGCATATAGATTACCTTGCTGTTTGTCTGCTTTGAGAGATTTTTCAACATGGTGTGACCAAACCAGCTCCTGGGCTAGCAGACACACGTGTGCACACACACACACAGACACTCCTCATGCACAAAATAAACAGCTTCACAATTTCTGCTCAGTGCCAGGGATGCTGTTACTAGCACAACGAACAGATCCCTTCCTTCATGGTGGAATCTCTTAGTGTCGAGGGCTTTCAGCTTTGGAATATGAAATAAATCACAAAAGGTCTCATCCACATCCACTGCATTTCCCATATATTGTGGTAGATGGTGAAAGAGAAGATCTACAGGGAATAAAGCATTTGCAGATGCACAGGTGACTGTGGGGAGCCAAAGCACTCCAGCTTGCACACTTGCTGTGTGTGGTGTGCCATATTACTTTCTCTGTGAAGGAGAGAGATTTCTGTTGCCTTGCTGTTCCTCTTCCAGAGGGTGGCAGGGAAAGCCATGCTGCTACTTTCTGCTGCTGCCTCGCCTGGAAGAGGGGGACAGAGCTGCCTGACAGATGCAGCTTTGAGCAAGGGTCTTCTTTCACACTTGACTACCCTTTCCTTTCCTCTTTTCTTAACACAGTCCTCCATATACAGAAAAGATTCACTTTATCTGACGTCCAAGTGAAGGGTGGGAGCTTTACCTTTTTGTAAGCATTACATTTAGGCTTGTTTAGCAGTGATATAGAACAACTGGATTTAAGAAGGTTATAGCTCAGCACAGGCCAAGTAGCTACTGAGGAAAAAAAACAGTTTAGTAGCCCCAAAGCCTAAGGATTCCTGAGAGCCAGCTCCATCAGAGTCTTTGTGCCAGACTGCGCTCAGCCTCAGGACCTAGCCACATCAGTTCTGGCTTGCTGCACAGGGACAACTGAAGGTGACCCTACTCTCTGACACCAACTAGCCAGTTGTGCTCTTTTCAGTTGGTCCCAGCTGGGCTTTCTGCTGCCTGAGAGGAGCTGATATGAGGAAGAAACTGCTTTGTTCAGTTACTGGAGTTGTCTCTTGAATCATCTTGAAAGTGAACTCATGAATAAGCTCAGGAAAACGATCTTTCTTTTGGTACTAGGCACTGTGCCGTGCTTCTAAATTGTTTGTGGCACACCACCCTTTCCCCCCATTATCTCCTCAGCATTGTGATGGTTAAGAAATGAGGAAGATGCACCCCATTTTTGTTCTGAGCTACAGTATAAGCAAAGGGAGGCTGATGTAATGGGAAGAGATGATAAGCAAGGAGCATTCACAGCACATCATGCTTCTCCAGCTTTAGAAGGAACGCTCTGCAGGATGGCTCTGCAGACAAGAACATTTATATCTGAGCTAGGTTAAAAGAGCTCATCTAGGTGCAGCTCCAGCATCACAGGCTGCAAAACCTACCCCAGTCTCTGGTTAAGCATCAGCAATCTTTCCAGTGTGTTCATGATCTTGCTGTTGCTGCACAAGCACCAGCAGCCAAGATAGCTTCAGCTGAGTAACCCAAGTATAAGGATTGAAGTTGAAATTAAATGGCTATGTAAAGGAAAAAAAAGAGAGAGAGAGAGAGAGAGAGAGAGAGAAACAGGACAGAGGGACCTGCCAGCTCCTGATGAAGGTATGTTAGCTGTGGAGAAATTTCCATCTTGCTTGAACTGAACTGAGCATCCAAACCCCTTCAAAATTCCTAGGATAATAAATGTTTACCAGTTCAAACTATTGCCTTTTGCTCACTGCACCTGTCACAAAGTAGTCATTTCATCTTGAGATCTTTATTCTCAAAACATGGCAGGATGAGAAATAATCTCAAGGATAATGGTTTGTTTTCCTTTGACATCTCAGGACAAGTGTCTCCCAGCAAGAGAGATATTGTCTTCTGGGAAACCTCCATATAAAACCAGACAGGAACAAAACGTGACTAAGTGTAATAAATGGTTCTGTGCTCCTGTCCACACACTTTTGTGTCACCAAGCATCCAGGCAGAGAGACCAACATTTGACTTTGCTCTTTCCCTCAGCTCACAGGCCTCAAGATGTATTACATCCTCAGCTCCAGCCTCTAAAGGGAAGAGAAGGCTGTGACAGAACTCATCTCAGCTGTATGCCTTCAAAAGGACAACAGAAAGAATTCAACTCAATCTACAGAAAATATAATAAATATGAAACTCTCATTGCCCTCAGAAAGCCAACTTAAGTGGGAAGCTTCTAACTTTGAAGATTTGAAGATACTTATCCATACTTCCTGACCAACTCCAGCCACTTGCAGCTGTTTAAAACCCAGTCTGAAACAGAGCAGGTCACAAATCTATCAAATGCTGCTTTGTGGGGTTTAAAATGAAGATCCCTGTAACATAACCTATTCATCACTAGGTAATGTTGCTCAGGTATAATGATCTTGTCAATATGATGTTTACTCTAGTACACCACAGACACATTTTAGAAGCATCAGAGCAAACACTTTGGCTCAGCAGGCTTCATACATTTATAAGCCTGTTACATATAAAGCTTTCCCTAGTGAGCTTTTAGATCTTGTTCTTCACATTTCACACTGAGGGTACACAGCCAATAAAGCAAGGATTTTAGTTGAGTTGGGAATGTTCTGTGAGCTCTTATTTATAGCGTGTCTCTATTCACAAAAGCCAGCAGTAAGTCCAGGAAACCTTGTGAACAGTTAAACATATTGCTACCTACACTTCAAAAATGGTGCTTTGATTTTCCCCTGAACAGCATGTGAGTGTTTGTTACCAGGCAGATATTTCTTTGACCAGAAAAATCAACCTCTGCTTATTTTGTAAATCAGCTCCACTCTGCCTTTCTTTGTGTTTTTCAGAATCAGTGCTTACCTGCTCACCTCAGAAGGCCTCACCCCTGTTTTACAAAAGAAAAAGGATGAATCTTTTGGGGTTTTTTTGTTTGGTTTGGTTTGTTTTGGTGGTTTTTTTTCAGAGCTTTTAGCAGGACACTATAGCATTAAAACTGCTCATCTGTGTTAACGAGGTACATCTGCTTCAGAAAACAAGTCTGGGTCTATGAACCACTTCTGCTTGGCCAGGTGTAAATTAGGCTAGCAGACATTTTGAACCTGAATAAAAAAGGGCTGTAATTATGCTGCTACAGCCAGAAATGGGATACTGTAAGTGAGCTCTGATGGGAATGCTTCCCATACTCTTTTTTTTCCTGGGATGGCAAGATGCTTCTAATACCTTGTTTGCCTTTAAAGAGAGAGAAGAGGCAACAAGATTATCTTCTGTCTTTTACACAGTAATCTCACCATGTTCTAAAATCCATTTTAATGACAGACAGCAAGCAAGGTCTAATTGCTGCAACCTCAAAGCCTGAGTTAAGTGAAAAGCAAGAGGTTCTTCTCCTTTCCTGAAAGGAATGTAGACTTCCCAGCCTTTCTGCAGTGCTGTTACCTGGAGAGGCAGCAGCGAGATACTTCAACAGCAAGTGCTGATTCTCATGAGTGGGTGAACAATGTCTTTTGCCCTGCTGCCACAAATAGTTGTGCAATAAAGCAGGCCATCGGAGATGAATGTTCCTGCAAGATTCTGAACCTCAGTTTAACAAACCACTCAACAGGTATGACTACACTGCAGATAACAGGTAGACATGCTTTTTGGCATATGTCCATAGTGCTCTTAACATCAGCCTTGGAGGCAGGCAGTATTTTTGTCACACATCTGCCTTGTGTGACATTTATCCATGTGTTGTGAGGCCCCACCTGCACCACTGTGTCCAGTTCTGGTGCCGCTAGCATAAGAGGGACATAGAACTGCTGAAGCAGGTCCAGAGAAGGCCACAAAGTTGATCAGAAGGCTGAAGAACCTCTCCTATGTGAACAGGCTGCAAGAGTTGGGGCTGTTCAGCATGGAGAAGGTTCCAGGGAGACCTTAGAGCAGACTGAGTACCTGAAGGGGGCCTACAAGAAAGCTGAGAAGGGACTTCTTAGAATGGCTTGTAGTGATAGAATCAGAGGGAATGGATTGAAGCTTGAGGACAGGAGATCTAGGCTGGAGGTCAAGAAGAAATTCTTTACAATGAGGATGGGGAGACACTGGAACAGGTTGCTTAGGGAGGTCATGGATGCCCCCTCCCTGGAGGTGTTCAAGGCCAGGCTGGATGAAGTCTTGTGCAACCTGGGCCAGTGGGAGGTGCCTCTGCTTATGGCAGGGGAGGTTGGAACTAGTTGACCTTTAAGGTCCCTTCCAGCCCAAATCATTCTATGAATCTATGTGTCCAGTCATGCGAACAGTCACTGGAAGCATATTGAGCCTCCTTTTGAAGACAAGATTTTAGATGCAGTGTAGATACATATCACAGGACTGCCTGACCTCAAAATTGGGGTTCATAAGGTAGGTTCCCGCTCAGTAACAAAGTGAAGAATTAAACAGACATGGCTTTGCAGGAGCTATTCTACCTCACCAGGGTCCCTGAAGCTTCAAACTTAAACATGTTTACACATAAAAGAAACTCTGCACAACATTTGCAGCAGGGTTTGTTTTTTTTTGGTGCACCTTACCTTTAAGACAAAGCAGTGGTCTGTAGGTGCCTTATATTTCACTTTGTGTTGAGAACCGTAGTAGACGTTCATATTCTCAAACTGAAGGAAGCACGCCAGGTCCCGTGATGTCTGCAAAGCAGAGCCAAGTACATCACTGTTAGAACAAGCTGAATGTTGGTGTGAAACTCATTAACAGGCCTTTGTTTTGTTGCTGTCATGGAGCTGACTGAAGAAAGGTTATTGTAAGTGGGTGCATTCTTAAACTAAAAGTCAGAAGAGGGTCAGTACCTGTTAGGAACAAGAGATAACGGAGTGCAACATTTTGCTGTTGCTCTGGTTTTGCTGTGCTTTATGGCTTTGTGGGAAAGCTTTGGCTTCACAGAATTCACAGAACATTAGGGGTTGGAAGGACCCTCAAAATATCATCTAGTCCAACCTGCCAGAGCAGGTCACGCAGGAATACATCCGGGAGGGTTTTGAATGTCTCCAGAGAAGGAGGACTCCACAACCTCTCTGGGCAGCCTGCTCCACTCTGCTGTCACCCTCACAGTGAAAAAGTGCTTCCTTATGTAGACATGGAACCTCCTCTGCTCCAGCTTGCCTATCATTGGACATCACTGAGCAGAGCCTGGCTCCATCCTCCCAACGCTGCCCTTTACATCTTTATAAACATCAATGAGGTCACTCCTCAGTCTCCTCTTCTTGGAGCTAAAGAGACCCAGCTCCCTCAGCCTTTCCTCACAAGGGAGATGTTCACTCCCTTAACCATTAGCTTACCACTAATCAAACAGAACACCCTAGTAAGAAAGAACTTGAGTGAAATAGACCTAGGCCTTGCAACCACACCCTTCAAATGCTGAGAAAGAAGGTCTGGGGTTGTAAACAGTTTTGGAAGCTTGTTTTTCCTTTGCTACAAGTAACAAACTCTCAGCAGGAAATAAACACAGGGTTTCACCCCTTTGGGTTTGTCATTTCTCCAATTTCCTGGCATCCTTCCTTTTCTGTTTATCATAACATTTGCTTGTTCACTACCTGTTGCTAAAGTAACAAGCCTTCTGCTGCCGGCACGCTTGTCAGCGCAGAAGCCTGCACACAAAGCATAACTTTTGCAATCCTCTGAGTGGAAATGCAAAAATGGTCATGTTGTAAGGTCACTGTTAGCTAAACTGAGAAATCAGGAAATTGTGGGGGGGAAAAAAAAAAGAAGAAGAAAGAAAAAAAACCAACCAACCAAACCACACCCTTGCCACCCCTCAGAATGGGGTTACAGTTCTCTGAGAGATGGCTCTCTAAGCTGTTCTGTTCTCACTCTTTCATTACAGTGTGCCCTTGAGTTAGGTTTATTTACAAACTGAAGTTCCAAATAGGATTTGTGGGGAGAGCGAGTACTCCATACTGTATGCAGACAGGACTTGTCTCTCCATTGTCTCCCCTGAAGCTGATGTCAGGGATTTTGTCACTGACAGTGTTGACCTGGGATTTTCTAACAGTTTAAGTTCCTAAATGTGCTCAGATCCATGCATCATAATGAGCTGTTCCTTCCCCACCCCTCCTTTTTTCCCCTTCCTTTTCCCTTCTCCCCTTCCTTTTCCCTTCTCCCCTTCCTTTTCCCTTCTCCCCTTCCTTTTCCCTTCTCCCCTTCCTTTTCCCTTCTCCCCTTCCTTTTCCCTTTTCCCTTTCCTTTTCCCTTTTCTTTCCCTTTCTCTTTTCATTTCCCTTTTCCTTTGCTTTCCCTTCCTTCCCATGGCCATCAAGGTCACTGAATGCAGTTGTTACTTCCTTCCTTAGAAGGAACACATTTTTATGCATGGTCAAAGGCATTCATTGCCAGTATTTCTACAATGTTAACATGAGAAGCAAAACAATCATCAGAAACAATGTTTAAAACTGTATCTGCAATTCTAACTCTGTTCTTTTGTGAGCTTTTCCATTAACAGCATGGCTTTGAATGCGATACAAGTAGGATAATGCTGGAGAAAGAAATGAAGCCAACAGTGCTGATTGGTAGCCTGTTTTGTTAACAAAACCCCCAAAGCTGTTTGTGCAAAGTGATGTGAATGTGTCCCTGTGTTTTCACATTTGCAATGTATTTTAGAGCCAACATGAAGTGCCAACAGTTTGTCAGACTCCTTTGTTTTTTATAACATGTGAAAACACCGTTACAGGATGAGTTTCTGAACAGCTGCAGCAGCTGAAGATACTACTGTCCAGCAGCTGTTTGTTTCTGTGCCTCAGTGAAAGATCACTCTGCCCATAACTGAATGACTGGCAAGGTGCATGTGCATTCTTCATGCTATCCTGCCATGGGATCGACCCTTGCAATTTAGGGGCTTTGACTGAAGAGCTCTGCTGCAGTGCTTCAAGATGTTTAGCACCCTCACTGCACCCTGCCCATATACCAGAGGTTACTGTCTCCACTAAAAGCATGTTACCTGAGCCTCAGTTGCTCAATACAGAATCCAGTAACTAAAATAAATCTTCATCCAACACAGCTTTGAGCTGAGATACTTGACTTTCTCTGGAAGGGCTGAGGCATGGAGATGTGCAATTTTTGCTGTAGGAACAAACATTTTTCTATAGTAACATTTTAAAGAGACTGTAACTATCTCCCCAAAAGCCAGTCTCAAAAGTTCCCAGTCTCTGTGTGTGGCTGAGTTGGTAATACTGTGAGTTTGAAGCAGCCACATAGTTCTGTGAGTTTGAAGCAGCCACATAGTTCCTTGAATCAGCTCTGTTACAGGCAGGGTGGTTGGCACACAGGCTCTAACCACCAATAAAGCATTAAACTAAAACAAGGTTTCCTCTGTTCCAAGGTGACTGCATGGCTCCATCCTGAGCCTATGTTTGCAGTCCAAGAGCTGAGGAAAGAAAGCACTTTCCTCATTTTCACTATGATGGAAAGTCCCTGAAACAGATGATGAAAAAAGGCTGGGTAAGTATCAGTGTATGCTTGCCCTGCTTTGGCACTGTGCTACCAGCCATCAGTAGAGGCAGGCTACAAGGAAGTGTCCAAGATGAGATCTTTCATTTGACTGTTGTTACACTCTTCCCACCTTTAGTGACCTCTAAATACTGTCCTGGTTCCTAATTGATGTGATGTTATGTGTGTGGGAAATGTATGTTTTTATCTCAGGGTCTAGCAGTCGAAGTAAATTGCTGTGAAAGGAGCAAGGTGATCCTGGCCTGTGTTTCACTGGGATTTGGTTCTAAGAACAGGGCACTGAAGCAGCAGCACAACATTCCTTTACAAGCTACCAACTTGGGGCCAGCAGTGTTTGACTTTATAATTTAGTCAGTGACTAGCAGAACAGTGAAGTTTCACAGCACAAATCATAGCAGTAAAGCTCCATCAGCAGCACCAGAATTTTCAAACATGAAGCACTAGCAGAGCTGGAAGCAGTAACAGAAGTGGTTTTCAGCATACAAAAAACCCCAAACAAACCAAACACACACCCCCACCCCCCAAAAAAAACCAAACCCAAACCAAAGCAAACAAACCCCAAAACAAAACAAAACAAAACAGCCAAACACCACCAAACCAACAAAACTCCAGGCCCAGGAGCTACCATTCTATCCCAATACTGTGCAAATGAGAAGCCAGCTGCCCTTGCATGTGGACCCCCTTGCTTCTCTAGTGCTGGTGATTCAGACTCTTTAAATGTTTTGTAACCCTAACAGTGCATTTGATCCACTCAGGTGGCTGCTTCTGTTTCACTTTTTTCTACACAAAGGGCGATCTTAAAAAGCCTAAAACTGCCTAAAAAGGCATCCTCTAGGTAAAGATCACCCAAGAAAAAAAAACCATCTATAGCATTTCTGCATGCTGGTCACTACTGCAGAAGGTCAATATTAAGGAAAGTCAAATTCCAGCTATTTTGAGCACTCTAAAAATATTCTTCCATGAGGAACCTATCTATCAGGGAAGCATTTCGGCAGCATGACACCAGCCGAAGGGTGCTGTGCTGTTTTTCTTTCCCCCACTGACTTCCCAAGGAGTGCTATTTCATTAGTGCTTTTATCTACCCACTGAAATCGAAAGGAGAGAAATGTGACAGGATTCAGTGACTACTTTCTAGTGTTTGCACAAGTGCTGCAGTCAAAGTTAACCCCCCCAAAATACCCCCAAACCCTCTCAGATGCACCAGGCAGTGCTCTTAAAAATGTCTCCTTGGGAGTTCTTCTCTTTCACCCCTGTGAATTGTTTCATTGCTCAAAGGATTATTTAGCTTCCTGACCTTGGTTTTTCCTTTGGGTACATAATAAATTCCAGAAGCTCGTAGAAGAAAGTAACGTCTCTTCCAGGACTTTTTTCCATCTTCTTTTAAATAAAGGGCCCCTTCAAGCTCTGGCACAACGACAGATGTCCCACAGAAGCTTTCCTGTGCAGCAAGAAGAATAATAGACAAAATAAATCAGTTTAAGCACAAACCTATTCATAAATATCAGCAAAATGCCCCCTTTTAAAACAAAGACATTTCCGGTGACAGTGAACAGAGGAACATGGAGAAGAGAGGATGGAAGAGAGGATGGAAGAGAGGATGGAAGAGAGGATGGAAGAGAGGATGGAAGAGAGGATGGAAGAGAGGATGGAAGAGAGGATGGAAGAGAGGATGGAAGAGAGGATGGAAGAGAGGATGGAAGAGAGGATGGAAGAGAGGATGGAAGAGAGGATGGAAGAGAGGATGGAAGAGAGGATGGAAGAGAGGATGGAAGAGAGGATGGAAGAGAGGATGGAAGAGAGGATGGAAGAGAGGATGGAAGAGAGGATGGAAGAGAGGATGGACCAGACCAGGTTGGAAGAGACCTTCAAGATCGTCACATCCAACCCATTATCCAACACCATCTAATCAACTAAACCAATCAACCAAGCACCCTATCAAGTCTCCTCCTAAACACCTCCGATGATGGTGACTCCACCACCTCCCTGGGCAGCACATTCCAATGGGCAATCACTCTCTCTGTGTAGAATTTCTTCCTAACATCCAGTCTGAACCTCCCCTGGCACAGGCAGTTACCAGGCAAAGGAACACCTTAGACAGGCAAAGGCAACTTTTCTAAGCTAATGTGGCAACCTGGCTGTGCAAGCTGGGTGCTCACACTGTCAAAGAAGGCTTGCAGAAGCTCAGTCCTCTGAAGGGTCCAGCAAAAGCCTACAAAAGGTTTCTGTTTAGACACAGATATGCTCAGTTTAAAGCAATAAAACAGAACAGTTGGTACTGCTGCTGTGGGTTTTTCTCTACTGCTGTATCTACAGATTCTATAGAAAAATTCTTCCACAGGGAGAAACTCTGGAGACTGCTTAGAGCTCTAATACAGCTAAAGAACAAAAATTTCCCCTCAGTCTTTGCTTTCCCTTTGAAATCCAAGTTAGCCTTTACAACACTGTTAAAGCAAATATACTTCATTGTTTGCTTGAAGGACCCATGGTTGGGTAATTTTTGATGCCAACACACTTATCACTTCATGCTTTCATTCGGAATTCACCAGGACTTCTGCTGGTTGACATCTGGTGCCTTCATGAGATGTGCTAATTTTGAAATGGGAAGCCTCAGGCACCCAAGAACAGCATTTCCTTTGTGAACTTTCACCAAAGTCAAAATGCTTGCCAGGAGAATTGGGATAATCTGGATTTTTTTTCTCTCAATCATACAACTGAAGTAAAACTTCAACAGGAAAGGCAGGAGGCCAAACAGACCTTCAGGGAAAGTGCAAAGCCGCTTTTTCTGTTGTTGCAGAGCTAACAGTTTGAAGTGAGATCCATTTCCAACCCAAAAGGTAATTGTTTGCTGCTGATCAAACTTATTAACAATCTAAATTGAAAAGGGCTGGCCCAAGAGTGTGGCACAGCTATTTCTTTTATTAATATTAGTATAACACGGCTTTTGTCATTTTCATGGCATTACCCTTCACAGAAACATTAAATAAATGCTCAGAAGAGCAACAAAGTTGGTGAGGGGTTTGGAACACAAGCCCTATGAGGAGAGGCTGAGGGAGCTGGGGTTGCTCAGCCTGGAGAAGAGGAGACTCAGGGGTGACCTTATCACTCTCTACAACTACCTGAAGGGAGGTTGTAGACAGGCTGATGATGGTCTCTTCTCCCAGGCACCCAGTACCAGAACAAGAGGACACAGTCTCAGGCTGCACCAGGGGAGGTTCAGGTTGGATGTTAGGAAGAAGTTCTATACAGAAAGAGTGATTGCGCTATGGAATGGGTTGCCCGGGGAGGTGGTGGAGTCGCCGTCATTGAAGGTGTTCAGGAGGAGACTTGATGGGGTGCTTGGTGCCATGGGTTAGCTGTTTGGGTGGCTTGGATTGGTTGATGGGTTGAACACGATGATCTTGAAGGTCTCGTCCAACCTGGTTTGGTTTATTCTATTCTAATAAAGGTTTATTCTAATAATCTTCCGTGGCATTGAGATCTACAACAACAAAATAATTCTGCATTGTTTAATTCCTCTGTAGGGGATGCAATCTGCACTTCTCACGGTGAGCAGCAGACAGAGGGGAAATACACATCTTGAACCTCAGACACAAAGAGACAAGTCATCACAGAACTTCCTGTTGTTACACATTTCCCCACAAAGAACGCAATGGTGTTGTGGCAGAGCAGATGCAGCGGGGGGCAGAGTTTGTGTGACATTTGCACCACCAGCCTAGAAAGCTGGCTTACCTCCAGTAAAGCCTCTTTGTTTTTATCATTCATCTCCTTGCTTTCATTCTTCTCTTTGCTTGCCAAGTAGAAATTCTGATTAAAACACAAACAAATTTGATGTTCATTATAAAGACAGCAATGCAAGTAACTAGATCACTACAAATCCATTCAACAGATACTCAGTCTTTCAGTGCTGAGTACCCAAACCAGGGGATTCAAGAAGCAGATGCTTACAGACTCAGCTCACAGCTGTCTGCTCGTGAGTTTTAATGCTTTATTTTTAATACCCTTCAGAAGTAATGCAAAATTACTTTTGCCTCCCAACAGTTTAAAAACACTGGCTTATGTTTCAGTCTGCTTTTCCAGATCGATGGGCTTGAGTTTTTCATTCCAATTTTCATGGCTTCCTACCTTATTACAGCCAGCAGAACATACAACATTTTATTGCATGCTGACATGCAATGAACACAGCACAGTATCAAAAGGCTTGGCAGCATTTCTCCTAACAACCTGATCTGGTCAGATGCACACTTCATTTCTCCAGCTATAACTCAGCTCATCATTGTTATGTGCCAAAGCCTTCATCCAGAGTTACATAAATCTCATGCCATTGGACTCTGCCCATCTGTCCAGCCTGTTGAGGTCCCTCTGCAGAGCCTATCTACCCTCCAGCCGATCAACTCCTGCCCCCAGCTTGGTGTCGTCAGCAAATTTACTGATGATGGACTCAATGCCCTCTGCTTTCAAACCCCTGCTCATGCTTTGCAAAATGTTTTTATGCAGTGAGGAAGGTATTTAAAAATCTAGAAGAAATCAGAACTGAGCACAATGATATCTTGGCAAAACAAAAACCTACACTTTGATGTGATCTCCCCCATTGGTGACAGAGGGCTGCGAAGCTGCAGCTGCCCTCTGAGGACCCAGTGCCTGGCTGCCCCTGCAAGCAAGGCAGCACAGCACCTTGTGCATGCACTTACCAGTAAAAACGAATTCATCTGCTGTTAAATGGCAAAACCAATTCTGCACTCATCTGCACTCTATAGATGGACAAAAGGACAGCACTTGGACACACAGGCAAATTCAGGAAGGGGGAAGGTAGCTCAGGAGCATGCTAGGACTTGTGTGCTGGAGCACGTGCAGTGGCTTTGCTCAACAGAAAACATGGCCAGAGGGCAGAGCCTGGCTGCCTGCAGCTGGAAGCAGATAGTTCAAGAAGCTATGTCATGCATCAAGCAGCATTTGGATCCGTAGGCTTGAGGCCAGAATAATAACAGTCAGTGTTCTCACATTTGATAATTTTCTAAACCAAAGTACAGAAGAAGAGGAGCTTGGCTTTGGAAAATACCTGATGCATGGGACAGCCTTACCAATTTCCCTGGAATTAGTCAAAAAGCTAAGTTTGCAGAACCAAGGGCATAAACCAAACACCACTATCCAGGAAATAGACAACACTGCTTAAAACCCAACAAGTTTTGAAAGCTCTCCACTTCAAAATGACTCCTAATTCCGTAGCTCTTCAGCAGTTCTGAAGAGTTTATCTGGCTTTTCATCTCTCTCCATTTTTTCACGTCTCAAGACTATGAGATTGTGGCAATGTCTTTACATGGATAGATCTTCACGAGGACTAAACTGCAACACAAATGCAAACATTACCAAAAGTTGAAGGAGAAGTGTGTCAATGAAGGAACACACTGTTGCTACAGTATAAGAAAGAAGCAAACAATCAGCAAACCTGCCCTGCCAGCATGCCATGTTTACAGCAACAAACCTTATCTGAAGTGAAACTCTGCTCTTCCACACAACCACATCTTCTTTTTCAAGCAGTGCTGTGAACAGCTCTCTGCCAGAATGCGAGCCTCAAAACAGATGGTGTCTGGGGGGGCACCAGGAGTCAAGAGATGTGGATGACCTCAAAACCAGTTCTTTAAAAACTGCTCTCTTAAACATTCATCTTACCAGACAGGGAACGTCAGAGACACAGCCACCTGCAATCTGCCTATGCTGATGCCACACCTGTGGTGTGAATGTGAGAAAAGCAACTTGGACATTCAATCCACAGGACAGCTATGCTGGGAAATACAGCAATGCTCCTCTCCAGCTTATGCAGCAGCACAGAGATGGCTCCAGGCTGCCTGGAAACAATTTCAGTCCATTGATGAAGGTAATCAAACACTAAGGACCACAGCTTCATTACTACATCTGAAGACAGCATTCATAGAGGAAAACCCTCAAATCTGCTTAAAACAAAATACACTTCAAAGTGTGCTCTCAGTACAACCCTATAACAATGTAGTCCAAAATCATAGGTCTGTCTGAGTGATGCTTCACTCAGCTGGAAAAAAAAAAGATACTGTTCTGAGCAGCTGCAGCCAAGTCCTCTGCACATATGCAACAGCTTTTCCTGACACAGAGCACTGGCACAGCACTGCTGGCTTGGTGTTGACAAACTCACTCACTTCTGCATTAATGAAGGTGTGAAGAGAAACCACAGAGGGCACTGTTAGGCTGGGTTAGGCCTTCAGCCTTGGGGATGCATTTGGAAAATTGAGGGACATGGAAACTCTTAGACTTCTACAGATCATTAGAAAGACACAGTACAACCCCTAAACAACACAATGAAGATTTAACATGGCAGGTACACCATTATCAGTGTCCCAACAAGACTTGGCTCATCAGCTTTACTACCAGTGGGGAGAGCACTCATCTGGCTCCATCAGCCTTCAGTGCACTGATAATAAGTAAACAAAGTTCCTCTGATTACAACTGATCCACACTCAGGTATCTGGCATGTATTCAGCAGAGGCACAGACCACCCTGTACTGACATAATCAATAGTAAAGAAAGTGCATCATGATCTCCATGCTGGATCTGTAACAGCACAGAGATCTGTCACCTAAACCAATGTTACACAGACATACACTGTCATCTGTCACGCATCAACATTTCACTTACTACTGATTGCCTCCTTTACATCTGCCCTGAAATCTGGAAGTGTGTGGTACTTATGATTTGTCAGTGGTTAAAAACCTGGGGAGTAGACTGCACACTGTGTGGTCTCCTATTTTTGATCAGAAGCATCAATCCTATAGGAGGCAAACCACATGTGTCCACAAGAGGTCATTCCAAGTCCATTAGTCAAAGGTCACGATAAAAGGCAAGTTCTTTCCTGTCAGAGAACCCCAGCAGGAAAGGCGTGTTTGGTTTGAGATGTCAAGTCAGTACTGGGACAAGCTACAGGGCAGCTCTCTGCATAGGTCTACAGGTTTGAGAATTAACTTTTTTAAGCTCCAAAGACAATATCTTTCTCTTCATAAAGAGCTGAGCTTACTTGCCAGGATGGATTGCCAGGATTCATCCTCTTGGGCTGGTAACAGGAAAAGTAAGCATAAGGGGATGTTTGAGCAAACACAACAAAGCATGCTGGCACACTCTATCATGGGGTTTGCTTTGCTCACACTGTTTGGGTTAGTGCTGCAGAGATGAGCAGTCAAGTGATTTTTGCTGCGTTATTTCCTTTGCCTACATACCCAGAACAGCTGAAGCTGACACAAAGTCAGTTGCCCTCCCATGTCATTCTGCCTGACTCAGATCAATGCAGAGCTCCTGCAGCAGTTTTGACACGTACTGCCAGCCAGCTATGACATGCTTAGGAGACCTTACACCCACATTTCCCCTGGTGCTAATGCAGGACAGTGGCAAAACTAACCAATTACCTATCTGTGGCTTTACTTTAGCAGGAAATTCCATATGCTCAAAAGAAAATTATGTCAAGATGTTATAGCCAGCTTTGGTTACTGTTGTACTCTGCACTGTAAAGTACCATTAGTCTCTGTAAAGAGCCTTTCCACTTAGGATACAGCCATCTCCTTGTGTGGAAAGGCAGGGAACAAAATTCAGGCTGTATCTCTCTACTCTGTATAATCCTCAAACAGTGGAGGACAGAAGATGTTTTCAATAGTTTCAAAGAACAACCCTAGGGGCATGGAAGCAAACTGAACCTGAATCATGGTAGAAACAGTAGCCTTAACTACTGCAATGCCAAACTCCCTGACTGGTGTTCCACGTCTCCATACCTGGAAGAAACAACTTCCTAAATGTGAGAGTATAACTCTCATCTTTTATCATACACAGCCCCATCCAAGCTGCACTGAGCACATTGTAAATCATAGGCGCTCAAGACAGCATCCTCTCTCTGCTTCCCATTTGGTTGTATTTTTACTTTCAAGTTATTGAAACTGTTTTTCCAGAAGATCTGCAAGGTCCATGGCAGCATAGATCAGACAGTGTGCAGCAAACAAAGCAGCTGCTCCTTTTCCTTGCCCATGACTACCTTCAGTGTGCAATGAGCTGCCTCTTTATGTTCATCCAAAGTGCACCCAGAATGAGGTAAGAACTGGCCAGCTCACAGCTCATGTCAGCCTGTTGCAAGTGTGTGCTGAATGCACACAGATTGTGCAGAAAAAGCCCACACAAACAGAACATGGCTGTGCCTGCAACCTGCAGCATGCTGTGTCCCCAAGAAAAATGCACGGTAAAAATATACAGAAGATACTTGTGTTTGCTCTGAAGATCACAGAGATAAATAAATACACAAAGCTAACAGCAAGGCTATTCTGAAGCCCTGAGAGCTTCATTTTTCAGCTCTGGCGACTTGATTTTAAAATGTTGGGGAAAAAATAAGTCACCAGAGTTGACCTCTCATGCCTTGAGGATGATGGCCTTCATCATCAAAGAGGGGAGGCAGGCTGAACAAATGAGAAACATGCACAGGCTAGGAGACAGTTAACAGCAAAGCACGGAGTAAGCTGATTAAAAGTCACCTGCAAAATGGTTTGAATCTGTAAAGACTGTTTCTGTGTTATAGACCCAAGGCAGAAAAAGAAGAATATTTATTGAAGTAGCATCTTCAGCTTGGAACCACACCATGGGCTGAGATACACTAACAGAGAGGAAAATGAACATTTATTAAGCAGTAGGAGTACAGTGAGAAACACTTCCCAGTCTCACTTGTATTTCTTGGCAGATTTGCCAGCAGACTCAATAATCAGGTTTCCTTTCCCCTTTCTATGTTTCCTTCCCAGGGTAACAGCAGAGACAAAGAAAAACCTTTATGCATAAGGGTGGCTAACATGGTGAAAAGTAGATGAATCACCTGGTAGACACAGGTACAATTTCACTGACTTAGCCATGCAAGCATGAAACTCACTATAGCTGTCCTGTTATGAGAGATGTTGCTAATTCCAGCAACTCTCCAGCTGACTCTCATGCTGTTTAATCATAGAATGGCTTAGGATGGAAGAGACCTCAGACCTACTGCAACCTCCCTGCCATGGGCAGAGAAACCTCTCAACTAGATTCAGATGCTCAAGGCCTCATCCAACCTGGCCTTGAACACCTCCAGGAAGGAGGCATCCACAGCCTTCCTGGGCAGCCTATTCCAGAGTCTCACCACCCTTGTATTGAAGAACTTCTTCCTAAGATCCAGTCTAAACCTATTCTCCCTCAGCTGAAGACCATTCCCTCTTGTCCTATTGCTAGATACTTTTATGAAAAGCCCCTTTCCAGCCTTTCTGTAGGCTCCCTTCAGGCACTGAAAGGCAGCTAAGTTCCCCCTGGAATCTTCTCTAGGCTGAATAACCCCAGCTCCCTCAGCCTATCCTCCTTGCTTTTCAGAAGAAATAAAATGTCAGTTCAGTGAATGGGTTCTCCATTGAAGCATATAGCTCTTGCTTTTAGCTTACATATGAGAGAGTCCTCCTCACATATGTAAGTGTTCCCTGTAGAGATTTTAATTCATTTTCATAAATAGTGTGGAAAGAGAATGAAAACCAAACCCCTCCACTTGCATGTGGTATCACCTGCAGTTCGACTTTATCCTCTCTGCTTTTATCAGCAAAAGAGAAACGCAGGCAATCAAAATCCATGTAAGCAAAAACCAAAGAGCATGGCCAGCAATTGCAGGCAGGAGTTTAGATTCAGCTGTGCCTTGCAAACAGCTCTCTTTAAATGAAGCCAAAGCATTTCCTATGTTTTTCCTATTTTAGAGCCTCCTTTAGGTGAGAATTATTTTTCCAGCTTTTTGAAGAGAGGTGTTTAGAGCCAACAGCTTTTCCTTCCAGGAGTCAAACACATCATCACTGAACTGTATGACAAAGCATCACCTTTCCTATGTTACAAAGGTTTTCTTTATTTGGAGATGTGTATTTTTGTTTCACTCCTTAGTCACAGACCTGTGACGCTCCATCTCTGTAGATGAGTCACTGATGTCATTCATGGAATGGTCTTTTACTCTGAGTTCCCTGCAGGGTAAATTATATCACAGTGAGGAAAGAGCAAAAGCGTGCCTGACTTGGTGAAGAGGGGAACAGCTGAGGATTTAGCTGATGCATTTTTTCTAGATGTATTCCAAATACTTTAAGAAATTGTTTTCAGAAGCAAAGCTGCAGAAAAACGTCAGAGCATGCAGGGCAAGAAAGGCAATCTTCACAAAAAGCCACTGGGCATCAGCTGAGCAGCGTGTTGCCAGCACAGAGAGGATAAACCCTGCCTTTCAAAAGCTCAGGTCCCCCACAGAAAATAAAACATGCTTCAATAATCCTGTTCTTTATTCTATACCAGATAGATAACCAGCTCCCAGACAGAAACAATGAATCTTGGCACAGGTCATAGACCACCTCCAGAAGTTCACTTGCTTTAGCAATGCATCTGGACACTTTGATGATAAGATTTTTTAAAAGCATTTAATTGCATCCAACCTCTGTAATGACAATGCCATATCACTAGTTTCTCTAGGACTATATTGTAGGCACCTGGTTACATCTTATTTTTTGTTTATTCCCCCCCCCCAAAAAAAAAAAACCAACCCACCTGCACATTACAAAACTGTGAGGTCTCTACAATTCCAACAGAAACCCAACAGCAGCCTGCCGGTACCTGAAGAAGGCCTACAAGAAGACTGCAGAAGGACTGCTTACAGAGGTCTGGAGTGACAGGACAAGGGGCAATGGTTTGAAATTACAGAAGAGCAGATTTACTTGGATGTTAGGGACAAGTTCAGCACCACGAGGGTGGTGAAACACTGGAACAGGTAGCCCAGGGAGGTAGCTGAGGCCCCATCCCTGGAGGTATTCAAGGTCAGGCTGGGCAAGGCTCTGAGCAGCCTGCTCCAGTGGAAGATGTCCCAGTTGACTGCAGGGGGGTTGGACTAGGTAACATCTGGAGATCCCTTCTGGTCCAATCCATTCTATGATTCTATAAATAAGACCAACACAGAACCCAGCTGCTGCTGCACTACTGCCACTGGCTGTCAAAGGAAGCGTTCTACAATTTCTGCACTCACAAAGTGAGTTTATAAGGCAGTCTTGACTGAGCCAGGAGGAGGAGGGTAAGCACACTCAGACTACGGTAACAAAGCACTGGATTTCAGTTTCCCATTGCTTGCACCTTCATTTGCTTGAGTAGTTAATTAGGTATCATGCTCCCTGTCCCATCCCCATGCCCCCCAGGCATTTCCTCTTGGTTTCCCTTTGCGGGGACTCACTTCAGACCATGTATTTTACTTTGCTTCATTATCCAGCGTGAGCTCTGTCTCTACAATACTGCTTCTTTTCTGCCAAGAAGCCAGCCCACCGATATGACTGCACCATTCTGCCTGTCTCACAATGTTTGCATTTACTAAGCCTGGCAGATGGTTAGAGTTTATTGCTGGCAAAATATTTCAACAGTGTGATAGCTGCAACTGATCCAGTTTCCTCAGGCTGTTCATTTTACAGTTTATCACAGAAGGACTGAAGCTCAAGCACTACAGACATGTCCAGATCAAGCTCAGCATGTCCTGAGGTGGTAGGACAGAGCTACATTTCTGATTCTGGTTTAGGTCATCTTTATCTCTAAAGTTCATCACAATCAATGTGCCCAGAGCCTTCAGCAAAGATTTAGGTTTTATGGGAGGTTCACAGCCTTGCCCTAAGACACTTGGTCAGAGAACACTACTAGAGTACAAATCCAATGCAAACCACACCTCTGCTGCTAGGTATGTTCCTGTGCATTAGAAATATGATACCTTGAGCCATCATGTGTGCTTTACTTCCAAACTTGGCTTTGCTGTCTCATGTTAAACATCAACAGCAATCCATGCACAGGGCAGGGTAAGTTTTCTTTCCCTGACTGGATACTCAGGATACTTGTTATATCAATGAAGGCAACTCCAATCTGCAGGTTTTGTTTGAAACACTGGCTCATTCCAAAAAAAGAAACTTGGTGACATTTGCTGCCCCATTACATATTTGACTCATTGTTTTCTTTCCAGCAGTTCTCAGTTGCTCATTTTTCTCTTGCTGCTCTCAGGAACAAACCAGCTGCTCAGGGAGCTAAGAGATCACTTGCACAGGGAAAAGATCCAGCGCCTCAGAATCCGTCAACTGCACGTGCTAGGGTTTTGACCATGCATCACAAGACATCATTTTGTGTACACACCTATCCTAAATAATTTGGCACAGTTCAGTTTGCAGACTCTCTTTTCACAAAGCATGTGTAAGCTACTCTTCACACAATTCTTCTCCCCAGCCTAAATGAAATCCCGGTAAACTCTCTGTTGTACTCAACATAGTCATTATGAGTTTCATGTATAACTGGCAAAAAAAAATGGACCCTCAAGAAAAAGTTGATTTCCATCAATAGAAATAGTGGAGAAAGTGTACTAATAACAAGTGCCAGGTTTTTACAGCTGTGCTGTCTCCTCCCTCTTCTGAGAGCAATACCTAAGCATCAGCTTGTGCCAGCGGAGAGCTATGTGCTTCGTCTTTTACCACTGCAGATGGGACTTTAAAACAGTATCAGAAAAGAACAAACAGCACTAATTGTCAAATCCTTGCATTCAGCATTCCAGGTTGGGTTGTCTTTTTAAGGGGAAAGTACAAGTTTTGCTTCCTTTAATTCCAAACGATCAGGGCTGAAAGCAAATTAATAACGCAACAGGGAGTGCACAGACTAAGTGACAGAATCTTAGACCCTTACCCAAACACCATGTTGGCTTACCTGGGGATTCTTAAATAAAGCATATTTTTCACTCTTTTCCAAAAACAGAATCTTATTCTCAGTGTCTCGAGTCCAGCTAGACAACACTTCAATAACATTCTCATGGTCTTCAAAAAACCTTTCTGGAGAGACAGAAAAGGTAGTGTAAGGCTCAAACTTCCTCAAAACTGCAACTGACCTCTCCTGAGGCTGCAGAAATTCCTGAGTAAGAATGTAATCATTATCTGACGTTCACTCAGAGCTGGAGAGCGCAGCTCTCTTTTCCACCACACAGAAGGGTGTGAAACCACATGAAAACAGTGTCATGTGGAAGGGCAAATCAGCTACAGAAGATGCGTTATGCAGTTGCAGCATGCTCCTGCATTCCTCCTGCATCTCTGTGCTGCTGCCTGAAGACCATAAAGGACGGATACAGTGACCCACCAAGAGGAGATGGTTACACCCATGTTTGCTTTTGGCTTTTAAGGTTTGCAGTATGACTGGGGGGATTATTCACTTTGGCTACTGAAAAGAAACCCCCACCCCCAAGCCTAGCAAAACCATTCCCTTGTCTTTTTACTTATGGGAACAAATGAAGAATTGCTTTTTGCGTGCAGGAAGAATTCCGTGCACTGGAAATAAAACTATTTGTTTTGAGCAACTGGATTGAAAAACAGAAATAGCAAACCAGAAGAAATAGGAAGACAGGTTGAGAACTGATATGAAGATACACTGTCTCATTCAGCATCTCTGTAGTTAACCTCACCAAAGATGTGGGAGACCTAGTGATAGTCTCTCCCTTCCTGAGCTGATCTGAACACAGACCCTCCACCCAGGAAAGCCACGGTTATGCAACTCTGGTCTCTTCTTCTGTGGTTTCACTTCTGCAGAGCAGCTGAACACAAAACATAAACCCCTTTTGGAAGGAAAAGGAATTGAGGTCATTTTGTAGAGACCCAAAGTGCATCCTTCTGCAAATTCAGTATGGGAGCAAGGCGATCAAATACTGAGTATGATATGGGCAGTTCCAGAGAAACAGCTACACTCCTACTGCAGTGGTCTGTGGTGATTGCATCTTCAATAGCCTAGAGTGGCCTAGTGTAAGAGGACACAACAGAACATACATTTTGGAGGCTTTCCTTAGCACATTTTCTTACTTTAGACAAGGGTTCAGTATGTTCCATCTAAACTAAATGTTGTCAATGAATTACACAAAATGAGATTAGCTTCAGGGCTGCTTTGTATGTACACAGTAACTGTTAACAGCATGTGCAACATAATGCCTTTCCTTTAGCAGCTGATACTTTTGCAAAGCACTAGAAATATAAAGCACTAAATGTAAAAAACAAGTGATGGTCTGAAGGGTAAACACCATCTTATAGTCCAGGACAGCCACAAAATAATTCTGAGGTCATATTACCAGTTATTTAAGGCTAGTCAGTCTCTGCCACACATCCTTTTGGGCTTTCATTTCCATTTCCAGGCTTTTTTTTGTATAAAAGGTGTGACCTTGTCATCCTCAGGAGGGATTTTTATAATTATTGTTGTTACAAAATAATGCCAAATCTGGATGCCTATCATAAGGCAATGCTCTTAATAAAGCAAAATACGTGCTGGTATTGACAGCCCAGTGTTATATCACCATCTCACTCTCTAAATCATAAGGCACTATCAGCGGAGCTGTGGCCCTCTTAGAGAGTAATATCCTGTTCACAACTACACATAAGAAAAGTATCACGAGAGAAAAGGATTAGGAATGACTGAAAAGCTTCTCAGACAGCCTTGTTTAGGCTCAAGGTGAGGAGAAAGTTCTTCACAGGGAGAGCTGTTAGCTATTGGAATGGGCTGGCCAGGGAGGTGATGGAGTCACTGTCCCTGGAGGTGTTCAAGAGGGATTGGATGTGGCACTTGGTGCCATGGTTTAGTAGTCATAAGGTCTTGGGTGACAGGTTGGACTTGTTGATCTTTGAGGTCTTTTCCAACCTCATTGATTCTATGATTCTATGCATGATTACAGTTGTTTGTCCAGCACCTCAGCACTGCATCCTCTCTTCAAAATCAGAGTTGAGTACTGCTGCATTTGGGTCTGTCACCACCTTGACAAATGGTGCTTTTCATATGGCCCCTTCATTTTGTGTAAAACAGAATAATGGAAATGGTAGTGGGCAAGAAACCTTCAGCAGCTCACAGAGCAGAGAAGCAGAAGACTCACTTCTATAGCAAGAACAACCCAAGTACATTCCTGCAGCATCCCTCAGCTTAGAGACTGTGATGTTCCAACAGCAGAGGACACAAGGACAGGAGATGCTTTCAAGATTACCTAGAGCACAGAATGCACTACATCTCTTTGCTGTGTGCTCTGTCACTCCACCACTTACCAATTTGCAGCTCTGGGTACATTTCATACAGGCACCAGTCAACGTTGCAGTCACAATGGGTTTTCTCAAAGAGGTTGTCTAAAACATCCCGTGTCACCTGACGCTCGTCCACCATCAGGGACTTTGTGCTGTTATCATTCATGTGCACCTTGACAACAAGCTGAGAACAGAGGCACAGGAGACTCAGTTAATTTCAGAGGCAAAGCAAAAGGCTAGGCTAAATCTGCTAACACAGATAAGCAAGATTAAGGCTGAAGGTTATTAATGATTCAAAGGCACCACGTCCCACAGTGAACTGAGGGAATGAAACAGCTTGAAAAAAAGAAAAAGAAAGAAGAGAACCTTGTCCTGTGCATGGCTCTTCAGGAAAGGTGAAATTGCTAAGGAGAAATTAATCTCTTCTCTAAATCTACTAGATGTGCAATTAAGGAAAATGCTTGATAGGGAAACCAAGCAGAAAAGGACAGAGTGCCCTTAATGCAAGCTGGAAATGCAGAAAGTTTAGTTTTAAATAAGAAAAAGAACAGAAGAATCTTGCCATGCCAACAGACCTACCTGAAACCAGAGTGCATTAAGATGGGCAGTAGTCCAATGCCCATCAATAAGCAAGCAGATGATTTGCTTACATTGACCAAATTAACCTAAGTATTTGTTAAATGACAGTGTCTGCCTCTTTTCAGAGAGGAACAATGCAAGAAAATGCTGAAGTAGAGAAAATATGATACAGCACTGCAAGTACAATGTAAGTGAAATATTTTATATCCTACATTAGCTCTGAAAGCAGAAGAAAAAAAGTGTCTGCAGGATCTGTACATGCAAAATGGAACTAAACTGGTGAGCTGGGAGGACTTCTACATATAGTCTCCAAATAGCCTCCAAGTAGCTCCTGATTTTAAAGTATGTGCATAGTAAGCTTTGGTACTATGGAGACAAGCTGTGTTAACAGCCAGGTAGAAACAGAGAACAATGATCCCAAAGAGATTCCCCCTTCCATGCGGATCTCTGGGGAAGCCAGAGGCTGCTTTCCTGAAATCCAGGGCTGTGAGCTTGCTTTTCACCATCCTCCCTGGCTTCTGCCCTTCACTTTCAGTAAAAGAGAGAACCATGTTTCTGGACAATTCATTAGTCAATGCAGAATTCAAGAGTGACATGGTTATTTCATTACAGTGACATGGACACAGGAAGGTTAAACCTCACTTCTACCCCAGGGTTCCAAATATTCATGGTGGGGAAAAACAAGGGGCGGGGGGAGGAAAGAGAAAATTCTTCAAAATGAAGGTTTCCTCCCAAAGGAGAATCGCTCACATTGGGAGAATTTCTCACATTGCAAGGAAAAGGAGAGAATTGAGCAGTCATATGTTTAGCTATAGAACCTTCTAACACAACATTGGTGAAATCCTCCCAATGCATTCTCTCAGAATTTGTATTTTCACATGAACATAAAGGTTGTGTGGGAACCATCTCTAGCCTGGACACCCCCAAATTTATCAGGAACTTCAATTCTTCTTGGAGGCTTTGCAGGACCTGACCACAAGCAACTCAATCTCCTAACTGAGCAAGACTGTAAGGTCAACTGATTTCTCTTCACAGCCATTTTTCAGACTTACTGAACATAGAATCACAGAATTGTTTTGGTTGGAAAAGGGCTCTAAAATCATTGAGTCCAAATATCAACCTAACACCACCATGCCCCTTAAGTCACATCCCAACGTGCATTGTCCACATTTCTCTGCAGATTCTGTGGAGCTCAGCTGGAACTCTAGCTTGGGATGAGTGGGTGTAATTACAGACTGCTGCACTGTGCAGGTACTGGCTAGAAGCTTACTAAATTGTTGTTCTAAAATAATTTCTATTATCCTTGTACATTGCTACACTGCTGTGAAAAGATTTGGTAAGAAGCTCCTCATTAACTTAACTGGCATTAGCTAAATCCACATCCACTGTAGAAGAAAATTTGAACACTTCTGGAATCGGCACTGCATAAGCACACAACATTTTTATGCCTCTTCTGTTTTCTCTAAAGCACCCTCTCAGAACAGTGGGCTTTACCCCAACACTGGGGCATAAAAAGGCAGAGCCTTCCAAGCCCTCTTATATTTAAGTCCCTCAGAGGTAGCATCCTCCCAAAGCCAATCAGATCTTGGGCTGCATCAGGAGAAGTGTGGCTAGCAGGTCGAGGGAGGTGATCCTCCCCCTCTACTCAGCCCTGGTGAGACCCCACCTGGAGTACTGTGTCCAGTTCTGGAGCCCCTATTACAAGAGGGATGTGGAGGTGCTGGAACGTGTCCAGAGAAGGGCCACAAGGATGATCAGAGGGCTGGAGCACCTCTCCTATGAGGACAGACTGAAGGGGTTGGGGCTGTTCAGTCTGCAGAAGAGAAGACTCCGAGGTGACCTAATTGTGGCCTTCCAGTATCTGAAGGGGGCCTACAGGAAGGCTGGGGAAGGACTTCTCGGGATCTCAGGTAGTGATAGGACTAGGGGGAATGGAATGAAGCTGGAGGTGGGGAGATTCAGGCTGGATGTGAGGAGGAGGTTCTTCACCATGAGAGTGGTGAGACCCTGGAATGGGTTGTCCAGGGAGGTGGTCGAGGCCCCGTCCCTGGGGGTGTTTAAGAGCAGGCTGGATGAGGCTCTGTCCAGCCTGATCTAGTGTGGGGTGTCCCTGCCCATGGCAGGGGGCTTGGAACTGGATGATCCTTGTGGTCCCTTCCAACCCTGAATGAAACTATGAAACTATGAAGCTTCTCTTCAGGCAGATGACAAGTCACAGACAAAATATTCAAAAGCCAGCAATTTTAGTAAGAAATTCACTATGGAGAAGAATGATAATAGCTACTTAGTTGGTGACTCTCATGGTAGCATTTCAGTATTTTAAGGCTCACCTTTCTAACTTTGGCTTCTTTCAGTTTCTCCAATGCAAGTTTAATCTTGTCAGCCTTAGCCTGTGCCTCTTGTTCTTCCTGAAAAGACACAAGATAGTTGGTATACTTCCTGTTAAGTAAGGCTAGCAGTTTGTTTACTTGAAAAGAGTTGTTTCGTATTGCTTGTATCCATAACACAAGGCTTGTCATGGGAAACTTCACAGTTACATGCAATCCCCAGCTTTCCTTGAGCTAATATCCTCGAGCCAAAGCTTTGGTTTACAGGTCCAGCTCTTTTGTTGCCCAGTCATACAGCTCTTACAAGATCTGTTCATCAAATGCTACAATGATGGCTAAAAACGGGACTCTTCTTTTTCCGTATGAGTTACAGCTGATGCCAAAGACAAGATGAAGGAAGATCTAGCCTGAATGGAATGGGACTGTAGGTGTTAAAGAGCAGGCTGGATGAGGCTCTGGCCAGCCTGATCTAGTGTGGGGTGTCCCTGCCCATGGCAGGGGGGTTGGAACTAGATGATCCTTGTGGTCCCTTCCAACCCTGACTGATACTATGATAAATGCCTCTATCTCCTGTTCCCCTCCTTCTCTGCTCTCTCCCTGTGTCTGGAAAGAGACCAGAAAGCACAGCCAGAGATTTAAGTCAGCGCACAGTCTCAGAGGGATACTCTGACCGAAGGAGACAGAAATTACTTCCACCTACGTCTTTGCAGCTGGAATTCCAGCTGTGTTTAGCAAGTCTAGCCTCTTCTCTCCCTGAAACCTTGTTTGACTCTCAGGTAACGTAAGATGCCAGCTAACAGAGAATTATCTCAGTACAAGCCTCACAGGAAGGAACTATGCAACACTGTTGATTTCAGTGAGCTTTAGGTCACAGCATCATAAAAGTGCTGGTTAGAAGAGGGGTCTGGAGGTTTGTAGTCTGGTTCCCTGCCCAAAGCAGGACTGCCACCAACACTGATGCCACAGCAGGTTCTGTATGAGAAGGTATTAACTGAACCACACTTACTAAAATACTTCAGTATCAAGCTTTCCATTATAGCAGACAATCTGCAATAATTTATGTCTGTCTTAAGCTATCAAAATGATGATTACAAAGCAAAGGAATGGGCCAGAAATGGTCAAGGAACAGGCAGAAATTACTGAGCTCACAATAACAGAACACTCTCGCTCTACAGTTCACACATGTCTCATCACTGCAGAACTTCACCAAGGTTCCATCCAGACTTACCTGGGTGAGTGGCTCAGGAGGAGGTGGTGGTGGTGGTGGAAGTTCTAAATTAGGGTCTGGAGGTGGAGGGGGCAAATCATCCTCACATTGCCCAGCAACGGTAACACAGACAGCTGGTTTAAAATGAATGTCATTACCCCAGTTTATTGAAGGCTGAGTGACTGTACTTTGCTGGTTGCTAGAAGTTTTCTGGGCTTGCAGAGTTCTCTGTTCAACATCATTTATGTCTGCTACAAGATCTGCCATTAAAGCATCCAGGTCTTTGTCCTCTAGGGCACTTAAGGATTCTGTAAAGAGAACCACAAAGTGTGTCAGAACAAGTGCAAGACAAACCACTGCGTGTGCAGTTCAGTGGAGATGAAATTGCAGGAGGCATGGTTACTGTAACATAGAAGGGTTATGGGAAAGGAAACAACCTTTTAAATGGGTTCAAGTAACAAATGTCTTTTAGGAATAGCCAGGAATCTGGACAGACTGAAGTTCAGAGTACAAGGAACTCTACAAATACAAATTAAACAGGACAGGAAGCTTCATTTATGATACAGTCTCAAGCCTTATGATGTTATGAAACCTGGCCCTGACCCAGCAAGTGAGCATATGATTGGTGATACAGAGCATGAAATTCCATTAGACCCCATTAGGCCATTTACTTATCTTAGTCAAGTAACACACTGTGTAACCTAGGCCTAGATCAAGACTCTGCATATATACTACTGTGCTACAACTCTGGAAAGAAGCACAATCAGAGAGTTCTAATACCCAGGAAGTGGTATGGTAGCATTTGTGGCACATCAGTGTGATCAATACCTGTGACACACTTCATGTGATATACCTTTGTAATATGTAGGGGTTTGAGGATCCTTTAATAAAACAACCTAAACCAAACCAAACACACACCAACAACAAAAGCCACAAAATAAACCCAAACCAAACAAAAACCACAAAACCCCCAAACAAGAAAGTCTCTTTTGAAAAGTATCTTATCATCCAGATAGAAATATTAGAACTTTTGCTTCCTGTCCTCTAGTCTGTCAGGCTGTAAGATAACATCCTATGCTAGAAATTCACCAGCAATTTCTTCTTTGGTTCTTTGAATAACCCTGGTACAAGAGAACCTGTGAAATAGTATCCTGAAGGATGATTTACCTCCCTAGAAGAGAAGGGTTCTTTGAGAACCAACAGATTCAGTAGTTTAAATCTCTGTCAAGAGTCTAGTTTAAAAGAAACTGAATTGGGAAAGCTTTAAGTGGGATTCTGGAAAGGGATGGAGAGCCCTGACTAGATGCTGGTAAATGCTAATATAGTCCAACAAAGAACAGATCGTTCAGCAGACTAAGTCTGAACTTGGCACTAGGCCATCTCAGTTTACTCTGCTTTGCCTGCTATGTTAACAGCATTTTCCCAAGCCTTTCTTTCCAGTGGGAAAGTTGGCTTATGATCCTCTCTTGTTACATACTATTACCCACCTTGCTGGGGGAGGCATTAGGTAGTTTAACAGTGAACTGATTCTGGACAAGAAGGTTAGAACAGGTTTAACACGGGTCAAAATCAATTCAGGCAAACAGAACCAACTAGCACTCAGAGAACACAAAAACAAAACAACAAAACAACCCCAAACAAACCACAAAACATGACAAAAACCAAACCACCAAGCCAAGCAAATCCAAAGGGAGGGATCTTTTTGATAACATTCCCTCATGTAGTTCATCACACAGCCTCAACAAGCAGCTGTATGTGCAAAAGGGACAGTGCAAACCAGAATAAGAATAAGCAATGCAGAGCAGAAGTAGACAAAGCTGATCCTTCCACTGGATGAAAATGTTTTTGCAGCTCTGAACTCACACTGAGGAACTTCCTCTTCTATTCAGTTCAATCTTTGCTTAAATAAGGTTGCATTTTAGAAAGTTATTTGGCGGACTTCTCATTTTGGCTTTCCTCTGCCTTCAGACATACTAAGAAGTCTGATTCATTTATGAGGCCAAGCATGTCTCAATGTGTCTTAAAAAAAAAATCCCCAACAAAGCTTACTATATATACTTCCCCCTCCAATAAAAGAGAGTTGTTGCTTTTTTGGGGGATTGCCTTTTTTTGTGTGTGTATACAAAGGTGTTCAAAGCTTTTCTTCTCATCTGTTGCTGTGAGGGATTTTACATAAGCATAAAAAGTATGAAAGAGTCCATTCAGCTACTTACCATTTAAATCTTTAAAGCCAACTGTAAAGCTGAATTCATCGTTGGACACTTTGGGGGATGGAGGTTGGACGGTGTCCACTCCTAAACTCTGTTAAGATTAAGATAGGAGGGGGAAAAAAAACAAACAAACAAGTGTCTGATGACATAATTATTATTACAGACATTAACATCTGCAAATCAATTACCTGTATTTTCCTAATGACATTGATTCTGCCTCAAAGACCAGAATGCCACAGTAGTTTCTGGGATTATGCCTAGACTGGTAAACTAAAACAGACCAGGACAAGGGTTCAAGCACTGTCTCACAATCGTGCCCTGGAACAGGCTGTCCAGAAAGGTAGTGAAGTTTCCATCTCTGGAGACATTCAAAACCTACCTGGACGTGCTCCTGTGTGACATTCTCTAGGTGAACCTGTCTTCGCAGGGGGATTTGAACTTGATGATCTCCAAAGGTTCTTTCCCACCCCTACCAGGCTGGGATTCTGGGGTGTCAAGTGTTTAATGGTGTGAGTGCTTCTCAATCCAACACTGCCCCAAGGCAACTGCAATTCCTGCCAGGCAACACCCAGGTTTCATGTGGGGAGCAGCAGAGGCTAGGGCTGTTTGTAGTAGAGGCTGGATAAAGCCAGAGTGATTTTTAGGGTCTGGTGTTTTTTTTCTGAAGGAAGGTGGAGGGTAGGTGATGGAAGGATTTAGCTCTGTGCACATTTGAGCTACTCAGTATGGTTTGCTCCAGAGTGCTTTAGTTACCCGTGAAAATGTAACCTAGCTGTTGCCTTCTCATTATTCTCATTAACAGCTCTCTCAAGCAACCCCAGCTGCACTGACATTGCCTTACTCCTCAGGCTACCTGTTTTAAATGTCTAGCAGAGAAATTTAGTTGGAGGTTATTCAAAACAATGTATTCCGAGTGGAGATACCTGAACAATGTAGAAAGTCTGCCTCATTTCCCTACCACCTAACAGCTATTTTTCTAATCTTAATGGGAAAAAAAGAATGATTTACCTGGGTCAGCAAGTCCATCTCCCCGAGTAAATTGCTGAACATTTCATCTATATCCTCACATGTTTGCTCCATCTGAAAGAAAAATCATCCCCAGACAAAGAATCAGCACAAGTTCACATCAAAGCAAGCAATGGTCAAACCCAAAGGACACACAACGTTCTTTTATTTTGCTCCAAAGGAACTTTAAACTACTGCTCATGACTTGCAAAAACCTTCATCCATAGCTTAGAACTAACTACTAACAGATCCAAACTCTGTCCTGTAGATGTCTAAACACACACTTAGATTTGGACTATGCACTCACTGGGAGTTCCAACAACCTCCTCGCATTATTTCCATTTCACAGAAGTCATTAGCTAATAAACCATGCTTGGATCTTAAACATCCAAGGAATGTAGATAGCAGGAGGTGAAGAAGGAAACAAAGTTTGAGGGTGAGAAATTCCTGAATGCTTCATCTTGAAAACTTTCTTCAGCTTAGAGTTCTAATGCACCAGGAGTTTATCAGGTGTTACTTAGTGAAGGACATGGTCATGCTTAGGTACATGACCAACCTTTTGTCTCAATACTTCTCCCTGCTTGCATTCAAACACTAGTGCACTGAGAGAACCCCAGTCTTAGCTAACCTGAAGTCATCTGAGGGAGACCACTGAGATAAAGAAAATAGGTACATGATGCAGGACAGTACACGGTGGCTCTTCTTGCAAGGGTGGGGTGTGAGGATACCACTACACAGTGGTGGTGCTGAGATACTGGGGAGATGAAGCTTCTGTAATAATCTTCCTCTTCTTTCACACAAATATATTTGCAGAGAGAGTAGGGTAAAAGGGTGTCTGTTATGGAACACTGCCAGACAAGGACTATAAACAACCCTGCAAGGGCTTGAGAAGTCTGGCACTGAAGGTATAGCAGTAGGATTCAAACTAGGGTCAGACTTTAAACATCTAAGTAGTCCTATTGGTTCACTGGGTTTGTGTGCACCTGTACTGGGTTTACATGGCAAGGTTTTGATGATAGCAGGTGGTTTGTAGGGGTGGCTTCTGTGAGAAGACAACAGTAGCTGCCCCTATGTCAGACAGCAGTTCCAACTGGCTCTAAGATAAACTTGGTGCTGGCCAAAGCTGTGTTCATTAGCAATACTAGGGTAAGTGAGAAAGAGGAGTGAGAAAATAGCCCCTGCAGACACCAAGGTCAGCAAAGAAAGATGAGGGCTTTGAACTTTCAGTTTTCTCAGAACCCAGACTTACAGATTTGGGAACTAGATGCTGTTGAAAATATTTTACTAAGATGTGGTTGGCAAGGCTGAGGGCAACCCTAGTCCAGCAGCGGAGATGGCACAGCTATGCCCATGTGACGGGGGACACACGTCACACGTGGCTGCACAAATGGAGAGCTACAGTCATCTTGTCTGCTTCATTTCCAGCTGACAAACCCACGATGGATGGCTCACTCTCTCTGTATGTATCACACCATCATGCAGAGACCTCTGTATAAAACTCCACTCCGGTAGATTTGGCAGCGTACTGCCTGGGTAAATGATTACTGAATCTGAAGGCATTTATTTGAATCAACAGCTGTGTGGCTTCCTACACACCTGGCACTCAGAGAGTCAGTTGTCACAGCACAGATAAAACAGCACTGATTTGATCAGGCAGAGTGAAGTCAGATTTGTTATGAGACCCAAAAAAAAACCAGATCTGTAGTTCACACTGACAAGTATCTCATCAGTGCTTAGAGAATACTGAATAATTTCATGTTTTCTGATTTAAGAGAAGAAAAGATCTGCTGGGGGAATCTCACCAGCTCTAGCCATTTGAATAGGTTTGTGGGTACTGGCAAGATCTGCTTTCAGGAGAAACTGTTCCTACTGCTTCCTTTGACAAAGTGAACTCCTGCTTTGCTGTATTTTTTTTTTTTCATAATAGTAATATAGACATGGCAAAGAAAAAAATATTACTCTAGGCTTACAAGCAGGGGACCTTATCAAGAAGAGTGAGAACTGCCTAAAAAGGAAAAACTATGATGTTTCAGAAACATGTGATCCATAAAGAAAAGAGTAATGCATGAAAAAAAACCAACCCAACGTGCAAAGAATTCTGTCAGAGTTACCACTGGAAATTGGATGTGGGTTAGTCACTGATGACTTCTCCTCATCGATTCAAATCGATGACATTGAACACTAGGGGTGGCGGTGGGGTTTCAAACCTTAAGCACATAGGGGATGGGAGAAGGCTTGAACACACAGACACACACAGAGAGAAGGGAATACATCAGTGTCTCTTTCAATGATCAGACATCCATCATCATCACCAGATTGATAAAGTCATATTGCCACCTACTCAGGGCTCTTTTTTTCCCCCTCTTTAACTTTTATTGATCCAATTCAGGAAGAAAATATTAGCATCAGAATCACCAAATACCTTAGTCATATGAAAATTCTCCAGATTCATCAGGGATTTTGTCAAGAGCTAGAAACATGCAAAACTGACTCCCCCAAACATGGAACTGCACAAGAGTGTCCATCCCCTCTCCTCCTTTTTTTGACTCCTCTCCACAATCATTCCCATTTCTTTTATTGATTGCCACAATAGGAACAAGCAGACAAACCAATATGCACATTTGGGAGTGATTCCATTCAAGGAAGATGTTGCAGGATTTTGGACCAGCAAACCCTTTTGACTTTCATAAATTGCCTTGAAGCTATTCAAACCAGAAACTCAAGTGAAACCTACAGGTGTATGAGCTATTATTAACTGAAAAGGGGAAAAGATTGACCAAAGTCCCCAGAAAGTTGAGTTTTATACTCAGTCCTCCTCTATATCCACTGCCCAGTAAGTTTTCTGTATAGAGTACTAATGCCAGTGACTCTTAACATCATTATAGTACTAGTAACTCTTAAAGCCACTGTCAACTAGAATAAATTCAAGAGAAAGACAGTACTTTGACAATAACTTTCTCATGCTATGCATACAATTTTAAGCAGAGAAAAAGATACAGAGTTAAAAAGAGGAAACTGTGGTTGTCAAGAATAAATGTGCTAAGAAGGGCCTTGTGGGAAAGCATAGATGTGAAACCTAACCTCTTTTTGAAGTGATTGATTTTCAAAGTCATGTTTTCCAGAACACTTTTTGAACTAACACCAAGCATACAAGTAAATGTATTCCTGATCTTTTATTTCCCTCAAATTTCACAGCCTGCAACCTTCACATCCCTCAGTTCAAGAAGGACCTCAGGGGGCTGCTTGAAAGAGTCCAGCACAGAGCCACAAACATGTTGAAGGAATGGCTGAAGGAGCTGGGGCTCTTAAGCTTGGAGGACACTGAGGGGTGACCTTATTAATGTCTGTAAAGATGTGAAAGGTGAGTGCTGGGAGGATGGAGACAGGCTCTGCTCAGTGAACAACACTGGTCTCTTGTGGGAATAGGGCAGGATTCAAAGGCACCAAAGGAAAGCAGTGAGTGAGTAATTCCTTGCTGAGATGCAAGACTGGAGAAGCAGTCCTTGCACTCAGTCTTACAGAGCAAAACCTTACTTGGGTTAAGTAGAACCTCACTTATGCCATTTAGTGTCATGCCCTGAGAGATGGAGCAGAAACTGCCTTTCCTGGCATATGCTATGAATTCTGTAATTAAAAATCAGGGTATAATTTCTGCATGGCTGCATACATTGTGATTTGTTAAGACAGAGAATAATAAAATTACTTTATTTTGTTAAGGATGAAGAGAGTTTTGTGATTTGCACAAAAGAACAGCACTATGTATGAACACCAAGGAAATGGAACTGTTTGATAGAATTGCTAGCCCATGGCAGGAAGCTGACAGCTCAAGCAGTAAAATTCATACAAAATTCACTCTGATTTAAAAAGAAACTATTAAAAAAGACCACGAAAGCTGACAGAGTGATCATACAATGTAGCTCAAAAACCCCAGGCTTGGTGCTACACCGAGCAGAGCCTGAACTGCTAGTATCTGATAGCTCTGTGAGTTACTGAAGCCAGTCCCCTTCAACAGGAAGAGAGGGCTCAGTCAGACGGCAACGCGGCTCCTGCACTTGCAATCTAAAACCAAGCTGAAAGCCTTGTGCAACAGCGAACAGGAAACACCAACGGTATCACACAGGAGATTACCATCTCTGCAACTCAGCTGCAGTGGAGCTGATGTAGTTTAAATCAATCTAAGGGCTGCAAACAAAAAGGAATGAGGAAAGGCATGGTATCAGCGCAGCAAAGGCAGACAGGAGATTCACACAACAAAGGCAATCAGGAATCAGTCCGCTCCATGACCCGGGGAACAGTTACAGGCACATTAACCAAATGCAAAGCATTGTTGTTATTCTTAAACTGTCACATATGCAAACAGCAAGGTTAAAAATTCATTGACAATAATCTTGTAAGCCACACAGAAAGATGAGGAGCACACCTTCATCTCCTAGCCCCACACTGAAGTGTGTAAGCCGTGGTGTGCCAAGCCCACCACCACAAACACTAATGGTTGGACTCTCCAGGTGACCACTACCAGCACTGCAATTTCCTGCTTATGCTTAATGCTTCAGTGCTTTCTGAATTAAGAAATCTTTAACGTTTTAGAGAGACCCACTGAGCAGCCCAGTGGCTGAATCACTCAAATAAGAGATTCACCCTTACCCGTGGCAGACTGTGCAAAGTACATCATCCCATATCAAAGAGAGAAAAATAGAAGAGAATTAGGGAAAAGAGGTGAAAGTGACAGAAGCCACATCATAGAGGGGAAAGCTAGAAAGAGGGTAACTGTTTGCCACACAAAGCAAATGTGCAAGTAGTGTGATTTTTAAAAAGGCATCAAATCCTAAAAGAAAGTTCCTGAGGCATCAGTCTGTCCCCCCTCAGAACACAAAAATCAATAGGAATGGACGAAACTGAAAGTCTGTACAACCATTCCAGGGAAACATGGGCAGCATCATTGTGAAACTCTTCATCAAAACTACTGAGTTAGCAATCTGGGAAGCTGGTTTTGCTCCAAGCAGTTATAGCTAGAAGTGAGAGTATTCCGGAGAGTTCTGGGCAAGGACCATGAACCTCATGATTCAAGACTTGAAGCGAGGGCTTCACCAATTTGTAACCAGAATCAAACTTGTCTGGCAGATGGGTCACACCACTCCTTCCAGCACAGGATTTCCTTATACCTCCTTCTGCAGCGATGTGGTGTTAGCAGAGACAATTTGGTGGAGACAAATAGCTCAAGAAATTGATTGCAGATTGGAGACAGACCTAACTAGGCCTCTTACAATGATTTTACAGCTAGGTGTCAGGAAAATGATTCAACAATTAGGTGGAAAGAAAAAGTCCAGCAACTCAAATGTGACTCATATACTTAAGTGAGGCAGAATGGAAGTTCCTTAGCCACCTATTGCATCATGTCTAGCAAAAAGTCCCTACCACACATTTAGATCAAGTTTTCAGAAGTAGAAGACGAGGGATCATCTATCTCTGTGGAATTCAGGCTAGTTTGTTACTAACTCCAAGAGACACTAAGAAAGGAAATTAAAGTTTTTCAGTGGTAAAGCAGAAATGGCAGCTGCCCCCAGGCTTTCAAAATTAAGGATTTGGCAATGAGCATGCTGACTTTTCTCTTCCTTACCTACATAACATGGCCCTGTAACTCTCTTTTAACACTAACTCATGTTTTGAGAGGATGGATCAAAAGCAATTAGACTGCTTCCAGCACTGCATTTACTTAACACTGATAAGTGTGGCATTTTCCAAGAAAAAGATTGCACACACAGTTAACTCTGAAAGCAGTTTCTTACCCATCTCATCTGTTCTTCTGGGAAATCTGGTATGCAAGTTTATCTGCAGCTGAAATTGCATTACACATTTATCTCGGGGGTGGGTGTGACGTGTTCTAACTCTGCTCGGGATGGAATGAAAGCGTTACACTAAAACACTAGAAGCTGCAGGAAGGCTGATACAGCTGCAAAGTATCCTTCCTAGTTTAAAAGAAAGTCACATCTGGCTTTAGATTGAAATGAAAATGGCAGATAGATACAATCATGTAAGAGAATTTTCCTCCAATGCCAACCTGGGGCACTAGAGTATCTTCAGGTAACCATGCCACAAAAAACACTGCTAGCATTTGCCATTCATTGCTACAGGCCAATTTCTATGTATGCTGTGGAGCAGACTTTGAGTCCAGTTGTCCTGATATATTGTATGGCATTGCTCAGAGTGAATCTAGCAAGACTAAAGGCACACCTCGCAATTAAGCTTATAACTCATACTCTACCCAGATGTAAGCACAAACATCTTTAGATCAGAGCACCCCAAACTCAGGGATCCTACTTCTGTTTGAGAGAAATTGCAACCAGACCATTTACACAATTAAGCCTCTTAAAAGCTTGATCCCTCTTTTGGTGTTTTGGAAATTGACAGTTAACTCTTGTATTAGAGTAACAAACCTGCAGTTAGGACTGAATTTGGAAGAAGTCATTATTACTGCACTGGGCAGCAGTTGTATTTTACTTTTGTTCAGTTAAGATGGTAACTTCACCACCACAGGAGCTCCTGTGCATGAGTACACCAGCTGAGCACAAGTACACCACCATTCTTTTCAGTGATATATTTCAGTACTTCATTTTTCAGTGGAAAGTGTTTCAGTATGTTTGTAAAGCACCACAGGACACCATGGGAGTCTGAGGCCATCCTTCAGATGCTGCTGCCTCAGCAGCTCCCCCAGGCACTGTCCTAAGCACTCACTCTCTTCTTTACCCTACTTGCTCAGTGCTGTTTGGGAGAAGCAGCTCTGCGTCCTGTTCTTAGCATGAGGTGGGGTGGCAAAATTACTGAATGGTCCTGGAGGCTTGTTTAAGAGAGGCTGAGAGGAACAAGGGAATAAGTAAAAGCTTCTCCACAGTATGTCAGGAGGAAGTTACTCAAGTTCAGAGGAGGAGTTAGCAAAGGGCTCTCATGCTGAGATGTGAGGGCAGGAAGGACAATTAACCAGTGACAGGCAGCATATGTTATTGCTATGGAAAAGAAGTACAGAGGGATATGGAATGCAGGCTTTTAAATACCTCCATGGATGGTAACTTAACCAGCTCCTTCCAATGTCCTTTTGGTAAAGAAATGTTTCCTAATGGCCAAGCTAAACCTCCCCTAATGCAACTTGAGACTCTCATTCAAGTAATGAGTGATAGATTGGAATAGATGATCTCTAAGGTCCCTTCCAGCCTAAGCCATTCTATGATTCTGTGACTCTCTCTTACAATCACATGTTCTCAGCACACATGGTATGGAAAAGGATGACTGAAAGAGGAAGAGACACTGGCATAAAATGCTCTAACAAATGAGAGAAGCAAAAAGGTGAGACTAAATCTGTAACTGAATCCATCTGTTTGCATATTAAGCTCAAACAAAGTAAGTAATGCTTTAATATGAGCTTATAAGTATTTCACCAAACTACAGTGCTCAGCACCAAAATGAAATGAAGATTTTTCAAATTCTCTCAGCTTCAGCACTGCCTGAAGACTCAGGTAGAACTTCAAGGCCCATTATTAATACTCCACCTAGAAGAGCTGTTTATTTCAGTCTATATAACACACAGTGATCACAAACTGCTATAAGCAGTGAGCTTCAGTCGAATATCGCAGAACCACATCCATAAGGAAAGTGGAAGCCTGGAGTCACCACAGATGGCACATCACTTTGGTGTGGATGTGGTTGCTTTGCCACAGCCCAGCAAGGCCTGAACCACACAAAGGAAACAGTTATGGGAAGAAAATGGTGCAAGAGAGGAACCTTGTGACCTTTCCGGTGTAATTCTTCCATTTCTGTAAGGTTTTCCATGAGAAGGAAATGCCACTGCCTCCCTCTCTTTTTAGCTTACCAAGTGGAAGAGGGATGGAATGACTGATCAGAGGGAACAACAGATCAGAGCTAGTTGTCAGAGTCAGTTGTCGACTGGTCAGAGACAGCAACTCCACCATGACACAGCGGAAGCAAAGGAGGCCAATTTAGCAACAGATATGAAAGGCTTTGCTGAATTTCAGGGAATAACATGGCCTTCATGGGAGAGAGCTGCACTTCGGTTTATGCTGAATCCCTTCCTATGACTGGCACCCAAAATCACTGGTTGATTTCATAGTATCAGTCAGGGTTGGAAGGGACCACAAGGATCATCCAGTTCCAACCCCCCTGCCATGGGCAGGGACACCCCACACTAGATCAGCCTGGCCAGAGCCTCATCCAGCCTGGGCTTAAACACCTCCAGGGATGGGGCCTCAACCACCTCCCTGGACAACCCACTCCAGGGCTTCACCACTCTCATGGTGAAGAACCTCCTCCTCACATCCAGCCTGAATCTCCCCACCTCCAGCTTCATTCCATTCCCCCTAGTCCTATCACTACCTGAGATCCTGTATTTGCTCTCTCAAATGCTTGGGTCTGCCAGCTTCTCCTCAGTCATGAAGATATGGTCACCAAAGTACAAAACTATGCTGTAATCACAAGCATTTGGGAATGTTACCTGTGCTCAGCTTTGTAGCATGTTTGCTCAGGGTTATCTCAGCAACGTAAGCCCTTCAAGCTACACATACAGCAACTTTCTAAATACAATATTTCATCAACAAGCAGAGAGAAAGTAATGTAGATCTGACTGTTATTTAAATGATTATTAAAAAATAAATAAATACAGAGACAAAACCCACATCAACTTCCCAAAACACTCTAGGGGCTGTTGCATCCTTCTTCTGTGCTTCAGTGAAATTCCCATAGGAAGTAAGAGACTGATGGCCTTGAGTACCACTAGAAAGGGCTGGGAAATCTTCAGAAGTGCACCAAAATCTTGCTCTGAAGCAGAAGTAGCCATGGGCCTGCAGTCTGGGCTACCTGAAGATGCAGTGAGAGTACCAAAACAGATCAGACGAGGCCACTGAGAAGCACATTTTCGTTTGCTTGCCTGTATGGACTTGGTGGCAGGGGTCTGACAACTCTGTAGAACTTGCCCAGTCTTTTGGTGAGCATTCATCCAGGCAGACACATTATACAGCAAGTTATTTTGTCTAAAACTGGGGAATCAGAAGATAACTTACAATTTTTAATCAGCAAAAGCATCCTGTGAGTGTCTCTATGATTTTGGCTGGTAGCTGTTGTCTCTGTCCTTGATGGACCAGCAAAGCTGCTAGAAGCAGATTTGCTCCCATACATCCACACTCTCCCTGACAGCTGTAGGTAAAATGACAAGATTCTCACCTGAAAAGTTATTATATCAGTTGGATTGGCTGAGGACAACTAAGAACTTTCCTTTGTTACTGATAATTTGCCTTGTAGGGTCAGGAATCAATAGTCTGGATGATAAGGAAAGCTGACTAAAAAGTCTGCTTTTCCAAGAGCAATTTTACTGGATCATGCATTACTCCTAATCATGAAAAAACATATGGTGGAGTTTCTATGACAACTGCATCTGACCTAATGATCCTAGGCCCTTTTTAGTCAATGAAGGGAAAGAAAGGCAATTTTATGGAGCATGATTCATGACAGCTGTCTAAAACTGGGCAGCTGACCCAGGCTTTAGCATTAGCCATCTCTCTCTGCTGACTGTAAAGGTGACTCAGAACCTCAGGTGACTAACTAAAGTGCTGATGGCTAAAGCTGGGTGAGAAGGATCCTGCCTATAAAGTCTAGGGAGTGCTTTGAAACATCTGCACGGATGCAAGTTACCACTGTCGCTAGGATCCTCCCAAAAGAAACAAGCTCATGCTTTTGTGTCACTGCAGGCAGACAAGAGGTCTTATTTTCACTTTCACCCAAATCAGATCAGCACCTGGCCATGTGAAGGTCAGGTGGGTCTGCAATGAAACAAGTCAAGCCATAATGAAATGAAAGGCTAAAAAATTGCCCAGGGCAGGGGGGGGAGGAGCAGAACCAGGTGTGGTTTGCAGAGAGAGCAGGAAAGGACAGAGGCTTTGAGATTTGAGTGATACACAGGAAAACCAAATTCAGCTACATTCCTGTAAAGCCACCTCTGAAACATAACCACCCCAGTAAATCCACAGTCCCAGGTTTTTACTACCTAGCTCTTTACTACCAAAGAAATCTCAGGCCTTAGCACTGGGTTAAGCTGTCATGCAGCAGGTTCCCCCATTCATATTGCTGCTGTCTTTGTGCACGTTGTTACCCTGCTTGTGCACATTGTTAACCTCTCAAACCTATTAGTCCCTAAAGATTCATAAAACCAAACCAGATCAAGTCTGCAGCCTGATTCACAGGTGCATGAGTTACAGTGTGTGATTTAGTAGACACTGCTCAAGTATAGTAAGAACCAGAGTTTTGGTCCATGAAAAACCACACTTAGCTGGAATAAATACATTTAGTAACAAAATAAACCAGCACTTCAAAGGCACTGTACCCTGCCTGACAATACTGAACATCAAATAGTCACAAATTCCAGTACAAACAATTAAAACACAATTCACTCAATAATTACTTTAAGCCCTCAGTCATATTTGCCTCCAACCACCACAAGAGTCTGCAGGGCCCACAGGAGTTATTTAAAGAAGAAATAAAAGACACAGGGAATGACTAAAAGTAGCCTTTCAGGGACAGTACAATTTTCCAGTTATGTGTGCTCCCAGATAGATCAGAACTCTCTGAGAATATAAAACATGGATCACTCAGCTATCTGCAATGCTCCATTGCTTAAACCTCCCAAAGACATTTGTAATCTGCATTTTAAACCAAATTACCTCCATTTTCAAGTTATGCTTGCACAAAGCATGAAATACAATTAAAGGTAATGGTCTTCTTCAAAAGCCCACAGGAGAAAATGGAACTGAACAGGTTCTGCAAAAAGTTAAACATTCTGTTTTACACATAAAGCTTTAACCTAAATTCTTACTCTTTACACAATTGCTAGAAAAACAGCTTTGTGAAGTTAGTGAAGACAAATGAGTAGAAGCCTGCACAGGTGGAGCAGGTCATCTAGTAAAAGGCCTCCAAAGCACTGGGTTTTATCTATCTGTCTCCAACGAAGCAGATCACAGTACCACAGAAAGTTAGGGGTTGGAAGGGACCTCAAGGGATCATTGGGTCCAACCCCCCTGCCACAGCAGGATCACCTAGAGTAGGTCACACAGGAATGCATCCAGGTGGATTTTGAATGTCTCCAGAGAAGGAGACTCCACAACCTCTCTGAGCAGCCTGTTCCAGTGCTCCAGCACCCTCACAGTGAGGAAGTTTCTTCTCATGTTGAGGTGGAACCTCCTGTGTTCCAGCTTGTACCTGTACTAAGCGTACTAAATCAAGATGTACTAAATGAAGTCCTGGAAACACTGTATTTACACCACTATTGTGCAGCACAGTAAATAATGGACAGTGATGTCAATAGAGTCATATGTGAAATGAGTACTTTTCTAGAAGCAAGTGAGGAATGGATGACAAAACATGCATGTCTTGCAATTCACTAAGAGGAACTAGAACCAAAGAGGAGAAACGACTGCCAAAGTCCTGCAAGCAGAAGTCTTGAGGGGTACAGACAAGCTGGAGCCAAGCGAATCACAGAGTAATCTGGGGCAGGAAGGCACTTCAAAAAGCTAGGCTGTCCCAGTTTGGTGGCAGGCTGCATGATATGCTGCACAGAAGACTCTATGGGATACATCCTCCCAGTGTGCCAACAAATGGATTTAGTAACTTCTCTTTTAGTTAACAAGGGACTGAAAAACTAACCCAAGCTTCTGGAGGCTGTGTAAGTTACTTCTCAGTGATATTCAGATGAGGGTATTGTGCAGGATGGGCCTTCTCGAAGTCAAGAGGCACATCTGTTCCTTTCCTAAACCATGTGGCCAAAGGCCCTGCCAGCAGAGAAATGGGAATTGTGTTCCTTCTAAGTCTGTGCTGGCTGTTCTGCCATAACCACACCACCTTCTTACATGCTTAGGTTAAGAACGGTAGATTAGTGCAGTCACATGGTGTATTTTTGGGACATTGGTGCCAGGCTGCTTGGACAGCAGCCTCCTTGCCTGCCTTTCACTTTGCCAACACAGCCACCTAAAGCAGGGCACTGCATCCCCCGGCTGGGATCCCACCTGCCTCAGGAGGCTGCTGGGAAGCTTCTGCAAACCTCCTACTCGACCTTCAGGCTGAAGGTGTGATTCAGTTCAACCAACACCCACGGAATCCCACTACCCCGTTTCGACTCACCGAGGCCACCTTTGCCCCGCAAGGTTCCGTGTCCCGAGCAGGGAGCCCCGCGTGTGAGCGGCTCCCCGGGAGGCGAGGTGGAGTCTGCCGGGCTTCCCTCTGCGGGCACTCCCGGTGCCCACCCGGGGCTGCTGCCCTCCAAACGCCGTGCCCAGAGCAGGGTTTGCTGCAGCTCCTCACCTCGAACACCGCTACTCGCCATCATTCCCCACCGCAGCATGCGGGACTCCCCACGTCCCCACCACGCCTGCCTCACGCTTCCCGCGACGGCCGCGCCTCCTCCCTCCCACCCCGCCAGGGGTCTCAGGCTGGCACTGGGAGCCCTCGGAGCTCCGACAGTCCTTCCCCGCCCTGCTTACCTTGGCAGGCAGAAGCGGGGACCGCCGGCTCCTGGATGCACGGGGCGACGGGGCTGCTCTCTGCACCCCTTCTCTGCAGGAGCTCGCCCGCCCTCCGCCGCTGGGGAACTGGGGCCGCCCCGTGGGCTGCCGAGCGCCCTGGGGCGGCTACCTCTGCGGGAGCCGCCCCGATGCAGGCAGCACCGCCCTCGGGCCAGGAAGTGGGTTGCTGTCCAGGCTCCTCGGGGCTGCTGTCCGCCAACTGTGTGGCCAGCAGGGTTAATACTGTCAAGTAAAAAAGTCCTGAGTGCTGCAGGCAGCATGCAAATAAACCCTTCTCTTGATTTAAAATCTTCTTTTCCTTGACCATAACTTTGCCAAACCAATGCTTTTTGCCTGATTTTTTTTTTTAATTCCATATCTAAGGCACTGACAGACTGTGAAGTGTATTGAACAAAGGTGAAGATTGTCACTGTCATATTTTAGTTCAGTTTAGAAAAGTAATCAGGTAGTTTAGCTTAGCCTTGTGTTTATAGGCAATTTCTATTAAAACTCCAGGTTTTCCTCCAAAGCAGGCAAGAAATCTCTTGTTCCCTTCCTCCAACACTGCTGGAGAGAAAATAATTATAGCAGAAGGATGGTAGCATTTAAAATTGCCATTGTGTTTTGCACAACAAATATGTTTCAGTGCTTTAAGGGGTAATTGCTTTGAAAAATTCCAGCTGAGACAGCTCAGCCACATTTAAGAATGAATTTAGGGAACAAAACAACAAAAAACACCCAAATTATTTCACTAAGAAGCTGGCTAAAAAGTCCCAGAGACTTTGCTGAGGTCTGGCACATGAAAATGCATCTAAATTTAGCATACTTCTTAGCATCTTGAAAATCATGCATGTGGTTGATATACAGGTTCAGCAGCTTGGGAGTCTGAGACTCCATGGATGATGCTTACTCTTTTTGCTGACTTTCTTTGGAGTTGGATCCTTCTGGGATCATTATGAAGCTAAGGAAAGAGGCCATTTCAAAAGATCAACTCTCAATCAATCCATATATCTTTATATGTGTATATCCCAAAGTCAAATTTTAAACCAGCCCTTCACAGTGGACACTCTGCACAAAGAGAATAATACTTGATGGTGCATTTTGTTGTCTCAGCATGGTTTTTCACTTCTGTCTGTGACCTACCAGCAACATGGCCACACCCTGATTACACTAGTGGTTTCACACTTATTATGCTGTTGTTTAATTACATGACCAAGCTGTTTGTAACAATAACGTAGCAAACATCTATTCTGCTTGTACAGATGAGCCTTTGTTTTCTCTTTATCTAGATGTTTTTTTCCTTTGTCCTCTCCAAGTACCCTGAAGTAATGCTAAGAAAGTTGAGTGGCAATATTTTCCATCTCTCCTTGCACCTGGATGTAACAGATAGGCAGCATTCTTTCAAAGAGGAAGAGTGGAGATCAGAACAGCACATCATGAGAAACCAAGGAGGAAAATCATAGAAATCCCAGAAAATCTTGAATGCTGTCAGGGAAGTTTTTGGGCTGCATTCAGGAGCATAAGCATTGTGCTCTCGTGGGATGGGTGGAGGCCATCATGTAATCATAAGGAAGAAATGTGGTGAGGGAAAAGCTGCAGCAGATACAGACTGCTGTGTGTCCTGATGTTAAAGACAGGCAAAGTTCATGGTAAGAAGCAGGTGGAAATATGTAATGCTTCCTAATTTATTTTCTCCTCCCTCAGCTAGAATGAATGTGCAGCAGAATCACTCCCCTGACTTTCAGTCCTCCACTCTGCTCTTCTCCAAAAGCTTTTCATTTTCTGCTGGAAAGAAGGGACATGTGCCCCACCCACGTCAGAATTGTGTGTTTAACAGCAGCTGTGTGACTCAAGATCTAAGACATGCAATTACAAATCATTCTTTTCCTTTTCTTATCATGGGAGAGCAGATCACTCCATAGATATGCTGTCATAAAGCCTCAGCTGGAGGGGAGGCAGAGCTTTACTAATCTCTGCAGTCCTTATGGACTGCATTTCATTGTGATGCAGGTATCAGTTTCCTTCTGCCCATCTATCCTTCCATCCTTCTGGTGGCATCTTTCAGCAGCTCAGAAGTGCAAACATAATTCTTTCTCCATAACTGTTCATAGGAGAGTTTATATGCATTGGTTCTTAGAGTGGAAAACCAAGAGCAAAACAAAGCCTCAATGTGCATGAAAAGCTGACACCTGGAATGTCAGTTGTGAAGCCAGCAAGTTCCTATTTGTTACCTGAAGGAAATCAGGACAGAAGTACTATTGAAATGTTTATCATCTGAGTTTAGTTAATAGAGCTCTGCCCACAATGAAGATTTTAACATGGATTTGCACCTTTTTTTCTTTTTCTTTCCTCTGTGCATGGTAGGGCCCCAGGTTAGTCAGTGGCTTCCATTTCTACATTTAGAATATGTTCAGGCAACCATTTGCATGTCCAGACATTAGACTATTAACATTTCAAAGGCCTTGAGTTGAAGTCAGAGGTGCCTGAGGGAGCCTTTCTCCTTGGGTTCAATGAGTTTTAGATCAGAGTCTGAATTTCCAGCTCTCATAAATATCACTCTGTGTACATCCATCTTTATGAACAACAAATATATGTCCCTTTTTGTTCTTCAGAGACATCTATTCAAGGCAGCCCACTTCTTCACTGTGAGAACTGAGCATCTGACACAAACTGCAGCTGAGGCAGGAAAAGCCTGACTACCATATCGTGTTTATTAGCTTTATTAATCTTATGATAAAATGAAATTGTCTGCACCCATAAAAGGAAACCTGTAGATGGTGTGAAATGAAATATTGAAATCTCATCTAACTCATTCAGAATGCTACTTGCTATTAACTAGAGGTTTGTAACCCTGAGGGTCTTAATTTAAAATGTCAGCATTTATTACTAACATTATTTCTTTAGCTTTACAAGATAGGCTTTTAGCTATTGCTCAGAGCAACATGTACAGAACTTAGCTTAATGAGAAACACAATTTAAAACTGGACATTTGATTTAATTAATGTCTTGTGTTAGTTTTCACATGTAGAAAACTAAGGATGATATGAACAAAGTTTTGAAGCTTCTTACTGAAGCTTCTTACTGAGGCTAAGAGCTTTGTCATACCATGACAGCTTTGTCCTTCTATGGCTTTCTATGGCCTATAGCTGGTGCTGGACTGCAACAAAATGTTTCTGAGCTCAGAAGTCAGGATGAGACTCTCCTTCCAATGACACCACCCCACTTATGACCAGTTGTGTCACTTTTACTCAAGACTGGCATCACACATGACATAAGGCAATGAACAGTTTACTGAGATTGATGTAGTAATCTAACAGCGTTTTCCAGATGATGTCCACAGACTCACAGATTGCATTGTGCTGGAAGAGACCCTCAAAAGTCATCTTGTCCAACCCCCTGCAGTCACCAAGGATACCTCCAACTAGATCAGGCTGCCCAGGGCCACATCAAGTTTGATCCGGAATGTCTCCAGGGACAGTGCCTCAGCCATATCCTTGGGCAACCTGTTCCACTACTTCACCACTCTCATCATAAAGAATTTCTTCCTTATGACTAACTTAAATCTACCCTGCTCCAGTTTGAAACCATTGTCTCTTGTCCTATCACCACAGACCTTTTCAAACAATTCCTCCCTAGTCTTCCTATAGGTCCCCTTCAGATATTAAAATGAAGCTATAGAGTCTCCCCAGAGCCTTCCTTTCGCTATGCCAAACAGCCCCAATTCTTTCAGCCTGTCTTCATGTTGGCAATACAGTTTTCCATAGCATACAAGTTAAACATGAGCTCTATTTGTGTTTAATAGAATCAATAATAAGCAAAAGAGGAACTTGACAGCAGCATTGTGCTTCCTTTGGTAGTGTGCTTTTAATTTTAGTAGGAGGAATTGAATTCTTACTTCCTCTTCCATTGAAGAACTCAAGTTTCTGCACTACACAGCTGCAGTGTGCAGCTGATATTATTTTTAGAATATGACTATAATAAATATATTAAATATTGCCATATTTTCCTCATATGACAGCCTTGACTGTCCAATTGTCAAGAAATGTTTGTACTCTTGCATAGTAACACAACCATTCTCTGACCACAGCAGAGCTTTCTGTGAGAATGAGGAAAAATAAAAGAAGTTAAAGAATCCTGCAGGAAGGCTGGGGAGAGATGTTTCATAAGAGTGTCTAGCAATAAGACAAGGGAGAATGGTTTTAAGATGAGGGAGGGTAGGTTTAGACTGGATCTTAGGAAGAAGTTCTTCAATATGAGCATGATGATACTCTGGAATAGGCTGCCCAGAGTAGATGCCTCCACCCTGGAGGTGTTCAAGGCCAGGCTGGATGAGGCAATAATAATAATAATAATAATAATAATAATAATAATAATAATAATAATAATAATAATAATAATAATAATAATAATAATAATAAACAAGGTTGGAAGAGACCTTCAAGATCATCACGTCCAACCCATCAACCAATCCAACCCACCTAAACAACTAAACCATGGCACCAAGCACCCCATCAAGTCTCCTCCTGAACACCTCCAATGATGCTGACTCCACCACCTCCCCAGGCAGCCCATTCCAAAGGGCAATCACTCTCTCTGTATAGAACTTCTTAACATCCAACCTAAACCTCCCCTGGTGCAGCCTGAGACTGTGTCCTCTTGTTCTGGTGCTGGCTGCCTGGGAGAAGAGACCAACCTCCGCCTGTCTACAACTTCCCTTCAGGTAGTTGTAGAGAGCAACAAGGTCACCCCTGAGTCTCCTTCTCTCCAGCCTAAGCAACCCCAGCTCCCTCAGTCTTGAGCAGCTGTGTCTAGTTGAGAAGTGTCCTTGCCCATGCTGGCAAGGTTGGAGAAGATGATCTCTAAGGTCCCTTCCAACCTAGCCATTCTATGATTAAACAGCTTCAGTAGTCCAACCAGAATCATATGCTGGTTTACTAGTCTTTCATGTTACTGGGTTCTTATGTATTAGCTGTGTCAGTGGCGATTTTAGGAGTTTCAGGACACATCAAGGCAGGATGTGGCTTTGGGGTAAAACTTTTCCAGAAATGATTTCAAATAATATAGCTTGCCTTTGGGAAAACTGATCCTTCTGCACACAAAATATGATAAGCATGAAAGATCTTTTGGCTAATAAGGTTTCTCTGAAAGTAAGCAGATTTTCTCAAACAGTCTCAACAAATCATTTATTTCAAGCTCTTAACCAGTTTTGCCCAGGATTTTCTGCTGCATTTCAGCAGAGCAATTAAGGAAGTGTTTGTCCCATGCAGTTCACTGCATGTGGTGTTTATACTTGGTGCTTTCTTATTCATGTTGAGGTTTCTGCTCCCTTTTGGCCTCAGGAACATGATTCTTATCTCTCTGAACATAGTTCAAATGGTTTGTCTAGCCATCACATTTCCCTCTACAGTATTCTTTTGTTATCATTTTCAAATGAATATAATTTCCAGCAGCATTTACCAACAGAGAACCTTTCTAAGTGCTGGTAGAAGTAGTAGATATCAAATATGTTTGTCCTAGCATTAAAAACAACTTTTCAAAGGCTTTTTTTTTAAGAAGTCTCAGATCCAAAGAATAAAACATGAAGGCCTTTGTGAATTTTAAGAGATGGGAAAAGGAGAGATGAGAGCTGATGAGCCTATAGTGAAAGAGAGGTTGCATGGAATGAGGAGTCTCCATGGAGGAACTAAAAATGAAGATCAGTGGCTCATGTTTGATTTGAGTTGGAAGGCCATGCCAGCTAAGGAATGGAGAAACTAAGTGATAAAACAGTAGCATTGGCCCTAGAAAGTAATCTTCAGAGAGAAAAAAAGAAAAATAAGTAAAAAAAAAAAAAAGAATAAATGAGAAGGGAAAGACCACATCTGGAGAGCAAGCATAAAGGGTATGAAATGAGAGCCTTGCTTCAAGCTTGGACATATGGAAAGAGGGAACCTGTTTTAGTGTTGCAAAGAAATAATCAGCAGATATTCTCTAGATACAATTGATCTGGAAGGATCTGGATGTATGCCTGAATCAGAGATGATGCCCAGTTTACAGCATAGAAGGGATGCATGTGGAAGCAAATATTTTCTGAAATCTCTTCATTGGCTCAACTTAAGCTTGAGCTGACAGCTGGATAAAGAGAAAAGTTGACAGGCATGCACTGAAACCTGGAACATGAAAACACATGTTCCAAGTAAATTCAGCAACTGCCAGGCAGGTTTTTGAAGCAGTCAGTATTATCATGTGCATGGCACACTCGTGTTGGGTTACTTGTGAAGACTGTGGAAAGCAAACTCTGCACTTTGCTCTGAGTGCTGTAAGGGCAATAGGACCTTCAGAGACCAATGCAGCATCTTTAACCATATTTTTTCCCCTGCATTCAGTTTTCTTTTCCTTTCCTATGCAGAAAGGATTCCTCACCGTATAATAGAGATGTACAAAGGAACATCTCACTTATGTGAACACAGATTCATAGAATGGTTTGGGTTGGAAGGGACCTTAAAGATCATCTAACTTCAAACCCCCTGCCATGGGCAGGGACACTTTTCACAACACTGGGTTGCTCAAGGCCTCATCCAGCCTGGTCTTAAACACCTCCAGGGAGTCTGCACCCATGACCCCCCTGGACAACCTGTTCCAGTGTCTCACCACCCTCACTGGAAAGAATTTCTTCCTAATATCCAGCCTAAATCTGCCCTTCTCCATCCTAGATCAATTTCTGCTCATCCTATCACTACAAGTTCTTGTCAGAAGTCCCTTCCTGGCCTTCAGTCTTAAACATTTTCAACTTTGCAACTTTGCAAACTTGTCTCATAAAGTGAAGATACTTTTGCTTGGCAATGCTATATACCTTCTGTAAGGGTCATATGAAACAAAAAGTGGAATCCTTTTCAACTAGAAGTGAGAATTTCCATGGGTTGTCTTATGGGCTTTTCCTCTAGTAACTCTGGATCTCACATTCTCCAATGTATCTGCCTCAAAAATTTCTGGGTTGTAAGGAAGCCTGATCTTTTCTTTAAAGCACAGGTGACTGGAAATAAAGCAATGGAGAAGCTAAATGAGGGAAGACCTGAGCTGCAGGCTGCTTAAGGCACCTCAGATTGTATTTGGGTCAGATTAGCTATGTGGCTCTGCCCCAATGCCTAGGACTGCACCTTAGTTGTCTAGGAATCAAATCCTTACAGGTGAAGAAGGGGAAGGGAAGACTCCTCTAGGTATCAGATGTGTTCTGAACAGACCTTCTCACAAACTCTGGCTAGATTTGTGACCTCACCTTGGGGAGTTATATCACTGGTTTAACCACAGCACATAAACTCCAACACAGCTCCTGAAAATACTTTGCAAACACAGGATGTGAGTAAAACTGGGCTAGTATATGAGAAGAAAGACACAGATATTCAGCCTGCTCAACAGCCTTTTTCTTTACAGATTTCTTTACAGAAACAACATTTTTGCCAGGTTAATATTATTTCTAGAAACAGAGGCCAAAGCAAACACTCTTCTTGGAGTATCTGATGAAAATCTATCTTGAGTAGAATAAACTCAGCTGGGTCTCGATCAATCAGTGTTTGAAATGTTTCCAGTTTGACTGCTAATGTGGGGCTTTGCCAAAATCTTAGGCTTTAAATTTATTTTAGGACTATATTGTTGAAGAAAAGTCTTTGTAATTGATCCTGACCTATTTTTAGTATTACCAAAAGACAAGGTCTTGGGTCTTGATGATGGGCAAATAGCCACTCTGGGAAAAAAAATAAGCCAATCCATAAACATCTCACAGCTTGGAGCAAAGATCAATGTAAACTGTTTACAAAGGGCATTTGAGAGACCACCAGACACTGGAGCATTATTGAGATGAACCTTGTGAGTCAGGGTGCAGAATTCTGCACCAGGAGCCAAGGAAGCTGATTTGATTTCCTCTTATACTGCAAGAGTGTAGCTCATCTCTTAAGAAGGAAACTGGATCCTTCTTGGTAGAACGGCACTAAGATCAGCTAACGTGGAGTGATTGTTGCAAGAGGTTTTATAACAGGTTGGAAAACAACAGAGATCACCTGATTTACATCTGTGGTAAAGCTTCTTTACATGGGGTACATGAGGACCAGGGCTACAGTGTTTAGTAGCTTAAACAGTCTTATTTTAGTCATCTTTCCAAGAATAAACACCTCTTTTCTCAAAATTCTGAGCTTGCATACAGAAATGTGAAGAGATCTGCATTTTCATCTGCTCCAATGCTGCCTGTCCTTGAAGGAGCCTTTCATGGCAATACCTTTTCCCTGGCCATGTCTTATTTCTGTCTAGGAAAAAACTCAGTTATTCTTGGATCATCAAAGATACAGAACTGGAAACCTAAAAATGCTCTGTGGTATCATCTCTGTGCTGTTTCTCCCTTTGTTAGTTTGGAAAACTAGAAATCCTCATGAACTAAAAGAAGGGGGTGGGTGGTGGTGGTGGTGGTGGTGGTGGAGTGGCTATAGCAATTATTACAACTGGAGTTTTCTTCCCATTTTCACCCTGAAGGCAAAAGGCACCAAGATGCATTCCCATCTTTTTTGTAAGTGCAGCTTGGCTTGTTTTTTCCTTCCCTTCCCTTCCCTTCCCTTCCCTTCCCTTCCCTTCCCTTCCCTTCCCTTCCCTTCCCTTCCCTTCCCTTCCCTTCCCTTCCCTTCCCTTCCCTTCCCTTCCCTTCCCTTCCCTTCCCTTCCCTTCCCTTCCCTTCCCTTCCCTTCCCTTCCCTTCCCTTCCCTTCCCTTCCCTTCCCTTCCCTTCCCTTCCCTTCCCTTCCCTTCCCTTCCCTTCCCTTCCCTTCCCTTCCCTTCCCTTCCCTTCCCTTCCCTCTTTGCTTTCTTTTTCTTTTCTTTCTCTTTTTATTTTTGTTTTTAATCACAGTACTTCGAATTGTGTGGATGAAAACTATCTGGGATCTTACTATCTTCTTCTTTTGTCCTCTTTGGCAGCCTTGAGACTGAGTGGTGAGATTTTTCAGCATTAGTGACATACAGGACAACATTCAGGAGTTTGCCATTTTGAGTTACAGGTTCAAGGCCCCGTTTTGAGCAGTGATTGTGCACTTGTCTCAAAGCAGAGGCACTATCAGATTCATACCTGCTGTGTCTCTAGGCTGAAGTGCTCACTGGAAAATTTCACAGCTAAGAGTTAGATTTGATTTCCTCATTGTTGGCAAGGGCTCAAGTCAGTCCTTGTTTCTGACCATTGGACATAAATTGATCAGAGAGAATGTTGCCAAAAACGTTGCAAAATTATTTCAAACAATGCTGTTGCTTTTTTGCTTTTTCTTTTTCTCTTTGACTAATTTTCACAGAACCCAGCAACTAAACTGTGAAACCTCGTGAAAAATACTGTATACTCCAATACTTAACTCCAGTGCTGCCCAAGGGAAAAATTCCCTCATCAGTCGTGTGCTGTTCCCATGATATAAGGTCAATGAAGAACAAGACTCCTTCTTAAGGCAGATTGATCATGAGCATTCCTGGGCTGCCTGGTGATCTGTATTTGTATTTAACTAAAAACCTTCAAAGAATGCAAAGCCCTCAGTCCAAGAGATTCTCTCTATCCAAGCATGAACACACTAAGGATTCTGTGCTGCACTACTACTGCTCGCATGTGGCATTACTGAAGGAGTGCAGTTGGCAGTTAGGAGCACAGAAGGTGACTCAGAGGTTGCTAATTCAGGAGGGTGAGACTTGTAGTACCAAACTGGTGCTGCTCACTTTATGTAGCCAAGAGTGAGATGTTTCTGTCATTGTGTCATCCAGCTGCGAATGCATTTCTTTGGAAACACCACTCTGCTGGCATGTTTTCTGTCAAAAATTGCTGGTTCATTGAGAGTGAAACATTTCATGGAAGCTTATCTCAGCAAGCCTTATAATGAAATACAGATAATTTTTGATACTCCTCTGCTAGGTGGGTCAGTTGCCAATTTTCCATTCAGCCAGATCTCCTCATGTATGGTGGCCTCTTGCTTGTCTCAGGGATCCAGGGAATACAAGGACCTTCTGGAACTCAGGGCTCCACTACTCTAGAAAGAAATAGTTGTTTTTCAGAAATGCTGCATATCTTTGTTTCTCAGATGAAGTTATTACTGGAATGCCTATTTCTTATATTTCTATATTGGGACAAATTAACATTTCTAAGTGGTGAGATTTCTCAGAAAATGTCCATTCTGACCTGTGACCATTTCTAACCATAAGCAACTTCTAAGTATTTGGAGCATGCTCCACCTGTAAAATCCTAGAAGAGACAGAGTTTGAGAGCCTGAAGGCTTATCCACGGAGCAGATGTTGCTCACTTGGGGGGGAGCAGTTGCAACACTGAGCAGATCTGCAGAGCTGTGTGCAGGCCTGTGAGCCAGTGCAGAGCAAATTAGCACAGTGATAGGCAACAGCGTGATGTTGTGCAGAGAAACTACACTGGGTTATGGAAACACTGCAGTGATGTCAGTAACCTTCCAAAGCTGTGTGTGCATTCACAGCTACCTTGTGAAAAGGACCTAATTTTCCCCCCACTACTGGAGAAAACTATTTGTATTTTGTGCCTTGGTACTGTTTTAACCATAGGAGTATAACTCACAAAAACTAAACTTGTACTACCAGCCTAATTTGGTGTGCTTTTTAAATCAACTTATAAACAATTATTTTAGGTGATTCCTTATAATTCTTTGTATAATCTGGTCATTCTAAAGCTCAGGGTGGTAGTCGAGGCACCATACCTGGAGATATTCAAGGTGAGGTTTGACAAGGCTCTGTGCAACCTGATCTAGCTGAGGATGTCCCTGCTGACTGCAGGGGCATTGGACTAGATAACATTTGGAGATTCCTTGCAACCTAAACAATTCTATGAATCTATGTTATTTCCCATTGTTTGCATGATAACCTAGCATCTCTGTAGGGATATTGCTTTGTTACTCTCATTATTCAGTGGGGTTTCTTGCATCTTCTCTCTTTGGGAAGCTGTGGCTTTACATTTATTTTTCCATGCTGGATGGAAAACTGTTAACCTGTGAAGAGATGACAGTCTAGACATATAAGAGAAGCTGGCAGCCTCCTAAGATTTGATGTTATTTCTCTATGAAGGACATAACAGAGAGAAGTACTACTTCAGTGACATGGCTCTTGCCTCTGTCTAGTTGCTCAGTCCCTCAAGGTATAGTTACAGGCAAATTAGTCATTACACATATCATTGCATGCCACTCTGCATGACATAAAATCATTAGAGGAAAGAAGGAATCAAAGTTTGAGGTCTGTCCACTCTGTACCAGCAACTGGAGGTGATGGCTCTTTCAGGAGAAACTTGTCAATCCCTAAGCACGGAGCCGGGAGGGGACGTGGAGGGGTCCGAAGGGGCCGCGTCTGGCGGGCGGGAGCGGGGCCCTGCTGCCCTCTGCTGGCTGCCGCCTCGCCCCGGGAGGGCTGAAGGCCGCTCAGACCTCCGCTAGACCTCCGAGGAGCCCCGGCAGACCTTGAGGCAATGCGGAGCCTCGGCAAAAGGTCTCTTTGGCCTCGGAGAGACGGATTTCGAGCAGGACAGAGCCCACCTCCTGCTATGCTGGACACATTAGAGCTGCCGTGTCTGCGTGATGCTGCTGCTAAGAGAATGGATTTGGGGTTCTCTGGGTTTGTGTGCTGGTTCAGAGCTGCAGGGCAGTTTGTTGTAGCAATTCCAGTCTTCCTCTCTCATTATACTCCATTTTGGTGCTCTGGACAGAAATCAAAAGGTCATCAATGCCTGACTGAGAGGTAGTGGTCCAGAATAATTCTGTATGAATTTTAATCACTGCAGTGTCTGAAGTACCCTCCCCAAACTGTACGTAGTGTGGACATAAGAGCCTTCTTGCTTGCTTCTTTGATCTGGGCCACCCCTGTTGTGCTAGGGAACACAGCCCATCTGAATAAATGCCCTGAAGAGAAAGAAAAATGCCTCTCACCAAAGTGCCTTCAAACACATTAAGTGTGAGCTCTCCCTGTTTACACACAGAGCCTGTGCAGGGAAGCAAAATAGGGGTAGGTACTGCCTTGTGTGTGCTGACTTACACAGCACTGACTTCAGTTTGAATCTCTGGCAGGGTTGCTGGGTGACCCTGTGGCATTTATGCACTGCATTTATGCACTACCTACAATAGTGTCATATAGCTTATATGCCATATGCTAAACATCTTTTATTTTCTTTCTCCCTTCATTTAGCTGATGCCCAGTTTCTGAGTCATATGGGCCAGCACAGGGATGCTTACACTCCTGGTCAAACCATTTCACATTGCTGCACTCTGTCCTGTGGTCACTTCCAAAGTCAAAACACTCTTCTTTGCACCATCACTGACATGATGTTTGCCTATCCAAAGGCTTCTTGGGTTTTGTTTCTTTGATCTTCTGCAAAGACATTATTATTAAGATTCAGGTCAGAAGTTAAATTCTGTTGTTACATTTCCCAGCAGTATACAAACACTTCAGTTTCAGCAGAGTCGCTCTTATTTGTGCTGTGACTGAGAACATCACATGTTCTTGAGTCATGAAATGACACAAGTGAAGTTTCATTAATTATTGACCTGCAAATCCAGTTATCCTGGGAATCATCCACAACTCTATAGCTCTATATCATCCAAAGATGAGTTTGCATCTTTGGTAGCTTTATATGCATGGTATGGATCCTCAAAATAATACAGTTGGGTGCAAAACCAATCAAGGAACCTGAGAAAATAGGGAGGTGCCTATTCAGAAGAAGAAACTAGCTCTTCCAGAGCTCCGTACTACCACATGTGGATGTGGATTCCCAGGAGGGACAGATTCTGCAGGTTTATCTCCATTTATTCCATGTCTTTTTGTGATAGACATATTGGAAACCATGGGAACACCTAGGATCTCTCAGGAGTAGTTGATCCTGTCGTCCTACTTCAGCTGAAGGTCAGGGCAGAGAACTGTTGGGCATTTCATGTAGGATTTGGTCTGGCAGGGCTTCCAGGTTCTCCTGTCTTGCGCAAGGAGCCCTGCAACCTTGGCAGGGGACCAGCCTTGCAGAATTCAGGTAGGGGCATCACTGTGCTGCATCTGGAGCCTTTGCTGCACAGTATTTCAGCTTTGATAAGCTGATGTTTTCAAAGGAAGTGGCCAGCCAGTTGGAATTGATTTGGTGTACTTTTTCTGTAGCAAAAGAAACAGTAAATTGATTAAAAATTGGAGCTTTCCAACAAGTTTCAAATAGAATTTGTAACAGAAAGAGCACAATGTGATGTTTCTCTTCTTTCCTATTACAGGTAATAGCAGAGACTGTGTGAGAACTTTGCGAAGATACTCTCAGAGGGTTTACGTGTGTGTGAGCCTGTGGATGGAAGGAAGTTGAAGGCAATGAATCAATACACAGTCTTTTCTGTGACTTCTGTTCATAGGTATTGTATCTGTGCTGGCCAGCTTCCAAGACAAATTGCACACTGCAGTTAGTGCTGAAGTGGACATATACTTAGTGTCGCTTTCCCCCGGGAGCACGTGGAAGAGATTAGGTAAGTGAGGTGGCTCCTGCTGCGGGGAGTTTTTCACGCTTCGGAGCACTTGAAAGGTATTCTGCTTTCACACACGCAGCTGCGAGCGCTGCCGGAAGGGTCCAGGGACGCTGCTGTATCAGAAAGCACCGCACCTCACCGGAGTCTGGCTTTAGAGGCACCATCACCCCCCCGCCGCGGTTTGCGCTGCGGCTGTAAGTAGCCCCTGAGAAAACGGCCGCTGCCCATCGTGGTTGCCCTTGGTGTAAGTTCCTGACGATCCAAGTGAGGACCAAGAAACTCAAACTACAGGTAGCTTTTCCCAGCCAAGTAAAATTTTCTTTGCTGAAAGATGCATCACGCGTCTATTTTATTCCTGTTTCTCTGGAGTGTATATATAGACACACACCGCTTTTGCTCTTTTTTTTTTTTTTTTCCTTCTAGGAGAAATCAAACCTCTTGAATGAAAGCTAGCTTGTTGAGACATGTACACACCGCCGCCCGGCTCGCTGGGATAACACCGCGAAGAAATGCGGCGGCTCCCGCGGGACAGCCGGCGCTGGCCGGTGGCAGGAGCCGCTGGGCAGCCCCCGCCTCCGCCCCGGACAGCCGGGAGGGGCTGGAAGGAGCGAAGGAGTTAAAGGGAGGCGCTTGGGAAATCTGATGCTAACGAAGTCCTCGGAATGTAGCACATTTCCATTCCCCTCCAGCTTTCGGAGGAGGTCAATCCCCATCACGGGCGGCCGCTTCCAGGAGCCCAGCCCCGAGGCCGCACTTGTTCCAGGCGCTGTCCCGCACCTTCCCGCAGGTTACGCCGGGAGACGTCGGGGAGGGACGGAGCTGGGGGGTGGTGGTGTAAAAAGTTTCTTCTGGATTTGGGATTCTCTGGCGAGACCTGCAAAGTCGAAGGGCAGAGGGATAGAAGTTGGTCTGCGGCTAGGGCGGAGGGAGCGGTGGGATCGGGGCTGCTCCCCTGACCTACCGCGGCCTCTCTTCTCTTGCAGGCGCGGCCGGAGATGCCGGAGAGACGGCTGTGGTGGGCGCGCTGCTGGCTCGGCCTCGGCCTCTGCTTCCCACTGCTGAGCGCGGGGAGCAGCACCGCCGAGCCCTGCCGCGGTGCCCCCTGCGCCGGCGGCGAGACTCCTGCACCGCCGTGCCGCGGACTCCGCTGCGGCGGCAGGGCCGGCCGGCCGGCACGCTCCTTCCTCCACACCGCCACGCCGCTGCGGCCGCCGCAGGGCAAGGCACCGCCCGCTGCCCCTCACGCCGCCCCACCGCCACCCCGCCCGCCGGCCGGCAGCGCCCCGTACCCCGCCGCGAGGCGGGGATCGCCGGAGGCTTGCCCCGGAGGAGACTGCGCAGTCAACGGCACCCGGCGCGACTGCCAGGGCTTGGAGTGCCGGCTGCCGCCCCGTCTGCGCCCGCGGCCCCGCGGTTCGGGCTGCGTCGCCCCCGCCGAGGGCTGTCCCGAGCCTGCCCTGCTGCGCGTCGCCGAGAAAGCCGCGCAGTTCGCGGGGGACGACTTCGCCTACGCCGCCTCCGAGCTGGGCGGCAGCGCCCTGGGCGTGCAGCTCACCTGCGACGTTAAGTCAGGTGCGGACCGCCCCGAAGGGGCCGGGAGCGCGGGAGCGAGCCCTGCCTTGGGTCGGCGGGTGCCGAGGGTCGCGGCTGGGGCCCTGCCGAGATTTCTGCAGACTGCGGCGGCTCGGTCAGAGCTCGCCGAGAGCTGCAGTCTCGGGGGTGCCAGGTCTCGTCCTGCAGGGCTGGACCCCTCTGAGCCGAGGAGCTTGAGTGCCTCTGGGACTCCGGGCTCAAGGATCCTCCAGATTTCCGTGTTCTGGGAGCACTGGAAGGCAAGGCTATCACTGGTCCTTGTGAGGTTTAAGGAGCTGCTGCCTCGGCTCCCCGCTCTTTCCTTCATCTTCCTGTTGCACACACCTGTGTGTGAAGGAGACCCAGCGGCTGAAACATGGCAAAACCTTTTTTGGTGCTGTTTAAAAAACAAGTGCAAAAATTCTAACTGTCTCTCTTCACACTCTGGAGTTTCTGGGATTTTGGGTTGCCAGGAGGAACAGGCTGGTCCCATGGTGCCTTTGTGGGAAACATGCTGCTGCTGACATCTTGCTGTAATAGCCAGCAAAAGAACCCAAAACACCAAGAAATTGCAGAGCACAACCTGCCGAGCACCTGTCTGTCAACTGACAAGCCCAGCTCTGGTCAGTGCAGTATGCCTGTAGGAAGCTGCATATGTCCATAGTTGCAGGTGAGCAGAGCATGTTGTGTAGTTGCCTGGCATATCTGGATTTCGCCACAGGGAAAGCACAGGCAGGCAGTTTGGGGTCCGGTTTAGTGTCTTATCTGAAAGACGTGAAAAGGGTCATTCATTTTACTCCCCATTGATGTTAAAAGTTGCTAGAAAGCATGAAGAAAGTAATTTAAACTTTGATACATCGGTGTGGCTAGTCCAAGGGCTGTGGCAGCATCAGCCACCAGAGAATTGCCAAGCCTTGTTGCCATCTGCTAAGTAACAAAGTGACATCTCCACCAAAGCAGACTGAATCCAGTACTTAGTACAGTCCCAGGGCTGAGATTTAACCCTCCCTGTGCCTACTGTGATGACTCTTGTTTGATACTCCAGGTATCTTGCAGAACCTCTAAATGCTTTGTGACCAAAGGTGGGCAGAGAACAGGGAAGTTAGCATTGGTTACCTTCTATTTTCTCTGCTTCTGTGCATACTTTGTACTATCATCATAACTACCATACCTCCCTTTTGCAAAAGGACCCAGGGTATTTGCATTTTCTTTGTCCTTACCAAAATCCATCTTTAATACAAGCCCTGGAAAATAGCAAGGACATTCTGCATGGACATAAAAGACTTCTTGGATTGTGCTGAAAGCAGACATGCTGTATCTCCATGAAGGTCTTACAAAGAGCATCCCACTCAACATGATCTCTTTTCTCCAAACATCCACCTGTTCTTTGGTTGTCTTTAGAGGACCTGGATTGGTCTGTGCTGCCCAGTCTCCAGTACCATCAGCATTTCTAGCTAACATGGTAAGTTACATGTACCCCTCATCTCCTGGGCATTAGGGGTTAGGTACTTTGTCTCTTCTGACGTTGGTCAGAGGAAAATGGAATAAGGGAAATTAAACCAAAAGGATCAGAGAAGAAAGATGCTGGGAGGTTGGAGAGACTTGACACAGAGTTCACTGTACTCTTTCAATTTCATGCTCTTTGCAGGACGGGTACCAGGTGAAGTCTTGGAGGAATGGAAGTGTGGTTAGAAATTTCCCTGAACAAAAATCTGGGGTGCATCAAGAATGGATTGTACCTTCTGGCTAGCAGCAGCCATGGATTTGTGCACTCATCTCCTTCCTGTGGCAGAGAAGCATCCTCTGTGTTGGCACTGCCCACTAAACCACATTGTCTCATGGGAGGCACTGTCAGCATGGAAGCACACAGTGAGCAAGCCTGTAAGAACAACTGAGCTTCTGTGTGTGAGTGTTTTCACATGAGGGCAGCTGTACCCTCAGATGTTCTCCCCTCTCACTGTTTTTGCTGTGTGGCCAGCAAAGGACACCGAGTGGCACCAGCCCACACTCAGGCCCACTGCAGAAATCATGGCTTCAGCTGCTGTGGACAAGATCTGCTGTAGGCATACTTGTGTCCTGACATATTTCTGACTGGACAAAGGACATATGTACGTGTTTTGCATGTTCCTCACTCATTAATTGCCATTAAAGACTTCATTTTGCCCATCAGATCCATCTTGTTGTTGTTTTCTTTTGGACAGGCTTCTTTGCATCTGCAAACACTTGCATTTGGGCACAGTAATGTGCAGCTGTGTGTCATGCCTGCCAAACCTGGTGAACAAGGTTGTAGGTTCTCATGGTATTGCTATCAGTGCACTGAGCAGTGCCTGCAGCCCACTGCTCTCATCTGTGGTTACCAGGAATGACTGGCACCATCAGATGGCCCTGTTCTCTCTGGTCCCAATCAGGATCTCACCTTCCCTTCCTTGCAGTAGGATGACTGCCTACTTTGAGCCGTGTGCAGTGGCAGATTATGAGGGCTGCCTTGTCCATGCAGCTTGCCCCCAGGGTGTTCATTCCAGGCATGCTAGGGAAATGCAGCAGAGGTTTGTATGTGGCCCTGTGTTTGCACCATGGATTGATCCTGGAAGCATGGAGCAGATGTCTGCAAAGTGGACTGTGCCATGGTGCTTGTGCAAGGAAAGTAATCCTGCATCTGTGATCATGGGAACGTGTGGCTGGTGCTAGTAGAGGTACCTGCTTGATGTACCTGGGCAACATGGAAAGATGCTTAAGTTGGATGACTGGCATCTGCTAACATGTAAACATCACATATGGTGGAATTCTCATAATTTTAGACACCTGCAGTAGAGACATTTCCATCTGGCATGGGCACCAGGCCTTACCTTTGTATGTTAGTAGAAAAAATCAAGGCCACATTTTGGACACCCTGAATCTGAGCTACTGTAGACTTTACTTCAGAATCTCTTTGGCAAACAAGATACCCCTTCTGCTTAACTGAACATAGTTTGTTTCCAGTAAAGTCTTCTCTTTCATGCAAGAGCTTTATTACACTATCAGTAACCCAGGAATTGTGAACTGCCAGTGGCACTGACTCTGCTTTTCAGGTTCTTCTGTGTCCTTTTTTGGGTTGGGGAACCAGGACTGCATGCTGTAGTAAAGATGCTCTGTTGGTTAATATAATGTTATAATGCCGTCTTCTCTTCTGTTATGTATTCTTCTTCTAATTAATCTTAGCCTCTTTGACTTCTGCTGGGCACTGAGCTGATGATTTTATGTTCCCATGCACCAAATTCTGTATCTAGATATATTACCTCAAGATAATTTCCAAGTGGTAATAATAATCTACGAGTAGAATGCTTGAAACAAAAAGCTTAGATTTTATTTTCCAGTGGGTGCCTCACTTCACCTTTATCTCCATTGAGTTTCTTGGCACCATTTTATTACTGCTACTCAGTATCACAGATTCCTTTTGCAGCTCTTTGCAATTGACCCTTGCTTTTACTGCCCTTAATAGCTTAATATTTCCAGTAAGTTTTATCACCTCATTTTATCACCTGGAGAGTGAAAGCTGATCATTTACTCTTTAACTGTATTTGAAGATGTACATAAGAATGATTAATCTGTTATTGAACCCCAGTGGCAATTAGCTTATGGCCTGAAGTAGATGGCTTGATTACCACTTTTTTATTGTCTACAACTATAAATGTTGTTGCTTGTCAAATGGAAGACTTTGTGGTCCCATAAAAGGGTTCCAAAGATAGTAAAGGACCTGGCCTTATAATTGTGACTTGAATTTAAGTGAGACTTTTAATTAGCTTACTAAAATTTAAATGCCTTTGAAGAGATAATGGAGGAAGCGGGAAAATGACTTTTCTTAGACAGTAATTGATCACTTGTATTTCAGGAGAAAATGAAGTTCCATCTGAAGATGCCCTAATACTACAGCTGCACCTTGCAAAAGGGCATGAGAAATTCACTGAAATGCTAAAAAGCCAACAGCAGATTATTGCTGATTTGCAGCAAAAACTCACTGAACAGCAGCACATATTGGTTAGCCAGCAGCGGGAGATTCTGGAACAGCAAAGAAAGATGTATGAGCAGATGGATCTGATCAAAGTCCAGTATGGTATGCTTTTGGACACGGTGAAACAAGTGTCTTTTCAGAGTTTGCAAGAAGATATTCAAAGTTATTTTGAAAGTCATCTTCAAGGACTTCAGAACCAGGTCAGAAATCACCTCCAGAAGTCATACTCTGTGCCTAAAGTAGAAGTGGATGCAAAAGTGATTAATGTTGGGGAGTCTTTACTGGACTGTGGCCTTTGTGAAAGTGATGAGTTTTGCAACTTCCAAAAGACACCTTCACAATGTGAAAAATGCACATTGTGTCCTGCTGGCTTTTTCCAAATGGCTGAATGTTCTGCAAACTCTGACCGGATTTGCCAGGTGAAATATAGTTCTGTGTCTTTCTGCTTATGTGGTGGTGTGTTGGGCACGCTGGGGTAGCGTTCTGGAAATAACTGCTCGGAGAGTCAGATCCAGTTTGAAGCATGTGTTTTACCAAATGGGTCTATGGCACTTCAAAGTCTGCCTGAAGTTGTTTGTGGGTTTTCTCTTTACCATTTAGTGCTCTAGATGGGGCATGAGTTTGTGCCCGTTGGGTGTGATGCTTTCCCAAACCTAACAACTGGCAGGACTTGGATTCTTTTCTTTATGCTAGGAGAAGACATCCTAACATTTCTGCATGCTGAATTTGCTTATTCAATCCCATTCCACTCTGCAGGACCTCCCAGACATCTCCAAAAAGCAGAGAAAAGCTTTACTAAGCCAAACTGGAGGTCAAATATTGATTTAAAAGTTTAGAAACAAACACTGTCAGTTAAGACTAGTAAAAACTGATTCCAGCTTAAACATAACATACAAACATATAAAAATATAGAGCACAGATGGTTTTGTTATTAAATCAATCTTGGTACAAAATGTATTTGATTATATGACACAAACCCAGCATGTAAGCAACCTAAGATGGTTCTTTGATCACTTTCTTTTGTTTAGAAGTCCTAAGATATATGGGTAACTCGATATTTAAAGCAGCATCTTGCTTGCCAAGTGTAGCTTCTAGTTCTTAGCTTAACGCCAGCGCAGATGGCTGGTGACCTAAGCTCAGGATAGGGAGAAGAGAACCTGAAAAGGCCTGTCCAGTTCCTTCTCTGCTAGTTTCAGTTTCTTTTAATGCTAGCATTTAAATGCAAATGTAGCTTATTGTTCTGTCCCCTCTGCCCACTGCTGGGTGAAAGGAGGGATTGTTGACAGGAAATACTTTATCGATTGCCTTCCTTGTTTGTTTTTCAGTTAGCACCTTCCTCACAGAATAAATGTCTTTTGAGTCGTCTGCCTATCTCCATTGTTGCTGTGTCCTTAAGACCACTGGAGTGATGCACTGCTCTGGAGGCTGTGGCGCTGTTTTATAGACCACACATGCCTTGGTTGTACATGCAATACACCCAGCTCATCATCTGTGCCCTACAAGCTTTCTGTGGGCACCATGCATCCTTTTTGGTTACCTTGTTAAAACAAGCAAATCCAAGGCAAGCAGTCTCACTCCGGTGTGCTTATGGGATCAGCCCCCTCTCCATCCCTACATCCCCCTTTTCCTGGCAGATGGGTGTCACAGGGCCTGAAGAAGTGCCTGCTTCATGTTTCAGTTGCCGTAGTAAAGTGTTTCAATGTGATTCTTGTGATTTACAGGACAGGGATGAATGCACTGAATCGCCAAGCATTTGTGGTGAGAGGATAAAATGCCTGAATACTCCCGGTAAGCTATATTCTCTGGTAATTAAAGAATGAAGATAATTAGATCTTCAGGAACAGGCCAAAGAGATAGAGAAGGGCTCAGGTCTGTTTGTTAGTAGTGGCATGCTTGGCTTGTTGGCATGGTCCATTTTACCTTATTTTTTGTGAGATTTTATATGCTTTGTTTGTCATCCACTCCAACACCCTGGATGTCTCTCAACTACACTTGGTTGCTGAAGGCATCATCCAACCTGGCCTTGAACACCACCAGGGAGGAGGCATCCACAAACATTCTGGGCAATGTATTCCAGAGTCTCACCACCCTCATACCGAAGAACTTCTTCCTAAAATCCAGTCTAAATCTATTCTCCCTCAGCTTAAAACTATCCCCCCTTGTCCAGTCACTAGACATCGTTACAAAAAGTCCCTTCCCAGCTTTCTTTTAGGCTTGCTTCAGGTATTGGAAGGCAACTGTAAGGTGCCCCCAGAGTCTTCTGCAGGCTGAACAACCCCAGCTTCCTCAGCCTATCCTCATAGCAGAGGTGCTCCAGCCCTTGGATCATCCTTGTGGCCCTCCTCTGGACTCACTCCAAGAGCTCTGTGTCCTTCATATGATAGGGACACCAGAACTGGATGCAGTATTTGAGGTGGGGTCTCACAAGAGCAGAGTAAAGAGGAATAATCACATCTCTTGACCTGCTGGCTGCACTCCTCTTGATGCAGCCCAGGATAGTGGAAGGGCCCCTCGTTCTCTCTTGTTTTCCTTTTTTTCCTGACATACCTGTAAGATCCTTTTCTGTTATCTTTTATGTCCCTGGCCAGATTTAATTGTCAGGGCTCTAGCTTTCCTCTGTTTACTACCAAGGTCACTTTGACAGCACCAAATGATCTAACTTCATAATTCTCTTCTGTTTTCTCCCTTGTGGTTCAATGTGTTACCAAATATACTTGATATGTGGAGCTGTAGAGTTATTTTTACTGTTTTGAAGCTATGACAGTAAAAACTCTCTGTTTCCTGTGAACAGGTGGTTTCCGATGCCTTGGAGTTGCTGAGAAAGATGCAGCTTTGGGAATGTGTGGAGAGGATTATTTCTTTAGTAAAGAAATGCAGGAATGCCAGGCCTGTTTAAAATGTGAAGATGGAATGGTGGCCATGCCTTGTTCCCCTGTCAGTGATACAGTCTGCTCAGCAACCAGTGCAAACAAGCTCTCAGAGTCCTGGGCTGCAAACATCGTTCTGCCCTCCGTGAAGTCTGGTGTCTCTCAGGTTTACTCTGGCTTGAACTTGAAGATAAAGGGAAAGCTTCCCTGCGAAATCCTGTCCATTGAAGATAACAGCCTGGTGTTCAGGCAACATGGTCTGTTGTGGACTGACCTGAATTTTGCAGTAAAGCACAGCTGCAGGAATTTTTTGCAGCTTTCCTTAAGGCTGAATGGCAGTGAGGAAGGCTATGAACTGAGTGGGGTTCGCATTGAGCAGCCAGAAGGGAAGTATTTCCAGAGCACTAGTTTAAGCAGTGCTGCTGAAGTGGAGCCTAACCAAACTCTTTCTGTGTATTTGAGGAGCCCAAATCAGTTCTGCAATCAAAGTAAAGACTTAAATATTTATGACCTTCATACCCCACTCAGTTTGTTTTGGTTGTCCCACGACACAGGTGCTGTGGCACTCAGTGCACAGATGTCAACAGCAATGCATTACCAAACCAACTATAGACCTACCTTCAAAATAATTTCTGTTTCTGACCCTTACATGCTCAGTTTATCTCATGATGGCAGAGCTATAAGGTTCACTGAAACTGGTGTTGTCAAATTTGTGTTCCACCAAGCACTGTATTCCATGGGTCATACGTGTGTCCGAGAGGGCTTCTCCTTAATTTCTTATATCAATAGGAATGGTACCAACAGAGAATTAATGAATGTATTTAAATCTGGGGTAAATTACAGAGACACATCAATATCTGCTTCTGGGGCCACAAAAGTTGCTGCTGGAGATCTGATTAGCTTTGAGATACTTTCTCCTGCACAATGTAACGTACGGTATTTTGGGGATAGTTCTGGAATTAGCATGTTTAGCCTCATCTGGATCCCTTCAGCAGTTTCTAGTACCATATCAGCCACAGTTTCTGTTACAGGTCTGCCTACTGGAGCTGTGAGAAACAGATTACTGGAGTTCACCCAGGTCTCATCCAATGAGAAAGAGATACAACTGGTTTCTTCTGGACAGCTTGCTCAGAAGTGTTTCATTTTTACTGAAAAGGGAGTTGCCAGCATTGCATTTAACCTAAAGCTGATCCACTCATGCAGTGTGCTCAAAATGACTCTCAATCAGTTCACCATGGATCACATGCAGCCTGCAGCAATTGCTCAGCAGATTGGAGGTCAGATGCCAGAGGGAAGCATATGGACCAGTGTGTCCCTCCGTGCATCTTTCCAAGTCCATAACGGGACGCTGGTATCAGTTTCTCTTGACTGCGTGCGTGGAAGGATCAACCAGATCACTCGTGAGCATGGAACCAATATATCTATTTTATGGATTGCATCTTAATTTCTGTACAGCAAAGTTAGTACACTGGGGTTTAAGTTGCATTTGGATTCTACTCTGATACTGTATTGGCATGAGCAGACTGTCCCACTGAAATGCTCACAATTTTAGGAGTATTTAAATACAATCCTAATCAAATGATCAGTATTTAAAGAAGAGAGCTTTCAGTGTTCCAATACTTCTGTTAACATCTTCAGGCAAGGGAACCTTGAATTCATATCTCTTAGTTTTACTAAAGCAGTGTCTTAAAATGGGTTGTTTCTGGACCGCCAAAATACATGGCTATAAAATACACAGCCTTTAGTACTGCAGCTGAAAGCAGCACAGCTGAGTGATGGAAACCTGCTTTCAGTTTCTTCACTGCCAACAGGCCTAATAACAAGAATAAAAGCACTTTGAGGCTGATTTGTCTACATCTTATGAAGTGTTGTGCATTTTCTAGATGGGGAAAACACACCTTAGAGTAGAGGTGGTCATCTGGAGTATACATGCTTCATATTCCAGAAATGGACCTGGGTCAAAAAGGGAACAATTTTATATATATATATATCTATATCTCCAACAGAAACATTGGAATTAATGACTGTTTTGACTTCTTTTGGGAATAGCCTGCGTTTAAAGAATTTGGGAAAGCCTTTTTCCTGCTTTTCATATTTCCCAGTGGAACGCTGCAGGGTGAGAAGGAAGTCTGTTTTGAAAAGTGACAGTACATTGGAGAAAAGAAATGAGTATTCCCAAAAGCCTTGAGAATGAGACTTTGGGAAATCAAGCACATTTTTATGCCATTTCTTACAAAGGATAAAATATTTTTCTGACCAAGGTGGAGCAACATTCAGAGGCATGTTTATTTTTCAGAACAAGTACTTAATTTAGAAAGAAGGGTTGGGTTTGGTTTGCTTTGGTTTTTAAGCCACTCAGTTAATCCCAAGGACCGGTGTATTCAGTGGCACTGATTTTTGTCCCCTTCCAACTCTTCTATCAAGCTGTTATTTCTTTTTTCTTATCTGTGGAGAGTGTTTTCTCTCATTTTCTCCATTCTTCTCCTCCACAAATGCTGCTTTCTCCTTTCTTTGGAGTAAACAGCATGCTCTGTCACACAGCTCAGCTCTTTCCAGCCTTCATTCACCATCCCTCCTAAAGAACAGGTGCCTGTATGCCACATACATGGTCACCGAGGAGGGACATTACTCATGCCCTTGCAGTCTGCCTTACCTCACCTTTCTGAAAGAAGGAGCATTATGCATGATGTAACTTTAATGTAGGTGTCTGCCTCAGTTTGTGTACCTGAAATACAAGTACTTCCCTGTGGCTTTTCACCCCTTTTGGAGTTTGTCATGCTGGTTTTGCTATACAGTCACCCCCTATAATTTTCTGTAAAAGAATGACCCCAAGACTTCTGTCTGGTGGTTCTTTTTTCACTGGTAACATTTATAGCTGTGTCCTTAACACCTGTGATTATGTTTCCACTGTCTTCTTTTTGTTTCAAGTGTATGCTCAAGATCTAAGCTTTGGAAAAACTGCTTTCCTTCTCCAAACAGAGAACAGTAATTTTTCTTGCTTTCAGCTGCAAAGTCTAAGCAGTGCATCACAAGATACCTCGCTGGGCACTGTGCTGAGGCACAAACCACAGTAAGTTGAATCATGGTGTCCCCGATGTCTCTGGCAGAGGTATCATTGCCTGCATGCAGCCAGGCTCTCATTCATTCTTACAAGGTCATGAGGGAGGGTGATTTAAAGCTAAAGGTGCTCAACGTTTTCAAACTAGTGCTCTTGTTACAGAGGATAGTTTGCAGTGGTAGAAAAAGAATTCTGGAATAAACGCATGTGTCTGTTATGTGGAGACAAGCTGCATTACCTAGGAACAGAGCAGCTTTTCCCAGTGCTTCACTCTGCAAGTCTGCTGAGCCTGAACAAGACAAAGTGCCAGGGGAGCTGAAGTTTTCTGATCTATCCACTTGCTTTCTGTAGAAGGATGCATGGGATGTAAGAGGAGCTCTGCAGAGAGCAGACCTGCGTATTTCTAAGGTACGGCTTGAGGGGATGTAGTGTTCAAGAAGGCTCAGGATGATACACCTATGGTTTTGTTTTACAAAGGAGGTTAAGAAAGTCACTTTGTCACAGATTTTCCTTTGTTGTGCAGTTGTGCTCAAGGCTGGCACTCCCTAGAGTAATGGCAACTAAAGAGTCATTCTGGATTTCAGCTGTGTAGCAGATAGCAGAATCTGATGGCAGACATCATCTGGTACATCTTTACTGTAGTACAGATGGTATTTAATAAGCATTTGCCTGATATATACTATACAGCAAATCTCATAGCCTGATTTGTATGAGTATGCTTTGTTTGAGTGAGGTTAAGGGACCAGGGCAATCGCTTGAATATGGAAAAGACTGATGCTCAAATCTTGTGTTATGCCTGGTGGTGGTGGTGCTTGCATTTAAATGCACCTCCATTAAAGGATGCAGAAACTGCCAGGGTGCATTGTTACAGTTAAGAGAGGTTTCAGAGAATGAATGCTTCAATGTAGTAAATCTTCTTGGAGGATTCTGGGGAGAGTGCCCATAATTGCCTCTAAATGCAGAGAATTTAGGTGCACAGTGGCAGAAATTCAGTATTTTACATCCATCTGGTGATAATAATGCATCATGATGAAAAAAATGATGGCTAGGTAGTGTTAACTGCAGATTATAGCAAGCTTAGCCTTATTTCAAGCAAGAGAAGCTGGTCATTTGAGCCTCTTTTGCATCTCTCCCTTTTGGAAAACCAAAACCCTGAATCCATAGTTCAGGCCACTCATTGCCCTTGGTTATAGTAAGATGAATTTGGAGCGAGTGTGTGGGAATCAGTGTGGATTTTTGATAGCCTAAGCATCATATGTAGGCTTTGCATCTATGGAAATGATAGATACTGCCTCATGCCATGCAACATTAAATGCTTCACTGTGATCCTGAATGAGGTGAAGAGGAAGCAGACAGTGTACAATGAATGCTAATGTTATGGCACTTATCCCATTGGCTGTAATGAGCTGCATGTTTTGTTGACAGGTATATCTTGTTAAGTGTATTTACAACTTTTGAACTTTTAGCTTTGTTTTGGTTTTGTTTTTTCTTCATATGGCTTCTCTCTCTTAGGAGCACAACATAATACTGTGAAGTGCAAAAAAACTTGTCTTTTGCATCTTTTTATACCATGCTCATGAATATGATTAAGATAGTTGGAGGCATTCTCTCCAATCCGTTCTGCCAGAGAGTGTTTCCAGTGGAGGCATCCATAAAGTAATAGAGTATGAAGTATTCTGTATGAGACTGGCAGAGTCTAGCTGTACAAAAAGAGTTTGCTACATCCAGCAAGGCAGGTGATGATTTCACTCAGGTTATGCAGATAATGGGCAAGAGAGGTTGTTAGAGAAAACTTGACCACTGCAGGAGGAAATCATTCAGGTTGTAGAGGGCTGCTCATATGAGGAAAAGTGGGTTTGGCTTATGAAAACCTGCACTGTCTTGTATTGTGAAACATTCTGCAAGTTCAGAAATTATACCTGGAAATATTTTATTACCTATATGTTGTTTGATTGTTTTAAATCCTTTCTATGAAGTCAAAGCTGGGCAGAATATGTTGCATCTATTTTAATTCGGTGGGGACTTCCTCTGCTCTGGGGTCTCTGTACACGGTGAGAACTACACTGCTTTCAAGTGGTGCTTTTTAATGACATTACCTTGTTTTACAAATACTGTTTAGACATTTGCCTCTGTTAAAACTGCATTGTAATATGTTTTAAGAAAACATCACTGAAATAAATCAGTAAGGCTTCGTTGGTGCTTTTATTGCAGCTATTGCGGTTTTTATCACTGCATCTTTTGGGGCCAGGTTTTCACAGGCAGTTGTTGGGTTGTTTTCTGAGTTAGTCACCTGTGTTTGCTGAAGTGGTGCTAAACAAGAACAGTAAAGATTCATAGATTCATAGAATGGCTTAGGTTGGAAGGGACCTTAAAGCTCATCTAGTTCCCACCCACCTGCTGTGGGCAGGGACACATTCTACTAGATCATGTTGCTCAGGGCTTCATCCCACCTGGCCTTGAACGCCTCCAGGGAGGGGGAAACATCTAGTCTCCCTGTTTTCCCACTGTTGTAACTGTAGATTGTAACTGTAGATCTGAGAAGATGAAATTTGCATTTGATGCTACCGTAAGTACAGTGCAGAGCAGTACATTTTATCTTGGTCATTGCTACGACCCTAGTAATACAGAGAAGAAAAACGAGGAGAACTTTGTCCTGCCTTGGTGTCCTGCAGGCTCTCTGTCATATGTGGAAGCTTGGACAGTGTTGTGAGGGTTCTAACTGGACCTGCACACAGGGTCAGGTTAAAGATTATGCATTCTCAGTAGAGACTCTTGATGATTCTTTTAAATCATTCACCTGTCTCTTATTTTCAGGTTTGTTAGAATAGAATAGAATAGAATCTGAAGGGGGCCTACAGGAAGGCTGGGGAAGGACTTCTCAGGATCTCAGGTAGTGATAGGACTAGGGGGAATGGAATGAAGCTGGAGGTGGGGAGATTCAGGCTAGATGTGAGGAGGAGGTTCTTCACCATGAGAGTGGTGAGACCCTGGAATGGATTGTCCAGGGAGGTGGTCGAGGCCCCGTCCCTGGAGGTGTTTAAGCCCAGGCTGGATGAGGCTCTGGTCACCTGATGTAGTGTGGGGTGTCCCTGCCTGTGGCGGGGGGGTTGGAACTAGATGATCCTTGTGGTCCCTTCCAACCCTGAATGATACTATGATACTATGAATAGAATAGAATAGAATAGAATAGAATAGACCAGACCAGGTTGGAAGAGACCTTCAAGATCATAGCATCCAAACCATCAACCAATCCAACCCACCTAATCAACTAAACCATGGCACCAAGCACCCCATCAAGTCTCCTCCTGAACACCTCCAATGATGGTGACTCCACCACCTCCCCAGGCAGCCCATTCCAATGGGCAATCACTCTCTCTGTATAGAACTTTTTCCTTAGGTCTGAATGGAAAAGAGGTGCAATTAAATGACCTCTGTTTAGAACTAATTTGGAAACAAATTCCTTCAAAAATCAATTTAAGACTAAATTGGTATTTATTTCAGCCTTTACATTTAAAAGTAAACGAGAGAAAATTAGCATTTTGTTCTTCCCCAATTGCATTTGTACTGATTTGAAGGTTAAAGAAATAATTCCCCTAAGAAAGGGGTTACAAATGTCACTAATGGATCCTAAATTAGCCAAAGACAAAATTCAGAGGAAAAGAAGTGTCTGTGAAGTATTGGTGAAAACAGAACCCACCTCCTCCAGGCTGGATCCCAAACTGCCCCTTTTGCCCTTTGGTAACTCATCCAGTTTATGCCCTTTCCATAACAACCCAAACCACCGTGATCTATCTTTGACTGCTGGGTGCTACGGCTGTCTCAAATTCACCTTGTTTCTCTTCAGGGGTCTAATGCTCACTTGTACAACAACCATACATATGTCTGGCAGCATGCTCTGTGACCAAGCCTGATGCCCCTTCTCTGCATGAAGGGTTTGACTGAAAATAAGGCTCAGAAGAGATCAGCTGTGGTAGTGGCAATGTCTGTGCTGCCTGACAGAAACAGGTAGTGAGTGGACCTCAGAACAGCTGTATTGCCACTTGAACGTGTCCAGAGAAGGGCAACAAAGCTGGGGAGAGGCCTTGAACACAGCCCTATGAGGAGAGGCTGAGGGAGCTGGGATTGTTTAGCCTGGAGAAAAGGAGGCTCAGGGGTGACCTCATTACCCTCTACAACTACCTGAGGGGTGGTTGTGGCCAGGAGGGGGTTGGTCTCTTCTCCCAGGCAACCAGCACCAGAACAAGGGGACACAGTCTCAAGCTGCGCCAGGGGAGGTTCAGACTCGAGGTGAGGAGGAAGTTCTTCACCGAGCGAGTCATTCGTCATTGGAATGTGCTGCCCAGGGAGGTGGTGGAGTCACCGGCCCTGGAGGCATTCAAGAGGAGATTGGATGTGGCACTTGGTGCCATGGTCTAGTCATGGGGTCGGTGTTGATAGGTTGGACTTGATGATCCTCGAGGTCCTTTCCAACCTAAGTGATACTGTGATACTGTGATACTATGTGCTGAACTTTAGTACCTCTATATCAACATCTGTACATGTATATTCCCTGCCTGGCTCTGGATGTGTGAAAGCCAAGACTGCATAAGAGAGATCCCAGAAACTCCCGTTTGCGTTAAATACTTGATTAATCATTGCTAAAACAACAGAATTATTATTGGTAAAACAGAGTTTCTTGGCCAGCTGCAGTTTGTGTAGCTGTCTTCAGCCCTTCCTCGGAGCTCTGCAGGTATGTTGTAACCTGCAGGATTGCATCTTTTGTTGACAGGCTTTTCAGAAGAGAAACTGACTACTCTCCAGACAGTCTAGTGCAAACTTGTTAAAAGGCATCTCTTAAAAGTAGCCTTAAAAGCCTTCCTCGCTAGAAGTTTCTTAATGCCTCTTTTTAGCAGAAGCTTGAACTAAATCTTGTGTTTATAAAACAAAAAAAAAAAGGAAAAATCAAGTATCTCTTTAAGTTAAATAGCAGTTTCTCTTCTAGCATTTTCTCTAAAAGAACAACTGTGAAAAAAGAACTTTCAAAAGTTTCTGCAGGGTAGAAAGGGCAACCCCCTCCCAGTCAGGGGCAGAAGCTCACAAACCCAACACTGACACTTCCCCTGCCACAGCAGCCTCAGCACAAGAACCTCCTCCCAAATTTCACACTCCTGAAGCTGGCCAGGAAGAGGGGAAAGCCAAGCTGGGCACTGTCCATGGTGTGTGGCCACACAGTGCAGCTCCTTGTGCACCAAGGAAAGCTGTGGGTGGATAGCTATTGAATGGCATGGAATGGCATGGAATGGTATAGAATAGAATAGAATAGAATAGAATAGAATAGAATAGAATAGAATAGAATAGAATAGAATAGAATAGAATAGAATAGAATAGAATAGAATAGAATAGAATAGAATAGAATAGAATAGAATAGAACCAAACCAGGTTGGAAGAGACCTTCAAGATCATCCTGTTCAACCCATCATCCAACACCACCTAATCAACTCAACCATGGCACCAAGCACCCTATCAAGTCTCCTCCTAAATACCTCCAATGATGGTGACACCATCACCTCCCCAGGCAGCACATCCCAATGGGTAATCACTCTCTCTGGGAAGAATTTCTTCTTAACATCCAGTCTGAACCTCCCCTGGTGCAGCTTGAGACTGTGTCCTCTTGTTCTGGTGCTGGTTGCCTGGGAGAAGAGACCAGCCCCTGCCTGTCTACAACCTCCCTTCAGGTAGTTGTAGACAGCAATAAGGTCTCCCCTGAGCCTCCTCTTCTCCAGGCTAAGCAACCCCAGCTCCCTCAGCCTCTCCTCATAGGGCTGTGCTCCAGACCCCTCACCAGCTTTGTTGCCCTTCTCTGGATGGAGAAACAGAGCCAGGAAAGAATCTGGTTTTAGGTCTGCTAAGTGCTGCCTGGGTTTACATTGTGCCAGTGATGTTTCTGCACCCATCAAGGCTGCCAGCAGTAGATTTGACTACTAGAGAGGATTTCTTTTTTTTCTTTCCAGTGAAAAGCTCTGGGCAGGGCAAGGTCTTATTTATCACTGCCTTGGCTTAGCAGTCATAAAAGTGGCAATAATAGTTAGCTGATAAGAGCAGTAAAAGGGCAAGTCTCCAGCCCTGGGGAAGGCTTTGACAAATGGCTGCTCTCCAGGTTGGAGGTGTTGCTGGCTTGGAGATGGATGGGCTCATCAGATGGATGTAGGTAATGCTGCAGGTAAATGATAGAGAAATTCCTGTAGTTGTATTTGAGGTAGTTAAAACAGTCTCTCATCTACTCTTGGCATTTTTTGTCCTCATGGGTAACTCATTTTTATTGTAAAGAGACCTTCAGAGAGCAGAGAGTGAAGGATGAATGAGCTTTTGGGGGACAAAGGATGTCTTTTGTAATTGGTACCATATATTTAACAGCTGTGCTTATGCCAGGTCTTTGCCCCAAGTTGGTTTGTTCCAAGTTCCACAGGCTTCTGATTTGTGATTAGTTCATCACAGATTTTATTTCAGTCCTTGCTCTTACAAACTGTTGCCTTTTCTGTGTCCTTAAGAGTATCACCACATGCATCAGTTGATATTCACTGTAACTATTTGTTAGAAATCTTAGTAGAGATTGAGATGAGTGGCAGTTGAGTGTTACACCCTCACCCCTACACACTTTCAAAAGGACAATGTACATCTGCCCTTTGCCTTGTTGGATGATATGAGCAGTACAGATTTTGTTATACCTTTCCTCTCATATCCAGTTCTGGGCCCCTCAATTTAAGAAGGACATTGAGACTCTTGAATGTGTCCAGAGAAGGGCAACGAGGCTGGAGAGAGGCCTCAAGCACAGCCCTGTGAGGAGAGGCTGAGGGAGCTGGGATTGTTTAGCCTGGAGAAGAGGAGGCTCAGGGGAGACCTTATTGCTGTCTACAACTACCTGAAGGGAGGCTGTAGCCAGGAGGGGGTTGGTCTCTTCTCCCAGGCAAGCAGCACCAGAACAAGAGGACACAGTCTCAAGCTGCACCAGGGGAAGTTTGGGCTCGAATGAGGAGAAAGTTCTTCACAGAGAGAGTTGTTAGCCATTGGAATGTGCTGCCCAGGGAGGTGGTGGAGTCACCATCCCTGGAGGTGTTCAAGAGGGGATTGGACGTGGCACTTGGTGCCATGGTTTAGGCATGAGGTCTGTGGTGACAGGGCTTATGTCCACTGCATTTTGAATAAAATAGAAATGCTTATGACAAGTCATTTTCCCTACACCTTTATTCAATTCTGAGTGACAGAGTCTCAAATCATCCATGTTTCCCTGATACATTCAGGGAAGAAAGAATCATAATCCTTGGAAATTAACCTGGCACAATTCCCTGGCAATGGTCTGGTGGCCAGTATTGGGAGCTGGAGCTTGTTGTCTTCATGCTCTTCCCTCAGCAATTTATTGTTGACTCATAACAAAGTCACCCTGCTGTCTGGGTGACAGTTACAACTGCTCTGTTCTTCAGATTTCAGGGGGCTGGCCACGGAATGCTGCTGTGACTGGGCAGGTGCCTTGGCCTGTTTGCTTTCACTCCGTTAAAAATGTGCTACAGGGATGTCATGAAGGTAAAATTCATTATTAATGGCGGAGGGGTGTTCAGATGGAGTGGTGATGAGGCTGTGTGGATGTCTGGAGTATGTGCTTCACTGCACATCTGAAGCAAAACATGTCTGTTTCCTTGACAACCCCTCTGCAGCAGTACCATTGTAGCTGCTCTCTACCCTGTGTGGAACTATCCAGCATCATTACTGAAGCTTGCTCACATTTTGCTCCTTTCACACCCTCCTATTAAAAGCCTTCTGTTTGCTGCATTGAATTGTGCTGCTCCAAAGGGTGCAGGTCTGTTCCACCCTGTTCCTTCCTCTTTTTCACCCTCTCTGAGGCTGCAGATCCCTCTTTTTCTCTACCATCAGGATCTGTGCTTGCCCCTTCAGGAGGCTGGTTTAGCTCCCTAGTAGCAAGCTAACCTTGTGCAAAATTGAAATAAAGGAATGGTTTTGTGCTGAGCTGCTTTTTAGAGGGTTCAGTCGGGCATTTGATGCTGCAGGGATGGCAGGGGTCAAGTGAGAGTAGAGAGAGGCAGGAGAGAGTGGAGCCATGGTGAGGGACCTCAGCTTAGCCCTCCTTCGCTTGCAGCAGAAGCCTCAGAGTCACCCCACAAAGGGTGGGAAGCAGCAGAGCTTCTCCAAGCAGTGCACAAATGTGGAGCTGTGGAGAAAGACGTCATGTCCATGTCCATGCATTGCCCTGGAGAAAATGAAAACATGAACTTTGTGAACAACAATTAGTGCTGCCATCTGCTCCTGTCAGCAGATGTACGTGATAACCTTGTGTTGGCTTCCTTGGGTCATGGCAAACCCGTGAGAAGCAGGGAAGCAAACCCCTTCCTATTCTAGCTGGCACCACGGTTCACACTAATTGGACTTCTAGATTGCTTTCAATCAATAAAAAGCTCAGGGTTGTCCACTGTGCACTGCCCAATGGACTGCACTTCTGTATGGCATCAAGTAAAGCCTGTGTGCTCTCTCCAGTGGCAAAGCTGGTCCAGGAAGCTCCTTCTGTTCTTCACAGCAGCTATGAACAAGTGTTGCAATGCCATGCTGAAGTTTACTGTCTCGAAGCTCTGAGGCTGGGGCTGGTTTTGAGGTCATAGTGGAAACAGGGTCACTGAAGTGCTTAGAATAGTCCCCAGAAGTTCCAGAGCAGATACTTCTGAAGCCAGCTTTGTCATCCCAGCCAGCACTGCATAACTGTACAATAAATGTTGTAGCTGAGTACAAATCCCCAAGAGGAACCTGGAAATCCATGAAAGAACATGAAGAAGAATGCAGCCTGCTTGTGTCTATATGACAAACAGCCACTGACCACAGCTGCAAAAAGGCTATGGAGTAGCATCCAGACCTTGGCTGAATTATTTACAGCACATCTGATCACACCACATTGTTACAGCCACAGAGTTGTTAGCAACCTGCAGTTGTTTCACAATTTCATTTTGACTTTTACAACTGTTGGTGGGGAAAACCTCTCTGGTTTTCAGCTGTTCCTGAATGCATAGGTTCCGTTTTATTAAAATGGCTTATTTCAATTTATTTACAGTTAAGGAGAGCCAACAACCTTAAAATGCCCTTACATCTAAATAGGTGTTTCATTTCATCCCAGTTCAGTCTGAAGAAAAGGAGGCTGAGGGGAGACCTTCTAATTCTCTGCAACTCCTGGAAAGGAGGCTGGAGCCAGGTGGGAGTACACAATGAGAGTGGTAAAATGTTGGAACAGGCTGCCCAGGGATGCAGTTGAGATCAGACTCAGTGTAGCCCTGGGCAGCCTGATTGTCGTAGGGTTGGAAGGGTAAGGCCAAGAAGCCTCCTCCCTCCCCCCTGTAAAGTAAAGGGAAAGAAAATTGAAGGGAAAGGGAAAAAAAAACCTCACAGCTGAATTAGCAAAGCAGTGGAGCTGTATATTTACAAAGCAATATAGGATATGCAGGGGAATATATACAAATTTACAATATTTACAATATATACAAAGATATACAATAAAGTAGCACAGAAATGAGAGTTCCCCCCCTGCTGAGGGGGTTCCCCACCTCCACCCTCCCCCTCTCTCCCCCTTTTCCCCAGAGCAGGTTAGAAAGAGAGAGAAAGAGAAAAAAGGTTAGAAGCAGTTGTGTTAATTGGAAAGCAGTTAATACAGGCCTTATCAGTTTCAAGGCCAAAGCCTTGGCCGAAAGCCCAGCACAGAGAGCTGCTGCTCGGCAGAGGAGCGGAGGCAAGGCTGATAGAAAAGTGCTGGAATGCCCAGTATACATAGTTTCATAGTTTCATAGTTTCATTCAGGGTTGGAAGGGTCCACAAGGATCATCTAGTTCCAACCCCCCTGCCATGGGCAGGGACACCCCACACTAGATCAGGCTGGACAGAGCCTCATCCAGCCTGGTCTTAAACACCCCCAGGGATGGGGCCTCGACCACCTCCCTGGACAACCCATTCCAGGGCTTCACCACTCTCATGGTGAAGAACCTCCTCCTCACATCTAGCCTGAATCTCCCCTCCTGCACTCCCAGTTCAGAAGGTGATTCCTCCCACTCTACCAATGAAATTAGTTTAGATCCTTCTTTTCGTTTATCAACTTCCGTCCACCATATTCCCTTTCTTAAGGGGACAGCGTCAAACGGTCACACTGATCTAGTTAGACATGGCCCTACACACAGTAGGGCGGTTTGACAAGATGTCCTTTGAGGGTCCCTTCCAACCCAATGCAAACTGTGAACCTGTGAAATAGCTCAGCCTCAAATACCATTTTCATAGTTGTGTCATTGAGAAGGATTTCCAGTGAATAAGCACCTTAAGGTTTTGTATATTTGGGGAATTTTTGAACTGAAGCAATTGCTTGCAGAATTTCCCAAACCAAAGCCATCATTCCCACCCCACCCCCCCAATGGTAGAAATACTTTTGGCAGAGTCAAGGTGTTCACACTTGCCTTGGCGCAGCTACTTGAGGTTTCCACAGCAGTAGCAGGTAAGATGAGGGTCAGTAACCAGAAATTGGGGTCACTTTTCCAGATATCACATTACATATCTCAATCACCAGCTCTTTCTGAAGTGTTTCAACTGCAGACATTAAGGTTTAGCTGCCTTTTGAAGCAAGGTCACTCCATTTCTTCGGCTTCTCTCTCCATCCTGTGATTTTTTTGCACAGACTCAGGTGAGATTTGCACACAGCTGTTTCTTGGCACATGAGTGGCCTTCATTTGTTGAAGATTTGAATACCAACAGAAAGCTGAAACAATGCTGAGTTAGTGCTCCAGTTCAGTGCTTCCTTAATTTAGTGGAGAAGGAATTAAGCCTGGGGAAAAAGCTGCAACATCCCAGGGTTATTTCTGTGGTGGGAATTTTGCATGCATGTAGCAATAAATGTGTGGAATTCAGCAAGCAGCATTGCCTGCTGTCAGATGGGAGGGATCAGCACATGAAACAATTGGATCATGAATTGAGAGTGAGCAATGAAACACTTGTTTGCAGTGTGCGAAACTACAGGGGAAACAGAACTTCCCCTGCTGTGCTGTAATGTTTGACTTTGCCTCTGGGAAATCCCAAGCCCTGGCTCCTGCCTGGTCCTGATGGAGGAGCACAGGAGCGCACTCCTGCTGCAGCCAGCCAGGAGTGAAGGGCAGAGGAAACAGCAGGGCTGGAATCTGTCTGTCGTGACTCAGAGGAGACCCACCTAGCCAGCTCCTGTTTATTTGCATGCTAGTCCTCACACTGGTTGGTGTTTTTCACAAATGTTATATGGTGACAAAGCCTTGAAATATAGTCACTTGGTGACATCAGAGCCGTGAGATACGGCTCCTTGCCCTCGCTGTCCAGATGATTTGTGCTTTTCATTACAGCAATATGATAATAAAATCAGAGTCTGGAGAAGGAAAATGACAGACAAAAGCAGAGGTGTGCCAGCAGTGTGGTGGAACCAGGTCCTCTGCTCCATCTGGAAATATCAGCCTTCTGCATCAGTAGGAAGCTGTTTGGTTGATTCTCATTCAGTGTATTGATTGAGTGGCTTTATAGGGGACTGGTAACGATTCAGTGGAGATGGCCACTGCAGTTTTCTAAGTGCCTTTCTGTCAAGTGCTGAAATGGTCCATCAGGCAGGAAACCTGGCTTTAGTGGTCAGCTTCAGCAATTAGAGGGAGAAAATAATGAGAAGATGCTGAGCTTTACAAAGCAATTCCTTTGTCTATTTTTAATCACACTTTCCTGGAGAGACACTGCAAATATGAGAAGGTGCTACCAGGGAACTCAAGCTCAGGCCCTTTTCTCTGTGTGATTTAACAATTAGACCGGGGGGGGAAGAAACCAAAGTAACAGAAATTGCATCATCAAATTGTTCACATAAAGGAGAGAGGCTTAGAGTTTTAGAGCTGAGAGGTTAAAGCCACTGATTTGGGGTTTTTTTCATTGTATCTCTGTGTAGCAAGGCCTCTTGCTTACTAAACATTGCAACAAAACACAGTGATGTTTGTTTCTTTTTGTAAATTGCAGCTTTCACTGTACTGGCTAGATGACGAATATCACAGAATCACAGAATTACCAAGGTTGGAAGAGACCTGAAAGATCATCAAGTTCAACCTGTCACCACAGACTTCGTGACTAAACCATGGCACCAAGCGCCACGTCCAGTCCCCTCTTGAACACCTCCAGGGATGGTGACTCCACTACCTCCCTAGGTAGCCCATTCCAATGGCCAACAACTCACTCTAAGAAGAACTTTCTCCTTACCTCAAGCCTAAACTTCCCCTGGTGCAGCTTGAGACTGTGTCCTCTTGTTCTGGTGCTGGTTGCCTGGGAGAAGAGACCAACCCCTTCCTGGCTACAACCACCCTTCAGGTAGTTGTAGGCAGCAATAAGGTCTCCCCTGAGCCTCCTCTTCTCCAGGCTAAGCAACCCCAGCTCCCTCAGCCTCTCCTCATAGGGCTTGTGCTCGACAAAGATAAAAAAATCCTTGTTCTCTTAATTCATGCTTAGAAAATGTAGTGATTTTTTTCATAGACTTAGCAGCTCACAAAAAAGAAGAAATCTAAAGCAGACTTTTAAGTATTTTCCAAGTTCTTTCTACAAAGTAGCAGATTAGTCACTAGCCATGAAATACAGCTGAATTGATGGGGTTTGTGTGAATGCTAACAGTCAGTAAAGCTTGTTGAATAACAGGACATACATATTTAATCCATTTTTTTTTTGTACACAGAAAGGGGCAAGCTAACATAAGACAGACTAATGTGTGCTCCAAGGTTTTCATCATTGTCATTAATCTTGGCTTGATCCCTCCTTTTCTACTTAAAACATCCCAGTCACGTTCCACCTAAAGCTCTTCTAATAGAAAACAGCACATTAGGATAGGAGAATGCAAACCAACAGTGTGCTGCTGTGGCAAAGAAAGGCAGCAGGATGCTGGGCTGCATCAAGAAAGGCATCGCTAGCAGAGTTAAAGAAGTCATCCCACTCTTCTCAGGGCTGGTCAGCCCACACATGGAATATGGTGCTCAGATTTGGTCCCTCTTATGCCAGAAAGATGTGGACAGGCTGGAGAGCTTCCAGAGAAGGGCCATAAAAATGATCCAAGCCCTATGAGGAGAGACTGAGGGAGCTGGGGTTGCTTAGCCTGGAGAAGAGGAGGCTCAGGGGAGACCTTATTACTCTCTACAACTACCTTAAGGGAGGTGGTAGACAGGGGGATGCTGGTCTCTTCTCTCAGGCAGCCAGTACCAGAACAAGAGGACACAGTCTCAGGCTGTGCCAGGGGAGGTTTAGGTTGGATATTAGGAAGAAGTTCTATACAGAAAGAGTGATTGCCCATTGGAATGGGCTGCCCAGGGAGGTGGTGGAGTCGCCGTCATTGGAGGTGTTCAGGAGGAGACTTGATGGGGTGCTTGGTGCCATGGGTTAGCTGTTTGGGTGGGTTGGATTGGTTGGTGGGTTGGACACAATGATCTTGAAGGTCTCTTCCAACCTGGTTTATTCTATATATTGTATATAGGCTGAGAGAACTGGGCTTGTTCAGGCTGGAGAAAAGCAGGTTGAGGTGAGACCTTCTCACCATGCTCCAGTGTGCAAAGGTGGCTACAATAAAAAGCTGGAGACTCCCTTTTTACAAGAAGTCACATGGAAAATACAAGAGGTGATAGGTATAAGTTAATTCTGGGGAGATTCTGGCTGGACATAAGAGGAAAGGTTTTCAAAACAAGGATAATCAGCCACAACAGAGAGCTCTGTGGTGTGCTGGGATGCTCTGAGGTGCTGCAGCCCAGCCCCACTTCACTGCATTTCTGCTGCTACTTGCAGCAGAAGACTTGGCTAGGGGTGGCAAGACTTCAAGCAGACAGCATCTCCTCACCCCAGTGCAGCAATCTTCACACATGCTTGTCCTGAGTTTTAAAAAACCTTCACAGGCTTAATTTGTATTGGGCCAGGATTGAGAAATGAAAGCACTAGGAAGCTCTCTGCTCTTTGTCAGCGCCCACCAAAATTCTCTCTCCTCCCAGGCTTCAGCTGTTGATTCTTGCTGCCCAATTAATGCCTGAAAGGTGAAAGCTCAATTTCATGCCTTGCTTTAATCTCTCTGATTCACTCTTCCTCAAACCAGCCCAGCTACCAGCTTTGAGCTTATCTTTTTTTGAGCTGCATTATGGAGAATACCCTCTACAGAAAAGTAAATGTTTCTAGGATGAAAGTTAACTACAAAGTACAGTTGAGATTTCTTTTATTCACGGTTTAGAAGGTTTAATTCCACATTGCTACTCAGCTCTGATGTACCTCATTGATAACAATATCATCTTTATAGGCATACAGCAGTAAAAATTGGATTAAGTTAAAGTATGGTGGAAGCATGAACATGAGGGAGAAAAGAAATAAAAGGAAATTAGGTAGTGAGGAGAGGAACAGATTCATGCATTAGAAATAAGGGAATGAGAGGAACAGTTTTTATCTAATGAATTCATCTAATAGTTATTAAAATGCTTAGATGAAAATATGTGACTAGGAAAACCATCAGGAATCAGTGCAATTGTATATAAACCACTGTTTAATTGTATCACAGTATATCAGAGGTTGGGAGGGACCTCAAGAGATCAAGGGGTCCAATCCCCCTGCCAGAGCAGGATCACTTAGGGCAGAAAGGCTCTCCAGAGGGACCTCAACCGACTGGACAGATGGGCAGAGTCCAATGGGATGGCATTTAACAAGTCCAAGTGCCGACTGCTGCACTTTGGCCATGGCAATCCCATGCAGAGCTACAGGCTGGGGTCAGAGTGGCTGGAGAGCTCCCAAACAGAGAGGGACCTGGGGGTACTGATCAACAGCCGCCTAAACATGAGCCAGCAGTGTGCCCAGGTGGCCAAGGCGGCCAATGGCATCCTGGCCTGCATTAGGAATAGTGTGGCCAGCAGGAGCAGGGAAGTCATTGTGCCCTGTGCTCAGCATTGGTTAGGCCACACCTTGAGTCCAGTTCTGGGCCCCTCAGTTTAAGAAGGACATCGAAACACTTGAGCGTGTCCAGAGATGGGCAACAAGGCTGGGGAGAGGCCTTGAGCACAGCCCTATGAGGAGAGGCTGAGGGAGCTGGGATTGTTTAGCCTGGAGAAAAGGAGGCTCAGGGGTGACCTCATTGCCCTCTACAACTACCTGAAGGGAGGTTGTAGCCAGGAAGGGGTTGGTCTCTTCTCCCAGGCAACCAGCACCAGAACAAGAGGACACAGTCTCAAGCTGCACCAGGGGAGGTTTAGACTCGAGGTGAGGAGGAAGTTCTTCACCGAGCGAGTCATTCGTCATTGGAACGGGCTGCCCAGGGAGGTGGTTGAGTCACCATCCTTGGAGGTGTTCAAGAGGGGACTGGACGTGGCACTTGGTGCCATGGTCTAGTCATGAGGTCTGTGGTGACAGGTTGGACTCGATGATCCTCAAGGTCTCTTCCAACCTTAGTGATACTGTGGTACTGTGATAGTCCTCACAGGAATGCATGCAGGTGGGTTTTGAAAGTCTCCAGAGAAGGAGACTGCACAACCTCTCTGGGCAGCCTGTTTCAGTGCTCCATCACCCTCACTGTAAAGAAGTTTCTCCTTGTTCACAAGTGTAACAAGTTAATTGCACAGTCCTGGGTCATCTTGTCTCTTGTTAAAAATAATGACATCCAAGGTAAGAATGGAATAAAATGTTTCAGATGGTTAAATTAGCCACTGGGAGGAAAAGCAGAAGGTTTCCTGAATACAACTAAGGTACAGAGGAATTGCAGGAAGGACTAACGAAGAAAATCCATCTTCTTAATGACGGTGATCACTTTCACATTTAGTGGCCTCCCTGTATGATACTAGCATGTCAGGGAAATCCTTCAGCTCTCTTAGGTCAGTGAAGATCTGATTATTGATGTCTGATGTCTGCAGCAGCTTGTGCTCCCTACTCCTGTCAAATTCAGGTTTCTATCAAGCAGTCAAACCTGCCACTCACTGGAGGTCTGGTTCTTGTGAGAACAACGAGATCACTGCTGTGTGGTGTAGAGAGAAACTACCTTCTCTGGAAACATCACAGAGAAACCCTGATCACGTTCAGAATCCTGTAATGCTGCACTCCTTGCAATAGCTGGAACTGTTACTGCCGACTGCTGCAAGGCTGGGATTTCTAAGATCCCTTCCCGTTGCCAGCACGGCACAACTTGGAACATCGCAGTCTCTCACGTAGAAGCTCTCAGCTTGGTACCTCTTTCCCCTTCCCCCAAAAGCATAACATTAGCTTTAGCATAATTTGCTTCGCCAGAAGTTACAATGTGGAGGGACACATGTGCAGTTTTCATTTCTAAAATAAAAAATCATGTCAGATCAACCTGAATAAAGAGTTAAAAACTCTCCTTCTTACACCTGAACTGAAAAACTCATTCCTCCTCTTTTAAGTCTCTTCATCCTTGCTTCTTTTTTCTTCTTCACTTTTTAATGTTCCTTAGTTGGCCCACCATGGAATGGTAGCTATTACCCAGTTTCTTGTGCCTATTTTAATTCCTTCATCCATAGAAACTGAACATTTGCACCCAAAATTACATGCAGGTCAGGAACCAGCGGGGTTTTGTTGTTGTAGTTTGTTTGTTTGTTTTATCCTGTAGAACTTTGTAACAGTTTGGCAACACCTTCCCTGTCTAGAAAGCAGATCAACACCCATCACTGGCAACTGCCTGCCACGGGGCATGAGGACCCAACAAGGCAGTGAGAGGACAGGCAATCATCTGCTTCCACTGATTCCAGATGACCCTAAAGGTCCCCCTCCTGCTTGGGTAAGATCTCAGATGGGATGTGAAGAGCTGTGTGAGAGCACTGCTGCAGGGAGGGCTCCCTGAGAAATGGCCATGTCTGAAGAGCTGCTTTGCAGCAGCAGTGACAATCCAGATTTCCATTTAGCAGTGGCCTGCCAAGCCCCTGAGCTCATCCGATTTGTTGGGTGTCGTAAATGGCATCAGAACAGATGGACATTAGCTGGTGCAGCCAAGACATCCTGTAAATTATGTGGCTCATAAACTCAGCCCAAGTCCATTTGCAGTCAGGGAGAATTTTACCACAGATTTGGGCAGTGGCTGGATCAAAGTCAGCTTGGGTGGGTGTAGAGGAGCAGGATTTACAGCCACCTTCCTCCAACATATACCTGTCAGTAACTAAGGCTACAGGGATATTTTATCACCTGTTCTCCACTGCACCAGATTCATTTTCAAGGTGAGTTAGGGTGAGGGAGCATCCAAGTCCACTCAGCTGGAAAGATGAATTAAAAGGAGTGACCACCAGCAGGATCTGCCTTCTGTATTTCATTCAGGACTAGACTAGCACTATCCTGTGATGCACAGCATCTACACATGTCCCCCTTCTCCTTCCTTTTAGGAAATATTTCTTCACTAAAAGGGTTCTCAGACATTGGAATGGTCTGCCTAGGGCAGTGCTGGAGTCACCATCCCTGAGGGTGTTCAAGTGGTGTGTGGACCTGACACTTAGGGACATGGTTTAATGTGGACCCTTCAGTGCTGGGTCAAAAGTTGGACTGGATGATCTTGAAGGTCTGCTCCAAACAAATATATTCTGTGGTTCTGTGATTCTCTAGTCCCAAGGGAAATCACACCCCCTGTTCAGTCACCTTGCTGCTAAACACTTCCCTTCCTTCTTCCAGCCACTCAGCCAAAATGATTCTTTGAGAGGACTCTGGTATAGCCTGCAGAATGATATCATTATGCATGACACCAGGGTAATTTTTATGTATCTGAAGTGGCCACATCTCCTGTGATGCAGAAGTCAAACTTGGTGCAGCCTGCATCTGTGCTGTCTGCTTGGATCAGACTCTGTGGTGACCTATGCTGTCAAATGTGCCCAGTTTCCCATAGAAAAGGATTAGCTGGGTCACTCTGAGAACAAGCCTGGGAGCAAGTGAGGCTGCCTACACTGGGAACAAAGAGACAGACCTTCTGTGTGGGAAATATCAAGGCTGATGATCAATAGCTACAATTTAGTCACCATTCCTACCAGAGTTACTGCAAGAAAATTGCTTTCAAGAACGGTAATACATCAGTAATTTCAGCTGCATTGCAAGTGAGGCATCTACAATCACTGTTTGATTATTTCTATATCTTTCTCTCTCTCTCTCTCTCTCTTTTTTTTTTTGGTAATGATTGTGGCTGAAGTAGCCAAAGAAAAGGGGAAAAGTGATTACAAATTGTTGTCTGCAGAGGACAAAGTCACAAACAAAAGGCAAAGCGTTTCAGGAGCAATGGCAAAGTAATGAGTTGATCTGTGCATACCACTCGGGTTGCCAGTGTCATATCAACAATATGTGCTTGGCTGGAAGATTTTCCTGCAGCACCAGCTCATAAAAACATGCCACTGTGAATTAAGAGGAATGGAAAAGGGAGAAAAGCATCTCGGCAAATTGAGCTGTATTAAGCACAAACAAGGCGCTAAGTAAAGTGTGTGAGCATCAGCTGACAACTCTGAGCAGCGCCATTAATCGTGTGCTTTGTGTATTTCACTTTAATGTGATTATTTCTTACAACTACTGACATCTGCTGAGATGTTAGCAAATGGGAGATGTAAATAGACAGATCTCTGTTTGGTTAAGCATGGAAAGCATCTCTGTCATAAGTGGGTCTACAACTTATTTGTATTGAAGGCAAAAGGACAGAGTGAGGTATGGAGGCACTTGCCTTATTTCATAGCCCTGCCATTTATCATTTGCCTGACTTAAGACTAATTCCTGAGGCAGCTCCTTGGGTCTGTAGACTGCAAGCAGGAAGCAATTATATTTTTACCCAAAGTTATGGCAGAAAATAACCAACCAATCATCTTGCCTCCTAAAAATGTCTGTTGAAGTGTCTGTTCAGAGCAGTCACAGATCTTGCTGAGCTTCCTTAAGGCACTTTGCATGTTATCAACGTGATCCTTGCTGGCTGTAGCCACTATTAATGCACCTCGGTGCACAGTCTCCCAAATTTAGTACAGACAGGCTTGTCTGGAGTAGCAGCCCAAACTGTTTGTGCAAGAGCCATAGCCACAGCCATAGAAAAAGGGATGAGAAAGGTGTGTGAGAATAAGTCTCTTGCAGGGGATTCATAACTTGGCTAGATGTTTTCTGCTCCCAGGTGGGACTCTGATGTCCACTGCAGGAGGAAGATGCACTACCCCACCTCTCCCAGGAAGGACAGCCTTTTTGGCCCAGTCTCTGGGAATCCTCACTGTAGGCACTGTGCAGAGGTGCTGTCCTGGTTTCTTTGAACTTTCTGTAGCCAGAAGGATTTACCAAATGTGCTGGTGGAAGGCATGCATTTGGGAACTGGTGAAAGGAAAAAAAAAACATCTCTAATTATGCTGTGTCCTAAAGTGGGGTTCACTGAAGGATGAATCCAGACACAGAACTTCCTGAAAGCTTCATGTTTTATTTCCACAGTCTCTCTTGATCAGAAGTAAAGAAGAAAAACCATGTGTCAAAGTCCTGAGACAAGCTCTGTGCATCTAATCTCTTCTGTGTTTCCAGATCCTGAGCTGATGGGGTTGGAGTTTTACTGCTACAAAGCTTGGGCTCCAGCTGGGTACAATGTAATACAGCCCGTAGTGTGATTCATCTGAACAGGGAAGTCAGCTGGATTAGCTTTATCAGAGGAAGCTGGTTGGCAGGGACTGCTGTGGACTCACTTGCCATGGTGAGCATTGCCTCTTGGCACAGGAGCACCTGCCAGGCAGAGCCAAGGTGTGTGCAATCCTCAGCCACACTGCCTCATCACTCCTTATGGGTGTCTTTAAAAAGCTCTGCTCTGCAGCTAACTATTTTAACAGCAGACATTTCATTTTAGTTCCTCAGAGGAGCAAAAGCAAGTTCATGCTAAGACCCAAACATCTCTTCTTTCTTCCAGAGCTGCTTTCATGGCCAGGGGTGGATGGTGTAGGAAAATAGAAGCCCAATGTGCAGGCAGTGCACAAGTGTGAGAAAATGGGAATTTATTGATACAGTTTTATACAAAATAATAAAAGCTTCTGGGCTAATAAAGCAAATATTGTGTGCCTGTGCTTTTACTCCTGTCCTAATGCTTGTTGGGCGGAGTGCATCTTTCAGCTGCTATATCATTAAAATTTGACACGGTTGTAGTGCCCAGGGTAGGGCAGATGCTGGTAGCATGCTAAACCCTGTGACTTGTAATGCAAAACTTAAGTGTTTGAGGAAGCAAATTGCCTAGTTGTGTGATTTTCAAGCTCTTTTGAGTCTTTCTACAGAAGGTGAGGATGCCTTCAGAAATTTTATGCCTTGCAGAGGAGCATATGGACTTTTTCTTCCCAGTTATTGCTTACAAACCTCTGTGGAATTATCAGCCAGGCCCTGTGCTGGGACTCAGCATAGGCATTCATCTCGAATTCTGCTGCAGACTTAAAGAACTGCCACAGCAAACCTCATTTCAGGCACAAGCCTTCTGACTGCTCCTGCTTTGGTGGCACCATTTTTTCTTTGCTGTTGGCGTCAGCACTTCAGAGGGTGGAAGGAAAGCAGAGCAGACAGCTTTCAGGTTTTGGAGGAACAAGGCCCTGGGCCAGGGGAAGACATGAGGAATAAAATCTTAGGTTTTGTATTGGTTGTCTTTTTTTTCTGTTTCATGGCCCTTTTAAATTCTTGCCATCTTACACTCCCTGTCATCCTGGAAGGTGCCCTGACTGCTTTCACTGCTGTGCTGGAGGCTGATCAGTCTACGGTTAATGGGGGGATAAGTGCTTGTGGAATGAAAAGACAAAACAAAAGCCTTGAGCCTGCCTGAGAAGAACAAAGCTCCTAAATCTGTCTTGTAAAGATAAGGTAAAGGAAGAGCAGATGGCAGATTTGCAGTTGTATGCTGGTGCTGAGGGGTTGGTGATGGATTCTTTATGTTTTTAATGTTTATAAATAATAATTCAATTCTCATCATGAAAAGATCCAGCAGGAGACATAGGAAGTTACAATTAAACATTCTCTTTATTGGGGCCTTGCTCCTAAACGGCACAGATGATAAATGCTCGGAGTGCCCGTCAGTGCTGCTAATGAAAAGACCCAGAGCCACATTTTACACTTTTATTTGGATTCAGATCAACATCACAGATAAGATACTTTGGTCAAACACAAGAACAGGTTGCTATGCTGCTCTTTCCTGGCTGCAATAAGTACAGGAATGTGGGAGGGGGAAAAAAAAAACCCAATGAAATTAAAATGTTGGTTCCCCTGGAACACTGAATGGCACATACAGCTAATAAATACATTGTTTGCACTTAGCACTTCAAAACAGAATGGCACATGCAAGATGTAACCGGGCTACTGATCACCGTCAGCATTGTCCCTGTACTAGTTTTTAACTTAAGCTCTTTGCTTGCCTTTCTCCCAGCAAGGAAAAAGGAGAGGATTTGCTGCTTGCTTTACTCAGTATTTCAGTGATTAGTCTGCTAGTTTTGACGCGTTTAGCAAAGGTTCCCTTGAAGTCCTTCCTGATGGAATTGGTTATCTCCTCCACAGCTGGACTTGCAACACTATGCATCGCGGGTAGCGAACGGAAGCCCACCCAGGTGAGGTGTCTGCCCCAAAGCTGATGAGGAGAGGTTAATACCAAGCAAAGCTATAGTAGAGGGACCGGTGTGAATGCAGTTCTTACAACATCAAGAGCCAATACCACTACCACACAAAGAAGGACATATCAATAATATATTGTACAAGCTTATACAGCAACACATGTTGATTTGCAACATTGTACAGTTTAAATCTAAAGTGCACAGCCTCAATCTGAGGTGACAAAAACAGTACTATCAATATAATAAAGGCAACACAATTACAGACACGATTTATTTCCTCTTGCTTCTTGTCCTCATGATATTACACTGAATCAATACTCCATTAATCTATTTTAGATGAAATTAAAACCACATTTTGCACTGCTTTTTTTTTTTTTCCTTATTTTCAAGTATTTTAGAGAGAGCAAACCGATATTGCTTTACAAACAAAAGCTGGGCCACTTAGGCAAAGTTAAAACCAAAACTTTAGTAGGGTTATAAGTAGACAGACCTGAGCTGCAGAACTCTTACCAATGCTTCCAGGTGTTGGGGGTTAAAGAGGATGAGTTTCCGTTCCCATGCCAGTCACCTCTGATGTTAAGGAATGATGCAGCACACGAATTCTGCAAGAGCTGTGCTCGTGGTTTCTCTTTGTGGGCTGTTTTAGGCAGAGGGAGCCTTATCTCAACTCCTTCTGCAATTTCAAAAGCCACCGCAGGCAAGGATGGAGTCCAGCACCAGGAGAAACCTTTGTCAAAGCAGTTTGTTACTTGGACACTCAGATTACAGTCACATTTAATTCAGACCTTGCCTTGCAGACCTATACATCTCCAATTACCCTCCTAATACAGCTGGGAGGGTTCATGCTATTTTAATAACTAATTCAATCAACTTTGATATGATTTTTTTTTCAATGCAGTTTTGGACTGCCCATAGCAGAGCTGGTTATGAGCTAAGCATTTATTCAGGATTGTGACTGGTTTTGGATAGGCTTTTTTATTTTTTACCACAGGACACAGAAACCATCCAAATACAACCTCCTTTCAGTCTTGTTTAGCACTGTGTATTGATTGTGCGTCTGCTTAGTTAGGCCAAGTGGGAAACATCATTAAAGAGAGTAGCATTCTATTGTTGTACTGTAATTGATCTTATTAAGTGGTGTTAAGAGCTGCAGTACTCTCGAGGTCTTTCAGGAATCAACCCTGGGGATGTACAATCCATATGATGCAGAGAAACGAGGTACTGGCACCTCTGGAGAACATAGCACGTGGGCTTCTACCTTAAAGTAAGCACTAATACATATTTGAGGCACCTCCATCCATGAACAAAAAAAAAGAATCCTTGTTAATTGTCAGCTTCTGTCCTTGCAGTTTTATAACCCATACAAAATAAAAATATATAGTTTACAAAATAGGATCATTATATGCTTTTTCTTTTTTTTTAATATATATATATTTCCCTTTGCAAAACTATACCTATTTAAGTACATTGGAAAGGTTGCTGCCAGTGAATTAGAAATCCTGCTCTAATGCTACGAAAAAGGCAAAATGCTTCCACTGTTAAGCATACAGCTTGGACCCTCTGCTTCTCACCACCCCCTCCCCCTTCCCTCAGCTTGACTTTTGTCATCATTTTTCCTTTTTGTTTTTTGTTTTGGCAAAGTTTGGCATCACTCAAATCTGCTCTGAATTCAAAGGAGCTGCTATGTTAAAATGGGGGGGATAGCATTTTAAGCGTCTTCTGGTCTTCCTTGCTTTGCTTCAGTGCAACTTGGTGTGCAGCTAATTGTTAAGGAGGTATTCTAGAACTCAGGAAAGGACTTTAAAGGAGCCATGTTTCTTGATTGGTTTTAAACTGTACTCTACTCCAACGCCACAATATAGAAATAGATTTACTTTGGAACAAACTACAAATACATTCGCACAGTTTGTGACAACTTAAGTGTCTACTTAGAGGTCAGGAAGAGACTTTCACACCCAGCTATTATAAATCCTGTCCCAGGCGTTCAATTTCATCAATCAGGAAATCAATGTCCTGGTGAGTTGCTGCAGGGTTTGAGATGACCATCCGGAAGAAGTTCACTTTGTCTCCCAGGGGCTGGTAGCTCACCATGGTCGTGCCATACTCCATCATCCTGGCTTTTATCACTGGTGCCACCTGCAGCATAACAGAAGGCAGGGGGTGATGATGATGATGATTGTTTTCATTACTGCCTTCTTGCTCTCTACAACTACCTTAAGGGAGGTTGTAGACAGGCGGATGATGGTCTCTTCTCCCAGGCAGCCAGCACCAGAACAAGAGGACACAGTCTCAAGCTGCACCAGGGGAGGTTTAGGCTGGAGGTTAGGAAGAAGTTCTACACTGAGAGAGCGATTGCCCATTGGAATGGGCTGCCTGGGGAGGTGGTGGAGTCACCATCATTGGAGGTGTTTAGGAGGAGACTTGATGGGGTGCTTGGTTGCATGGTTTAGTTGATTAGGTGGTGTTGGATAATAGGTTGGATGCGATGATCTTGAAGATCTCTTCCAACCTGGTCTGGTCTATTCTGTTCTACTCTACTCTACTCTACTCTACTCTACTCTACTCTACTCTACTCTACTCTACTCTACTCTTATTATGAGAACAGAACACACAGCATGTTTCCTTTTCTAAGAAAAGATGAAGGGCTACAAGAAGCAGTTGAAAGGAAACTCCGACTGGATGTGGCCCTGAGAAGCCTTGATCTAGTTGGAGGTGTCTCTGCTGACTGCAGGGGGTTTGGACAAGATGAGCTTTGAGGGTCCCTTCCAACCCAGTGCAATCTGTGAAAAAACTACATCCAAGGTTGACTAAAAACATTAACCTCCCTTAAGGAACAAAGGTTGCACTGAAGAGGCATTGGGTTTACTCTCTTTCTCTGCTTGGCTCTTAAAATCACTGGGGAACTTTCCCCCTGCTTTCTCAGTATTGCTAACAAGGAGACTGGAGCTGGTTTCTGTAGTGCTCAAACATACTGCTGCAATAGTTTTCCATCTTCTTTTCACAAGCCAGAGCACCACACTACCACTGAGCAATTTATCAACTGCAGTTCACAGTCACTTCAGTGAGAGCGCACACAGCAAAGAAGCCTTCAATGCAAACCCAGGCAACACCAAAACCTGGAGACCAGGGTACAGCAGGGCCAGGCTAACCTGCAGTAGAATGACCACAGAGGTGTCATTTTCCAGAATATCACGAGGTGATCTTGCCCTGGGAGATTATTTTGGGGATTGCCTGCCTGCCTGCCAGGGTGCCAATGCATGCTGTCCTGCTTACCTTGGCAAGGCGACTCATCCTTTCCTCGCTGTTTTCCATGCCGCGCAAGCTGGGAGGGATGTACCAGAAGCAGACATTTGTGTGCTGAGGCTAAACACAGAAGAACAATGGTTTACACTGTAAGGAACATCCATAATATTTCAATTGCAATTAAGTTCATGCCTTTCCTCTCTCTCATACATCATACTGTGACAGCAGTCAATGGTTTGCATTATTATGGTCCACTGAGAGTCATCATCATTATTAATGCAGAAAAGATAATTTCAGGCAATTTATTCCCAGGGTGTAAGATGTGGAAACACATCATCCAGCTGTGCAAATGTGTTTGTGCCCTACTGAGAGGCATCTAGAGTTTTGTAGGTACTGTCCCCACCAGAGGGTGAAGAGATCAGATGGCTAAGGCAAGAGTCTATTACAGATAATTCAGAGGTTAGGACTGTGTCATTTGTTTTATGATGTGACAGCATAATACAGAAGCTGGTTCTGTGAAGAGGAGTCACAGGTGGTGCATGAGGCAAGCTGAGATTTTCTTACATTTAATGAAATCTATTACTTCTCAGTTTGAGTCAGCTAGCTGCTGTATTCATCTGCATGCACCACAGTGCCTTAGCTGGTTTAACTGAGACGGCAGCACCAAGTAGAAAGGCATAAAGGAGAACTGTGGTTTTGCTAAACGTGTGAGTTACTGCAACTCCTACTGCTGCCAGTTCCTTTACTCATCATCAGACCCAGTAGACCAAATTCAGTGATGATGTGTGAGGTAGGGGAAATAAATCACACAGTGGCACGTAGGTATGAGCCTGTGATCTCTGAAGAAGCAGGGACATTTGTCCTTGTGCTGCACAGCACCTGGGCATGCACTAAGTGATTGCCACCAGGAAGCAACATTCTGAGAGACAAACCTGCCAGTACAGAGAGCAAAGGTCATCAAAAGCAGGAAGAAAAAAGCTAAAATAAGATCTTTTTGTTTTATTACAGACAACACACCAGTTGCCCTCCTAAGAGAGGTCTCTATCAGCCCTGTAGACAGTTGGAGAGGGTTGCCCACAAAGAGACAGTCAAACACCAGACAGCTCAGTGCAGTTCAGAGGTACAGCTGCACAACTTAGTCTGCACTACCTTACCCTGGGCACTGTGCTCCAGCTGAGCACCTGGCACCCAGGGGTCCCATCTCATCTGTATTCCCTCCACAGAAAAGCCCTGCCTAGAGGTATCTGCACCCCACACAGTGGTGTCACCTGTGTCACAGAAGCTAGCTGTGCTGCACCCCATTGCAGCAGGCACCTCAGTGCAGATGTGCCCTCCAGGTCCCTCCAGGTCCCCTGTGACTGCCCACTTGAGAAGGCTGACAAAAGCACTTTTCACAACCATCCTTTCAGAGCTGTGTGGGGCACTGTAAGCCCTGCTCATAGCAGACCATGCTATTAGAAAGCCACAACTTGTTTTTATTACCAAAGAGCTGATTCTAATTGTGTATGTGCTGGGTCAGCCCCAGCTGCAGGGCTTAGTTTCATCAGGATGAAACTGAACAAACTAGAAACATGCACAGCTGCCTCATCTCCCCTGTCCCTGGAATTCATGAGGAAGAGAGATACCAAAGAGATCAGGTTTTGTTACAAGGGACACTGCTTCCTATCTTATGCTGTATGTTTTGGCCTGTTGGTAGCATCGCAGTAGGTGACTAAAGCAAATGCTGTGACCAACAGGGAGAAAGAAGTTGAAATGCTTACCTTTCCATCAAACACCATTTCATACCCTTCTCTGTTCTTTATTTTATTGTATAAGTATTCTGCCAGTTCCAAGCACTTATCAATCTGTGCTTCAAATCCTGTAGTTCCCTTTAGAGAGAGGAAGAAAAATCATTACTAAGTATCTGCTCTGTGAACCCAAACAGTGAAAGGACCATGCAGAGCTTGCCAAAGCATCAGCACAAGTCACTTCCTGAAGGTTCCATGGGACAGATTAAGGATCTGATTCTATGAAGCAAGGGGGACAATTTGCTAAGCAGAGTTCCTATGCTTCTAGCTCTGGTCACTGACCCTCCAGTAGCCACCTCTGCAAAATAAGCACTGGGTATCAGCCTAGCCCTCAGCAAAACATCTCTAATACTCTGAGGAAGGATGCCCTTGGCACATTTTGCAGACAGACAGCACAGAAGAGGGTCTCTGGAAGGTGTTGATTTCAAGACTACAGGCAGTCTCCTCCTATTTTTCAGAATAGGAGACTTTAATCTATTTTTCACATAAACACAAGGAAAAACTTTTTCACTGTGAGGGTGACAGAGCCCTGGAGCAGGCTGCCCAGAGAGGTTGTGGAGTCTCCTTCATAGTATCATAGTATCAGTCAGGGTTGGAAGGGATCACAAGGATCATCTAGTTCCAACCCCCCTGCCATGGGCAGGGACACCCCACACTAGATCAGGCTGGCCAGAGCCTCATCCAGCCTGGGCTTAAACACCTCCAGGGACGGGGCCTCAACCACCTCCCTGGACAACCCATTCCAGGGCTTCACCACCCTCATGGTGAAGAATTTCCTCCTCACATCCAGCCTGAATCTCCACACCTCCAGCTTCATTCCATTCCCCCTAGTCCTATCACTACCTGAGATCCTGAGAAGTCCTTCCCCAGCCTTCCTGTAGGCCCCCTTCAGATACTGGAAGGCCACAATTAGGTCACCTTGGAGCCTTCTCTTCTCCAGTCAACGTCTCCTTCTCTGGAGACATTGAAAACCCACATGACCCTGCTCTAGCAGTGGCTTTGGACTAGGGATTCTGGAGGTCCCTTCAAGCCCCTAACATTCTGTGATCCTGTGATGTGCTGGGGGCTTTTCCAAGAACAACTGCTCAGAATGGGCAGCCAGGCATTTAGAGCCCAGTCTGAAAAATGCATGTTTTATTTAGACACTGCCCTGCCTCTGTAGTGATTTTCTCCCTTCTTTTCTAGCAGACAGCCTATAAACTCAGAAGCTGTGTTTTTAAGAGCTGCAGCAAATCCTGCTTTTTCTTCTCTGGCAGAAGTCACAATCTTCTCTGTGACATCATAATTGTTCCTGCACTCGCCAGCTGTGATGCCACAAACAAAGGATCCAGCTTTATGACCGTGGAAGGGGAATAAACAGCTGGAATAGATAAACTGTTTAAGAAACACACATCCTATTTTGTATTGTTAGTGTTCCAAGTGGGGTGTGAGTAGAGAAAAAGCAGCACCAGGCATATGAAAAAAAATAGTGGGGGAAGGTTAGAAGGAGAAATGTCTCTGAGTAAGGGAAGCATGTCACTGCTGAATCTGTTCTGGCAGCACAGAGCTGACTTAAAAGCCCATGTCATTATCCCTCTGTGCACTGAGATGTCAAACCAGGGTAGAGCTAGCACAGCCCCAGGGAGAAAGGCTTGGAGTAAGAGAGATTCATGTGGCTAAAACTGCTGCCACTCAGGAGACCCCAGCTACCACAGCAGCTTTTGTGACCACAGAAACGTGCATCCTCCTTCACAGATGCCGACACCTCCAGCTACGTTTGATGCCTGCTTCAGAATTGTTTTCAGAGTTTTAGTGCAGCACATGAGGACCTTTAAGGCTTTCTGGAAATGAAGACAGTGATGTCACCTCCTCTGAACACACCTGAGGCATAAAACTTGAGATAATAGATTGGATAAACATATGGAAGAACATTGTTTAGGGACATGCTGTGAATACAGATGAATTATCATTAGGGCTGCTGTCTCCATATTTCCCAGAGAACAGCTTTGGATGAGTTTTCCTCCTTCAAAAGATGAGGTTATCCACTGCATGCAATGAACCTAGGTATTCCACTCTTCATTTGCCATGTTTTCTTTCTGAATGTCATTAAAACATCTTTTTATTTCCAGAAATCTTCATAACAACGTTCCCAGGTGCATGATTTATGCTGTTAAGACTCCTAGAGTTACACAGAGCAAATGCTATGCAAACCCCATGGAGTTCAAGTTTCATAATCATCTGTGTTGCTTTGAAGCTGAACAGCTAAAAGTATATATATATATACACACACACACACACACACACATATATATAAAAGAGAACAACCCCAGAAAACAATAATGTTCCTTCTTTCATGTTATATATGGGAAAGTCAGCTCGGATAGCTTCTAAAATGCTGATTACAGAGCCCTCCCCTGTATCTGGTGTGCATTATTTTAATGCAGGCAGTCCTACCTTTGCCCTCCACATCAGCCATAGCTTGAAGACATCAACGTGCCGCCCGCACTGCAAGGCCTTGTCTCCTGTGTCGTAGGAAAGGTCATAGTGCTTGTCTTGTTGAAAGAGGTAGGAAGCATGCATTTGATTGCAGCTCTGCATCAGGCCCTGAAAGGAGCAAACACATTAAAAGAGTGATGTTGGCACAGAGGTGACTGCTGTTGGGGGGTTGCCTTGGGTGAGACACTACGAACGCCTAAATTCGGTGGAATATGTCTCCACGTGCAAAAGGAAGATCAAAAAACCACCCCCCCCCCAACAAAACAGGGTAAAACCAGACTTAGTTTCTCAGTGGACTAAGTTTTTCACATCTTGTTCAGAGCCCAGGATACCTTGGTCCCTGATTCAGCAGTGTGTAACCAATTCCAGAGCCAAGGCATGGCTTAAAAGCAAGCTGGACAGGGTGCTTGCCGGCATTGCTATGCTTAAGGTCATTTTTGGATCTATCTATTTTATTCTCTGTTGTGGTTTCTCTTCCTCTTCCTTGGAAGGTTCTGGTTGAGTCAGATCAAGCCAGTCTGGTGACTAATCTAAATGATCACACCACTTTCCTAATTGCTTTGGTCTCTCAGATTCTGGTTTTAATTGTTTCCTTTCTTTGTATGTTTTCTTTCCTTTCTGCAAAGCCCTCAGCTGCAGCTTGGATGCTGAAGTGGTATAGAAAGCTCTGAGCAGACAGAAGAGCATATGGCCTTTGAACAGCCAGCTAGAGTTATTCCTGGGTTTGCAAGACACCACTCTGAGAGGCAGCTTTGTAGGAGGGCCAGAAGCCAACAAGGTGAAGACACCTGGCTTGTGAAAGTACAAAGTTTCCTTTTTAGCTTTTGAAGTGAAATGCGGAAAGTCATCTTCTGGCTCTAGTTAAGTCCTTAACCAAGTTTAAGGTATACCTTGGGACTGTTGCCTAAAACTGCTATTTCCAGTCCAAGAAGAATCAAAGCTTGGCTGTTTACCATCAAGCCTAATCTTTACAGTGTAACTCAAAACTGAGATAGTAAAATGAGAGAGGGGGGGAAAAGATTGGCTTTCTCCTCATCTGAGCCATCTGTTCTTGCTAGAGGTCAAAAATGGCACTGACTTCAGCCAGGCAGGATTTGTCCTGGCTGAATTGACCCAGGGGGCAAATAAAAGCCAGCTTCTCTCTTCCCAAGTGCAATCACTTTGTATACAATCTGTTGTACAGCTGTTAGCAAACCAGCAACCAGCTTTTTGATAGCTGGGCTATTAAGTGGTAGTTGTAGAGCAGCTGTCCCAGTAACTGATAGTTACATGAGAATTACAGGCAGGAAGGGTAATTCCAATTTCAGTACTAAATGAAATGTCTACTTTCCATTCTAAGTGAACTTGGTGTTCTATTTTCACTTCCCTGTGCCCCAAAGTGGATATATGGACCAGATATGGGTGGAAATATCTGTCATAAAAGACTAGAAAATGCAATGCTGCTAGATTCTGGACCTGATGTTGTGCTGCATGTATCCCATACTGTTCATCCCAGGAGGACCTGCAGTTACATTTTAGAATAGAACAAACCAGGTTGGAAGTGACCTTCAAGATCATTGTGTCCAACCCATCATCCAACACCACCTAATCAATTAAACCACCTACACAGCAACCAGTGGGGCTACTCAGCTGTGCACCCACAACTTAACCACAGACATTTTGAATGGAAAGCCACAGAAGACTGTAAAGATATTGCCACTGACTGGATCTATCACTTCTGCTAGGCAGCTGCTCTAGCTCCTTTTGCAGTCACAGCCGGAGCTGCTACCTCAAGATCTGTTTCTCAGTTTCTTTTATAATCCTCACGGTGTTAAGAAGCATCACTATGACACAGCCACAAAGAAAACATCCAGGATTTTCAGCAGCAGAATGTCACAAAGAATCAGAGAAGCAAGTCTGTTGGGACATACCTCTTCTCTCACTAGCAGGGCTGAGCACTGCAGCGGGACGCCCATCATCTTGTGAGGGTTCCAGGTCACCGAGTTGGCCCTGGGACAGCAAACCACACCAAAGTCAAACATTGCACTATGGTGGTGAAACCATGCAGACATTCAGAGATAATGAGAATAATCATGACTGTGCAAGCAAAGCTGAAAATGATCATGACCAATATTATGAAAGAAATGTCTTCGTAAGGGACTTAACCTACTTCAGTTGGAGTTTAGGTGACAATCCTGGCCACTCACCACAGGATTGATCTATCCACTAAACTTAATCAGGATTAAACTTTCTGGGGAGTCATCTGTGCTTTATAAACAGAGGGCAAACTTCCCAAAAGCCCCCACTTGAGTGATGAACTTTCTGAAGCTGCATGGCTGATTAAAGAGGCAGATAGGAAACTGCCAAGCTAGCAGGTTCCCTCCCACTGATTCCAGTTTCAGCAAGATTTTACTAAGTACCTCCCACAGGCATTAAAAAAATTCTTTCAAATATTTCTGGGTACTTCTAAATCTCTGAGTGACTTGGAAAATCTGGCCCAAAGTAAATTTCCTCTTTGCTCTGCTGCTGCAGAAGCTCCTTAGTTTTAGCTCGGCTGTGGTAATCACACAACTGAAGGGCTGAGCCCACAATTGCCACAATAATAAACATAGGACTGGTTCACCCTTCCACAAAAGAGTCTGAGCCTGCCTCCCTTCAGGACACATTCATTGCAAAAACCTACATCTTGTGAGTAAACAGGGTGCTGCTGCAGTTCAGCCTAGAGAAGAGGCACTTGGGACTGTGGCAAGGGGTGAATGGAAGATTGTTCACTTGGTTACTGTTTCAATCTGGTGCTAGGTTTGATTGGCTCCTTTTAAATTACTGTTACCACATATATGATGCTCAGCTGATAGAGGCATAAGGATATCTGTATCCTCTTTGGCACAAGGATGCACAGGACTTCATGTAGTGCAGTGATTTGAGTTGTGGTGGTATAAATTGGCATACATCAGTCAAGTGGGGCATGTAAAACTTGAGGGAGCCAGCAAACACTTGCAGGTTACACTGATGTGAACAGAGATGAGCATGTTAGAATATGGAAGTGTTTTCCTTTGTAGGAGTTGGAGACAGCACTGTGGGTTTATGAAACTCCTTATTTCCTGCCAAGTTGCTTCCACTCCTTCAAAGCAAGCAACTCCAAAGTCCACATGGACATCAGGCAGCACTTCAATGCTTTCTTCTTTGCTATTGGGACTGTGCAAGTGCCTGATGTAAAATCTGTAGGGAAAAATCTTCCACAGGCAACATCTGGCCACTTGACTTTGCTTTTTGAGTATTTGGCAGCTTTTAATCAGCTCAGACTTTGTCACCTGATTGCAACACCAAAACTAATGATTCTGAGCATGCATTCAGGTCTGTGCATTTCCTCTGATATGATACTTTTTCATTTTAATCTGTGCCTATGAATCAGGCAGAAATTCTTTAAGAGACTTCCAGGTGACAGCACTGGTATGGATTTTCTCAAGCAAAGGAGTATTTACTGGCAACAGCGAGATGTTAAGTATCTGCCTAAGACATTTAATTTACCCTGAGGTCATTTGTTTCCCTAATTACATCCCAACTACACACATTAAAAAAAATCAATTATATAAACTAGAAATCCACCATTTTTCATTTGTTATCAGTTATTCTGGCTTCAGTCAACAGTATGTGAAGCAATTGCTGACTGAGACAAACAGTGAAGTAGAAAAGCTAGATGGATGCACAGATGTGTTTAGAAGCATCTCCCATTTGCCCAAATAGCTGAGCACCAAGCACCTATGTGATTTGTTTGGCTGTGGGTCATAGAGAGGAAAATAGAGGAAAAATGTTCCTTGAGGGATTGTGAATGGATGACAGGAGAGATTCTAGACTGGCAGAATCTTGTCCTCAGCCATTATCAAAACCAGACTGAGGTACATTCCCTGACCAGCCACAGCTCCAGGAGGGAAGCCCAGACCTGTATGGGAGTGCTCATTCAGCTGCAAACATGTTTTTCTCAGGCAGCTGTCAGCCCCTGCCCAAGTCTCTTCAAGAGAGACACCAAACTGAAACTTGTGAGGGTGGCCAGACTTACCTGCTCCAGACACCGGGGCCCATGCTTCCCTCAGGGTGCCTTGGAGCAGCTTGAAATCTGCCACATGGGGACTGGAGGACATGGCAGGAACAGTCCTGCAACTCTTCCTGCTTTTGACTGGAGTATTTTTGCTGGAGTCCCTGCGTCCAGAAGGATGTGAGTGCAAAGAGCACAGAGTGCTCCATTTAATGCTCCCTCTATGCACCTTTCTTGCCTGGCAAACACAACTACCAGTCCCAGTTCTCTTCTATCCAGAACTGTTCTGATGGGGCTATACTCAAAATATCTACCATAAACCAGGAATGGCCATAAAAGTCAGGCCTAGTAAGTCTAAAGGTATCCACATTTGGGATCTGAAACGAGCCGCTGTGTCCATCAAGCAGAGGAACAAGCATTGGGAACGACAAACTTCATTAATTCACTGCCAAACATATGGAGCTGGTGCTTATCAAAGCACTAGGCAAAACCCATTGGGGTCATGGATCTAAAGCAGATCATTTGGAAAATTTTCCAAGATAGACTCAACCTGAGCTGCTCATTCCAGTGGAATTTGGGAGCATTCGGGGAGGCAGACTCTTATTCTCACTCTCTGTCCTCACAGGAAGCTGGGCAGATAATTTTTCTGGTGTGCTGGGTGTTTGGATGTATGTCCTTTTAATGTAGAATAGCGAAGTTTGGAGCGCTGGAGGCAGTCTCAATGAAGTTGAATTCATAGAATCTTTGGCTGCCTTCCAAATTTTACATGTGAGATGTATGAGAAAGGAACTGAATCATCAAGGTTCCCTCCTTATCTCCAGGAACAGGATGAGGAAGTTGTTTGTAATTTTAATTGGCAAGGAACAGCAATTTGATTTAGAGACAAAAAAGGTGGAAGGGACTAATAATTTACTCTCAAGCAGCATGAGCTTCAGAAAATACACAGATGTGAGAATGTCTCCATCTAGCACACATAGAATGTCTCTAGCAAGTGGCCTAAACAGCTGCCTGGGAAGAATACAAACCAGGGCAAATATATATCAACTTTAAATACTCTCTGAGCTCCCACTCACTGGTGGCTCACACAAGTCCTGAACTGTTTTTTGATGTCTTTCCTTGAACACAAGTAAATCTCCACATCCTATGGCACAGAGACCCACAGTGTATCTAAAAGGTAGTGCATAAGACCCTTAATGGGAAGGTCGTGAGTTCAAGCCTGCAGTGGGCAGCAGTGTCCTCCCTACTCTAGTCATGAGGCCTGTGGTGACAGGTTGGACTCGATGATCTTTGAGGTCTCTTCCAACCTTAGTGATACTGAATACTGAATAAAAGTTTCTAAGTAGCTGTTTTAAGCTCAGTCCTTCCAGACTCTGAAGTGGACTGGCATCACTTGTGTTCATCTACGTGGATCTGTGACTCCAGCTGTGTGTATGTACAGCCAGGTACAGATATGCTGAGAAGATGTCATTAACACAGCTTGAAGTGGGGTAATCCCTCCAGAAGTGACAGAGAAGTGCCCAGTGACTGCCTGACAGGACATCTGTCCAAACCTTCCATACTTCAGCGTCCAAGACCTCCAAGATTCATTTCTTCGAGAAATGCTGGCAGGAACAGAAACCAAGCCCAGAAATGCCTGCTGCTTGTCCTACAGAACATGAGTGCCCCTCTACTGCAGCACTGAACAAAGGCACTTAGCAGTGCTACCCCAACTGGAAGCACAGTTTGCATAATTTCTTCCTCCTGTGTCTTGGAGATAACATTGACTCTGGGTTTTTATTTGTAGACACTGCTATGGCAACCACAAGGGTGTTAGAATTAATTTAATGAATGTGTTTAATTAACATTAATAAATCATACCTCTCAACACCATTTAACTTCCATTTGTGTTTTCTTGACATCAGCAGCCCACCACCCCATGCTCCCTAGAAGGCAAGACACATTATCTTAATGAGAACTCTGCTTTTCTCTCTGATGACATCTGTGCAGTCACATCAGTTTGGGGCCCTTTCTTTTTTTCTTGCTCATGTGGCATGTTCCAAAATGACCAAGCAGACAGGGCCTGAGGCATTAGCTGTGCTAACAATTTTCTTCCAGTAGGTTGGAAGCAGTGGTTTACAGACCATAAACAGTGCTCACCGTTATCATCTAAGCCCTCCCTCACCACCTCCTCTGATACTGACACACATTGGGCTGCAAGCTATTAATGACTTGCAGAGCTGCTCTTGGGCCAGATAGCTTTCTTCTTCTAGTGCCTAAGGGACAACAACCAACCAGACTGGAATCTCAGCTGCTCTGCTGAATTTTCATCAGATTTCAAACCATCTCTCCTTGCCCCCTGCTCATTTGCTTTTGCTCCCAGAGATCTGGGGCGAGCAGGTATTTCACGTGACTGAGACACAGTTCAAGGTAAATACAAATTCTTCCTCTGAACTGGACTGATTTTGGCTGCCACAGTAATCCAAAAGCTACCCAGCCCTATGGAAATTCAATGGCCACAACTCTCTGGAGAAAGGATTTGCAACAATGACACATGAGCTATTCTAGGGCTGGAGGATGACCCTTCAGAAAGAGTTAGTGGCAAAAGCTGAAATTAAAGCTAAGTAGCCAATATGATAAATTTCTCCAGCATTTGCATTAACCTGTTCAACAGTTTGTGGTTCTTTATTCCAAACAAGCTCAGCCCTCTCCTGATGTATTTAATTTCCAGCTGCTGCAGAAGCTGAGCCAGTGCTTGGTATGGCTCTTACGTATTTCTTGTGCTAATGGCTCTGAGATAAAGCTGAGGCCCAAAAGCACTCAAACTGGGTCAGCTGAAGTGTCCCAGTTGCTAAAAGTACCACACAGGCACAACTCCTAAAACGTCCCCATGGCCTGAGCCTTTCAGAGGAGTGGGAAGTCAGTGCTTGGATGTTAGACTTAATTACAGGAAGCAGAGAGAAGGGGGGTTGTGCAGGGTGAACAAACCACTGCTACTTACATCCACGTGCATCCAGATTTTGTATTTCTTGCAGATGTCTGCAATAGCTATGAGAGGGTCGAAGGCCCCATACACTGTTGTCCCAGCTGTGGCACTCACCAGAAAAGGAACAAACCCCTGCAAGAAAGCAGAAAGGCATTTGGCAAGGTCAGAGTGCTGCAGCCCCAGCCCCCCTGTGCTGCCCCCACAGTGACCCAGCAAGTGTCTCCTAGAGGACACCCCTGCTCCAGCGCGCTGGTTTTGGTTCCACGCCTGTGATACCACAGTTTCTACCTTAAGGTGGCAGCAAGCTTCCAAACCAGAATCCACCATTTATTAGGCTGCAGGAGACAGGGAAGGGCTCAAAAGAGCAATCCTGCTCCACACCACCTGCCTGAAACAAGGTCTGCTCTCCAAGATGTCAGGTAAAGCAAACCTCACCCAGGTACAGGAAATACTCCTGGCAAACTGTGCCATGGGCTGCACTGTAGTCATTTCAGTGAGTGCCTGAAGAGGTGGTGGCCCAGACCCACCAGTGAGTGCATCTTATATGGGGGATCTCCTAGGGGCAGCACACACAGGAAGTGTGGGGTTCACCCCCAGCCCCATCCCTCATGCAGAAGGGGTGCAGCAATCTCCACAGAGGCCAGGAACAGTGTCTTGGATGCCCTCTGCTAAATGCTGTGCCTCTCAGAGGCACTCACTCAGATGGACTCACTGTCCATCACAAGGCTTTTGCACTGTGAGGTCTTGGGGCTGCCCTAATTTGCACCAGTGTTCAGGTTGAACTCATTTAAGTTCTGGTGATTTCATAAACATCACTCCAACCAACAAAGGTAAAGAGTGGCTACATTTTCTTTTCAGAACTAGGGCTTAAACTACCAGAAAAGTCTGATCACAGAATGCAGGGGAAGGAACCCTCAAAGGTCATATAGTCTGATCCCCCCCTAAACTTCCTTCTGCAGTGGTCAGTAGGTAAAAGTAGCACTCAATATTGTCATTTGGCCTTATTCTTTTATCTACTTTTCTTAGGGGGAAAAAAAGTGAGATTTTAATGAAGATTTGTGTTATTAATGGCCTTTGAATGCTGTGCCTAATGACTATTCACCTAAGTGTTGCCGAAGCCACAGGGCTGAGTTCATTGCATGCTTTAATCTGATGGTTTAACTCAAGCTTCTGTTACCAGGTACAAAAGCAGTGCATGTTTAGAGTGAGGTGCATGGAGATTAGTTTCTCTCCCCTTGATTTGCTGAGTCTATGAGACATATTTTCAATGCATTAAAACACACAAACACTCCCCAAATGATTTCTCTGGTTATCAATACTTAGCCAGAAAAATGGCATCATATTGCTAATAGTATTTTAAAAAGGAAAGGAAAAGAGGATGTTATGCACAACAACATCTAAAGGGAAAAGAGCCACACAGCTCATGAAGATTGTAAAGCATCTCTACACCTACTTTCTCAGAAACTCTTGCCTCATTAATTGCCAGGCAACATTTCTGAGAAGTAAATCAAAAGTTAATGGGCAAATCTGTGTTGTTTTACCAAGGAAAGCAGAGCAGCTTAGCTGCATCATTCTTGTTTCTTCCCCTTCATGTTTGGAAGCAGAGAAGCTAAGCAAACTTACTTTTTGTTTGGCTTCAAGAATTCTCCTTTCAAGGTCTGATGGGATCATTTTCCCTCTGGAGCAAGAGAGAGTTGGATCAGAAATTTCATCTTGAAATCAGTTCGTATGTTACTTCTTTACTTAACAGGATACCCAAATACGGACCAAAGTGACTTGTTTTTGCCTAAATGCAGCACTGAAGAGCACAGACTGTCCACTGCTCTGAGGGTTTACCCTGATTTTTCAGTCACCAATTTGCATCAGTATGGTGATGGTAACTGTGGGAAGTTATCTCTTGGCCACCCCCATCAAAGGCTCCATGGAGCCTGCTTGTCCTGTTTGATGTTACAGGTCCAAGATACCAGGGAGAGGCTCAGCACAGGATCCCAAGAAGCTTACTTTTCATGTGAGTTTAGATGACCTGCAGCATTTAAAATGCACTGCAAAATAACAGCCTTGCAAGTGGACAAACCTCTCTCAGATAATATGGCAGGGGGTTGCATGAGACGTACTAGGCAGCACCAAAAGGCATGAAGGCTATTGGGAGAGGAAGAAGAGAATCAGCAGCAAAAGGACACTGGGGACAGAATGAGTGTTAGCAGGAAAGTCTTTGTCTATTACCCACACCTGCACACAGTCTTCACTTCACACCTGGCTGATGTGTTATACACTACTGCTACAAGTCTCTCTGTGTGGTAGTAAAAGAGGCAATGGATACTTCTGGTTGTTTCTCCAGTCTGGTGTGTGAGCAAGAACATAATTTTCTGCCATGTTTTCCTAGCTTAAAATCCCATGAGCCAGCAAAGCCAGGTAAACTCGGTGTAGGTGGGTCAGGAAGTAATCTTGGTCATGCCAGAAACATCAAAACGGTGCCCCTTCCCCGTCCCACAGCCCCACATCTTCACAGGGGGTTGTCGCCACTGCACCGGCTCACATCCTGTGCAAACAACCTGCTTTGTCCCAGTGGCACCTGGTGAGATGTGCACTAATCCTGCTGAGAACACCAGGGCGGGCAGAGCAGGCAGCGTTGTCCTCACTGAGAACCACCAGGCAAAATTTGCACAAGAAGAAAAGGAAGACCTGGCTTCATTGATCCACGCCTGTCTTTAGTGAATGGAAACAATCAGAGGCTTATTTTGATGTGTGTTGGTTGTGTGGACGTCGTCATTAATTCCTCTTCGAGGTGTGCTCAGTCTTTTGTTGCTGGAGATAAGACGTCCCTAAGTCAATTTGCAGGCGCTGTGATTAGCGCTGTAAATGTTGGTGCTCTTCTTTTAACGTGGGGGCAGAGGGTTCTGATGGCAGTAAAACCTTCCCCTTACACTAGAGCCATAAATAATTCAAGACCTTGTAACACTGATATTTGGGACTCACAGTAAGGACATTTTCTATTGAAAAGATTCAGTAGAATCAGCAAAGGTTGTTCTATTAATTTTTGTCCCATAGAAAGTGTTTTTTTTTCCCCTACTGAAAATCTTCAGAACATGTTGATTTTGTTTATATACTCTTTTTTTTCTCCCCTCAAAATTGGTTTTCAGAGAGAAAAAGTCCCTTTTAGTTGAGTTAAATACAGTTATCCACCACTAGTTTCATAGGGCCTGTGGGGCCTGTAGGTTAGGTGCCTGCTGTGCTACTCCTTTCCTTTCATTTTAGAGGATCAACACGTGAGAGACTCTAAACATCCTAAACAAGCTTCTTATTGGTTCCTTAGAAGAAGTGTAAAGAACGATTTGTAGTGTGATATTTTGTTTCACTTCAGGGTGAAAGAAAAAGAAGTATCAGAAATCCCTGAGGAAGGGAACTTTGAAGATTTTTGACAAGCTCCAAAAAGTGACTTGTAAAGAAGCTACTGGCAGAGCCAGTTCCTCAGGTGCTGCAGGTGAGAGAGCTACAACGAGCTGTACCAATTGCTGGCTGTTTCCTATATCCTCTGAGCTGAGCACCTGATGATCCTCTTCTATGCACCCACCAGAAGAGCTGTATTTGGCACCTTGACTTACCTTTCATCACATCTAATCAAAATCACACTATCTGTACCAATACCCAAGGCTGCTGCTCCTTTCTTCACAGAAAAGTGACTCTGAAAAAACACATATATAACTATTTATTATTTTTACTATTATTTCTTATCCCATTTAATACAAAACACTGCACTCTTGAAAGCCCTTCAGCAAGTAGTCCCCCACAGGCAGTACTTCTATTCAGAGCCTTAATGGAAACTGGTCACTGTAATTTGTAGCTCCATAACAGGTCACTACAGTAAATCAGAGAAACAGCAATCACTCTAATCTGGATTTACCCCTGGAATGTTAAACACATCATTGTGGCTGATGATGGACCTAACTCCTGTCCTTGATGCATAGCTGCAGCTCCTATTGCTTGTACTTGCTGTGAACTTGATTCACTGAAACAAAAAGTTCTCCCTTAGAGAATTAATGCAGTTTGTGGCACCCAAAGTGCCTAATTGTGGTCTCATGCCAGTGAAAGCTAGTAATAACTCCAATTAATAAAGAGAGAGAGTGCAGTTTAAAATCAGAACTATTGGGCTATTGGTAAGGCTGTTAGTTAATCTGTGTGTACAGAATAAAATGTGGAAATTGTATACTGGAGGGCAAGTCAGACTCATTTTCTCTAGCTTATAGGACTTAACTCCTGAGCCAGGGTTGGTTTCTAATGCTAATTTAAATCCTGGTGATTACAATAATTAAATAGTTTTATATCAAATTATACCACCAGGAACCCCGTTTTGTATCAACTCAAACCCAGCTGTAACAATATTGTTCTAAGTAATTTTAACTACAGGTTACTGAACTGTTAAAAATCTGACCTTCTTTATGTCTACCACAGTACTATGAGCCTAGGATATAGCACTACAAAAAGAAAGATGATCCAGGAGATAAAAGTCTAATTGGGCTTTTCAAGGTGTCCCTGACATTAAAGAAGAGAGGAAGATATATAGTTTGCAGAAGACCACAAAGCAGAGATCCAATCACAGACTGCAGTGGGTTAGAAGGGACCCTCAAAGCTCATCTTGTCCAATCCCCCTGCAGTCAGCAGGGACACCTCCAACTAGATGAGGTTGCCCAGGGCCACATAAAGTCTGATCTTGAATGTCTCAACACTATTGCTTTGTCAAGGGAGTATTTGGATTCAACAGTAATGTGAGTAGCAGAGAGCTGTAAGGAGAGAAGGCTGTGATGGTCACACTACAGGCTGTGAAGTCTGTAGGGCCTCAATGCATACTAAATGGCTCTGGCCACTGAAAAATCAATTCTAAATCACCTTCATGAACAGGAGAAGAAGGAAACTAGAACTGTAACATGTCAGTTTCAACTTCACAAGTGAAAACCCCTTGTTTTAAAAATTACTCTGAGGGTAGTTTTCTCTGAGTCCCATGGCTTAAGGTTGCACAAGAGCTGCCACCCCAACTCCTTCCTGCGCATGCATCTCACCATTTTGACTGGACTGTTTCGAGTTTTCATGATGCCAACTCATTTATCAAGAGGTTCAGCCTGCTCTTGAGCCATGATTCACTGATGATACCATGGACAATTTGAACACTCTTCTTCATAGAATCATAGAATCAATAAGGTTGGAAAAGACCTCAGAGATCATCAAGTCCAACCTGTCACCCAAGACCTCATGACTACTAAACCATGGCACCAAGTGCCATGTCCAATCCCCTCTTGAACACTTCCAGGGTTGGTGACTCCACCACCTCCCTGGGCAGCACATTCCAATGGCTAACAACTCTCTCTATGAAGAACTTTCTCCTCACCTCAAGCCTAAACCTCCCCTGGCACAGTTTGAGACTGTGTCCTCTTGTTCTTCAGGTAAATGCTATTTTTCATACTACATTATATTTTTCTTAATACAGCTTTACCAAACTTCCCCCCCATGGGGCATGGCTGCAGTACACCAACAATGTTTATTGAACAGCCACTGACCACACTGAGTAGACTTAAAATCAGCTTTTAAGACCCTAGTAGGGCAAACCACCCCAGCCCTTGAGCATAAGTATGTTCTGAAATGTAAACATATCCAGGCTGGACTGACCCATCTGCAGACCCATGTGCTTAGGTGCACAAGAAATTTGTGCCTATGCTTAAGTAGGAGATGTTTAACACACTCTTTTGCCTAGTCTATTAAAACCACAGGTTAGTGCTATGCTCAGATCAGATATGGAGTTTGCCCTGTTGGTTTTCTAGTTGGGGGGTTGGTCTCTTCTCCCTAGTAACAAGTGACAAGATGAAAGGAAATGGTCTCAAGTTGCACCAGGGGAGGTTTAAGTTGGAGATCAGAAGAAAATTCATCAATGAAAGGGCTCTCAGAGATGGGCACAGGCTGCCCACAGAAGTGATTGAATCCCCAAACCTGGAGATCTTTAAACGAGGCAGAGATGTGGTGCTGAGGGAGGTGGTTTAGCCTCAGCCTTGGTACAGTTAGTGAATGTTGAACTCAGTGATCTTAAAGGTCTTTTCTGAACAAAATCATAGGCCTGCTCTGCCTGTTTTTCATGGGATGTTCTTTCTTTCATTAAACCACATTTTTAAACAAACACATTTCCAGGAGTTTCAAGCTTCACTCAAGTCAGTGGACTTCTCCCAGGTACAAATGCTCTGCAGATTAAGACTTGGACTGTGACCAATCCATAACCTCTATACATGGGAGATACTGAATCTCTTCCCAGCCTTGCAGGTCTCCCTGATTCCCAGAGTGCAGAAATGCTACTTCTTGAGGAGGCTTATCAAAAACCCCCAACTTTAGGAAGGTATCTTTGAACTTGGCAAAAACTGAAACAGGGCTAGAACACTGCCAAGCATGGTGACAGCTCACTGATATGCTATATGAAGCCAGAGCTGAATTTGTGCATATTAAAAATGGTGATCTGTTTTTTTATTCATGTACTTCACAAACTGGCAGCCTAATATACAGATACAGGCAGAGATGTAGGAGAGAGCAGCCACAGATGTATCTCACTGGGCTTTGAGTCACTACACTGATTCATTTTGCTCTTTATTCCATCCTAGTTAAAACAGATTTACCACTGCCATTTGTTTTTCTAATAGAAAATAGAATTATTTGAAGTGCCTTAAAAAGAAGGAGAAAATACAGATCTGAATGGTTTACTACGAGGAAGAAAATTAAGTCCATGTGCTCAAAGGCATCCACTGGAACATGGCCAAGCTGAGCTGCCTCATTGAGAAGCCTCATGGCCCTGCTAAAACAGCACTGATTGTAGTGCTGCTAGCCTGGTTGCCTGAGGGAGTTTTAGAGACTGAAGGGAATTCAGTGGTCAGGAAGAGAAACAGGTCTGGGGAGAAACTGGAGAAGTCTGTGCACAGAAGGGAAAATGCAACCACAATTTCTAACCAAACTTTGAATGCGGACTTGCTCAGTCTGTGTACACAGGCACAGATAAATGACTACTGCTACGTCTGTGTGTCTCAAGGTAGCACCAGAGGAATTATTCAACTGCCCAAGAAAGTCTAAAAAAAAGCCAGGATGAAAGTGAAAATGGGGAGAAAAAAAAATCTGGCTCTAAGAGGAAAGAAAACTCTCCTAATGATGATGAATATTGAACTTTGGTTACACAGAACTACTGCCAGATTCAGCTGGGCCGAGGGGGAAGAGACATCAATTTGCCACCTTTGGGAATAGAGGGGGCTACAGACTGGCCACAGAAGGAGGTGAGCTTGAACAGCACCTCTCAGAACACAGACATGTAGGAGTTAAGCAGATGGTGGAAGAACCAGAATCAAAAGAGAGGACAGGGACAGGGACAGACTGCCTGATGCCAGCCCGTCTGATGCCAGCCCTGGAGCAAAAACCAGACTAGGAGAAGCTGGCGTGGCCAGAGCTTCACCACTGTCCTGGGCGTACCAGAGGACAGGCAGGTGGGGAGCATGCCGCTGCTGCAACCTTCTCCCTCCCTCCATGCACTGCAAAGGGGTGCATTGAAGACTACAAATACAAACCTAACAGGAAGGAACCTCAACTTATCTCTGAAAAGAAATGTGGTTAAACTTCAGGGGTGAAGGAGAAGGTATAAAGGATTAGCCAATATCAGTGACAGAAGTGCATTACTGGCCAGAAAAAAAGGCAGGTGATATTAAGCCAGGGGAATTTCTCCTTTGTCTATAATTTCACATGCAGTTAGGAATAGGTTTGCTTGCCTGATGACCATAGTTAGCTTTGTAAAGTAAAACCACGGTGTACATTTATTACAGGTGAAATAATGAATAGGCCTTGGGGGGGGTGGGGGTGGAAGATGAATTGGAGTAATTAAAAATGTTATGATGCTGAAAAGTATGGCATTATCTTCAATGAACAGTGCCTCCACGTGCAGATGCTTCTATTTTTATAGCTTGCTAAATGACATGCTCACAGTCTGGCATGGTTGAAGCTGTCAGAAAGAACCATCCTAATGCCACGAGGCCCAAAGGCCACATCTGGTTTTTCAGACTGCAGCTTCTCTCTGCTCAGTAAATCCAGAGCAGCACAAGCCTTGTGGTGGGAACTCATCAGGAGCAAGCCTCCAGAAGCTGAGCAAGCTGAGCCATCCACCAGCCAAATCCTCTCTGAGTTCTGCAGATTGGACCATCAGCAGCCTGGTGCCCATCAGACCCCGCGTCACCCCATCAGCCACGTGCCAGCAAAAGAGGTGAGTTTGCTTTCCTCTCCACCTCTCCTGGGCTTTAAGCAGCGTGGGATTCCTGGATGTGTAGGCTGGGCTACTTCTCTCTTTAATAACCTAAAGATGCGTGGCTGGTCAAGACTTGCTGTTTGGGCTCCCTCAACAATGGGGAAGAAAGCTAACGCCTCCAGAAGGCACCCCACTCCCGAAGCACTGGCACCCACTTAAACTGGGAGCAGTGGTTATCTGCAGGTCTTGCTCTCTCTGTAGTGACTACAAAACAGGTGTTAAACTCAATGTTTACACTTTGGGCTATGAAAGCTGAGACAGGAATTCAATCATTTAACATTTAAGTTGTAAGCTATAGCCTTTCCTTCAATTATCTACAAACCCAGCACACTGTGACCCCTCACACGGTTAAATACACTGCAATGACCTCTGTGCTTTGCTAGTGTCTTCTTTAGCTACTGCTGTTCACTTTTTAAAGTTACTTGTTAATGCCAGGAGAGAAACAAATATATTAATGCTCCTGCACAATGTGTTGTATCCCTGTCTTTTGCATCTTTGAAATGTTGAGCTCCATCCTGATTTTCTAATCCACTCACTGATGGACTTCTGTTTTCCCTTTTCCAGTGCCAACAGTTTTCCATCATTATATGTGGAGAAGAAATGTTGCACTGAGTTGAGGAGAATCCTGTGGCAGTGTAAAAGTCATGAGGTATCGACCAGATGATGAATGTCTCTTTGGGGATAGGCTGCCCTGCAGCATTGTTTATCTGGAAAGTGATTTTGCCTTATTTGAATGGTGTTTCTTGAATTAAGTTGCTCCTCAAATAGAAGCAAAATTTCACTGTTTCCCCCAGGCCTCAAATATCACCATAAAAATACTCTGCTAGTTATTATGGGCTAGGCAGTGCAAAGAAAGGCTGTGTGAACCCATGAGTCTGATCTTTAGTTTCCTGAGGTGGTAACAGAACTACTCCCTACCTACTTTATACTCAGAAGTAGAATTATGGCTTTGTAAATTATGCTACTCAACAGAACACACAACCTCCAGGCTCCTCAAGTCCTCCCCTCACCACACAAGCCAATCCTTGGTCTGCTTCTTGCAGGTTGCAGCCCTGCAAACTGTTTCCTAAGTTGCCTGGTCAGAGGGCAACACTATGTGCCATGGAAGTGATGGGACTAGGGATGAGCTCTTTGTGCTGCATGGGAACCAATCCCAAACCTTTACACAGAATGTTAGGAATTGGAAGTCACCTCAAAAGATTAGGGAGTCCAACCCCGCTGCCAGAGCAGGATCACCTAGAGTAGGTCACACAGTTGGGTTTTGAATGTCTCCAGAGAAGAAGGCTCCACAACCTCTCTGGGCAGCCTGTTCCAGGGCTCTGTCACCCTACAGTGATGTTTTTCCTTATGTTCATGTGGAAACTCCCCTGCTCCAGCTTGTTTGTAGCCTGTGTGAAATGGAAGGATGTTGAGCTGTCTGCTTTGAAATAGAAGTCACTTTCTCATTTCCTCAGTGCCAAGAACTTCCATATGAGGTTTCAGACACAGCCCAAGTCACTCTTCTCCCATAGCTATCAGTGTGGTTTGCCACATTCCCTGCACGTAATGGGGCTTGTCCAGGCAGGGAAATCAGCCTACAACAAGCCAAAGTGGTGATCTACTGCTGTGTGCACTACTGCTGTAAGGCTGCTTCTTGACCACCACAGCCAAGACACCTCTCACAGGTGCTCCCAGTGCTCTCCCAGAGGATGAGATCCCTCCAGATATGTTTGGCTATCTGCAATGCTGACTCCTTTTACCAGAGCAGCCAACAGTCAGTGCTTGCTGGAGCTGCGATCCCAGTACTCCCCAGAGCAGCGCAGATGGGGAGATGCCAGAGGCAGAGAGAGCCTCTCTGTGTCCCACTGGGTCTCTAACTGGGGGAAGAGGTCCCTTACTGCCAGATCAGACTCAACCACCTAGTTCTTACTCTGCCTTTTTTTGTTTCACCTCCCTCAAAAAGCCTGTAACAGTTCACAGAATAGAACTGCAGAGGTTGGAAGAGACTTTTGAGATGATCAGATCCAACTGCTCACCTAGTGCTTGCAATCCCACCACTGCTGCTACACCACTACCAGTAAACCATGTCACTGATCACCACATCCACACACCTTTACATACTCTCAGAGATGGTGACTCCACCACCTCTGGGCAGCCTGTTCCCACATCTGAGAGACCTTTCTGTGAAGAATTTTTTCCTAATATCCAAATATCCAACTTGAACCTTATTTGGCACAACTTGAGGCAACACTTTGAGCTGTATTGCTAGCTCCCTGGCAAGCACCTGACAAGATGTTCCTCCTTAAGGGGACTGTTAGAGGGGTGAGCAACACAGAAAGGTTGTGTGGACTGCATAAGCACACTCTTGCTGAGTTGGAGAAGAGAGAAGATAATCTCTCTGTCTTCCCAACTCTGCCCAGCTTTTTGTTCATTCTCATAATGGTGGATTGAGTCTGTGCAGTCTCTAATTAAACATCAAGTCCATGGAAAAGCTTCAAGTCTCTTAAGTTGTTCTTACACTACCAATAAAAAGGCCAAAGGCTGTTTTGTAACCCGAACTCAACAAGTTCTCTCCAGCTAAACCTTTTCCCTCTGCACCCCTTTCCTCCTCAGAGTAAGATGAAGTTGTCCTTTTAGCCTGCTAGGGGTGATCCCTGCTCCAGACTATTTCCAGTACTGTTGGGTAAGAGTATGGTAGTGTGCCAGCTTAAATTCAGACCAGGCAATGGGTTAAAATTCAACAGGACTTGCCTTATAGACAAATGGATCCAGTGAAACACCGAGAAGACAGCTCTTCCCTTTCTCCACACTGAAGAAGGGCTGTACTCAGCTGAATGCTCACAGCAGCCTAGCGCTGACGCTCTGGGATGCAGGAGGAGGCCCTCAGCTCTGATTTTCCATTGTGTTTGAGACAATAGACTAAAATAGATTTTTACAACTGACATCCATCACTTTCACCCCTCTGAGTCAACATCTCTTGCATCATGTGCAGTCCAGAACAGCTGCCCTGAAGGACACCACTCTGCTCCTATATCAGTGCAGGCAAAAGAACCACTGCTGATACACTGGTGAACAGAGAGGATTGAATTAAAGACTGCTCCTCCTGAACAGCTCAGGGAAGATCTGCTTACTGGGAACATGCACAGGTGGAACAGACACATCACCTACTTTAGGCATCTAATATAGGTTGTTTATGCCAGGAGGCTGATCTCTCTGCATGGCCAATGCACAGAAGTAGGTGAACCCCTCCCAAAGGTGATTTAGAATGTCTAAATTAAGGCATATTTAGGTTTCTAATTTGGATGCTCTGAGGTTCTCTCCAGAGGTGCCTCTCTTCACTCTCAATTTAGGAACAACACACTCCCGAATGAGGAAAGAAATCACTTAGGAGCTCTAAGTTACTCCTCCCTTCCCTTCTCCTCCCCTGGCAGCTGAACATGGCATCAGATTGAGGCCAGATTCTAATATTGGTGGCAACTGTGGTGTAACTTCATTCATTTATTGTAATGGAAGCTCTAGACTGGTAGGAATGAAAGTCCAGTTTGGTCTGTGATGGCAAAATGATCTCTGAGAATTGCTGGCATTGGAATCTTTGCTTCTGGCTGTGAATTTTGAGGCGAAAATCTCCAAGTTTCAAACACATTCCAGAGTAACTTTCAGCTTTGTTTGCTGTCATGCCACACATGCAGAGCTTGGGGAAATGCCAGTGCCCTGCTCACAGCCTGCTTGCTCCACAGCCATTGTCTTACAAGAGCATCCAACTGTGGCAGAGGGAAACCAGAGTCAAGCTGGGGGGGGTCTAAACATAAGTAGATCTGCATCTATTTTTTGTGTACTATCACAGCTGCCTGATGTGCTAAATGAGACAAATGACATTTCATAGCTTTGAGTCTATTGAAGTTCTACTTGACACTTCCTGTCTAGAAAGGGACCATGCCTCTAGGTCTCTGCAATTCCTCCAACAGCCTCTGCTGTTCCAAGGGTTGAATCCTGATCCCATATCCTTTGGGCAATTAAGGGTTAAGGGGTCCTATCTCCTTGAGCCCTGGTTTCTTAACTTCCCTGTAAGACCTGCCATTACCTGCTTCAAACAACTCGATGGAGGAAGGGACAAAACTGCCATTTCGAGATACTTTCAAGATGGAATGGATTTCAGATGCTGTTCTATGGATTCCCCAGTGTATTTGGGTTTGGAATGTTTAATTTGCTAGGGGAACTGCTTCTTCCCTGGCATGAGAACACAATTACTGAAGCCCATTTCATTATTTTGAGCCTGATAGCACAATTTGGTTCATTGTTTAACACTCCATCGCTAGGAACACAAGGAAATTCTCTAATGATTAACAGGATTTGTTATTTTAAATAATCAGGCTGAACCTTATTTGCAAGACTTATTAGGTTGGTAGCTTCCACATGAATAATGCATCCCTAGCTGTACAACTTTGGAGAGCTGCTGCCCATTTGTAGAGTATCCTTCTCTTTGACTGCTTTGAGGACAGCCGTTCTGCAGTTGTGCAGCGCATCTCATCCGGCTGCCACCAAAGGCAGCCTCAGAGGGATTTCTTCCCAGACATTTCTGATCAGTTTTTAGGACACTCTGCGCTTCACACTTGCACAGAATGCAGACAGGTTTTCTGCTAAGTCCAAAGGGGCAGCCAAGAGGATGTTGTTACCTAACATGGGCAGGATCCTGCTGAGCCTCGCCCATGGAAGCGTCCTTTCTGGCTGATCCCACAGATAAGAGAGAAATTTAGAAGGGCTCATGAAGGTTGAAGAGAGCTTACAGACCCTCTTGGATATAACCTTTCCTCTTCTCCTTCCTCCTGCACACACACTCTCCACTGTTAAGCTGCAAGGGTTTTGAAATGGCTATAAAGCCAAAATAGTCCTCACAATACAGACAGAAATATGACTTGTGCATGGCTGTTCAAAGAGCAAACACCTCTACACTTCTCCCAGAAGAACCACTCTGATTTCTCCTGTGCACCTGTCTCCTCTTGCACCATCAGTGCCTGTGGCAAGCCCTCATCTGCTGAAGCTTTTTGCTCCCAGGCAGAAACCCCCAGTAAAGCCCAGTTCCCCACCTTACACCACAGCTGCTCTGGTGTACACACATAGAGCATCTCCACCCTGCTGTCCTCATGTATGTTATCACCCTCTCACTAAACAGCAGCAGGAGTGGTTTTGGCTAGAAACATTTTGTCCTAAAGTGACTTTTCTGTTCCCCCATAGCAACCCAAACAAGAGACATTCCTGTCAGAAGATGCTGAAGCCCAGTGATGAGCTCTGGTTGTTTGGTGTGGACCTTACCATTCACATGGACATCCACGCAGACACAAGTGCTTTATAGAGCCTGCTCTTCCTGAGTTTCAGCCACAACCAACATAGCTCATCCAAAAGCTAGCCCCCTCCCATTGTTTTCAGTCCCAGTGAAGGAATACAGAAATAAAGACAATTTGCTACAAATTCCCATTATTTTCTTCATCATAAATTCATACAAGAAGATGTAACAGATAGGAAAGGAAAACAAACCAAACACATACATGTTCTGATGTGAAGGCAACCAGTCTGGGAATAGCTGCCATTCCTTTTTCTTTAACTTCTGGGAACATCTTGAAACGTGCAATCAACATAGCATACATGTTAGATATGGCACCACCTGGAGTCCACAGTAATATACTGTTACTTTTGCTATGCAGAGTAATATCATTGCAGAACACATGACAAGTCTTCCTACAGCTTTTCTAACTCAAATGTTAATGCTTCTACTTCAGGGCAGGAACATAGGATTCTTCTCCCTGACGCTCCTCATAGCTGGGTTGTGTAATTGCAGGATCTACTGTACCCAAATAACAATCTATGCAAAGAGCATCACTGCAAAACATGCCTGGGGCTTCCTTTCACCCTCATTTTCACTACCATTTCTTCTCTAGTCCCCAATCTTATCCATCAACAACAGGTAATCCCCACTCTGTTCCACCTCCCAAGCAGACAACACCACAAGGCAACTTCCCATGGGGTTTCCAAGTGCATTCTCGCTGTGCTCCCTACTCTCAAGGCAGGGTGGCCTTTCATGCCCTCTCTCTGAAGAAACCCACAGGGCGAGTCTCAGCAGACCCTATCGTCTGGAGAACTGCAGTGGGAAGAGGGAAGGGAAAGCAAAATGGGCATTCTAACAAAGGTTTTTCATTTCACTTGCCCTCTGTTGGGAGCAAGGGGGAAAGGTTAGATGTCCCTAACACTGCCTTCATAAAAAATCACTGGCACACATTGACTTAAAACACCCATTGCAAGATGGGTATTTTACCCACTTCAGGACGGGTTAGCAGATGACAGCTCTGCAGCATTCTGTTCTCACCTCACAGCTGCCACTGCAGACATTAAAAAATCAGCACTCTGGGGTTAGTTTGGGAATTTTGGGGGGGGTTATTTATTTATTTTTACAAACTGAGCCTTTGTGTCTAAAGTAGAGCAATGTCTGGGTATGCATCAATGCTGCATGAGCACTGGGGGGAATATAATGCAGACCCTGAGGCACAGCCCGAGCACACAAACACACACAGAGGCATGTATGCATAGAATCCAGCAGTTCAGCCTGTATATATACTGCATATATATACACACAGATTGTTTATACAATGATGTTTATGCACATGTATTTATATAATGCAAAGGTGTGTCCTGATCATGGGTTTAGGCTTTAAAATGAACAGGGCAGAATGCAGCTGAGGCAGAGCTCAACTAACCCAACTCTCATCCATCTCGAAATGGAGTGAAGAGCACAAAATATGAATGTTCAGAAGATGGTTTAGCTTGTCCTAAGGGGGCTGGCATGACTTGCCTCATGGATGCACCCACTCCTCTTCCTTGAATTTAAGGGAGCTGCTCTAACTAGCTCCACTCTTTGACAGCCAAAGTGAGAAGATCTGCCTTTAGGCAGCTCAAGATAGCTCTGCTGAAAACAGTGATGTTACAGCAGTAGGGTATATGTGCTGGCAAATTAAACATGGCTTTGACTATTGTGAGATTTGTATTTACCCCACTGGAGATATATATCCTGCTCCACAGCCCACAGAAACTGTGCCCTTCATTTCTAATCAGTATCCTAGCCCTTGCTCTGGGCTCTCCCTGACCTCACTGACCCTCCTGTGAATCCAAGAGAAAATGCCACATGCATCGCTGGCACGGCAGTCAATACAGATCAGGCTTTTTCTTCCCCTTTCAACTACCTTGAGAGGGTATGAGCAGATTTCCACACCTCTTTTCATAGACACCAAGCTAAGAAATAGAGAGCTCAAGAGGAAATGCTTGGGTGCCTGTCCCTAAAAGATGCAGATGTCATGTGAGGGCTGCTGTTGATGATTCAGGTGACTGAACTAAGGTGTCTGAGTTGAAAAAAATTTGGCCTATCTTGTCTGAAGTCATTGGCTCAGTGTCAAAAGAATCAAGACTGAAATGTTAAATTTCTTCAAGACCAGGCTCTCCTATTAGCCATTTACCTTAAAGCTTATTAATAGGCCCATATTCTGCCTTCAATTTTGCAGCTGTGTTTACACACACAGTTAATTGCAGGCAACAAAACACACCTACAGAATCTGGAGAAAGTAATTAGGTCTTTATGCTTTGCTTGTATTGAGACAGTATATTTCATTCCAGAGAAGGCAGTGAGCATCTTCCCTTTGCCATGGTAAGGTCTTTAGCTGAAGCAGTGACAGTTTAAAATTAAAAGAAAGCACAGGGAGGAGAAGACAGCATAGAGATTATTTTGGTCAGTGGCTATAAAAGCAGAACCTGCACACTGGGTCTTGCTGCCTTAAGAAAGTGAATTAATGCACTTTGCAGAAACCAGAAATTGCAGAGAAAGAAAGGAGAGGGGGCAGCACTGCACACCACAGGTACCTGACTGCCAGAGACCCCAGCCCCACGCAGCTTTTGGCTAGGTGCAGTGAGCTGACACACAAGCTACACCCTGGCCTCCCAGGCCAGGCAGTGACCTCACTCTGGGACCCATTGTTGCCAGGAGGGATGGCAGCTCCTCCTGAGGTCTAACATCTTCCCTGGCTCACACCACCTTAAGCAGAGTTTCCCAGACTGGGGCAGATCTGGTGCATGCACAGAGCCTCTCACCAATGCCTGTTGCCCATGCCCAGCCTCTGCCCACGAGGTCTGGCTAAGCAGCTTTGCTATTACTCTCTTCCCCCCTCTTAGGTCCCTGACCAGATCAGGGGAGCTACTGTGGCTCAAGCCTGCAAGGTGAGGAGCCAAAGACTATCTGTACTGAATCTGGCCAGGGACTGGGCTGTAATCAACCACTGGCCAGTTTCCAAAAGCTTTGCCTTAGGTCTTGTGCTCCTGACACATTTAGATGCTGCCATGGGTTTGGTAGGACTTCAAAGCCCGACACTAGAGCTGTCAGTGGTTTTGCTTCCAGTGCTTTTCAAACAAAGACTCCACAAGCAGCAGTGTAAATTCTCATCTTTTTCTCCACGTCTGTGGACAGACTCAGGACAAAACTTCTGCCCTCCTTCTTATGTGTGCATTCAGAAGGGAAAAGCTGGAGATGAGCCTTCACTGATCTTGTGCACAGGTAAACTTCATCCTCATGCCCTTGCAGAGCTGTACATCCCAGGCTGTTATCAGAGAGGCCTTTCCTTTACTCAACAGTCCAAACATTCCTTCTCTCTCCATCAGGTCAATGAACTTTCTTGTCAGAAGGGCTCCCTTCCCATCAGCTACCAGTCTGTTCTCTTTTGACAAGCCAAGGGACTGTGCCCAATGCAAATTCTTTCAATTTTTTGCAATTTGCTGAGATAGGCCAAAATTTTTAGCCATGAAATTCCAGAGTAAGATAGGAGGTGACAAAGAGTATAAATGAAAAGACTAAGTGGAATGATTGCAAAAAAAAAATAACAGTAAAAAAATACCTTCACAATGTAGTGTTTGAGAGTCATGACCTCGCTACAGTTAATCACACTCACTTTTTCCTTGTGATTTTTCTACAGTCAATCATACTCATTCTTTTTCTCCTTTATTGACTTGCTCTGAAGGATCCAGGTTTCTGAGTCTTTAAGGACTCAGGTTAAGTAGCCACCCAAGTACCTACCCTGAGCTCAACAGGCCAGCTCACACAGGGAAAGCCAACCACATACGGTGATGTCAGCAGGACCTCACCGACTCCACTAAAATAACCTAAAGGGATGCTGCATCTTTCCCTCTTGGCTCCAATCTCCCCTGCTGTGATAGAGAACATCGGTGTGTTTCTTCCTTCTGCTGTTACTACAACAGCCTTTCCATTTCATGTAAGCCATACAAGGTGAGGGCAAAGCGAAACTGCAAGGCAAATGTCTCTCCTGATTACGTTTCCCCATGTGCCACTACAGCTGCTCGTAATGAAGTACAATTTGCACCAGCCAACCCCCACCATCACATCCCTGAAATCCATCCACATGCAATACTTTATATCTCAGAGAGGCTGCTGGTGGTTATTAGCAAGTGTCCTCTCCAGCATGCACATTTAATTATGTTTACTCTTTTAACTACAGGGGATGTCATACAGCACAGTCTGAAAAACAAAGAAAGCTTGAAATGTCATGTACCAGGTGAAAATATCCCATCGCCACAGCCCCCTGGCCAGCCAACCATCTCTCTCATTTTCCTTAGTGTGACATATTCCAAAAGTACAAACACTGGAGCAATTTCATAGGTGAACCTGAAATGTAGTAATGTCCACATTTAATGCTTTCGTCTACAACACGAGGACATCTTTTTCCAGTATCACATCGCATTACAGCCACAACACAATCCATCTTGCAGTGGGGAGAGCTCTGCTTTGCAGCACTTTCCATAACCTTTCTCCTGATCTGACATCAAATGTCTAGAAGGAGAAATGCTGAGAGCAGTGAGACTCCATTTCCACCCTGAAAAGGGCGACACAGATCTTGTCCACCTCCTCCAGGCTCAAGGCTTTGCCCTATATTCAAGAGCTGCTGGGCATAGCCAGACCTTTGCCTCACAAAGGCCTGCGTGCATGCCTAGAAGCACACACATCAGCAGCCCTATTCACGATGACAAGACAGTGCACAAAGCTAAGCAAGTGCATCAAAATGCTTCCTAGTCTCAAAGTGCCCTCCCCCCCCCACCACACACACTTTAAATTGTGCCCCTCTTTCTTACAGAAAGATTTGCTCTGGCTGTTCTGAGTGTGGATTGCACATGACCCCCCGACACAAACGCAGCTGTTCACTTAGCACACCTCTCATCATACTTATTTGTGTGTGTGCAAAATGCCAGAATATTTTCTTCCATATATTTTTTTGAGGGGAGTAGCAATACTGACATCTTATTAGTATGATGACATTTTATAGGAGACAGTCTATTAGGACAACATTGAAAGCCTTAAAGGAAACAGATTTTTCTTTCAGCAATCTTGCATAAAATTTATGCTGTCTGTTGTTCAGCTGCAGCAGCAAATATTTTGGAGTGTAACTGTAAAATCATCTTACATACTATTGGGAGGGGGAAATGAATATCTGCTACTTACATATTAGTATTTGCTGCTGATGTTAGCCAGTCTGCTGCCAATCCAACCATGTCCAATCCAGTTGAAAGTTGATTAAAATATCTGGGGTGCCCTGCATAAGAGGGAAAACGTTATCAAAAGGCTGATGACTCTGAATGGAACTATTCAGTGCTGAACAGTCTATTTACCTCTGGATTTCTATAGAGGAGGAAATGCTTTCAAGGTACAAAAGAAAGCAAACAGCACGAAATACATCTCTGGGAAAAGGCAGGATTTTGATGGGAAAAGGCAGGATTTCGCTGGGAAAAGGCAGGATTTCGCTGGGAAAAGGCAGGATTCCTCTTGGGAAAAGGCAGGATTCCTCTTCTCTCCCATTCCAAACTCACTAAAAATCAGTAATTCCCCTGAACACAGAATAACGAATTCCAACATTCCCTATTATCTTCTCAATGTGCCTTGAAAATTAGCACATGGCTGCCTCACAAAAATAGCTGTTTGCTCCCCTTGGTGTGTCACATGTTGTCACTGGATGTGGTTTTGCCTGGCTAGGTTTGAAAGGCACGCACGAGACACCATCTGAAGAGCTCGCCAGTGCATATAACATCAGTGATGAATGGCTAATGATTGTAATAGGCAGGGAGAAATGAGAAAATGGAACATTTTGGTGACTGCTTTGCACATGACTCAATGGCTGATGATTGTAGGAAGATGGCAGGGAAGGTGGCAGTCCTTGTCGTTTCTTTCCTCTCAGAGTGCAATTACAAACAGCCTGGCCGCTCACCAGCGTGATTTAAACAAACCCCACGCAAGCCAGCACCGCTGCCCCAGCAGAAGGATGCACAAGGATACTCAACCAGCTGATAGTCCTGGGGGGGTATAATTGCATACCCATTTTCTTCTAAAACCCTAGCAGAGATTTTTCTTAACACGCCTAGAGCCATTAAACCCAGGAACCATTAAAACTCCATTTTTAGTAGTTGCTCCCCACAAGCCCCTGTCAAGTGGCATAATTACCGGTACAAATTAGGGATGGTTCACAATTAAATGCTATCCAACCCAAAGGAAGGCTGCCTCTGCTTGGAAAACACCTGTCCTGACCCACAGACAACAAGATACTGTCATTGCCATCACAGAAAACAAAAGGCAGAGCAGGATGATTGAGGAAATGCAGACCCAGCACCAAGAGCATTTTGGTCTCCGGTGGCCTCTTATCAGGCACGGACACATGGCTGGCAGAGCAGCACGGGGAATTGCTCCTCGGCTCCCAGCACACAAAGGCACAGTAATCGTGCTCTGCAGGCAGGCCAGAGCAGGGGATAAGGGCTGGAGAGGAGACACACATGCAATATCCAGCTCCCTGCACCCTTAATCTGAGATGAGCTCCATGTCACTGCCATCCAGCTTGACTGCATTTTGCCCCAGACCCTCCTCACTGGAGATAGAAGCTGTCACCTTGGTCAGTGCTGCCCAGGACAGGTAGTCAGAGCCCCATAGGCACTGAGGGACACTGCTGAGATCCAGCAGGACAGGCAGGATCTGGCTGCCGCCCTCCATGCTCTTGAGTGGGGTAGGTGGGCCAGGAGCACACGTGTACCCCACCACAGCTGTGATCCCGTGCCAGTGGCTCTGCCTGCAGAGAACTGCCTCTCCTACAAAGGCCTGACAGTCCCCTGACAATGGCACCTGAGAGAGATTTTGGTATTTATAATTTGAGTTCAATTTCACAGCCAAGCTTCCAAGTGGGTTCCTAAATTCTGCTGGAAAAATTAGGAGCTGAAAGCTTTTGGTGAGTCTGGGCCACAAAAAAAGCTCAACGAGGCCAAGAATACTCCTGCTTTGGAAAGAAATCCCCACTGAAAATCTGGTGAACAGCAGAATTTGTATTTGCAGACGCAGTGTCTCGGCAGCTTTCTGTCAGTCCTGTTCCCAGCCCCGGGCGACAGCCCTCTTGTCACTGCTGGTTTCCTCAAAGGAGCCTCACAGCACACCTCCTGCTCTGGGAACGCTGCAGGAGCAGGGCCGGCTGCGCGCAGGGGTCGGACAGCCGTACCCTGGAGCCAGGGAGGTGGGGACAGCAGCATCCTGCTCCCAGAGACATCAGCGTGCGCAGAGCCCGAGCTGCTGCTGCTGCTGCTGGCAGGGCTGCTGGGGGAGCCCGCAGAGCCCCCACCTGTAACACATTCCCATTCAGCAAGGCCCTTCCCTCCCGCAGCACGGCTGTAGCACGCAACGGCAGGGATCGGAACACCCCGACTTGACTCCAAGCTCAGCTGCCAGTGTTTGCCCACCCAGGCGACAGCCCAGTATGCGAGCAAGCTCTTCTCCCTCAGCTAGAGGGCCATGGAAAATTCTGGCTTTGCCTGAAGTACAGGCTCCAGCGGTCAGGTGGGCAGAGTTTGTGAGAGGTGCTCAAGAATCACCACCTGGTGCTGTCTGCCTGAAATGCACACCCTTTGTCGTGGTTGTCACTGAACAAAGGGATGACTGGAACAGAATAACAGGGAGAAGGGAGCAGGGGAGATGTGAAAATAGGAGATCGCTGCTGGCTGGTTAGTTTAGCAGCACGCAGCCTATTTACACATATTGCAGAGCAAGTGGGGAGAGGACAGGCAAGATCCTGGGCTGAAGCACAGGGACAGCCAAGGCCACACTTCCCTGACAGGAATGTGCCTTCATGCCACACACCCTCCTCTCAGACGTGCCCCTCACTGCTCTAGGTTTGAGGCACGGACACAGCATGAGCACAGCCTCCGCAGAGAGAAGGAGGGCTGGGCAAAGACAGCATGGATAAAGGGATGCCTGGTGGCACTGGGTTTGGCTTTGCCCACAGCCCTACCACATACACAGCCTGCTACCAGCATCAGGGACTGCCAGGCTGGACCAGTGCCAGCTCCTCACACCCTTCCTGGGGTTTCCAAGCCATTTTTAAACGCTTGCATTTCAGTTCCCCCGCTGAGCATTGCACAGGAACTGAATTTCACATCCATGTATGCCTACATTTGCACACACTGACTTTATATTCTCTCAGATAAAATTCTCCTTGAGGGTGGATGCTGGTAGTTGGTAATGGGTTAGAAATCTGTGTGTGGCTCCTCCAGCACACCCCAGCAAGCTGTGACATGCAGGCAACACCTGGGACCATCCCACACTTGCCCCTTGGTGGAGAAATCAGCCATCCAGGTCCTCAAATCCTACTCGGGGGTCAGTGCTGGGCCCTGGGGCTCCAGCTGCGGGGCTCATCTAAGCAATACAGTTTATTTTGCAATCAGCCTCCCCGGCCTTTGCGGCCAAACGCTGCCCAGGCCACTCCTCAGCCCAGGAGGGGCCGTGTCTTAAGGGCTCCAGCAAGCCGGAGCAGCGGTAGACCCCCACCGCCAGAAACCTCACTGCACTGTCCTTCTTCTGAGGCTAATTCAAGGGGTTTAGTCCAAAGCAATGCCTAAAGGGCTCCGGGTGTAAATCCTGTGCATTTCCTGAGCCCCCCCCACTCCCCGCCCCGGGGCTGGGGGTCGACCCCAGGGTGCTGAGGACCAGAGGCAGCCAAGCGAAGCAGCTCTTCACCCCCTGGCCAAACGGACATCCCACAACGCTACTTCAGTTGACACAGCCCCCCAGCACCAGTCCTCTGACCCTGAAAACATCATTTTCGTTTTAAAAATGAAGAGAAGGAAAAGCCTCACCTAACAGACAGGAAAAGGCAGCTTTGGTTTAGAGAGTCTTTTTTGGATGCACAAAATGAAATCGGTCCACTACGTTAAACCAAAGAACGATTAACGAAAATCACTTTGTAAAGCCTGTTCTTTTATTCCCCACCTTCACAGATCCTGTGTTTCACAGTATTCTGTGGAAATATATTTCCTATGCCCTAGCCAGACAGATCACATGGATCACTGGACTGATCGACTTTGCTCCTGTGGACATCATTTATCTAACTATTTATTCCAATATTTCACGGGCGTTTTGACGGCACCCGACTCATGCATCAAAAACATTCAGCTGGATGTTTCCACCTCTCAACGAGGAGGGTTTACACAGATCCCCCACAATCTTTTCTCGGTCTGTTTTCTTCCCCCCAAAGGTGCCAAAACCTGGGCTTTGTTTTGTTTTGCCCTCAACCTCTATTCACACATCAGCCTTTTGTCTCTTTCAGTAATTGCTACCCATTTATTTTAACGCAATTCGGATGCCCACTAAGAGCTCCCCGCACTGTCCATTATTTCTCAGTCGTGGCCATTAATTGCAGCTTTGTGTCCCCTCAGACCCAGTTTATTTAAGGTGGCCACGGGTGTAGGGCTGGGGGCTTTCCCACGCTGTCTCACTCACGCGAAGCCCACACTGGGACAAGTTTAACAGGGGTGATCCCAGAAACCCATCCCTGCCCTCCCCAGTGGAAAACCAAACCAAACCAAACCAAAACCAAACCAACCAATAACAAAAGGCTATTAAACCAAGTCGGGCTTCGGTTTCATAGCTTCAGCCTAAAGTTAAACACACACCCACACCCCTACCCCCAATCCTCAGTACGCCTGTGCTCAGTTCTGCTCAATTCTCCTGGTTTTATGTCTTGCAGGAAAGGAGAAAGACAAAGCAAATGGCCGCTCACAGCTCCCATTGACAGGGTATTTGCTGGAATTTGGGCTCTTCAAGGGGCTGCTCCCCCCCACTGCAGGGACGCTCCCCTCGCCCAGCCCCACCCAACCCCGAGGTGTGCGGGGAGCAAGGGGCTACCCCCGGGCCATCGCGCGTGAAACGAACGGAGAGGAAAGAAAGTGGCAAAGGAGGTGAAAAGGCTGCTCGGTGGCAAATTCGGCAGCTCCGAGGCACGGGAACATTAATTTTAAATCGGAATGGGCGTGCAACGCTGTGCTGACAGCCACCGAACCCGGGCTGCTGGAGTGTTCCATCATCTAGGAACAACGATTTCTGTCTCTGCTAGAAATTGCTTGCAAGTGATAAAATACTGCTGCTGCTGCTTCAATCTTGAGCATTTCAAGATGAAACGAGATGATAGCTTTAATCAATGACGAGACCGTGTCGGGTAGGAAACGAGCATGGCCATTACCTGTTTTAATTGCATACTTCAGAGTTGTTCTGCAGTTCAATAAAATTTCTTCCAAGGTCTGTGGCTGGTCTGCCAGTTCCCAGTTATATTCCTGGAGCAGCTCATTGGGGTAGTGGAAATCAATAACTTTTGTTGATCTATCAAAACTTTTTGCCACGTACTGAAGTAAAATGTCCACAACATCTTGCAGGAAAGACATAGTTGTTATTTCTCCGTCGCATGCCGGCAGAAGATCTGGGGAATGGAGAAACGAAATGTTAACTTTGTTTTGTGATCACAGACGCAGATTTGGGACAAAAGGTTTCTCCCGTTTACGCTTAGGAAACGTTTTCAGTGCGCTCAATACGAACAGACTTTGTTTTCGTTTAATGAGAAAATCGGAACGATCGTATTGTAAGGAATGACCTGAGAGGTAACAGGTTTTAACGTTCTATCTCTAATTTTGTCCACTGTGTATTTCAGACCAATTTTTAAGACAATGAGGGAGAGTGAGGAAACAAAGAAAAAGGGAAAACGAATCTCAAGAAATAGAAAGATTGGGAAACAAACGCCAAAAGAAGCACTCACCCCCCCCGCCATTTGTCTTGCAATAAAACACCTAAACCGTGACTCCCCAGCACAAGGAACTTGTTGATAATTTAGTGCTTCTTTTTTCTGAGGCAACGCTGCACAACCTTTCAGTGCACACCCTCGGCACCTTTTGTCTGAGTACCATGGCTCAGGCTGAGCCGAGCTGTAGCCGAAGCCCCTAATACGGGGTACCCCCGGAGCGATCAGACGGGGAGCAGCAGGGGCACAGGGTGTCTACAGCCGCTCTCCTACGGCGGGTCCAGGAGGGCAAAGCTCGTCCCGGGTTGCCGTGTAAACCGGAGCCGTTCTGGCCAGCGCATTTCTTCGGGGAGCTGGGATCTGTTTAGTAGCGGAGACGCTACCTCAAACACCTCAAAGGTCAGAAAAGGCGAATTGCAAAAATACCTCAAATTAAAATAAATCAGTAAGAGAGCACTCGCTCTCCCTCCTCCCCTCAAACCTTAATGACATCGCAAGGACTTCAACCAGAAGGTCGCTGCTGTCAGGACTCCTCTAGAAACAGCAACCTGCAGGCTCCAGCACGCCGGGCTTTAACGCTTGTGGGGGGTTGTTGGGCTCTTTTTTTTTTTTTGTCTGCTTCTGTTGGGGTGTTTTTTAGGTTTGATAAATACTGTGCTATGTGCCGGGGGGCTCAGGGGTGGGCCGGAGCTGGGGGCTCAGTGGAGCCGCCACCGCGCACCGTCGGGCCCTAGGGCTCTTCGCACTGTGGGCGGAGGCAATTTCCCGACCGAACAGCTGTGGTTTTGGGGCTAGTTTTAGGGACGGAGAATGGCCCGGGAGCGCCGTTACCTGTTGAGTGCAGAAAGGCGTAATTCACCTCCGGTTTTTGGCAGCCGCAGGGTTTTTTGTCGCAGGTACAGGCCGGCCGCGGCTCCGCTGCCCCCGGGGCTGCCTTGGCGCCTGTTTCCACGGGCTTCTCGGCATCTCCGTAGAGTAGGGCTTGACAGTGACACGGACAAACGACCTCAGCACTGTGGCATCAGCCCCTGTGTGTGTCCCCCACCCTCCCCGCCCTCCCCGCCCCGGGGCAGGGCCCGGCGGCCGCCCGCCAGCGCTCCGCAGCCTCGCCTCTGTCGCCCTTACCGCAGAGTTTGTTTCCGATCCCTCCCGTGAACTTCTGCGCAACCTGACACCAGGCTCTGGCTGCAAGAGAAAACGAAACGGAGGGTCCATGGGGTCGGGTGTGGGCGGGGGAGCCTCGTCCCACACCGGGCACGGCTGCCCGCGAAAGCCCTGCCTAGCCGAGCCGCCGTCGGTCCCCGCCGCTCCGTCCCTCTTGTCAAGCTACCCCAAAGGGGTCTTCCGTACCCGAGCAGCGCTGCCGCGGAGGCTCTGCGGCTCCGTCGGGTCGGTCCCACCTGGCTGCTCGGAGGCCCCCCCCTTACCTGTGCCGGGGCTCTCAGCAGCCGCGGAGCCCTCCTCGGCCCCGAAGGGCCAGAAGCCGGAGCCGGGGCTTGCCATGGCGAAGGCGAACCGGTGGGGCGGGCAAGGAGCGGCGAGCTGCAGCCCAGGCGGCCTGAGCGAGTGTGCGGTGTGAGTGTGCGGGTGTGTAAGTGCGTGCGGCTGCGCCAGGCGGCAGCAGGCGAGGGGGCGGGGGCGCCCCGGGCACGCGTGGGTGGGAGCGTCTCCCGTGGGCGCCCCCGAGGCGCGCTGGTGCCGCCGAGCTACCGCCGGCCGCTGTCCCCTTGCCTGGCACGGGGCAGGCGGCGCCGCGGGGGTGGGGGGAGGTGACCCTCCGGGGAGGGCAGAGACGGCGATGTGAGCCGTGAAGGGTCTCTAGCGCCCAGCACCAAAGAGGAGAGAGGAGGGGAGAGCCTGGGGCAGACCCGAACCCTAGGACAGCGTGCACTGCAGTTGCGGCTGCTTCGTGGGGAACGGAGAGCCAGGCGTCTTGCGCTGCTTCCACCTCACCGATAGCCCCTGCGGCCCGGTGGGGCGGGAGCGGGAGGCCGAAGCTCCCCGGCATTGCCAAGGCGATCTGAAGGTGATTTTTTTGGGCCTTGACACGGGCGGCCGCGGCGGTACAGCCCAGTGCCCCGAGGGGAGGGCTGGGACACCGGTCGCTGAGGCTGCGGGGAAGCGTCCCCAGTCCTGTCAGTTGCAATGCGCTGAGAGAACTACCCCCGACCCTCGGCCCCTGCACCGAGGCAGCCCCGCGGCTGCGAGCTGGGGAGTCTCGGGTGGTGCCAAGGCCAGGGCAGTGCCTGGCGCAGACGACGAGCAGCGGGCGAAGGGACAGGGCAGGGCGACAAACCTCCCGAGACCCCGCCGCCCCTCCGGCTAGGCTCTGCTGGCAGCGACCGGCGGCGGCCCGTGGGTCTGGGACGGCGGGCGGACGGTGCGCCGGGGCAGGAACAGCTCCGGCTTCCCACTCCCACTGCCGGGCTGGGCAGAGGGGGCACGGCTGTGCTCCCGGGTAGGTGGCGGGAGGAGCCCTGCGTGACGCCGAGGCTGCCTGGGGGCGGCCCTAAGGTCCTGCCCCGGCGTGAGTGCTGGCATCCCCACCCGCTGCCAGGGTCACCCCTCAGATCCTGAGGATAAGGAGCCCGGCGGAGCCGTCCTGCTCGCTCCAACCCCGTGGGAGTCAGCAGGTGTCGGAGGCGACTGGAAGAACAGGAAAACTGCTGCTCCCCATCTCTTCCCCTACGTCGTTTCTGAAGGCATCCCAAAAGACTTCCTTCCAGCCAGCCAGTTCTCCGCGGCAGCACGGAGCCCTCCCTTGCCATGCTCTGCCCACACAGGTGGGATCTGAAGACCTGACCCTGAGAAGCAGGCCGGTGAGCCCACGTCCGCGCAGGATTTGGTCCTGCAGAGAACAATGGACACGCATCGCTCCTCGCAGCCAGGCCCTGGGGGCTCCCAGGCTGTGGTCAGCCCAGGTCTCTCCTTTCTGTAGGCACTCACAGGGGTACCAGGACTGGCCACCTGTGAAATGTCATGGAGCTGGCTTGATGGGAAAGTAAACCCAAACTGCCCTGCTGGGAAAGTAAAAGTAAACCAGCCCCGATGTGAAATCCCAGGTCTGCTCGAGTTTCCAGGTCACACTGGCTTGAAGGAAGCACGGTCTGGAACTCAGGCTTTCTGCAGCCAGCAGCTGCTGTCAGCTCTGCCCGGTCTGGCTCTCTTATACCCCAGCCCACAGCGTTTGGTAGCCTAGGTGTAATTCAGACACAGCCAACCCTCTCCCTGCCTTCTGCAGTTTTATTTACCATTTTAATAATACAGGAGAAAGCAACTTCGAGAGCGATTAAAAAAAATTAAACACTGTATTGCAAATTTTACAATGCAGCACATTTTTAATCAGGTGCACAGCCTCACAACTAGTTACAGATCAGGAAGCAATGGCTGCATGTCTCTGGGATCAGGAAGCGATGGTTGCCTGTCTCTGGGATCAGGAAGCAATGGCTGCGTGTCTCTGGGATCAGGAAGCAATGGCTGCGTGTCTCTGGGATCAGGAAGCGATGGTTGCCTGTCTCTGGGATCAGGAAGCGATGGTTACCTGTCTCTGGGATCAGGAAGTGATGGTTACCTGTCTCTGGAGAAAGGGCCAAGTGTGTGTGGGGCACAGCCAAAAACCCAAGCCCTGTGGCTCGCTGCTGCCATCAGTTGTATTTAGGAGAGCGAAGCGTGGAGGCAGGATTAGGCCTTTATAGCAGCGTCATGAAATTTGTCTTCTCTTGCTTTGCAGCTGGGAACATGCAATTGTTAATCCTGAAAGGAAGCAGCAATTAGCTGTGTGGTTTCTGCAAAATAAGGTCTTCTCAATAAGGGACTGGGGGAAAATTTCAACGGGGTGGCCATGGCTTTTATTTCCACTTAATTTCTAGTGGAACTGATTAAGAAGGATCATTACATTTAGGCAGCAATCAACCAGACAGTGTATTTCTATTCCTTTCTTGGCACCCCAGAGATTAAGACTCCTAAAATTCTAAAGCAAACGAGAGCAAAGCAAACACAATTGAAAAGTTCATCACTTAGTCACAAAGCTGAGAGGCAGAGAAGAGGGCTGGGTGTTACTTCCCATAAATGAACATCTCCAACATCAAGATTGTAGACACAATACTGACCTTTAAAACTGGCTACTAGCTTTACAGTGAAGCCAATGATGGGATGAACTGCCATAGTATGCTATCCAATCAATCAAGTGTGTTTGTTTTCATTAGAGGGACACTTGCCTCCAGCACAGGTCATCCCAAAACTGAGGCATTGTAAACCTAAAACGAGCAGAAATTTGTCTAGGGTGTTCTTGTAATTTAGTGGTTTTTTTTTCCCTGTAAAGCAACTTATTAGAAACAATAACTAAGGTTTTTCTGAAGGTGCCTGTGGGAGTCGAGAAGCTTAACTAGGGAACTATAAACTAAATGATCTGTTTTAATTGGATGAGACTAATGAAATGCAAAAGAAAAAGGAAAGAAAAGAAAAATAGGCATTGAGGAAAGCAAACCAGATTTGAGCTGCTTCATTGTTTAATAATGTGAAGATATAGCAATGGTGCCTGAAAGAAAGCTGGGGGGGGATTGTATTAATTACTAAGTGTCTGATAGGTGACAGTGTCCCTTTGCAACGGTGCTGGGCTGTAAACCGCAGTAACTCCTATTCAGGTGAACAAACGTGTTGTAAACTTGAAAACATTGGAGAGTTTCCAAAAAGAAAAGGAAAAAGAAAGAAAAAAAAAAAGGAAAAGGAAGCCCATGGTATAAAATGGTAAAAAAAACACCAAACAGATTATGCTAATAAAAGCCAAATGGCAGCAGGAACAGCAGCAGCAGCAGCAGCTAGAACTGCTGGATAAGGCGCCGGCGCTGTGAGGTCTTCCGCAGCAGCCGTCTGTAGTCATAGGGATTATCTTCGGCTTTACTCTCTTCCAGGGGCCTTTCTGCAATCCTCGACCTAGGGATTATGGCAGAAGTGTTTTAGGCATTAAAGTCAAAACATTTACCTTGGCAAACACTCCCTAATCGACTGCTTAGCCTCCACCTCTCAGGGGGGAGAAATAAAAGGAGAAAGGAAAAAGAAAGAAAAAAAACCCCGACTGACTTTGCTAGGCCTCTTCCCCTGCTGCATAAAGCAGGCAGCCTGGAACAAACACACTGTACACTAAAAGCAGATGAACACAGCAAAACAACATGTTCTGCTGCGGAGGGGACATGATAATAGGACATGCAAACATAGAGGACGCGGAGGTGCTCTGCGGTAGCAGTTGCCTGATGGTTACTGAAGCACATTTCCAGTTGCCGTCGATTTGTTTGCTCTGTTTTTAACCTGCTCACTCTAAGTGTCTGTCATGGGTTTGTCCAGCTCATTTATTTTATTTCTTTAATATATATATTTATTTTTTTTCAGATGGCAAGGTGCATTTTGGGAGGCACTTCTGACAGGCTGGAATGGTGACCTAGCACCAGGTAATAGTTACCATGGAGCAAGATTAAAAACCAAACTGCAGTGATTTAGAAAGTCTGTTACTCTGAAATCATGATAAACATTTCTAGTGTCCTACACTGAAGCTGTAGCCCACAGCTGGTCCTACACCAGCACCTAGGGGAAACTGACAAAAAAATACTCAGTGCTTCACTTCTTCAGATCAAAATGACCTTAGTCTTTAGATCCAGGTGACCCCATCTGAATGACAGAGAAATGCAGAAGTGTTTATTAATTGTGTTCATTTGCCCTCAGAGGTAACAGAGTGCGTTTAAAAGTTACACAGATTTGTTTCACTATGGCTAACTAGGATACAGTCAGAGCAGCACACAATAAAAGGAGAGAAATTCATATCAGCTCGGTGGCAAAATCCTCATTCAGACTGAATGTGGCCCTGGGCATCCTGATCTAGTTGGAGGTGTCCCTGCTGATTGCAGGGGGGCTGGACAAGATGACCTTTGAGGGTCCCTTCCAACCCAATGCAATCTGTGAATCTGTAAACCAGACCTCAGGGTGACAGATTTGGTGTAATTAACCACCCTAAAAATGCACCATTTTTAAAGGGATTGAAATGATTTGGTAGTGCCCTTACACTATGATTTTTAATGCCATGTTTTCACAACATTGCCCTGAATCTAATTTAGATCCTGCCTGAACAAAAATCCCAAATTGAAATATGTTAAGGGGCATAAAATGCTCTACAAAATATTTTCTGTTACTACACTAACTCAGTGATCACCCCAGGCTTAGTGCTTCCCTCAAGCCTTGGAGCTTTCTAAAGTTTTCTTGCATATATGAAGGCACAAGAAGATAGAACTGTGTCAAGAGAAATCAATCTGTGTGTGCATTTGCAGTGTGTGGAGGTGCATTGGCAGGAGTGAGAATAGGAATTTCCACAGCCCAGCAGAGGTCACCCTCTATGAAGTCTATGTGGGAAGAGAGGAGATCAAGCAAACCCTCCTTTTAGGGTTCTTCTCCTGGTTGTCCACCTTGCTGGGCTCCACCAGAACCTATAAACACATGTGCTTCTCCCAGGACAGCAAGGACAGGAGGTAGTCAAGCTGATGTCTTATCTGCAGAAAGCACGCAGAAAGTCTGGCACACCTCCAACCTATTTAAAACCTAACTGATCAGAAATACTATTTTTAGGTTCTGCTTCAGTTTAATTTGATTTTAGAACAGAGATTTCCAGCAGGATGTCTGCCCATCTCATCTGGCACTTGGAAAGCCCCAGTCTGGCAGGTAGGCTGAACACCAATCCCATTAACATTTGTCCCTGCTGCATAAAGATGGGGAAATTTCAGCTCTACCTTTTACAAGTTCATTTGGCAAGGTTCCATAAATGAAAGAAAAAGGAAGGAAGGAAAAGGAAGGAAGGAAAAGGAAGGAAGGAAAAGGAAGGAAAAGGAAGGAAGGAAGGAAAAGGAAGGAAGGAAAAGGAAGGAAGGAAAAGGAAGGAAAAGGAAGGAAGGAAGGAAGGAAAAGGAAGGAAGGAAGGAAGGAAAAGGAAGGAAGGAAGGAAAGAAGGAAGGAGGAAGGAAGGAAATAAAAGAAAGAAAGAAAAAAGGGAGGAAGGAAGGAAGGGAAAAGAAAGGAAAGAAGGAAAGAAAGAAAAAAGAAAGAAAAAAAAAGAAAGGAAGAAAGAGGAAGAAAGGAAGAAAAAGAAAGAAAGGAAAGAAAAAGAAAGAAAGGAAAGAAAGAAAGAAAGAGAAAAAAGAAAGGAAGAAAGGAAGAAAGAGGAAGAAAGGAAGAAAAAGAAAGAAAGGAAAGAAAAAGAAAGAAAGAAAGAAAGAAAGAAAGAAAGAAAGAAAGAAAGAAAGAAAGAAAGAAAGAAAGAAAGAAAGAAAGAAAGAAAGAAAGAAAGAAAGAAAGAAAGAAAGAAAGAAAGAAAGAAAGAAAGAGAAAGAAAGAAAAAGAAAGGAAGAAAGGAAGAAAGGAAGGAAGGAAGGAAGGAAGAGAAAGAAAGAGGAGGAAGGAAAAAAGGAAAGAAAGAAAAAGAGGAAGAAAGAGAGATTTATGTCTATTTTGAAAGTCCATCTTTCTTTTTGTTAACCTTTTGGACACCTCAGCAAGGATACACAAGATTTATTTCCCCCTTCTATTATGTTGTGTGATTTACCGCTCAGTAGCTCTTAAAACTGAAGTCCTGCGCTCCACCGGGTGTCTCTTCTTCCTTGTGGTGGAACTGCTGTCCTTTGAGGTGGAATCAGTAGATGAAATTTCTTGGTAGTAGAAATCTAAATCTAGCACTTTGCTCAGACTGTCAAGAAATAAGCACACCGAGTGAGCAGTGTTACATTCAACATTCAAAACCAAGGCAGCCAGATACCATTGTTAGTTGTGTTCATGTGTTGGGGATCTCCGGGAAAACACACAGAGGCACGAGAAACCAGGCTCTGGAATGTGACTGCTGTGCAGTGCGGACACTGAGAATTCTGAAATGCTAAATCCTTTTGTGCGTTCATGAAGCAGGCATGTCTGAAAACGTTTGGGTTTGCCACTGGACTCAAAGCAGAGGCATTGTGAGGGTATCATTGATCTGACCTATTTTAGCCATCTCTTTGAGGAAGAGCTGAATCATTTTCCTAAACATGACTGGTTTTTTCCCCCTCTGAGTACAAGAAGCAACTAGTTCAGGTATCAGTGTCAATAATGCAGATGTCTGCTGTATTGTTAGATGAATGTAGTCCAGGGTATCATATGTGTAGAAAAATACAATCCCAGCATCCAGTTTAGAATGGTTAGGGACAAAATAGTATCTTAAAAGCAACCTGAAAAGAGAAGTTCAGGGTTCAGTTCTGATAGAAATAACTCATTGATTTCAGTTGCTGTGTTCTATTAACGCAGAGTCAGCACAGGAAAGAATTGCAGTCATGGAACTGGTCAACTGGATTTAAGGTGAGAGAAAGCTACCTGAGGCCATAGGAGTGAAAACACTAGATTCGGGTGTGAAATTATTTCTGGGATCCAAATGACAGCAGAAAGAGAGCTGTAACAGACCAGACACAGGGGACCTGGACATTAAGTGAATCCTTTAAGCAGTGGCACAACCAAGTGCAACTTAAACCACGGCTGAATGAAGCTAGGTGCTGTGAGCACGTATTAAGTGCACATAATCTCACGTCACTTCCTTTAGGTGTGCTGTTTGTATGCCGCAGCCTCAGCCGTGGACAGTGCTAAGAGCCCACTCACCTTGCACCTACCTGTGAGCAGGCTACCATAAGACACATGCTATGGTACCAAAGTCACTGAGGAGCAGCAAAGAACCTTAAGCACAGAAACACAAAGTAAAGCTCTGATGTGTGTCAGCAGCTGTGCAGCAGGGCTACAGCACACCTAAGGATCTAAGATACAAAAGGCCACAGGGTAGCCCCTGCTGGCTTTAGTTCTGCAGAGAGGTTAGTCACACTGGGGAGAAAAGACATGGTTGAAATTTCAAGGGCTGCTCTTCTTTACCTGCACCAACAATGGTTTTCTTAATTCCTCATGATCTATTTCCAAACAGGCATCTATTTTTAGAAGAGATTGTTAACAGTCTTTGCAATTTTCTTTTTTTTTTATGTTTTATTTTTTTTTTTGGGCCATCAAAAAAAAAATAAAATAAAGAACTGGTTGTTCATTTGCTTTGACTGGAATTTTAAGCACCTTCAATTATTTTCTGTGTCAGATCTATCTTTGATGTGGGCCTTATCTTAACTTATTATTATGCTTGTGTTGCCATGGTGAAGGGCCATGCTGCAGGAATCAGTAGACTGAATGCTAGAATGGATTTTTTGTCACTGAAAATTGCATATTTTAACTTTGTATACAATGTCCTTCCTCTGAATCACCAAATTACTGTGCCTTCCCCCCCCCCCCCCCCCTTTTTAATGCTTTATTCTTCTGGTTGAAGTACAGCTAAGAACTATTTCTGGAGTACTAAACCAACAATAGTGAGAGAATGGGAAAATAAAATTACCTTTCTTTTCTCGGTCTCCGTTTCTCATCCTGTATTGATTTCTAAGAAAATACAAAGTAATTAAACAATACTAAAAGGAAAGGTCATGCAAAGATACAATCCCAAGGGTTAGAACACCTCTGCTATGAGGATAGGCTGAGGGAGCTGGGGTTGTTCAGCCTGGAGAAGAAAAGACTCTGAGGGAACCTTAGAGCTGCCTGCCAGTACCAGAAGGGGACCTGCAGGAAGGCTGGAGGGGGACTTTTCATACGGGTGTCAAGAGACAGGACAATGGGGAATGGTTTTAAGCTGATGGAGAGCAGGTTTAGACTGGATCTTAGGAAGAAGTTATTCAGTGAGAGGGTGGTGGGACTCTGGAACAGGCTGCCCAGAGTGGTTGTGGCTGCCTCCTCCCTGGGGATGTTCAAGGCCAGATTGTATGAGGCCTTGAGCAACTGAGTCTAGCTGAGTAAATGATCTCTGAGGTCCCTTCCAACCTAAGCCATTCTATGATTCTAGGGTAGAAAAATGTTGGATATTTTTCATTAAAAGAAATTAACAGAGAATCTGATTTGCTGAGCAAGTGCCCCAGCAAAATATCTTTTCAGAAGCTGTGAGATTGAGAATGGAATTAGCATTGTTACTCCCACATTCCAGTTGGAAGAAAAAAATGCTGAACCAATTTCTCTCAGAGCAAAACCAAAACTAAAAATTAAAGTTAATGAAGAAGAATGAAGTTAATGAAGTTGACAACACTCTCAGTGAGGCAAATTTTCTGTGATGCCATGAGGATTTCCCCAAGTGCAGGCACTGCAGCAGGGGCAGCCATAATCCCATCCTCATTGACACAGCCTTGTCACAGCTTTTAGTACAATTAAATGGACAAAGGTCCCCTCCCCAAAGCAGCATAATAGGTGGCAAAAGCACCTCCAGGATACAACACATCTAGAAATGCAGAGAAGTCTCATAGGGAATGTGAATAATTTTGTGTCTTGTATAGTTTTCTGTCCCTACAGCCAAAGCAATTCTGTGCTGCAGCACCTAGCGCATCACGCTTCAAGAGCAGTGTTTTTAGCTGCAGATGCTCTGAACTTTGCTCTTCATTGTGCTTCATTTCTTGCAAATGAGTGAAAATTTCTCAGAATTTGTGACTGTAAAGTCACTGAGAACCAGAAATCCTGATGGACTTCAGGATGCAGGCACATGGAGAAGACATACAGTTTAAAATGATGGCTGATTCCAAGCAATATGCCCCAAACCAAACTTCTACTGCGTGTATAACAATAGGCTCTTGCCAGGTCTCACTTAAACCTATGAACCCCTTTAGCTCACTTGATATGCAAGCAGGTGAGTGAGAATGGAAGGTGTCCAATTCATACCTGTAACATGACACAAGAGAAATTGCTGAAGATTGAGAAAACTTTTCACCAAGTGCACTCTTACTGTGATCTGAGCTTGGTAACCAGCTGTGAGTAACTGCAGGCCACACAGATTCTTACTAAGAAAATCCACTGTAGCTGGGAAAGCTGGCTACCCTCAAGTATCTCAAGTTAGACCTCAATGACTTACTCAAGATCTAAGCAGTTAAGGACTAGTAGGTGTCTCTAAGCTTCACTGTATGGATAGATTCATAGAGTAGTTTGGGCCAGAAGAGACCTTAAAGATCATCTAGTCCCATACTTATGCCAAACCTTTCCCTCACCAGTGAACTTAGGCAAGACAGGCTTCCCTTTTTCACATCTCCTTGAAAAATACAGCTAATTGAAAGTTATATTGATTAATGCCTTGAAAAACTGCTGCTCAAAATCCCTGTGAAAACTCCCCAGCCTTCCTGCAGGCTTTGTTTGCGCTGATGTGATGTGATGGCTGTTTGCTGGTACAGAGCTGGCCGTGTAACAAATCAGCTTTCAGAAAACACAGTGCTCCTGACTGCATGGTCTCAGCTTTCTAAATATGCATTTACTTCAGAATTACCCTTCTCCTCAGAAATGTCCTGATGCAGAATTTGGTGTCATGCCTTTCCTTTCACTCCTTTACCTCACCACCCTCGCTTTCACAAAACAAATCTCCTGCGCCGCTTTATTTGTAAGAATATACTTCCTTTTCCTCGTCTTCTCGCTCTAAAGCTGTGTTATTTCAACAGCTCCTTCCATCAAATGACACACAGTCATATTTCTCTTTTTTGGTATGCCAGACACAACCCTCCCTGAAGGCCCTGGTGACACCTTCTGTTGAAAGGAGAAGCAATTGCTATGGTTAGTTTATTAGCTGGGCTCTCACCGGCTGTTAAAATAGGTCACTAAGATACAGGCACCTCGAGCAAATCTCTTTAATTGCTTTTCTGTTGGAAGTGCTTTCTGAGCTGCTTTTACTTTTTTTTTCCTTTTCTGCTTATTTCTTACTTTTTTCCCTCCCTTTTCTTCCTATATTTAAGGGCACTAAAGTCAAGAGTGGAAAGCAGCCCTTGGTAGCTGAACTTGGACCAAAGGCTATATATAGAGATACTCAAATCCATTACTCTCCAGAGCTGTTGGTGTTTGCCAATTCCTTCATAATCACAATCTGACACATTTGTAAAGGAAGTTACAGTGTGCATACTAATCCAGCCTATTTTAATATTTGCTCTCTCTGCAAGATCAAGCACTAATTCAGATGCTCAAAATAGCTCTCCAAACAAACCTGTTTCTCTCCCATGACTTACAAAGAAACTACGGACTCCAGGCACTTCATGTGGGTACTCAGAGTGTGAATGCTGCTCCTGCACATAACGAATAATGTATGTTTAGGTACAAAAGGTAAGAGTTGGCCTGACACAGGTCCCCAGTTAGGGTAACTGAACCTCAATTTCAAGCCTAGTTTGAAATGTAAAGTTTGTGGCTTGCCTCCTTTCAGCATGGCACACTAGAAATTAACGCAAGGGCTTGTACTGATAGGACAAGGGGCAATGGTTTGAAACTGGAGCAGGGCAGAGTTAGGTTGGACATCAGGAAGAAGTTCTTCACAATAAGGATGGTGAAATACTGGAACAGGCTGCCCAGGGATGTGGTTGTGGCCCCAACCCTGGAGACATTCAAGATCAGACTCAATGTGGCCCTGGGCAGCCTGATCTAGTTGGAGGTGTCCCTGGTGACCAGGGAGTGGGGGTGGGGGTTGGACAAGATAACCTTTGAGGTTCCTTCCAACTCACTGCAATCTGTGAATCTGTGACTTGGGCAATTAGAAAGAAGGTTTAGGTGGGAATTATCTGGCATTTTCAGCCCATAAAAGCTTGGTAAACTTACATGTATTAGGGTGTAGTAGGTGGAGTCTTCTGGATTATTTAATGTCTTGGGCTTCCGTGGCCTCCTTGGAGGTCTCAGCATCGGGCGAGAGTCTTCTACTTTGGCTGCAACTGTGAAAAAGCAGAAGATAGCAATGCTGATTGCTTCAGAGTGTGAGAGGCTTTTACAAAGATGGGAGAGAATTTCACCAAAGAGAGGAAAAAAAATCACACAGTCACTTCTACTGCTTGCTGTAACTCAAGAAAGCAACTGTTCGGGGCATTTCCATCACCTGAGCAGAAAGCAGGAGCTGTTCCCTTGGAGTTCTGACTGCCCACACAAACACAAGCCACTTAACAACTGCCAGGCTGAACAGCCCAGCAGTCTGCCTGGCACAGGCTTCTCCTCCTGAAAATGGCTGATGCTCCACATTTGAAAGAAGGTTCTGAAGGACACTGAAAGACTACCATCTCATAACAGGGTCCTGGGTGGCAGGGATGGTATTTAGTTCAGGCTCAAGTCAATGATGAAGGTCCCAAGTGAAGGAACTAGCATTCAGAGGTCAGTCCTCTACGTTATCATGGTATAGATTTTCCCCAGGGTCTCCAGTGAGGCTGTTCTGTTTCAAGCCAAGTCATGTACCACTGGGCAACACAGTATGACCATACCCACTGCATCCAGTGTGATTTAGCTTGGTGCACTCAACTTTGGGTCTATTTCCACAAAAACACACACAAAAATTATTCATTCTAAAGGAAACAAACCCCAGGATTTTAACACAAATTGAAACTGGCAGTCTCTAAACTCAGCACTAGAACACTGACTTGTGGGTTACATTAGCTTGGTACACAGAAAGCTAGAAAAATGTCTTGGATGTTTGTTTGTTAAAAACCTCTATGAAGTTCTGACCGTGCTAAGGTACAGGGCTGATAAGGGCTCTCAGGCTGATTGTCACAGAGCCAACATAGAATGCAGGGTTCCTAATACTTAATGGTTCTTGGAGACCACAGAACTCTCTCTGTGGGGCTGAGGGACCACAAATGTAGAGCATGGTGAGCATGACCTTGCATTCGGCTTCAGCTAGAAGAAAAGTCTAGAGCAATTCTGTCCTGAAGAAGAGGCTATAAGGCAGTAGAACACCAGTGACAAAGATGAGCCATGGGGACACACACAGGGTGGTGGATGAAGTCACAGAACAAAGTCTAGACATGGTGAATCATGGGGCCAGCTATACTGCATAACCCAGTGAAGTTACACGTTTTCCCTGTCCCAAGTTATGTATTTTCCCTGTCCCATTAAGTATTCTGGGGACAGTCCACGAGAAAAAACCTATCTCCTCACTCATAAATGAATAGTGTGAGAGTGGAATGATGATCTAGCACTACTGAAGGCTGATCTAATCCTCTTTCACATGGAGCAACTCTCAACTCCACAACCCAGATGTGCTAACTACCTGAGGTTGAGTCTTAGAAGGAAGGATGTAGTTTGTTCTCCGATGACACCACAAACCCTTACACACAATGAAAATAAAACCTTTCCCATGTACCTTTAATTAAGGAGGTAGCACAATCACTTAAAATGAGAAATGATCACTAATACATCAGTGCTGACTCCTGTAAAATTATCTGTGTATGCTTTTTGTTATATCTGATAAATAAAGGCTTGTAAAGGCCATGGGTATAAAGAGGAGTCAGAACCAATGATGTTAATTTACATTGTAGCTGGACAATGATTACATTTATTGTTTCAGTTTCTTATCTGACATGCAGACTGCTTCCCAGGTAATGGATGAACAAGCTTCCTGTAGCATTTTGCACTGAAGGCAACAATGGTGCTTTGCTAAGCCAGGGTACAGGTAAGTCATATCAAACAATGGGATTCAGATGCAATAAATTAATTTCAGTAACCTGTATTACATATAAATTTGATCTGAAGAGGTGTAGCAGGCCTGACTGCTCATATGTGGGCTGTTGTTACCCTGCTGCATTTCAAATGGGCCACCTGGAGCTATCTGAGTTTCAATTTGTGAGACAGTAGAGGTAACCACAGCAGGAGCCTGAATTGGAAACAATAGCTTAAAAGAAAAAAAAATCCCTTAAAACTCAGTGTAGTTGAACAGAAACACTGAACTCCTCTCCTGTGTCAAAGATCATGGCTGCATGACAAACTGGAAGAAAGAAAATGAAGCCAAACTGAGTGCCTTAGGAAAATCCCAAGGAAAAAGGCTCTCATCATCACAACTAAAGATTTCTCATTGTCCCCTAAGAATTCAACCCCATGTATGCTGTGACACTGTTTAATCCACCACTGCCAACCACATAAAGCACGATCACATTCCAGATTAGTTATTCCAGCTGAGATTATTTGTACACTTCTTGCCCATGTGCTATGCAAAGCAGACTCCTCTTACATTCCCAAACCACCATTTGGACAATAAGGGTTTCAGTTAAAAAAACCACCCTTTTCATCTCAGCCCATATGATGTACAGATGCATGAGCTATGCAAAAGAACTGAGGGGACAGCAGTGCCATGTGGGGGCAGGCAGCCTTCTAAGGGGCAGGCAGCCTTCTAAGCTTGGACCTCCACTGTTGCTTTTAAAAGGTATCTAGAGGGCTGAAAATGCAATCCTGAGCTTTGACTTCAAATGTACATTGAGTAAAAGCCAGCCTGATGGGTTTAGCTTTCTCTGTTGCATCAGAAAGTGAAGCTGTGATTTCCTTCTGTGCTTCAGATGTGTGTCCGTTGCTCCTGGAGTAAAGCTGATGTGGTCGTTGCTTGTATTGGGTAACTCACAGCACAAAGGAAAATTTTCTTTATTGGTTGCTGATCATTCCAGAAATCATTTGCTTAGCAAAGTTAAAGGTGGAGAGCAATTTAAACACCCATGCCTGATGAGCGGTGAGTTTGACGTGCTTGTTTTCCCGATGGCCTATACCTTTCTGCAGCAGGCAACGAAGCAGAAAGCAGGGAGCAAAATCATTCACTTATTAATAGCCCAATTATGGTGCTTCTAGAGTCCATTACAGAGAAAGGCTTTTTGCTGAAGCCCAGCCTCTCCATAGTAAAGTATCTTAGAGCCTGTTTTTCCTTCTGACTTCAAGTATCTGCAGCAGGATCTGGCCATGTGCTTTACATGTAAAAGGAAAACTGATGCTTTCTGTCTTACAAACATTTACATCAATAGGCTATGACAGTGGTATGAAAACCATTCACAACAGCAGCTGTCAAAGCACCTTGGAAATGCCAGGTTGGTGCTGTCATCCCTCTCCTACTAGCAGAGTAGATGACATATGCAAGACTTGCTTAAGGTTATGCCCCAGTTAGTGATTAGCACAGACACGGAGATGGACTGAAGGACTGTGCTGAGACTGTGCTGAGACTCCAGGCTCTGCAGCCAGCCTGTGCCCAGCAGTTCCATCCACCTGAACTGGTGCTGCCAGCGCTGTGACACATTCACATGCCTTAGAAGAAGGAGCTGGAGAAACTGGGAAAAAAACACATTTGATGCTACACAGACATCCTTTCTTGAAGGTTTTACCAAGAGGAAGACAGGTTGAACAACAAGTGCAAAGGAAGGATATTCCTCAAGCTGCCCAAGTGCACACAGGCAGTACTCAGTCAGAAGAATGAGGTTTTGCCATCCTCACCCAAGTGCTTTGCTTTTGAACGTCAGCAGTGCACATCAGCCAGGCTGCAACCCATGCCTAGGATGTTTTATCTCTTTCCTGCCCAATCCTGAAGCAGACTGTCAAAACATACATTTGATCATGTGATAGGACTAGGGGGAATGGAATGAAGCTGGAGGTGGGGAGATTCAGGCTAGATGTGAGGAGGAGGTTCTTCACCATGAGAGTGGTGAAACCCTGGAATGGGTTGTCCAGGGAGGTGGTCGAGGCCCCATCCCTGGGGGTGTTTAAGAGCAGGCTGGATGAGGCTCTGGGCAGCCTGATCTAGTGTAGGGTGTCCCTGCCTATGGCAGGGGGGTTGGAACTAGATGATCCTTGTGGTCCCTTCCAACCCTGAATGAAACTATGAAACTATGACTGAAAGCTTACTAACAGTTAAGGTCATTCTCCATGAGAGTGAATGAATTGCAAAGTTAAGGGTCAGTGAAGGCATGTGAATGGTGTGGCTGCCACGTAACATTAAAGCAGGTTTAGCAAATCTAGGGAAAATTCCTTATTCCTACATCAGTATCTCAGTTACCTCATTTAACAATACCTCAAAGGCTCCTACCCAAGCTCACTCTAGGGTGTTCAGTTACAAGGTATGACTACTTTCATGCCCAGCCCTGAAAGCTCCAATTACACTGGAAAAATAAGGAAAGGGAGAATGAAATTTAGGACCAGCTCATTTAATGTATGTGCATCCCTGAACACCACCACAAACTACAGAAGCTGTGGAGAGCTGCATGTGCTTGAAGCATTCAAGAAACCCTTGAATAAAGATGAGTCAGTACTAGCAGCCCTTTAGGTTGAACTGTGTCTGAACATTCTGACAGACAATGATAAGCTTGGAAGACAACAATCTCAAGGAACCAACATCCATGGATGCTAATGTAAATTAATGTAGGACTTACAACAGATCTAATACTGAAGTCTGGAGAAATGGTGTGGTTACAGCTGTGATAAGCATCTACGTGTTGAAAGGTCTCTATTTATTAGGCCACCTGGAGAAACAGATAAAGCCATCTGCAGGCCATTTAAGTGAAATGTTACATGTTTGATTCAGGCCTGTTCCATGTCTTATGGGGACAGAAGTATAAAAAGGCAGGCTCAGAACAGAGCAGAAGAAAACCAAGAGGAAGATCTTGTGGAGGGGCTTGAAAGCAAGCAGAAAAATGCCAGCAGAATTTCAGGTCATGCTAAAGAGAAGTGCCCAGCTGTCACTGCTTACAGCATTTACGTGCACACCTTTCTGCTGTACTAACTGTCCACAGTGTGAGGATGTCATGACTCAAGTCTGGGATCTGCACGTAGAAAAGCACTGCTCTTCAGCATGCTGGTTAGCAATTTGTAGGTATTGTTTATTCATGGCATGTTTACAACAGCCAGATTTGGAAACTGTGTTTGATGGGGGAGCTGTTCAGTCCGGAGAAGAAAAGGCTCCAGGGAAACCTTACTGCAGCCTTTTAAGTACTTAGCAGCGGGGGGAGGCAGGGAAGGGGCCATAAGAAAGATGGGGACAATCTTTTTAGGAGGACCTGTAGCACTGGAACAAGGAGTAATGGTTTTAAACTGAAAGAGGGGAGATTTAGACTAGATAGAAGGAAGACATTTTTATACTGAGGGTGGTGAAACACTGGCCCAGGTTGCCCAGAGAGATGGTAGAAGCCTCAGCCCTGGAAACATTCAAGGTCAGATTGGACAGGGTTCTGAGCAGCCTGATTTAGTTGAAGATGTCCCTGCTCACTGCAGGGGAGTTTAACTAGATGAGCTTTAAAGGTCTGTTCCAGCCCATGATGCCATGACTCCATGAGTGCAAATTTTTAGCAATATGGGAAAAAAATGGATTATTCTAGTGCAGATTTAGAACTACAGGTTGCCTAGGGAGGTGGTGGAGGTCTCACTGCTGGAGACATTCCAAGTTAGCTTTGATGGGGCAGCCTGACCTAGTTGGGGATGTCCCTGCTTACTGAAGGAGAGTTGAACTACATGACCTCTAGAGGTTCCTTCACCCATTGCATTCTCTGATTCTAACCAGGAATTGCAAGAAGCTGAGAACTTTCCAAATGCATACAGCAGAAGCTGAAAGTCTTTCATCACTTTTGCCTAAGTCTTGACAGCCCCACTCAGGCAAGCAGTTGCAGTTTCTGGCTGATACTAACACCCTCATTCAGAAGAGTCTGGTGACCTCCCAGATCTTTTACTTTGCCATGGATCTACCCAACTCTCAACACAGATATTGCACATCCTGTCTGCATGGCAGCAGAGTAGGACAGCAAAAGCACTTGACTACCATTTCTCCAGTCCTGTGCCTCAGTGCTCCCCAGCTGGGCACTCACTTGCAAAGAAGAAAGACTTGTCAGTGAATACAGCTCTGCTCAGCCAGTGCCACAGGGGTTCCCTTCCTCTTCCACAGGCTGCCCGTGAAATCCCCATAAATAGTGCTGCACCATCCACAGCAGGAATCCTGGACAAACCCCTGCCTGTCTCCCTGCGTCATGTAGCTGAAAAGGTCCTCAGCTGCACCAAGAGTTCCCTCTGCCATGTGAGTTTCATTCTAAATATAGAAAATTCTCTTCCTGAGATTTTGTACTTGAACTGTCAGTTAATACTTAGAAGGATGGGCACCATTATTCATCTGGAGAAAATAAACCTGCCCCCATAATGATCAAATTCCCCTCACTTGAGGGCTTGACCTCAAAAAGCTTGACAGTGGCCATTTGTGCATCTGTTCTGACACCACAGTAACCCAAGGCTCCCTAGCAGTCCAAAGGTGCAGTCCTAGGGAGCAGCCATTATGTTCAGCTGAAAGCATTTAGCAAGCAAATATAATCTAATCAGAAATTCAAGCCACAGGGAACATTGTTGCTACCAGGAACCTTGTGCAGCTTGCTTTGTGCATTTTGATGGAGACAAATAAATTCAACTTAAGAACAAGTTCACCTGGTGGATTTAAGATTCATTTAACCTCTTGGCTCATAGCTTCTTGTTGCTGCTGTTGTTGTTTTTCATTTTGGCAAACCCTGTTCTCTTGTCCTTTGCATTTTTATGGAAATAAAGAGTTTTGAAAGCCTGAACATTTGTCACAGTCTGCCATACAGCTGTCCCACAGGTCCTCTCCTTCTCTGGGGAGCAGTGGGAGAAAAAAGTATTTTAGCAGAGGAGCCAGTAGGTTCTCAACTTGAACAACAGCCCACAGACAAAGGCAGGCAAGGATCCCTATCTGGCACACAGCTATAAAATGGAATTAATGTGTTACAGCTGTAAAATGACAAATAAAACTAGTGAGGCTGAGGAGTAAGTGCAAATAAATGTAAATGACCACAGTAATTACAATTAGGTAAATTCCACATGACTTAAAGAAAAGCTGAAGCTGAACAAACCTTGCCTTCATAAGGGCAGGGCAGCAGAGGGAAATGTGTGTGTATGAAGAGTCCTGTGTCCAGTTCTGGGCCCCTCAGTACAGGAAAGATTTTGACTTGCTGGAACGTGTCCAGAGAAGGGCAGCAAAGTTGGTGAGGGGTTTGGAACACAAGCCCTATGAGGAGAGGCTGAGGGAGCTGGGGTTGCTTAGCCTGGAGAAGAGAAGGCTCAGGGGAGACCTTACTGCTCTCTACAACTACCTGAAGGGAGGTTGTAGACAGGTGGGGGCTGGCCTCTTCTCCCAGGCAGTCAGCACCAGAACAAGAGGACACAATCTCAAGCTGCACCAGGGGAGGTTTAGACTGGTTGTTAGGAAGAAATTCTTCACAGAAGGAGTGATTGCCCATTGGAATGTGCTGCCCAGGGAGGTGGTGGAGTCACCATCATTGGAGGTGTTTAGGAGGAGACTTGATAGGGTGCTTGGTTGCGTGGTTTAGTTGATCAGATGGTGTTGGATAATGGGTTGGACTCGATGATCTTGAAGGTCTCTTCCAACCTGGTCTGGTCTATTCTATTCTATTCTGGTCTATTCTATTCTATTCTATTCTATTCTATTCTATTCTATTCTATTCTATTCTATTCTACTGTAACACAGTGTGGACAGGAAGACAGAAAGGCTTCTCCCTGTCTAACAGAATTGTAGAATGCATTGGGTTGGAAGGGACCTCCAAAGGTCACCTAGTTTAACCCTCTCTGCAGTAACCCTCTCCACTAGATCAGGCTGCCCAGAGCCTTGTCAAGCATGACCTCAAATATCTCCAGGGGCCTCAACTACCTCCCTGGGCAGCCCATTCCACCACCCTAATTGTAAAGAACCTCCTCCTAACATCCCATCTAAATCTGTTCTTCTCTAATTTCAAACCATAGCCCCTTGTGCTCTCACTGCAGACCTTTGTAAACAGCCCCTCTGCAGCCTTCTTGTAGGCCCCCTTCAGGTACTGGAAGGTCACTCACCACATCTACCTGCTTCACAACATGACAGTGCATCACCTCAGGTCTCTGTTTTATGCAGTTACATCACTATATAATGTTCAGGAAGAAAGCAGCACATCCAGGCTGCTGCTGACTCCTGTGATGTAGACAGCACAGTCTACATGAGCTGGACACAGGCATATTTGTATTTAAATATTCTCTATAACTACTCAAATCATGTTTGCTCTAATAAACATTTAGTTAAGGCAATGAAGAGCTCTGGATTTTCCCTTTACTCTGCTCTTGAGACCCCAGCTTGAATACTACACCCAGTTCTGCTGTCCCTGTCATGAGAAGGACACAGAGTCACTGGAGTGAGTCCAGAAGAGGGCCACGAGGATGACCCAAGGGCTGGAGCACTGCTGCTATGAGGATAGGCTGAGGGAGCTGGGGGTGTTCAGCCTAGAGAAGACCCCCCCCAGTCACCTGCCACATCTGCAGCCCAAGACACAGGCCAAGGAAATCCCATTACATCTATTCCAACTGAAGAGGCTGAGCAGCTTGGTTCCCTGGCCTTTAAAAAACACAGCTAGGAGTTTTTGCTTCTTTTTACAAATGAAATCTCTGCTCACTGGAGGCTTCAACATTACCTGACTGACAAACATGAGAGGGAAGTCGGCCATTGGCTTGCTTATCTTTGGACAGCATCACAGGTCTCAGCTGATGTGACAAGATCATTTCATTTAATTTTTGCTGCAATGCTAAATAGTCTTCAGACAATTTGGATATCTGAAAAAAACCCATAACACAGGCTGTTACATTATGATACAAAAGTCAGGGTGCAACTTCCAAGGTAATCAAAGGTAAAACAGTGGACTAGAGAAAAGGTATTGCTCCACCTACTGTAGTGTAGATCCCTGTCATATTTACCTCCCCATCTCCCTGGGAAAGGGAAAGGGAAAGGGAGAGGGAAAGGGCAAGGGAAAGGGAGAGAGAAAGGGAGAGGGAAAGAGAGAGAGAAAGGGAGAGGGAAAGGGAGAGAGAAAGGGAGAGGGAAAGGGAGAGGGAAAGGGAGAGGGAAAGGGAGAGGAAAAGGGAGAGGAAAAGGGAGAGGAAAAGGGAGAGGAAAAGGGAGAGGGAGAGAGAGAGAGAAAGGGAGAGGGAAAGAGAGAGAGAAAGGGAGAGGGAAAGGGAGAGGGAAAGGGAAAGGGGAAAGGGGAAAGGGAAACGGGAAAGGGAGAGGGAAAGGGAAAAGGGAAAAGGGGAAAGGGGAAAGGGGAAAGGGGAAAGGGGAAAGGGGAAAGGGGAAAGGGAAAAGGGGAAAGGGGAAAGGGGAAAGGAGGACAGACAGGGAACTGCAGTGCAGCCCAGTCCTGCAACTACTTCATACTGGCTCACACACGTGAGCAGATGATGCCTTGCTGACGTCAAACAGCTTCTAGAGCTGTAGCTGCACTTCTCTGCACAGATGTGAGTCCCTGACATTGGCACAGCAACTTTTTATTTCATCTCCAGAGACGTTTCACAAGGCTACTGAATTAAAGGTCTTGCCTGGCAAGTGCATATTTCAGCACAGGCAAAGCTTCTGCATTAACCCAAACCAAGGTCAAACAGGTTTTTTTTGGCCAGTGCTCTAACTTTTTTTTTTCTCTTCCTCCTGAAAAGGATGTCTTCTCTTGCAACCCAAAATAGGCATTTTTATGGAACTCTTACTAGAAAACCTCAGTCTTAGTTCAGAGATTAAAACCTTTGTTCCAGTGAAGGCAGTAAAGTAACTCTGCCACTCTTCCATTGCTCAGTGTTAGGCTCTCAGTCTGTAGCTTACAGGCCTCTTACCTGCCGTGAAAAGGCTGCCAAGTCACAAGCCTCTTTCTCTGAGTCTGCCTTCAGCAGCTTGGAGTCTTCAGCCTCTCTGCTGGAGCCTTCCCTGTCTTTTGTTTGTTGGGGATCATTATTCTGAAGGACTGCTTCTGATGGCTCCTTCATGGTTCTCTCTTGACTTTTGTAAGGCAGTTTCCCTTCTCTCCTGAGTTGTCCCCTCCTTCTGTAGCCACGGTAGCTGCTCTGAATAACCACCGCTGCCTTCTCCTTGACTTCTGGACCTCGTCTGTCTGCCTCAGCCTGCTTCCACGAGCCTCTCAGGGACTCTTTTCTAATAATTCCTTTGCATCCTGTATGCATCACTGCTTCATGTCTCAGGTGGTTTCTTTCCACAACCCTGGCAGTCCTGGGCTGCACCACAGCAGAGTCCTCATTTTGCCCACCTGCACCGAGTGTGTCTTGATGACCTTGCTCCTGCTGGGGACTAGGTTCATCTGCGACTTCAACAGAAGATTTGCTGGACAGCCCTTCAGAAGAGGCCTCTTCTTCACCTTCACCAACATGTTCTGCTTCAGGGCTCTGCCTGACAGAAGCTCCCTCTCTTTCAGGAGGTCTTTCCTGTTGCTGCTGTGCGTTCTCCATCTCACTGTGCGCAGAGCACTCACTTTCAGCAGCAGCATCAGTTTCATCTTGAGTCTCCTCATTTGTGTCTTCTTCCAGTGTGTCATCTTGAGCTGGCTGTAGTTGTGCTTCAAGGAATTCCACAGCAGATAATTCTTCCTCTGCTATGTTTTGGTGCTGTTCCTTTATTTTTTTGCGGACTCTGTAGCCTCTGTAGTGGCTCTGAACGATGACAACTGCCTCCTCTTCTGTTTTGGGAAGGGCACTCTTCACTCCAACAGGACTCTCCTCATGATCTTCACAATCTTCATCCTTTTCAATAATGGATCCTTCATTTTCAGTTTGACTCCTTCTAAGTGATTCACTGAATGGAACAGAATTTGGGGCAAAAATTGTAGTTGCAGGAGATGAAGGACAGTGACAACTTTATAACTAACTTTGGTGCTCTTGCTGTACTAAATGGCAATGTGATAGGTTGCAGCATGGGGAAGATTTAATTCCTGTAACTGGAATGAAAGGTAGCAAAGCAGACTCTGCATTTCTGATGAGTACTATTTCTTGAAATAAGAAAGGACACCCCTCTTAAATTCTTCATGGGAAATTTCTAAGGGGACAACCTAGGCTGCATGAGGGCTGACAGAACAGGAAAGAATTCATTTAAATGTTAACAAAATCACAAGGCAGAAACTTTGTAGCACCTCAGAGAGATAAAAATGCACACAATACTATGTATCCACGAAAGAAAACTGCCTAAAGTCACACTAGGAATGCAAAAAGAATGACCCTGGGCACAGACCCAGGTCAAATTTTAAAGACCCATTCCCTAAACTTCCTTTGTCTCCATCAGTAAAACTTGGTTACTATCAAAAAACCCAGTGCCAGGTGAAATCTGCCACCCTCTTCCTTCTCTCTGGACTCCTTCACAGCTGTTTTCTGTCTCTCTGGCCTAGTCTCCACCTACTCAAAGGCTATCACAATGGTGATGAGTAAAGTGCTACTAGCTCCATGTCAGAGACTGTGACTGCAACCACATTGCAGAGATACTTAGAATGGGATTCACTTCACCTAACTTCTAGCAGCTTGATCTGAGCAAGACACCTGGGTTCCAGCTGTCATCACCTGTGCTTGTCTCAAACAGTGCCTTAAGATGAGAAGAATTGCTGCTTGCAGATGCCCATTTCTCACTCTTGCCTAGGCTTTCTTTGTGGTGAGCCAGTTCCCATAAGAGACTCATCCACAGATTACATTAACATCACAGGTAAGCACAATACTCTTGATCTTTCCCCTAAATATGCCTTTATCCTCTGGGCTTCAAAAATACAAGAAAATTGGCTACTGACATAAAAAACCTCCATATAAATGTACATTACCTCTGCAGACACATCCAGACTAATCCTGACTTGCTTCACTTTTATATTGCATTGCTTTTCTTCAGCAGTGTAGTTACTGAAAAAAGGACTCATCTGAGTGACATAAGAGACAGAAAATAACACTACCTCCTCCTTTTGAAGATCTTCCTCTCCTGATATCCCCTGTAGTGAGACTGAATTGTTACTGCTGCTTTGTTTCTTGCCTCTGTTAGTTCCTTTCTCTTCTTTCTGAGTAAGTATCCTCTGGCAACTGATACAAATTGTAATACAGAAGAACCTTAGGCAATAAGCAATGGGTGTCCCACACATTTCAGAGTCAGATGAGAACAGCATTAAACAAAAAACCAAGTTAATGGAGATTGGGATGGGTATTATTATTATGTTTTATCTGAAATTACTCTGTCTCAGAAAAGTTTTTTGAGAGTTTAGAAAGCTGTACCCATTCCACAGGAGGATGTAAGCAAGTTCTTTCTTTGTATCCTACAGGACTGAAGAAAATGTAGGAAGATGCAGAAAGAAGCAGGAGCATAGTACCATGGAAATCTCTAGAGCACAGTGCTGTCCGCTTCATGGACCTGCTTTGCTTGAGTCAGGCAATTGGTTTGACTCAGCTTTTCATTTCCTTGGGAAACACCTGATTATCAGGCTGCAGAGATTACCAGGCTCTCTTCTGGTAATGGCTTGGAATTAGCTGAATGTTTAATAGATTAGAGGAAAAACTCAACATTTCATAGCTCAGCAGTTCCAGAGGGCTTAGCCCATGCTCCTTTTGCAAAGACTCATTATTCAAAATGAAAAAGCTCAGCATGAAAGATGTGCTAAGCACCAGAGTAACCAGGTGCACTGTGCCAAGGGTACCCACTTTTTGCACTGTGCCAAGGGTACCCACTACTTGTGCCTTGTGGGAGACACAAGTTTAAGTTTCTGCTCTGAATCAGGATGAATGAGGACTCAAACATGGGGCACGGAGGCACTGCCTAGTCGCTAAGGGCTTTGGTGCAGTTGCCAGCACACAGGCATTCAGTGCCATGTGAAGTGCTGCAGGATAACCAAGGCCTCTGCGTGGAGCTGGCAGAAAGAACAAGACAGGACTTCCTGGAGAGAGAAAGTTGAGTATGTCCCATGAAATAAAGCTGGAGGCTCAGCAAGATGACTTAGGGCACTTAACCAGCCCACTTCAGCCACTAAGTGGCCCCTAAGCCACTTTGAGGTAATGGATACACTGACCTCTTTCAACCATTGCTAGCTATATAATAGATAAATTATACCTCAGAATATGTAAATGAGCATAGTCAGTCAGTGTAGCTAGGTAATAGCAATAAATCTGGATGAATATATTGTATCCAGACAGCACATGAAAGCCAGGAAAGCAAACAGTTCTTACTTGCTTGGAACCTGGTAACACATTCTTCCACTCTTTTGTTATGTTTTGCCTTTGCATATTCTCTCCGAGCCACGAACCCCCTGTAAGCTGAAAAGAGAGGCCAAAAGTAACCAACCCCCCTGAAAATGAAAAGATCTCCAAAATCCATCAACCCCCTTGCAAAATGAAGAGAGATGTCAACAATTAAACAATCCATCAGAATATTCTTAATGCCTTGTAAGGATTCAAGAACCACAGACTTCCATTACAATATTTCTAAGTATTTGGCATGATTTGTGTTTGAAAAGAAAAGAAGGCAAACAAGCACCAGCAGAAAAATCCGCATAAAAACTGCTTGCTGCTCAGTAAAGTTAGTATGAGCAAAACCAAGTAAGGCTCAGGATGTAAAATAAGATGAGGTTGGAAATGCATTAAAAACTTTCAGCTGATGTCTCCATCAAAAGTGTAATTGGTCTTATCATCTAGGGCAGTTAATACATTTTATTTTCATTATGATGTGATATAACCTTGTCAGAGCGTGCCAGGGCGTTATTAATAACAGTATCATCCCTGCAATCACATCCTTCCATTGTCACAATTGCCTTTTAAATGTAACAGTGATAAATGCAACTCCAGCAAAGCGATTGTCAGAACCTGGTTAAAAGGAATTCTTCTTCCTCAGAGCAGATACCACCGAGTCTAAGCCAGTTTGTCAAACGGAACAGCAGGCAAACAGCAAGATCCGCATCCAGCAGGCACGCCCATCTATCAGCGCTATGCACGTACTGGCTCTAAGCAAAAGGCTAAATGGTTTAAAGCTGTTACCTGACTGTATTTTAATAGCACTTTGTTCCCTTTGTTCCTTTATTTTTTTGTATCTCCTGGAACCCAGCCACCCTCTGACGCAAGCTTGGATCAAAATAATCATATCAACTGTCTCCTTCCGCATTAAGTTCAGCTGCTCCACATGGTAGTATTTGAGGAAGACCTTAAAAAGAGTAGGCAGACAGCAGAAGTTTTACTCACCCTGCCAGTCCCTGCATTCACTCAATCCATTTAACATCACCAAGAGCTACAGGTTGGCTTCAAATGATGATCAGACTCTTTAGCTGCAGTAGCTAAAGGTCGCTCTTGTTAAAGAAGGCATCTTGATTGTCTGGGCTATTAGTTTACCTTTCCTTCTTTTTTCAACATCTCTTGTTTATGGTTTCATGGGAAGATGTTTTAAAGTTCCAGGTAAAAACTTCAGTCTGGAACTATAAATCTGTTTTCTAAACTTTAAGGCTGACAGTTTTGAGAACCTCACAAATCTGTCACATAAATACGATCCTGATCTGGAACCTTCGACCTCTATGCTTTCCAATTTTAAACCTAAGGCAATGCTTATTTACTTTTATCAAGCATGAAGCTCACACAACCCCAGAAAAACTAGTCCAGCACAAGGGATACAAACACATTCCGTGGCCTTGAACAGCTCCAGGGAGGGGGCACCCACAACCTCCCAGGGCAACCTCTTCCAGTGCCTCACCACCCTCACTGTCAAGAATTTCTTCCTAATCTCCAGTCTCAATCTGCCCTCCTCAAGTTTAAATCCATTCTCCTTCATCCTGTCACTACAAGCCCTTGCAACAAGTCCACCCCTACCTCTCCCATGGCCCCTTTCAGGTACTGCAAGGCTGCTCTAAAGTCTCCCTGGAGCCTTCTCTTTTTCAGGCTGAACAGCCCCAACTGTCTGAGCCTGTCCTCATAAGGGAAGTTCTCCAGCCTTCATTACCTTCATGGCCTCCCTCTGGGCCCACTCCAGTAGCTTCATGCCCCTCTTACACTGGGGCCCACAGAACTGGATGCAGTGCTTCAGGATCCTTACTACCACATTTTTGGAAGGGAAACCAAGCAGTCCTGTTGCCACACACTGCTTTGCACTGTGGCCTCACTAGACCTGACCAGCATGTTAAAGCTTACAGGGTCAGAATTCTAGCCGGGCAGCAGGGAACAGCACCCAGCAGAAGGTGGTGTCATATCAACCGAGGGATAGACCCAAGAGCTACCCCAGCTAAATGAGTGAGAAAACAAATTGCTTAGTGAACAGTGAGAGATTGCAACAATGCAGGTACAGTAGAGGTGAAAAACTACCTTAGTTTTCCCCAGAACCCAGTTGTCAAGGCGAGCTTTTTCCAAGATGGCAGCACACGTTTCTGGGCTGACTGGAGGATCATCATTTGTTTTGTAACAGATGAGGTAATACCTGAAGACAAACACATGACTGATTTGGTTTTGTTCTTAATTGTACTAATAGTGAGCAAAAGTTGCAAATATATTTAAACAATTAATTTAACAAATACAATAATAAAGTTCCTTAAAAGAAAATATAGTATTAAAAAAAGTCAACCCAGCTTCTGAGAGAAATTGCTGTGATTTATAGGCAGTGCTGGGAAACTCAGTCAGAAGTGGATGAGTGACATATTGCACACCCTGGAGGCTTGTTTAGTTCTGTCTCAACAGCAGAAGGCTTTTAAAAAGTGTGCAGCCCAAGTCCCCAGCTTTAATTTGAAGCATTTCATTTCTAAGCCTCGAGTCCTTGAAGAAAACTTGCAGTTATAAACAAGGCAATTTTCACCCAAATGCATGGGGAGCCTGAAACAATCATCCTGAGATGGATCACAGAATGGTAGGGGTTGGCAGGGACCTCCTCCAGAGATCATCCAGTCCAACCCCCCCCTGCCAGAGCAGGATCACCTAGGGCAGGTAACACGGGAAACACGTCCAGACAGGGTTTGAAAGTCTCTGGAGAAGGAGACTCCCCAGCTTCTCTGGGCAGCCTGTTCCAGTGCCTCGTCAACCTCACCACAAAGAAGTTTCTCCCCATGGTGAGGTGGAACCTGCTGTGTTCTAGCTTGTACCTGATGTTCCTTGTCCTCTCAACGGGCACTATTGAATAGAGACCATCACCTTCATCCTGACACCAACCTCTCAGATATTTATAGACATTAATAAGATCCTCTCTCAGCCCTCTCCTCTCAAGACTATCTTCCCCCACCAAACCAAAACATGTCTCTAATCTTGTCCCTGAACTGCTCTTTGCCATCCAGGCTGCAATCTTCTTCAGCACAGCAAATATCTTTGTATTTTTTTGTCTTGATAGACCATGCCAAAGACACTGCTGCTGGGACAGGAGAGAAAAAGGCTGCTTCCCATCAGGGTTACCGTTTGATGAAGTTAGCAAAGAGGATCCTGTGTGAGTAGCCCTGCCTTCGGATCCTTGCTGTCTCCAGGATCCCCGTGTACCGCAGCTGCACCAGCACCTTCTCCTTGTCAAACTTGTTTGCCTGCCGGTCGTTGTTTGGCTTGATGCACCTGACAAAATGAGGCTGGCCAACAACCATTTTGGATAACAAATCCATCAGAGAATACTGCAAGAAAGAAACAAGGTGTCTGCCACCAGCATATTTACCAAACTTGTATGGAGGTCCATGTGTAGCTGAAATGTGATTTTGTAGGATCAGAACCACGTCCAAGCCCATTCCCATTTCAGTCAGCTGGTACTTTTGGGGTCAGTGAAGTAAATTCACAGACTGCATTGGGTTGGAAAGGACCCATTTTAGCCAATGCCCCTCAGTTAGCACAGACACCTCCAACTAGATCAGGCTGCCCAAGGCCATGCTGAGTCTGGGCTTGAATCTCTTCAGTGATGGGGTCTCAACCCCACCCCTGCTCAGCCTGTGTTTCACCACACTCATGAAGAGCTTCTTCCTTATGCCCAATGTAAATCTCCCCTGATCCACTTTCAAACCATTGCCCTTCATCCTATTACCACAGGCCCTTCTAAACACTCCCTGCCCAGCCTTCCTGTAGCTCTCCTTCAGATATTGAAATACAGCTATAAGGTCTCCCTGGAGCCTCCTCTTCTCCAGGCTGAACAGACCCAATTCTTTCAGCCTAGCTTCACAGAATAAGCCCTCTAGCCCTCTGATCATCTTTGTGGCCCTCCTCTAGAGCCACTCCATCAGGTCCAGGTCTAAATGACCTAACAACAATTCTAGCTACAAGAACCATAAGTTATTGGCTTATACTACTTGAGAGAAACACTGATTCCAAATGGATGCACTGAATTCCACACAGAACATTCTCACAAACTGCCATAATGTCTAATAAGACAGGAGCCCTCCCTTTGCTTAGAATCATAGCATTGTTAGGGTTGGAAGGGACCTCAAGGATCATCCAGTTCCAAACCCCCTGCCATGGGCAGGGACACCTCACACTAGATCAGGTTGTTCAAAGCCACATCCAGCCTGGCCTTAAAAACCTCCAGGGATGGGGCTTCTACCACCTCCCTGGGCAACCTGTTCCAGTGTCTCACCACCCTCATGGTGAAGCACTTCTTCCTAATATCTAACCTGAATCTACCCATTTCTATTTTTGTTCTACTACCCCTAGTCCTACCATTACCTCACACCCTAAAAAGTCTCTCACCAGCTTTCTTGTTGACCCCCTCAAGATACTGGAAGGCCACAATAAGGTCTCCTCAGAGCCTTCTCTTCTCCAGACTGAATAGCCCCAACTCTCTGTCTGTATTCATAGGACACAGCTGCACTACCAAGAGGAAACTGTCAAGGAGGGCAGAACTAAAAGTACACAAACCCACAATTCCAGTGTTGCACTTTTCCCCCCTTACAAGGGTGCTGGCCTTTTGGAGGAGATGCAGCCTGTAGCTCCCCACACCAGCTAAGATGAATCTGGCTGCAAATAACCTTGACTGGCATTCTGTAAAATTGCTTCATGGAAGGATCTTATTAAAACAGAAGTGAAGAGGCTCATTCCTCAAGATTCAACTTGACTCAACAGAAAGAGGCAGCCAGGAGGTAATGCAGTTCAGGAGTAGGTTGGATATGTGGAAATAGTGGAGGATGTCAAGAGCCATATGTTTCCTATTAAAATGTGCAGCTCCATTCTGGACAGACACTGCACCATGCAGCAAAGTGCTTAATTAGCTCCATCACCAGTGTGCCAATTGAACACAAACAAGTAGGACACGCTAATGGATGTTTTTTTTCCCACTCAGACTGAGGTGGCAGATGTGTTTCTCAGGCACCCACAGACTTCTGCCTGTGAACAAACCAGTGGGACTGTAGCTGCATCTTCATTTAGGAGCATTAGCTGGCATCATCTGAGCAGGGATTTCCATCACAGAAAATAATAACAGAAAAGTGTAAATATAATTAACTCATTTGCAGCCTGGGCTGCTAGATGTGCTGGCAATGCACTGCATCACAGACAGGAGTTTTGAATGAGGTGAAATACATTTCTCCATCCAGAGCTTCAGAATACCTTGCAGCCTTGGACCACCACAATATCTAGGCTGAAATTATCCTTTGCACTCCACAAAGCTGTGCAATTATATCTACTAAGCATAGGCCTTGCTCCTTACTATTCTGTGTCATAGATGCACATGAACCCTTCTGGTCATGAACATCACCTCAGCCATCTTTATGGGAGATGACTAATAAGAACTGGAAATTCAGAGCTGAGTGAGTCCAAGTGAATCAACTCTGTGTACCATTTTTCAGGACAAAAAATTGCTTTGCACAGCTATTCACTGTTGCACAGCCATTCTCTGTTGCACAGCCACTGTTTGGGAAGGTCAAGAGCACTGCTGAAGGATGGACTCAGAACAACCTCTGAGTAGTGACCATCAAAATCTTTCTCTGGAGTTCCAGCTTCAAATCAACTTTGCTCTCTTGCTTCTTAAACTCTTAGAGAAATGCCATAACACTAATGTCCAACCTTCCTTTATCTCCCTTGGTGGAAAAACAGGCAAGTGGAAGATAGTTATCAGTCGTCACCTGTCCCTGTGACAGGAATGTGGCTGTGCAATCAAGTACAATTAAAGATGAAACTTCACTGACTGCTGCAGTTCACAAACTCTAAACAGATCACTGCTGATTCCAAGTAATTTCAAAAGGTGAAAGAACAAACATGCATTCTACTCTAGAAAACTTACTAAGAGATTTGATATCTTACCCTAAAATAAGAAGCAACTGTCTGTGTCTTCATGCTGGTTGTCTCCCTTGGATGATGCCCAGTATCTCCTGCTTCAGGCTATAAAGAGGCAAATGACACTTTTTATCTCTTTGAACCTGTAGTGCCCTTTCCAAGGCCACAACGAAGCACCCCTCAGAGGAGACCATTAATTAAAAGGGAAACAATTCTAAACAGAACAAGTTACAGCATGGTTGCTAGCACAAACCAGTTCCACCAGTACAACACATCACTTTGCTGCACAATACACAACTTCTCACACACGGAGGACACAGTTTGATAACAGAGCATCTAGAAACTGCCACGAGCAAGCTGGCAGCGTCTGAGGTTCTGTTATTTTGGTATTTCTCTACAGAACTTGGCTGTATTCCACACCAGTGTTGTAATTTCTCTTTTTTGCTACAATACAGCTAGGAATTTGGGGTTTTTTCTTTCCCTGAAGTGGCTATAAAATTATAACCAGGAAGAAGGGAAATGTTAGGGTTTTTACCTCACGGAAGGAATATGAATTGCACAACACAAAGATATCCAGCTAGACAGAAAAGAAAATAGGAGAGGGAGAAAAAACCAAGGAAGGGGTTACTTGCTTACTTTTAGTACCAGTAACAGTATTGCCTTTCTAGTTTAAGTTAGGGCTCCATACAGAAGCACAAACCCAGGTTTTTACCTTTGTATGACTGATTGATTTCTGGGGTGTCCACATTTGGTAACTGATTGTAGTTTTGCTTTTAGTGTGTGCCAGGTTACCTGTGGGAAGATGAAAGAGAGCAACCTACCAAAATGGGTACATCTTATCTACACTGAAACCCATGCTGAACCACCTTATTCCTGTTCCTGTTCTCCTGCATTTCCCATATAGCTGTACAAGAAAGTAATGCAAAGCATTCACTGTATGGCATCAGTGTCACAACACAGGGAATACTACAACACAATAGCAAACTGGTTGTAAAAGGAGACTTGCATCCTAAAACATCCTAGGGCACTGTGCAAGGGCCTCATGCCATTGCAGTGCAATTTAGGATTAATTTCTGCAGAGCTAAGGAACATGAATTTCTCCACCCCAACTTATGAACTCCCTGAGTCAGGGCTCACTACTAGGACCCCATCAGTTACCTACTGTAAAGGATTAAAAGACTTGGGAAATAGAGGAGAGGACCCTCACTCTTTGCAGCAGATGTTTGGAGCCCCAAGCTTGGTTCTCTGCTACTTAAGAGAAAAATTGCACTGAGACAAACCAAGCAATCTATATACTGTCCAAAACAGGCCAGTGACTTACCTGATCCTTTCTGTTCAGTCCTCAACCCAAGGGATGCACTCCACTCCCTCTTTTGCTCCCCTACCCTGAAGAGAGGACCCTGACAGAAGCCTCTACCACTTCCTTGGCACTTGACCAGACCAATCCCTCCCCCGCAGCTTGAGAAGCCTGGGACTCCATTCTGTATAGATTCTAGGGTTGGAAAGTTAAGCCACAAAGTGTATGATGTCATCAATAAATGGTCACATGAAACCTAGCAGTGGTCATCATGAAGGCTAGAGAAGAATCAGAGTGCCACAACAGCAATACCTGTTTTTGTAAGGGGGTGGGTTACCAGCTGTCGTGTCAGGTTGTTCTCAGATGATCGCAGCAGCAGCACAATATCAGCTGGCAGAGTGTCTCTATTTTTGGCTAGGAATCCACTTGCATTATAGAGAACCTGTTTAAAAAGTGCATTTATGCATCTTCTGAGCTTTTGGGAAGTAATTGTAACTCTAAGCACTCTGGCATGGGGCTTTTAATAGCTCAAGACACACAAATATTTTTTCAGCCCTCAGGCTCCCTCTTGCTCACAGCCCTTCTTTTGATCACTGAAGGTTCTAACTGGTGAGTACTGAGCACCATTATGATGCAGGTCACTAAAAGCAAATCCATCATTCCAAAGGAGCTTGAGACATTTATTTTCCCTAATGCAGATATGATGATATTAGTTTTAGCCAGTGTGGATTTATCAGTATGACAAGTGTATTGCAGTCCTCCTTTACACCAGGACACGTGGAAATGCACAATTAACAATGCACTTGATTGCAACCAGCTCACTGTACAATCTTCCTGTCCCAGTTATACTGTGCTGTATTTGACCCAGGATTTACCATTCATCCTAGAGATCTCTGTGTTAATTGAAAAGAAAGTTTGCAAGATCACAAACTGCATACTGGCAATTGAAATTCTTGTCTGGTGGACGAGAAGCTCAACATGAGCTCTCAGTGTGCACTTGCAGCCCGCAAAGCCAATCAGATCCTGGGCTGCATCAGGAGAAGTGTGGCTAGCAGGGCAAGGGAGGTGACCCTCCCCCTCTACTCAGCCCTGGTGAGACCCCACCTGGAGTACTGTGTCCAGTTCTGGAGCCCCTATTACAGGAGGGATGTGGAGGTGCTGGAACGTGTCCAGAGAAGGGCCACAAGGATGATCAGAGGGCTGGAGCACCTCTCCTATGAGGACAGACTGAAGGAGTTGGGGCTGTTCAGTCTGCAGAAGAGAAGGCTCCGAGGTGACCTAATTGTGGCCTTCCAGTATCTGAAGGGGGCCTACAGGAAGGCTGGGGAAGGACTTCTCAGGATCTCAGGTAGTGATAGGACTAGGGGGAATGGAATGAAGCTGGAGGTGGGGAGATTCAGGCTAGATGTGAGGAGGAGGTTCTTCACCAGGAGAGTGGTGAAACCCTGGAATGGGTTGTGCAGGGAGGTGGTCGAGGCCCCATCCCTGGAGGTGTTTAAGCCCAGGCTGGATGAGGCTCTGGGCAGCCTGATCTAGTGTGGGGTGTCCCTGCCCATGGCAGGGGGGTTGGAACTAGATGATCCTTGTGCTCCCTTCCAACCCTGAATGATACAATGATGATACAATGATGAAATCTCCCTGAAAATTCCAGGAAGGATGTCCTAACACAAAATGTACCTCCAGGGCTCTGTCTGAATGCCCCACACAAACCCCTGGCCTGTGAAGAAGGGTGATAGTGCATATTTAATCTGGAAAAAAATATAAATCACAAAACAACCCAGAAACAGTCTTAAATTACAAGGGAAAAAAAAAAAAAGGCTTGTAAAGGAAGAGGAAATGAACTGTTCTCCAGTTCCCCACTAAAGAGGACTAGGAGTAATGAACTTAAGCACAGCAATGGGGATATAAGTTAGACAGCAGGAGACATTTCCTAACAAAAAAACCCAACTTGCTGAACACTGGAAAGAGATAATGGGGCACTGGTGGAATCCCCATCTTCAGTGGCTGTTATGAGGAATGGTAGAGGGAGAGGTGCCTCTCTGCTCCTCAGCAATGAGAGATGCTGGTGAACTGTAATTCAGTTGGAGATGAGGTTCAGAGGAGTTACTGCAGGACTTTTGTAGCTGGCTGTCTTACACAATGGGCAGGTTACCTACAGTCAGCTGATTGGCAATATGCTTCCTCTTCCCAGACCAGCTGCTCTTGTACTGCACAGACCCAGCACTGTTTCACATGTGAGGCAGCAATGCCCAGTCCATAGCCTTTAAAAAAGCTCAAAAGTTGGTGGGAGCTCCTGCTTCCACAAGGCAAGGTTCAGGTGACCAAAGGCATCTTGCTGCAGTGCATCAGCAACTCCTCCTGAGTTTGAAAGGCACATGCAGCATGTTACATTCCAGAGGAGTGCAAGATGCTCCTCAGCAAATGAAGCAGAGAGCAGGGCCTGTACTATCCATCTGTCTGATGACAAAGTTGAGAACTCAGTAAGGCTGATGGGGTGGAGGAGGTAGCAGGAAAAATGGAGCTGGATCCTGAATCAAAGCAGTGGGAACAAGCACGGCACAGGACTTGGAGGAGCTAAGAGGAGGGGCACTGAGGTCCTCTCTGACCCATAGGTATGTTTTGGTTCTAGAACACAGTCAGTTCATCTGCCTGGTGACATCTGAGACAAATACACTCCCAGTACTGGGTTTGGGTTATTTTTAATGAGGGAAAACATTTCTGCAGTTTCCTTCTGATGTGTAAGGCACTGCCAACATTTCCACATCAGGACTAAATAGATTAAGGTTGAGAACCAACACAGTTGACCTCTTCTATTTCCTTCCAACCCTACTATTCAACTAGTATCATTAGGTCTCTTACCTTTCCTGCATAATGATAAATGCCAAAGGTTAGATCTACTCTCTTGGGTCTCCAAAAATATTTTGACTTCAAATTATCTTCAAATTTTTCTGAAAGGAAACAGATAACTCATCTGACTGGAGGTGCTGTACAATAATTGGCTTCTGAAGCTCTAAGGACATTACCTAACTTCTCAGACAATGCAGAAGCACAAAACAGCCTCTGATGTTTTTAAGGTACCATAATGTTCTCATAACAATAGGCACTGGATACAGAATATAAGAGCTCTTGGATCAGTTACTTTGCACCAATTTCTTGCCTCTTTAAGCTTTTGATCCCCATGCAGGAAACAATGCAGTAATCCTTTCTGAAGACTCCCTGGGGATTTGTGAGGAAATATTTACCAACTGATTGAGGGCCTCTGCACTGCAGACTAAAAAGTATGAGGACAGAAAGACACCAAGCTCATATAATTGCTTTAACGTGGGCACTAATACTGGATGTTACTAGGTTCTGTGTTTGGGTGTTGGTTAAAGCTCTCATCTGACATTTTGCACATTCTAAAATGAGTAAAACAAGGATTTATCTGCACAGAAGTGCCACTGAAATAACTAAATCAACTGTAATGGCAACTACTCAGCAGCACTGAATATTCAGAACCTGAATTACAACAGATTTAGGTGGTTCAATTTTATTTTTTGACCAAAGAGGGGGAAAAAAAAAGAAAGAAACAATTTGCTGAAAGGCACTGAAGCAGGTTTGCAGCCTCTGCCTTCAAAAAGTATTAACATTTTTGTTCAGATGTGGCTCATCAAAAATCTCAGAGCTGAACACGACTCAACTCTGGAAAGAGTGTCCTTGGCACATGAACCGAGAGTTTTAACTCAGTTTGATCTTTGTCTTTCAAGCCCTGCTGCTGAAAAAGCTCCTGAAGGTAGAAGAATTCCAAATCTGGATCAGCAGCTCAGGTTAATTTGTACCCTTGATGTTTCCCTGTTCACTTCAAAGATGCATCTACCCATCCTGGCATGCCTGCCTCATACACGCTGTGACAATGGAACAGGGGCTTACTGAAAACACAACTAGCATGTAGCCTAAAGTACACATGCCAAAGAGAAACCTCTCAGGGAGACATGCTGCGTAAGTGTGAAGTAGACCAGATACTCACCGACAAGTGTCTGATCTGTGGCTTGTGGGAACCGACTCTCCTCATCCAGCAGGGACAATAAACCCATTGGTTTCTGCAGGAACATATCTAAGAGGGGCCTGTTGTCCTCGTACTCTATAACTCTTGCGTCGACGCCTTCGTACAGGTACTCGTTCTGCAACAGGCAGCAGAAAGCATGTTCTGGCTATGTATACAGAACCACTTCAGACAACAATTCACAGAGTGTCAATTGGAGCAAATTAAAACAACATTAAAAACAATAAAAATGGTATGCCCCAGGGCTACAGACACGGAGGCTTTGCAGGAACAAACATCAGCTGGGACGTATCACAATGAACTACCTCCTTGTACTCAGACTGATCTCATTTCCCAGGACATTCTTCACTCTAAAGATAGATGATGGCTCTGTTTATACACCTGTACCGGCGTGTAAGCAGTAAGAATCACTCCTACAGCCCCAAGAGGGCTTCCTTGTCTCAGGCACAGAACATTAACTTCATCCACGTCTCCCCTGGAGCAGTGGACAGGTGGAGTTTTGCATTTTATTCTAATCAATGACCTGAATAGCAAGACAAGACAGAAGAGTAAAAAATACATCACTAATATAGACAAGAAGTTCATTCTGTATCTGTGGGAGGTAGCGGCAGACAGGGAATGAAACCCTGCTGCCTCCCAAAGGCGATGATGGAGCAGGGGTAGCTTAACCAAGGGCTATGGCTGCACCAACACACAGATGTTTTGTTCATGAAACCAGCTGTTACTGCTCAGGATTATCAAAAGCACACTTACCCAGGGGCAAAAGGGAAGAGATTGCTCAGGATGACTCTATCATTGATGAGTGTTTCTGTGAGACATCCTCAGACAAGCTCTCACAGGCAACCTATCTAATGATTAACTTCTGCTGGCTTCGAACACTTGTGAGAGGCTGTTTGCGAGAGCTGATAGAACTGAGGGGAGGTCTGTACTGCTACACCACAACAGCAACATCTGTTCCCCCCATGTCCAGGCAGCCTGTGGGGCCTGACCTCCAAGCCTGGAGTGCATGTGACCATTCAGTCTCTTGTGTCTGCACCTCCACAACTGATTGAGTGCCAGCAATGAGGCTTTCCTAAACGCTGCTGTCTGCCCAGCAGGATTGGGAGGGAGTTCATTCCATCACTTCCCATGGGCTCTTGGAGGACAGCTGATAACCAAATACTTCCAGGCACCAGTGTGACAGATGGCTCACAAATAAGAGACCATATTACATTTTCTTATGCAATGCTGGCCTTCAGCTGCATTATTAGGATACAAGCAGCAAGAATAAAAGCCCTAATGATGCACATCATAAAACTGTAACGAAATTGGTCTTATTTGAATTAATAAGCTGAATCAGCTACAGCATTCTGTAATCCCCCATGATGTTTTATGACAAGAAGGCTCCTTAAAATAGCAGCTGCTCATTGAAATTCTAAAGCATAATCCTCTGGAAAGTATTCCTGCGGATGGGATGTCAAAAGGAATGACTGAGTTACGCCAATACTTGGGCTCCTACCTCAGTATTGCGTGGGACCTTTGCTGTGATCTAAACTAGGCAATTTCAGCTTGTGCTTCTCTTAATAACAAAAGAATTATTAAATGCATTAGGAAATGGGCTTCATTTATAATAACCCCCCCCAAAAAACCAGAGGCATTTTGCTGAGAACATGGTATGATGATGCTTTGGTTTAAGTGGGACTATCAAAGAGTTACTCAAAATGAACCTTTGCCAGTTTTGAGTAGCAGATGAAATTGTCATATGGAGCTAAAATACACATTGCATGTGTTTAATGCCAAAAGTAGCATCCTTCCAACTGAAAATCAGCTTGCCACTTTCCCTGATGTTTTAGGTATCTGACATCACACCTTTTGCTTTTTACAGAAGAATCACAAATGGCACAGAAGAGGGAAGGCTGCCTTGCTGGACAAAGTTACCTGCAGATGATGGAGCTGACAGAATTAACTTATGCTAATACTTCAGGCTCGCCAGGGAGGTGGTTGAATCCTTATCCCTGGAGGTGTTTAAGAGGCAGAAATATGGTATCATAGTATCATAATATCAGTCAGGGTTGGAAGGGACCACAAGGATCATCTAGTTCCAACCCCCCTGCCATGGGCAGGGACACCCCACACTACATCAGCCTGGCCAGAGCCTCATCCAGCCTGGGCTTAAACACCTCCAGGGATGGGGCCTCAACCACCTCCCTGGACAACCCATTCCAGGGCTTCACCACTCTCATGGTGAAGAACTTCCTCCTCACATCCAGCCTGAATCTCCCCACCTCCAGCTTCATTCCTTTCTCCCTAGCCCCTAGTCCTACCGCTACCTGAGATCCTGAGAAGTCCCTCCCCAGCCTTCCTGTAGGCCCCCTTCAGATACTGGAAAGCCACAATTAGGTCACCTCGGAGCCTTCTCTTCTGCAGACTGAACAGCCCCAACTCCTTCAGTCTGTCCTCATAGGAGAGGTGCTCCAGCCCTCTGATCATCCTCAACACAAACAGTGATTAACAGTGACAAAATACCCTTTTCTCTGCTAATAATGAAAATCAGTATTCAGGTGGATTTTCCTCTATGTATTGTATCCAACACTTCAAGGGATCCTACAGGAAGGCTGCAGAGGGACTTTTCATAAGGGGTGTCCAGAGACATGACAAAGGGCAATGGTTTGAAGCTAAGGGAGAGTAGGATTAGACTGGATCTCAGGAAGAAGGTTTTCAGTACAAGGGTGTTGAGACTCTGGAATAGGCTGCCCAGGGAGGCTGTGGATGCCTCCTCCCCAGGTGTGTTCAAGGCAAGGTTGGATGAGGCCTTGAGTAGCTGAGTCTAGCTGAGAGGTTGGACTAGATGATCCAACTAGGGAGGTTGGACTAGATGATCTCTAGGGTCCCTTCCAGCCTAGGCCATACTGTGATCATAAACCCCACTCATTTCCACAAACCACAAAGACTGATTTAATCTACAAATGTTGATTCTTCTGCTCACAGAGAATTATGGAATATGTGTATTTTCAGCAAGATTAACTTTTTTTAGTTGTTTGGGTTTGGTTTTTTTCATGGACTTGTTATTTCTTTAAACAACCACACAGGATAATGATTCAAAGATGGTTGATTCAATTCTCATGGGATTATTTACAAAGTTGAGATGAGGTTTTGTTTATTCTCCTCTTCAATTACACAAACTTCTATGACTGCAACTCAGTTCCTTTTCTCTGTATTACATTAATTTGTTTAGATCCAAGCCATCATGATTTAGCTCAGAGTAGCTAGTTCCTGAATGGGAACAAAATAATCATGAGATTTGTAGTTTTTAATAATGGAATTTCAGTATTCATTAGGCTTATTAGTAAGCTATTACCAACTCTGCACTTTACAAATTATGTTACCACTCATTTATGTTTTTTACTGTAGAACCACACATCACTCATGTTATTCCTCAAGCAAACAACACTGCATTTGCATCAAACTGATTATCACTGCCTTATGTTGCTTGGATACTGTAAATTTCAAGTTTAATGCATTTTAGGTAGGCATTTGACTTCCAAATAGCAAGCACTGCTTCATGGGATACACACTCAGAAAACATTTGTTATGATCTGCAATTTACAACCTATTATGGAGAAGGAAGAATGGAGTTTCTTAAGTAAGGCTTTAAAAACTACAGCTGAACTTGAATAATAACTGGAGAATGGAGCTTCTTGAGCAGGGTTTTAGAAGTTCAACTATAGTTGAACTTCAGGAATAGAATAGAATAGAATAGAATAGAATAGAATAGAATAGAATAGAATAGAATAGAATAGAATAGAATAGACCAGACCAGACCAGACCAGACCAGACCAGACCAGACCAGACCAGACCAGACCAGACCAGACCAGGTTGGAAGAGACCTTCAAGATCATTGTGTCCAACCTATCAACCAATCCAACCCACCTAATCAACTAAACCATGGCACCAAGCACCCCATCCAGTCTCCTCCTGAACACCTCCAATGATGGTGACTCCACCACCTCCCCAGGCAGCCCATTCCAATGGGCAAGCACTCTCTCTGCATAGAACTTACTTCCTCACATCCAGCCTAAACTTCCCCTGGTGCAGCCTGAGACTGTGTCCTCTTGTTCTGGTACTGGCTGCCTGGGAGAAGAGGCCAACATCCACCTGTCTACAACCTCCCTTCAGGTAGTTGTAGAGAGCAATTAGGTCACCCCTGAGTCTCCTCTTCTCCAGGCTAAGCAACCGCAGCTCCCTCAGCCTCTCCTCATAGGGCTTGTGTTCCAAACCCCTCACCAACTTTGTTGCCCTTCTCTGGACTCATTCCAGCAAGTCAACATCCTTCCTAAACTGAGGGTTCTTAAGTAAGGGTTTAAAAGTTCAACTATAGTTGAACTTCAACAATAGTTGAAGAATGAACCTTCTTGAGGAATGCTTTAAAACTTCAACAGTTGCTGAAGTTTTCAAACCTTCCTCAAGAAGCTCCATCCTTCCTTCTCCAACACAGGTAGCAAACTGACTGTAATTCAAGCCTTACCCAAATATCCAACACATACCTGCTCCCAGGCGAAGACATGTTGATTGAAGTAGAACTGGATTTGTTCATTGGCAATGTTGATGCAGAGTTGTTCAAAAGAATTCTTCTTGAAATTCTCAAAGCCAAAGATGTCAAGAATCCCAATGTTCAAACCATCATCATTTTCACTGCAAAGATTCACAGTGCTGTCTCTTTCTCTGACACCAAGCAGCTTCATTATTATTCACAAAAGGAAATCATGGGCCAAATGTGTATGGCCATCAAGCAGAATAATCTCTGCTAAACCAGATACCTCTTACAACAACACTCAGGTTTTTGTGTTTGGAATACAAAAAATGCACAGCAGTTCAATGATGACTGTGTTTGCAGGGCAGGTACACTAAGTCACATCATGACCAAGTCAGTTTATAAGCACAGAGAGCATTTACAATTTTATTAGCCTACAGAAGACTCAAAGGGGACCTTAAGAGCTGACTCCCAATACCTGAAGGGATCCTACAGGAAAGCTGGAGAGGGACTTTTCATAAGGGTGTCTAGCAACAGGACAAGAAGGAATGGTTTGAAGCTGAGGGACAGTAGGTTTAGACTGAATCTTAGGAAGAATTTCTTCAGCATGAGGGTGGTGAGACTCTGGAATAGGCTGCCTAGAGGGGCTGTGGATGCCTCCCAAAGGTGTTCAAGACCAGGCTGGATGAGGCCTTGGGCAACAAAGTCTAGTTGAGAGGCGTCTCTGCCCACGGCTGGGTGGTTGGAGCAGATGATCTCTGATGTCCCTTCCAACCTAAGCCATTCTATTGTGGGAAGATGACTACATTATAGAAACAACTCACAGCTCTTTTTGTTTGTCCTGCAACAAAACCAGGCTTTACTGACTGGCATCTTGCAATTAAAAATTGAATAAACCTTTATTTAGAATAAACCAGACCAGGTTGGAAGAGACCTTCAAGATCATCGTGTCCAACCCATCAACCAATCCAACCCACCCAAACAACTAACCCATGGCACCAAGCACCCCATCAAGTCTCCTCCTGAACACCTCCAATGACGGCAACTCCACCACCTCCTTGGGCAGCCCATTCCAATGGGCAATCACTCTCTCTGTATAGAACTTCTTCCTAACATCCAACCTAAACCTCCCCTGGCGCAGCCTGAGACTGTGTCCTCTTGTTCTGGTACTGGCTGCCATTTAATCCAATAATCTTCATGTTATTTATTCATGGCAACTAAAACCTGCTGATTATAGCGTTCTATGAATCTATGAACATGAACGTCAAAAGAATGCATACCTAGCTCTTTGATGCCCCTAAATAAGTACTTTAAGGACTGGAATGTGGTATGTATTCAAATGTATGTCTCAAAAGTCTTAAATGAGTAAAGGTCACACAGGGAGACACCAGCTACATGTGCTTCCAGATCTCCTGTATTCACACTGCACGCTATGATGAGAATAAGAGCTTCCCTTTTTGTAATACAGGGATGTCATGAGTAAAAAACACAGGAAGGGAAAAGCAGGGGAGAACACTAAATGCTGACAATATTATTCCCACAGAAAAATCTCTGTTTATCCTGGCAGAGCTTCTTTTACCTTAAGTGCTTGTCAGGTTTGAGCAGAGTGTTGATGCGATTGACGATCCAGCTGAAGAGGCGTCCGTAGAGCGCTTTGGCCATGGCGTCTCTGACATCAGTGGCTTTTTCCACAGTGTTGGGACGAATAATTGTTTCTCCTCGAGTCACTACACAATGAGAGGTGAGGGCCTCTTGCAGCTCATCTGCTTGAATACAAAGCAAGGACGCACCTAGGAAGGAAGGTCACAGGCACAGCTCAGGCAGAGCTGGGAAGGAAAACCAGGCACTTTTGCAATCGAAGCTGCAAGTACAGCTTATTATGAATAAGGGTCAAATCAAAGTCCTGAACTGTGACTAATGAGGGTGTTCACACTAAACAACTAGCAGCATTTAATTTAGTTACCAACCTCCCTAGCTGCCCCTGCTGTCAATGAGCAGAAGCCATTAGGTTACAGAATACAGAATTAACCAGGCTGGAAAAGACCTTCGAGATCATCAAGTCCAACCTATCACCCAACATCATCTAATCAACTAAACCGTGGCACTAAGTGCCTCATCCAGTCTCTTTTTAAACACTTCCAGTGATGGTGACTCCACCACCTGAGTTCTCCATTGCTTTACCAAAGAGATGATTTCTCCAAAGGGTCTACAGGGAAATGTAGGTGACCCTGTCAGGAATATACAAGTTGGGAGGTGTGAATATCTCTCTTGGTTATAACTGATCTCTATAAGCCACTGCTGCCCTCCTTTTGCTCCAAAAAAGGGGTACCTCTTTCCAGTTCCCCAATATTCTTCTATCTATGGCAGGAGGATGTGTGAGAAGATAGCATGAAGATATCATTGGCTCCCCACCTGTGATTATGAAGAGCTTCTTGAACATCTTTTGCCCTTTCCCTCCTCCCCCTCCTGGTAGCCTATGATGTAAGGTATCCCAAATAATTAGTGAGGCATATTCCAACTGGCACACGTGGAGAACACATAATGATTATCTGAGAAAGAAACTGAGGAGAAACTCTCCAAGGGATGAATGATGTTCTCCATCAGATGTTCAAATAACCTTGGAAAAATTCCAAGGATTTTCTTCTCAGGCATCTGCAGGATTAGTCATGTTTCCTGAATGCCAGTGAACTGGTTAGTCAAATGAGGTGCACAACATGGAATTCTTTTTGCATTTGAATTCAAGTGGGCCTGTAATTAATCCACCTTCAGCATTTAATTAGTGGTGCCAAATTTCCACGGGAATACAGTTTTCATTGATGACTCTCTTGCAAGAAAAGAAACCTGCTACCAAAACACTGCAGGAAAACAATCTCAGATCAAGGAAAACCACTCACAGTTCTCAAGGGCTACTGGATTGGAAATGTTGCTCTTGTCAATTGTATGCTCAGACACCACCGTAGAGAACTCAATGTTTCCCACATTTAAAATGGCAGCCAGGACACTGTACACACTTCCGAGTTCCTGAAAAGTACATTAAGAAAGTTGCAACATTTAATAGCCAGGAGAGATCTGTCACTTTGGTTTGTGCAATGGGCATGTGTGTGTCGCTTCCTGTTGGCTGCCACCTACCCATTACTTTTCATAACTGCACAGCATTTTATCCCCAATATTCAATGCTCTGCTGGGACCACGTCAGGCATCATTTACTCAGATAAAATCCTTAATTGCTCTAGAATATTTGATCTTATTTTCCATGCTTTCAGAAGTTAATCTAGCAGTTAATAAATTTATTATTCCAGTGGCACCAAGATGAAGCAGACAAGCTCACTCAAAAGAATTCTGCTCAGGATAATTGGCAGAGTTTACCTAGGCTTTAAGCAATCATTTTCATTTTAAGCTTAGGGACACGGATGAAATGCAAAGAAATGGATAGCTCCACTTCTGCCATTATGCTTCAGTATGTATAGCTGCTGACATTTTTGTGCCCTTTTCCAGTGTGTTGCAAATCTGGCTGGATCTGTCTTATACAGCATGATTATTGGTCACCTCAGGCAGTTCTTTCCTATTAATTTTTGCCATGCAGCCTGAAAATAAAACAGTGTGGTTCTGAGAGAGGGAGTTCTGACAGTAGTTATTATTACAGCCTGCCAGGCAGTTAAAAACCCCCAAAGTTTTAAAGAACTAAAGCCTTTTTTAGGTCACAGAATAGAATAGAATAGAATAAAATAGAATAGAATAGAATAGAATAGACCAGACCAGGTTGGAAGAGACCTTCAAGATCATTGCATCCAACCTACCATTCAACACCATCTAATCAATGAAACCATGGCACCAAGCACCCCAGCCAGTCTCTTCCTAAACACCTCCAATGATGGTGACTCCACCACCTCCCTGGGCAGCACATTCCAATGGGCAATCACTCTCTCTATGAAGAATTTCTTCCTAACCTCCAGCCTAAACCTCCCCTGGTGCAGCTTGAGACTGTGTCCTCTTCTTCTGGTGCTGCTTGCCTGGGAGAAGAGACCAGTCCCCACCTGTCTACAACATCTCTTCAGGTAGTTGTAGAGAACAATAAAGTCTCCTCTGAGTCTTCTCTTCTCCAGGCTAAGCAACCCCAGCTCCCTCAGCCTCTCCTCATAGGGCTTGTGCTCCAACCCCCTCCCCAGCTTTCTTGCCCTTCTGTGGACACATTCCAGCAAGTCAACATCCCTCCTAAACTGAGTGACCCAGAAATGGACACAGTTTTAATTGGATTGGAGAAGATATCCTGTACAAGATTTTCTGCCAATAAAATGTAGAACATGCTTATAGAGGACCTCCCCTGAGCACTGGGATGGGTGTCAAAGCTTAAGGCTGCATTACTAAAAACTGAATTTAGCAAAGGAACTCAGTATCTTTTTCTTGCTGAAAATAAGTTGTCTCTGCACATGTGTGCAGCAGAACCTCAGTGGGGGAAGAAGACTTTCTCCCTCTTGCTAACATAGCCTCAGACAGGCTAATTACAGAATCACAGTATCACCAAGGTTGGAAGAGACCTCAAAGATCATCAAGTCCAACCTGTCACCACAGACCTCATGACTAAACCATGACACCAAGTGCCACATCCAATCCCTTCTTAAACACCTCCAGGGATGGTGACTCCACCATCTCCGTGGGCAGCACATTCCAATGGTTAACAACTCTCTCAGTGCAGAACTTTTTCCTCACCTCGAGCCTAAACTTCCCCTGGCACAGCTTGAGACTGTGTCCTCTTGTTCTGGTGCTGGTTGCTAGAGAGAAGAGACCAACCCCCTCCTGGCTACAACCACCCCTCAGGTAGTTCACTCCTTCAGGTAATTCACTCCTTCAGGTAATTCACTCAGTGGAGAAGGTAAGACAGGTCAATGTGGATGGGGCTCACATGTAAGCACAGTTAAGATTGCCTACAGTACTCATCCGGCTTCTGAAGCTGTGGGGATTCCACAGGTAGAAAGCTCCTCACAGATTCAGCTCACGGTGGCTTGCTGAGTTAATCAAGTGAAGATACATGCTAGAACTGCACAATGTGGCCAGTGACCTAGTTCTAACTGGATCTTCAATAGCTAGGGAAAGTCTCTTTTGGATGATCACGATTATTGTTTCCACCCATCCAAGTGAACAAAAGAACTGGAAACAAAACCCGACCTGCTGCTTTTCATAGTATAAATTGGGACTTCTCAAAGCCTCTGCTGCTGTGACAAAACTCCTGTCAGTGCTGAACTGTGCATATCCTCCCACACTGCTTCTGGAAAGGTGACAGCATAAGTGTGAAAGGATGTGATAGCACAGGTGTGATGTTATGAAGTGCAGTCGTGAATAAGCATGCAGAGCAGAAAGAGACTCTGAACTCCACTGTTACTATGGCTGAGCATAAAAGAAGAACAGAACAGGTGAACACATCTCTTGTTTCAGGGACTCCAACATTCACATTGAGAGAAGTGAATACTTTTCTGTGAAAAGCTCCTTTCAACATGCAGCCCTGTCAGATAAATGAAACCATACATCCATTCTGCAGCACTAGTGCTGTGTTTCACAGACAGCATGCAGCTCATGCTCATCATGTTCCTACAATCATTTGTGATAAATAAAGTCAGTGGTAAACTTCAGCTGTGATGCATCATTTCTCTGAAGAAGAGAGTAGAGTGGAGAATGCAGTGTCCTTCCCTTGCATCTTACTTTATAAATCCAGAGGCCTGTTTAGTTGTACTACAGACAGCCTGAGAAGAGGGGTTTGATGCCCAGTGGAGCAATGACACAAGGTCCTAAAGAAAGAATGGTTCACATCATGGCTAGTGATGAGCTTCACTCCAAAGGGGAGTGAGTCACCCCTCCCAGTTTAGTATCATCAACAAACCAGCTGAGGGTACACTCGGTCTCTTCAGTTTTTCCTGACTGAGATAGCCATTAAAGGTGACCAAAACCAGCTCCCAGCACTCACCTCCAGTGTGAAGCCTATGACTTTGAAGCACTGTTCAATCAACTCAAACTGAGACTTATAAAAGCTGTTGTTCATGAAATCTTGCACTATTCTGAAATGATCGTTCTGCAGGTATCTGAAAAGGGTCAGCGGAGGCAGAGTTAGGACAGAAACGAAGCTGAGAGGTCAACACCACATTCCATAGCAATCAGTTTATGCCAACACAAACTGCCTCACCTGGGAGGTCTGTATTCTGGCAGTTTATAGTGTGCCAGTTTTTTCTTTTCTGCCAGGCCAGCGTAAATGTAATAAAAAATGTGGAAATTTTTCTCTCCTCTGAAACAACAGAAACAACAAACTGGTTTAGCAGAGCAAGCATGGTGCATTTACTGATGGCAAACACACTATGTATTTACTATCAAGTGTTAGTCTGATAACAGTGAACTCTGCAAAAAGCTTCTGTACAGAAGGTGAGGTGCTGGGGGGTGTGTGTGTGTGAGGTGCTGGGGTGTGTGTGTGTTCAGAAGCTGCCAGGGTGGCTGCTTGGTGCTGCAAGCAGATAAATGCTGCTGTGCCTTTGATGCAGTTGGTAGATGCTGACCTGCATCAAATGGGCTGCTTAACCTCCAGTTAGTTTAAAACATCAGATCGTGAGCGAGCGATAAACTCCTGATTCACTGAATTCAGTATGCTTGCTGTGTCCTTTAGTCCTGCACCAAGGAAGCACATAAGCACAGGGCCTGATGACTTGGCATGCTTTGCCTAAATGTTAAGATACTCAAACCCAGCAGGGAAGATTTATTGTACATCAAAGGTCCCTGTGCACCTTATGAGGAAGAATTGAATGTTTAGGTGGAAATCAGCAGCCACCACTGAACCCTGAGATGGCCAAGTCAGTCACCATGAAATGGCAAAGAGGAATTGTGTTCAAAGCACTGGCTTCTGCAGGAGCTGAGGCACGTGTCCCAGGAACACCATGACATGCTGCTGATAATAGGATCAGAACCCAGTGCACTCCTCTCTGCATGAGGGGTGCCTAGATCAGAGCCCAGTGCCAACCTGAATGCATATCTTACTGCAGACAGTCAGTAGTAGAAGATAGTATCAATTAAAGGAGTAGGAGCAAGGCCCTCATCTCCAGGCTCTCATAGCCAGGCTTTGCAGGCTCTCAGAAACCTCATTGTGTCACTGGAAAGGCAGCAGAACCTGTAGGTTCAGAATGTCTTGGTTTAAACTGGGTCTGGAGCTTGGGTCTCCCATTTTCTGGGTAATCAGTCACTGGTTTTCTCCAGGGATGGGGCCTCAGCTATTGCCCTGGGCAACCTGTTCCAGTGTTCCACCACTCTCATGGTACAGAACTTGTTCCTAACATCCAATCTAAATCTACTCTAATTTCAAACCATTGCCTCTCCCACTGCAGGCCTTTGCAAGGAGTCCCTCTGCAGCTTTCTTGTAGCCCCCTTCAGGTACTGGCTAGGTCCCCTGGAGCCTAAACTAAGCTGAACAACCCCAGCTCCCTCAGCCTGTCCTTGTAGCAGAGGTGTTCCAGCCCCTGAGCATCTTTGTGGCCCTCCTCTGGATCCACTTCATCAGGTCCATGTCCTTCCTGTGGTGAGGGCTCCAGATATGCATTTTGATGAAATTTGCTGAAATAGTCCAGAAGGCAGTGAAGAAACAACCAAGCAGGAAAAGCTTTCAGCTATCTTACAGATTTAGAAGCCATCATTTAGAAGCTATCATTTATAAAACCCCCCTCCAGTACCTTATTCATCTGCATGTTTTGACCCAAGACAACTTCCAGCACTGTAGGTCCCAAACTAGGTCAAATGTAATTTTTGTACTTACACTGCCTGGTGGACAACTCTAGATTTTTCAAGGAGATACTCTGAAATCTGAGCCCCTACTACAGTGCCACCACAAGTGAACTTCATTTCCAAGTATTTGCCAAATCTGCTTGAGTTGTCATTGATGATAGTGCCTGCGTTGCCAAACGCTTCCACGAGGTTATTCACTTGGAGGATCTTCTCCTGCAGAGTCCTGTTATTGGCCTGGATATGAAAAGAAGATTCCTTATCAGTAATCATTCAGATGAGTTCATCCCTAAGTGCTTCTTTCCTCTTCTAGCTAGGTATTGGGAAGTGTGACATCACCAGGGCAGCCACTCCCATGGGGATCATGTGGAAAGAATGGAATGGATCCATCATGAAACCTGGCAGAGTTTAGTGACCTGCAAAACTAATGGCTAGCTGGAAGAGACAACAGGCACAAAGGTAATGACATTAGAAATAATCAATTTCTAGTGCTCCAGTACTCTGAGATGGTTGACCTGCTTTTAGGATTCTTGTTAGCATCTGCCTACTGCTGCACTGCACCATAACAACAGATCACAGGTTCACAGATTGCATCAGGTTGGAAGGGACCTTCAAAGCTCATCTTGTTCAACATCCCTGCAGTCAGCAGGGACATCTCCAACTAGATCAGGCTGCCCAGGGCCACCTTGTGTCTGATCTTGAATGTCTCAAGGGACAGGGCCCCATCCACACGCTTGGGCAGCCTGTTCCTGCATTTCACCACCCTCACTGTAAAGAACTTCCTCCTAATGTCTAACCTCATCCTATCATCGCAGGCCTTCTAAACAGTCCTTCCCCAGCCTTTCTGTAGGTCCTCTTTAGCTTCTGAAATGCAGCTTGCTTCACCTCCCCCTGCACACACAAAAATGGCATTTTATTTGCATAGATATGCTGGTCACTTCCCAGGATGACCATGTCCCACTGACGGCAAGCTGCTTGTGGAAGAAGGTGAAAAGCTGGAGGAGGATTTGATCTAGTATAGACTGGGTGATTTGAAGATACTCAAACAAGGAACAGGCAGTCACAGCCCTGACTGCAACAGCTAATTCCTTGCAGAATCCCCAAAATATTTTCTAGTGACCCTTGTTTGGGAGGAGAGAAGGGACAGAAAGATCAGCTCCAGTCACACCTTACAGAAGTTACTGGGAAAATGTATATACAGTCTTGCCCTGCTAACAATGCCCTGTCCATAGACTCAGACATGCCTAAGATACCAAGGTCTTACAGAGGCATCTCCTTTGAAACACACCTTGCCCAGGACAGTGAGCTGCTGAACCAGAAGATGAGCACTCTGCGTCTTGCCAGCTCCACTTTCGCCAGAAATAACGATGCACTGCGGAGCACAAGAGCACAGCTCTGAGTTCATTCGAGTTCATTACATATTTCTCAGCCTAGCAAAGGGTATCATTGATGCTCCTTGTCTTTACCTGATCAGAGTTGTATGTCACCATGGACTGATAACCTATGTCAGCAACAGCAAAAATGTGAGGAGGGTTGGCAGTCCGCTTGGCTCCAATGTATAGCTTGGAATGCTGAGTGTAAGAAAAATGAAAACGTTATCAATGCCCTTCGACAACCTGGGCTTTAGCAGTTTATTTTGCTTTTCAGCTTAGTCTCCAGCATGCTGAGGTTACCAGCAGGGAAGTTTCTGAGCGAGCTGTTACTGCGCTCACTCGACCATCAATCTGTATGCACTCAGTACTGCAAGAACTCCTAAAAAGGACGAAGCCCCATTTTGTGTGATGCCAGCCCTGATAACGTGATGAAACTCAAATTATTAGGAGAAAATTCAATGCTGTCAGACATCAGCTTATGACTTCATTTGTCATTCACATCATCTTAGTGTTTCTGCAGGATATCGACGTCAAAAGAACTTGCCTGTACCCGTAGCATCTGGTAACCAATGATAGCGACTTACTGCACGGCCAGACTTCCATCTCTGCCCCCTTTTGCACAATGGGGAGGCAAATCCACAGAAGTTAAAATTTCACAGGGTTTCTTTGTGAATTGTCTGAGCAATTGAATAGCTATGGCTTTCCCAACTCTCTTGGGAGGCAATGGCCCCAGCTCCTACACCCGGCCATTCACAGAAGTTCTCTATGGGAATATGAGGAGAAAGAGTGCTCCCTCCCTCCCACAGAGAGGGTTATGATTCACTTGACTAAAAGCACTTAATCTGTATAGATACCACTTCTGGACTAGCTGCTAAGGGCAGCACCTTTACACTCTGTGGGGTTCTACTCAATAAATCTCATTAAGTTTAGGACAATTTAGCTCATCCTAGAGCGGATGTTGAAAGTCACTAGAAGAACAACCACCTCAAAAATCCTCTATCTATCCACTGATTAAAATGGATGACTTGCTCAGATATAGCTCTTTGCACTTTAGACAGGACCTGCACTGTAGACATCAGAAGTCAAATTTCTTGGAGTCTCTCATTTCTGTGCTGAAATTTGGCACACGACAAGGATGTGCGTCAACATGCACTCGAAGGGACAAGTGCATTGGGAGTTCTCTTCTACAGAGTGAATGAAGTAAATCTCAAGCACAGTCTTACTTCACACTTCATACAGATGTTGTAGTGGAAATCAGGGCTAGTTTAAAAGAACCACACCTGTGAAGAATAAATATCGATGTTCCGAAACGGATTGACGGCGATGAGAATGTCCCCAACGTACGTGTAGATCTGATCCTTGGCATAACCCTTCTGCAACTGCTCTGTTACTGTATTCTGATGGAGAAAGAAGAGCAACACTGAATCACATGGAGGGAAAAAAAAAGTTAAGTGTATAAATATTTCTATAGTTGAGGATGAGTGAGGATAGAGAGGAAAGGCTTTAATAGTCAGGAATACAACTGATGATGATCAGAAGTGAGTAATGCTGTCAAACACAAGGGCATTCCTAATTCCTTGTGTCCAAACTCACTTTCATGGAAATCATAGAATGGCTTAGGTTGGAAGGGACCTTGGAGGTCATCTACTCCAACCTCCCTGCCATAGGAAGAATGATAGATCTGTGGCATAGGGGATGCCTGCCTACACTGCATCCAGTTGCACGTCCTGGTTCAGATGGGCTTGCTCAGAACTGGATCAAAAGCAATAACAGAGACCTATAGCACACTACTGTGGTTTAATATATGACTGCCCCTCTTCAGGAAAATGTGAAAAAAGGAGGTCCTTACCTCATCCAGTACCTCCAATGTTGCTAAATCATCTACCTCCTCCTGGTTTGACACAAATGACTTACTGTAGTTCCCTTTCTTTGTATGAATACGTTCAAATCTAGAAAAGAAAGACAGGCAGCTTCCTGTTGTAAAGAAACACAGAGCAGCTCTTGCAGGATGCCATTGGCTTTCTTGGCCACAAGGGCACATTGCTGGCCCATGACCATCCTGTTGTCCACCATGACTCCCAGGTCCTTCTACCCAGAGCTGCTCCTCAACAAATTAGCCCCAACCTGTACTGATCCAAGGAGTTGTTCTTCCCCAGGTGCAGGACCCTATGCTTGGCCTGACTGCACTTCATGAGATTCCTCTCTGCCCCACTCTCCAGCATGTTCAGGCCATGCTGGATGGCAGCACAGCCACTTCTCCCAGTTTGGTACCACAAGCAGTCTGGCTGAGGGTCCACTCTTTTTCTATTTTTTCCCCCTTTTAAGATAATCTCTATTTATGCCAGGGAAGTTTCATTACATAAAATCAATTCTCCTGTAACCCTCTTCAGCTGCCATTATAAGAACACTGGTGCTTGTTACACCAGATTATATTCTCCATTCTCCAGAGCAGAGCAGCAGATTTGCAGAACACAATATTTTTCTGCTTTGCTGTCAAAGGGCACAGACCCCTTAAGGGCAGTTGTCCTGCTTCACTTGCTAAAACTCCAAGCGCTTCCAAGCCCCTGCATCAGTGCGATTGACATCAGCGCTGAAATTTCATTATCATCATGTCCACAGCCACAGTGAAATGAAATAACCACATCTCTCTCTTCTCTTCAGAAATTAGCTGTTGGAGACATTAGATCTTGCAGCCATTCTGAACAAGCAATTCAAGCAGCTAAAGGCCAGAAACATCAACCCAGTAGGGACAAGAAAATGAGTCAAGACAGCATTGTTTCTGTGCATCCTCCTTCACACCCCTCTGCTTATCTTTCAAGACTCACTTAAATCAAAATAAGGCAATTGCAGCTTTTCCCCCCCTGCTTTCTTTCTCCAAATTGTCAGAATGCATTTCAAAAGATTTCTGATGGTTCCAAAAATACCACAAAAAGGGAAGTGTGACTCACAATGCCCTCTTGAACTCTCTGCCTAAACTGGTTGGAGAATCATCTACAAGCTGAGAAGCGACAGGAAAAGGGCTGGCCTTAGTCTGGGTGTAAAGAAGAGACTACAACTAATCAAGTTTTCTCTAAGGTGAAGGTGGGAGCAGCTACACACCTCCCAGCAGCTACAAACAGCATTAAAAATGACAAATGGAAAAGCAGCAGCACAGAGGAGCCTGCACAGGGTCTGTCATTGCTGGTGATTCTGTTTCTCTGGAGGCTGCACAGAGCAGCATTAATTCACACTCAAAATTTTGTCTGCAACAGATGCACCACGTGAAATACACTGAAATAAAACTCTAGGCTTATATCCATGCAACATCTGTACTTGAATTCAGAGCAGGGTATCAACAAGACTCCATCTGCCCCTGCACAATGCCAGACCTGAGCTCCCTCTGTGTTTCACTGACTGCTCAGCAGTGGCTGCACCCATGGAGCTGTGCTCAAGCTTATGCAATGCTGCTGAGAGCACAGTGCTGCCCAGCACAGCGGTGAGACTTTTGATTCAGAGGTGGCCCATGTCCAGCCTGTTAGGTCATGTCCTGCTCTGCATAATCTGCTGGTTTACCATGCCCTGCAAAGAAAAAAAGCATAATAGCCTCTAGAAATGGCTGTATCCCTGACAAATTGCAGGGGAAAATACATGTTCTTAACTGAGCAAATAAGAGATCTCTAAAAGGACTCTTTGGGATTAGTTCTTTATTGCACTCATGAGACAAGCCCATGCTTTATGGTCAGAACTAGTGTGAGATGAAGGAGAAGCGCCGGAAGTAAGCAATGCCTGGTGAAGTATTCCACCTTCAGAAGAAATGAGTTGCTCAGCAAAAGAACCAACACAACAATAAAGCAGCAGAGTCCTGAATGCAGGAAGAACTTACTCCTGGTTTGCCTCAGAACTACTCTCCATCCTGGCAATGCTGCTGTCCATTGCATCACATGAAAGGATATTCTTACTCTGCTGTAGAGAAGTGTATTAGCTAGAATAATATGGGACAGGAGATCTGCTGATTCTAAGGCCTGTGTTGCCAGAAACTCTCTTTGATTCTACAACCTGAGAGCAGTTTGCAGCAGAGCAGAGCAGAGCAGAGAACACTACATGAGTGTTCTCAGTGCAGGAAGACACACTCCTTGTTGGCACAACAAAGCCCACACTGAGTTACAGTGTGCTTGAAGTGCTCAAGGAATAGTCTGGAACTCCAGAGCCTGCTCTGATACAGATTTTATCTGCAGACCTTGACCAAGTCAGCACTGGACTCTGAACTGCTTACTCTTCTCATTATGCTGCCTTTGTCAAGATAGTGTGGGGATCTCCCACCTTCTGCTACAGCCTGCTCTCCAGACTTCAGCTTGTGGATTGCATCAGCTGCTTTCCACTGGCAGGATGAGTCAGAGACAGAAAGAGAAAGAACACCCAGAAAATAAGTGACACAAGTCTGCACAATCAGAGAAAGTCTTGGAAGGAAACTGTGTGGTGCTCCCTGCTTGAATAGAGGTGAATGAACTGACAACCACCTTTGTGCATGCTGGACATGAACTTCTATGAACTTACCTCCCTCAACTTTCCAAATAGTCAAGTAGAGCAGCTGCTTAGCACCCTGTGCCTGGATTTCAGTGTTGTCTCCATATGCCAAAACAGAAGGATAAAATCAGCTCAGCCCAAAGGCCTTTCTCTGAACCATAGAATACACTGAGTTGGAATGGACCTCTAGAGGTCATCTTGTCCAACTCCCCTGCAGTAGGCAGGGACATCCCCAACTAGAGCAGGTTGCTCAGAGCCACATCAAGCCTGACCCTGAATGTCTCCAGGGATGGGGCCTCTGTCACTTCCCTGGGCAACCTGTTCCAGTGTTCCACAACCATCACAGTCAAGAACTTCTTAAAGTCCAATCTAAATCTGCCCTGCTCTAGATTCAAACCACTGCTCCTTGTCCTATCACTACAGGACTTTGTAAAAAGTCCCTCCCCAGCTTTCTTGTAGACTCCCTCTAGTTATTGGAAGACTGCTCTAAGGCCTCCCTGGAGCCTTCTCTTCTCCAGGCTGAACAACCCCAGCTCCCTCAGCCTATCCCCATAGCAGAGGTGTATCAGGCCCCCAGTCATCTTTGCGGCCTCCTCTGGACCCACTCTATCATATCCATGTCCTTCCTGTGTTGAAGGACCCAGAGCTGCACACAGCACTCCAGGTGAGGTCTCACTAGAGCAGAGCAGAGGGGCAGAATCACCTCTCTCCATCTGCTGGCCACACATTTTTTCGATGCAGCCCAGAGTGTGAATCACTTTGCAGCAGAACAAATCCCTTTGCCACACAGCTTTAAGGGGCATGTAAAGGGGAGGCTGGGAACCTGGGGACCCAGAGTCAGCTGCTGAAATCTAGGTGCAGCGAATATCCCTCCCATACGCAGCTCCTCCTGCAATGAGTCATAACTCCCAGGAAATACACATTGTACTAACCATGGCACTTTTCTGCAGAGATTACTGTAAAAGCAGTCAAGATGAAGACAGCCAAACAGCTCGGGATAAAAGTCTTGCAGGGCTGCCTGTCAGGTGCAGCTGCGACAGCTCTGAAGGCCGTTTCAAAGGCAGCTATTTCTGTCCCAAAGTTAAACTCTTTACAATGCAGGCTTTTCCCCTCGCTTGTCCTAGCAAGAAGAGTATTTTTAGAACAGTTTTGGGGGTATGTGCTGCAGCACTCATCTCTAATGATTATTTTCATCACTAATAACAAATTTTAACAGGCACAATGAGACTTACACAAATGTAAGGATGGGATTGAAAGAGCCCCTGGGAACGAGGGGAACTTCAGCAGTGCCCAAGGGTGAATGATCAGGCTGAGTTGAATTACTTTTCCTTCACTAGAGAATGTGTCTTATTGTCATTAGAGACTGTGCAATAAAATCCATTATTATGCTTTTTGTGTCACTCTTAAGTCAGGAAAGGAATGGAATTAAGTATTTAAAGAGCTAGATGGTCCTGAGGAATGGAGTAACAGATATGGGATGAATTTTATATTCAAGACCATACAACTAGGATCTGATAAGATTGTTCCTATTAGTTCAAAGCTCATCAGTTTGAAAAGATAGAGGGAAAAGAAGTATCAAGATGATTATGAGCCATGAAACCCCTCTGAAAAGATGCAAATGCCACCTTATAAAGTTGCACAGTGAAAAAGGTTTCTCCTGCCATAGCCATGACAAAGACAAGTCCTGCAGAAGACCAAGGCCCTTGTCCTGAAAGGGACTCTCCTCACCAGGAATTGAGAGTTCAGTGAGAGTCCAAAGGATTAAACAAATCCCCAAAACTTAACTGCACTTAGTATGCAACTTTGCCTGCTTCACCTCCCTCCTAACAGGAATTTGTCTCCTGCAGCTTACTACATCATACCAAACAGCAGACTTTAGAGGTGCTTCACTCAAGATGCTATGGGAAAACATACCAAGGGATATTTTCTCATGCTCTTCCCATTGTAATTTCAGCCTGAGATCTGAGCTAGGAAAGGTTTATCTGCAAACAGATATTGTTAGCATAATGAAGTGACAAATGTGGAGACAACTGTATCTGCTAAAGTAAAAAGGAAATAAAGTAAAAGAAGAATTTGTAATGAAGGAGTGTTCAGGGGATGCTGAAAAACTTCAATCATCTCCATGAAATCTGGAGCAGGTCAGTGTCAGTTCAGGTTTCTCTGGTTACTCAGGAAGTTCATAGATTCACAGAATGGTTTGGGTTGGAAGGGACCTTGAAGATCATCTAGTTCCAACCCCACTACCATGGGCAGGGACACCTTCCACTAGACTAAGTTGCTCAAGGCCTCATCCAACCCGGCCTTGAATACCTCCAGGGAGAGGGAATCCTCCCTGGGAGACCTGTTCCAGTGTCATGATATCCATCTCTTTCCATTGGCTTTATAAGATTAAGATTCACAAAGATTCAGAGAATCACACATTGCACTAGGTTGGAAGGGACCCTCAAAGGTCATCTGGTCTAACCTTCCTGCAGTCAGCAGGGACACCTCCAAGTAGATCAGGCTGCTCAGAGCTCCATCAAATTTGACCTTGAATGTCCTCAGGGATGAGGCCTCCATCACCTCTCTTGGCCAGCTAAAACTGAGAAGTGAATCTTTCTCTGACCTTCAGAAGCACTGACAGGATCAACATTTTTAGCTGCTTTTACCTTGCTTTTTCAGTGACTCCCATTTGCTGGTGAACATCAATAAATTCCATGAGTTGCTTTTGTAGCACACTTTCTTTTCCTTCAACTTGCTTAATAAAATCATGCTGCAGAAGACTGGATACCGTTGGACGCTTCTCATAATCTTTAGTCAAGCACCTGTGCTGGCAAAAGAGGGATAGGATCACTGAGGGGTCACTGTTAGCTGTGGAAATGCCTGCTGCAGTTCATCTCTCTCATGCCTCCATGACAAACACATCCAAGATATGTTACAAGTAACAACTACACACCTTCCATAGCCAGCTACAGTGGTCTCTGCTGTTACTCACTTGTTAATGAAGTCATTGAATTCAGGTGACCACAGTTCAGGCTGCTGTAGGGTTGGAGGAGGATTCCTGCAAAGGTCAGTGTGATGATAAGTTAATAAGCTACTCACTTCACAGAGACAATGTGTGAAGGTAGGCTGAGTAATGAGTTTTAGAAGGCCACTGACAAAAGATATTGATTTCTGCTGACAAAAGGAGCATGGGTAGATGACAGAATGCCTCACTGGTTCTTCTGTTTTACATAACTAACAAGGAAAAATAGCACAGAGATGATCTACCAAGCATAACTAAAAATCACTATGATTTTTTTCAATCAAATCAATAAAGGGAAATGAAACTAACAAGCCATTAATCACTAATCACTTGTAATGGCAAGCTTCTCCTTTCGAGCCTGAAACAATTTACTTCCTTAGGAGAATTTTTTAAGAGAAATGCTGCTTTCCCCAGAAGAACCACATTAACCAACTGGCTGAGCAAAGTGTCAGAAGGAAGGAGCTCTTGATTAACTATTCCTCATTCATCAGAAGATAATCAGAAGTCAGGTGAAGCTCCAAATACAGACCTATTGTAAATAAACACTACTGCTTTCTTTGATGTGGTTAGAGCTGGTTATTCTAGGCGCTCAATTGGTTCAAATTGTTCTAGCAGTCTTCTTCCATTCAAATAGAGGTGTCACTTGCACTAAGCCCAGCCATGAAGGCAAAGGAATGACTTATAGACAAGGTGCCTTTCCTCACAACTGATTAATAGTTACTCTATCACTGTCAAGTTTTCCTCAGTGGAATGGAAGGCTCTCGGTCTACTATTTGCTCCAGGGTTGAAAGATGCCAGGATCTGTAAAGGTATCAGCCAGATGTGGCTTTGAAGGCCCAGCTGAAATGACTGACTACCCCAGTTTGTAACTGCTTTTTCCACAGCAAGTAGAGGTGGGAAGAGCATTTGTACTCTGCCTCAGCACCAAAGTTTCTTAAACCTGAAGGTAATTTAACCTAATTCAGGTGACTCAGCTAGAAAGGACTTGAGGCACTCATGTATCTCAATTGGCACTGCTCCCCCTGACAGAATGAAATCCACAAATGGCTGTATGATCATCCTCTACAGACTTTGGGATTGATGTTCTTTGAAACACCCTAAGTAGCACTTTGGGAACTTTTATCTCCAGCTTCAAAGAAAGCAGGAAAAGAAGTTGCTATTTGCACTGGCCAAGGACAGGAACAGTGGAACAGCCAGGAGCAGCACATGCTAATGAAAAGTGGCAGCCTAAATGGATGCAAGTGGTGGAGCAATAATCTTCTTCAAAGGACATGAGACAACTCTTGAGGACAGGTATAGGGCCTGATCACCACGGTGGCTCTCCTAAGCCATTCTTTGTAACCCAATACATGTGACTCAGCTAAGTCCTGTGCTCATGTATATTGGGCAGCGCTCCACTCATGGCTTTTGCTCAGTTGTAGCCACAGTCAGCTCTGAACTTCTCAGTGTGCTCCCATGGTTGAAGCAGAGCCTGCAGAAAATACAAAGTATTCCTAACCTCCTCCTAGTACAAAAAATACAAAGAAACTCCACAAATTTATACAATCCAAGCTTGAAGAAAGTAGCAGTCAAGGGAAAAAATCAGTCTAACCTAGCTAGAAATAAACACATCAAGATATTACCTGGGTATTTTGAAGAGTGCCCTCATAGGGTGCAAATCAGCAAGGGGTGGATCTCCATCTCCCAGCTCTATTGCAGTAATACCCAGGGACCACGCATCACATCTGGCATCATAGGAGCTGTCTAGCTGCTGCTCACAGGCAATCACCTGTTGGAGAAAAGGACTGGGATTGTCATTGGATGGTCAAATGTCCACACTCAAGAGCACACCCACAGCTGGGGGAACCTTTTGCAGGATGCAGGCACTAGGTGAAATAAACAGACTTGCATACATTTGGCAAGCTAAAGCATCCTATTGCTGGAAAACCATCATGTTTGATCTGGAGAAAGCAGGTGTCCACCAGCACCAGGTTCACTGACCAGATCTTCACTGGTCTGACAACAAGGTGCAAATTGGGTTTTTGTCAGCTGAAGGTGGTACACTGCATGCCACAGCTTAAGCAAGCAGAAGGAAACTCAGCACCCCTAAATCTCTTTTCTGTGGATTATGCTTGCAAAACAACTAACAGAGCCATACTGCACTCTCTGTGAAGTGAAACGAGCAGGAACACAGAAGTTGAGGTCACTGTTTCCTACCGGGTCCTTACTGAGCCAAATCAGCCAATTTCAAGAGCAAGCTAATTTCTCAACAATGTGTTTGCTGCTGGGTTACAGCAAATCTATTTCAGTTCAGCTCATCCACAAGGCTGGGTGAATTTAGAATTTTTCATCCTGTTAGCTACAGGTCCAAACCAATGTGCATGCTGGTAGCTACAGGCCTAGGCCAAGGTGTATAAATAGAGTATGTTTACCAAAATACACTCCAGGCTACAAACAGAGGAGTTCAGTGCTACAAATAGATGTATACAATGTATTTGTGTGTGCACAAATAGCACAAGCACACAGGCTTATTTACAATGAACTATTTCTCCTGCCTCAGCATTAAAATGCTTCAATTTCAGGTTGGAGAAATCTCCAAAGATCCACAGGACATCTTATAAATGAATAATAATCTCTTCCATATGTTGCTGTTAGCTGTATCAAAAGCTTTCTGGGTATAAAATCTGTAATGCATCACAGTACTACCTCCTCCCATCCATGGGGAGATGAGGTATCTGTATTTCAGAGCTTGGGTGGCTGGAAAGGATCAATGGTGGAACCTTCTACTCTTCAACATCTTAGTAAGCAATGCAACATCTTGCTCTCTGCCTCTAACCTTGCCAATTCAAAAATAAACCTCATTTTACCTTCATCCTTGCAAAAAGGTTGTAAACACTTTCTATTGAGACAGGTTGGACTCAATGATCTTTGAGGTCTCTTCCAACCTTAGTGCTACTGAATACTGATACTGAACTGGCTTCCCGACTTTCAGCTTTAAGTCAAGACAACCAGATTTCTTGGGCTTATATGCCATGCCCACTCATACAACATGGCACAGACAGGAGGATTTCTTCCCTTGGTGGAAGGAAGAGTTCTTTAATCCTTTGAAGCACCTGCCTCCCACTGCCATTAAGCAGGAGAGCCATGCCATCAAGCTATGGACTGAGAGACTGTGGGCTGGATGCTTCACAAGGAAAGTTGCCAGCAACTGGTGACAGCTCATGAATTCTAAAGGAGAGTCCTAACACACCAATGTAAACCCAATCCTAGAACAGGACAATCAGGAAAAGAGAGCAAGGAGATGTTTGAGACTTTAGCAGGTTGCTTGTCACTACACAGTCCATGACTTGCTTCTGAATCAGACCTACATGATACTCCCACACAGACACTATTTGCCCTATGCAGACTGCAGGTCAGGAGATAGACATAACCAAAACTTAAAGACTTTGTGAAAAATAGGCTTACTGAATTAAAAGATCTTTGCATAAGCCCTTTTAGAATTCAAGAGCAGAAAAAACAAGCCAAAAGGACACTGCTGTTTCAATCAGCGAAAGGACCAGTGGTCAAGAAGACAGAGAAAGGAAGAGCAGCAAAGCAGAATGCAGCAGCTCGAATACCAGCAAGAAAATGTCTTGACCCATGAATCTAACCTCTGGAGCCATCCAGAACGGGGTGCCCACCGAGGTGTTGCGCCGGAGACGAGTGCTGGTCAGCTGGGCAGACACACCTGGAAGAACGAAGGGAAGCTGTAATCAGAGCAGCTGCTGTGTCCAGCCAGGACAGCCATCCTCCTCCTGGCACGCTACGGCATCCTCTGCAGGTGAATCTCAAATACATCTTCCCATTTCTCTAGAAAGAGAGGCCAGGCTTCAAAGGCATTCGGTGCTGCAGCTGAGGTTCTCTGCTTCCTTTGTTTCCAGTGACTTCAGCAGGACTGAGATTTAGTCCCAAATGAGCATTTTGTTAATAACCTGACTCTATCTATTTGGACTGGCTAATTACAGTTCTTCTATAGCCTGTTTCAGGAGAGAGGTAAAGCACTTTAAGGGGAAAATTAAGGTACTGCACCTTCTACATATCCTTTCTTTCTCTTAATGCTCAGTACTGACCCTAGACCTCTGTTTCATTATTTGAATATTTCAGGTCAAGCACCACAAAAGTTACTTCTTCTCATCCCTTAGCTGCCCTGCCATAAAAAAAGAAATAACAAAACAGTAAAATCTCAAAAAATTCTTACAAAACCTGAAGTCTCTCCATGCTCAAAGCACATTCTCAAGGCAACATCAAATGCCTGCAAATCAGCTTTGCAATATGAGCTGTAGTTTTAGGAATTAACTGTTTCAGGCCAAGAGCTGAAAAGTGGACTCTGAACTCTCAAGATTCCTTCTGGGTTTAGATGAAGCCATTGAAACATTAAGAATTTGAGTGGGCTGAAGCTGCTCTGACCACTCTGCCATCAATTTGCTTCTGTACAAACCAAGGGGGGATTGCTTGGAAATCTCTCTAGTGTGCACCAAGGGGAGAGTACAACACATGGAGAAAAACAGCTCCTCAGATAGCATGTCCTGTCCTATCATGGATTTCAGTAAAGACCAGCTGTGAGGTACACCAGAGGCATATTCTGAAGGGTCAACATCATGGACAGCAAGAAAGGTGCTGAGTTCTACTCTTTTTCTAACCTCAGTCTGCTTGACACTGAAGCTCACTTCTTTTGCCTTCACACACACAACCTGCTCCTCTTTAAAAAGAGTAAAAAGACTCAGTTTCACTCTGTCAGTGCCATTTCAGTGTTCTGAAATACTTGTAGCTCCAGTGAGCACCACTGGTCACTTTCAACTCTGTATTGGCTGGTTTGAACATGCTTGACCTTATCTCCTTGAAAACACTGCCTATGGCTCATAACAGGAGCAATTCACATTAACTGCCCTGTGGAGATACTAACTAAACCTGTGTCTATAGAAAAATTAATTGGTTTGGGGCTTTTTTGAGTGGTGGTCAAGATATCATAGAGATCTTGATCTGTTTGTTTTCACCCTGAAGCTGTGTTCAGCTCTGATTCACAAAATATCTGCATTTGTCCCTTACAGGAATGTATGGAACTGAAGAAATGTGTAGAAGTGCTGAAATCATAGAATAGCTCAGGTTGGAAGGAACCTCTGAGATTGTGGGCAGGGAAGCCTCTCGATTAGACTCAGCTGCTCAAGACCTCATCCAGCCTGGCCTTGAACATCTCCAGGGAGGGGGCATCCATGATGTCCCTAGGCAACCTATTCCATTGTCTCACCACTCTTGTACTGAAGAACTTCTTCATAAGATCTGGTCTAAGCCTATTCTCCCTCAGATTCAGACAATTCCCCCTTAATGTATGGCACTGCTGAAAATAAAGCAGCAAGAAAGATCCTGCCTCTTCCTTTGAGACTAAGAACCATTGCTTTTGCAGCTACAATCTCCTTCAGGCTTGAGAAACTTGAATCTCTTCTCTGTGCCTGCAGAGAGTTCAACACACAGTGACTGCATCATGGAAAGCAGGACATCATGAGCATTAGCACAAAGTCCATCAATCCTGCTTCACCTCAGCTAAGTGGGAGCTTTGTTTTTGCTGCCTCAAGGAGTTGTCTGAGGTCCAGCTTCCGGCTCACAGTGTCTGTGGCTGTGCCTAACCCTAGCAAAACAGGTCATTCAGAATGCAAGGAGTGAGCACACATCACCACAGGTTGGCTGCACTGATGCCAACAGACATCATTATGTGACCCTTGGTTTTGGAGGGGGAGGAGGCTCCTCTGCTCTCTCCCTTTCTGCCTGTTGTGGGAGATCCCTGAGCTAAGCGACTTGTATGCAGTCTCGGACTAGGAGGTAGGATTCAGATCTGCAGGCAAAGGAAGGCACTGACTAATTTTTTTATTGCTTTAATTCCAAGTGTCGGATGTTATAAATAATCATAACTTTCTGCAGAGATAAGGAACCTGAGATCAAAAGCACATTAATGTTCACCATCTTCTCTGCCAACGCACTGCTGGGGTTTTTTTTTTCCCTTTGAACTGCAATTATTAAATAAACTGAAGCTTTTTTTTTCCCTCCTTCTTTCCCCTCCCTTCCCCTCCCCCCCCCTTCCTTTTTTTCTTTTCTTTTTACTTCAGTAAAAAGCTGATTTAATTGGAACTGTTCACCACTACTTTCCTAATGCTTCTTGGGGGGGGGAGGGTGGGTGGGTGTGTTGTGTTTGTTTGTTTCATCTTTTTGCTTTTAGCAGTAAAGTGGCATCTCAGATTATGGAGTGCAGGCCTTATGGCAAACGATATTTCCTTGGGCTTTTTCTGTCTAGAGAGGAAAGAGGATGTAACTCCACACTTAGTAACATTTCTTCCAGCATTTCAGTAACCAGTCAAGCATATAGCTGGGCAGCTTTTATTTTAACTTGCATGTTTTCCTAACAAAAAGATCTTGCTCCTTCCCCTTTACTACTGCTTTCTTGCAAAATTACTCTGATATTCCCTTTCTCTGATATTCCCTTACTCTGATATTCCCTTAAGAAAACCTAAAAACATGACAATGACTGGTGGCTTATTACACAGAAATTGCACATCTTATGGGAGTGAAGAGCTTAACAAGTAAGTGCACTGAGAGTAGCAGTGCACACCATACCCCGAGGAAAATATTGTTGTAGATGGAAAAGGGATTTCTATTCTCTTTTAGTTTAGCAACAACACCTGGAAATTAGCAGGCTTTGATATCATGAGTATTATTCAAGCTTTTCCTTGCAAAAACTGGCATGTTGGAACTATACCAGAAGCAAAGCCACCAACTTAGGAGAGAAAGAGAAAGAAAGAGAGAGGAAGAGGAAGAGGAAGAGGAAGAGGAAGAGGAAGAGGAAGAGGAAGAGGAAGAGGAAGAGGAAGAGGAAGAGGAAGAGGAAGAGGAAGAGGAAGAGGAAGAGGAAGAGGAAGAGGAAGAGGAAGAGGAAGAGGAAGAGGGAAAGAGAGAGAGAGAGAGAAAGAGAAAGAGAAAGAAAGAGAAAGAGAAAGAGAAAGAGAAAGAGAAAGAGAAAGAGAAAGAGAAAGAGAAAGAGAAAGAAAGAGAAAGAGAAAGAGAAAGAGAAAGAGAAAGAGAAAGAGAAAGAGAAAAGAGAAAGAGAAAGAGGAAAGAGAAAGAGAAAGAGAAAGAGAAAGAGAAAGAGAAAGAGAAAGAGAAAGAGAAAGAGAAAGAGAAAGAGAGGAGAAAGGGAGAAGAGGAGATTTATAGAGAAAAGATAAAAGAAAATGAAAGAAAGAGAGTGCAGAATGAGCTCCCAGTTATTAGTAAAGATTCACCTTACAGTAGTGCCCATCCAAGCAGATACTGTTCTGCCCTAACTTGTGAGGTTGCAGAACATGGTTTTATGGCTATGTCCTGTGACAGAAGTTTGCACATCTGACTGGTTGATGCTGCTGGGGGAATGGTGAGCGAATTCTGCTGAAGTCACACTCCTCATGCAGCAGGGAGGCTGCATTGCCAGCCTACCAGCCACGGTATTCACACACAAAGCTAGCCCAGAGGGCTTTCATTCCAGCTATCACACCGCCTCTGGCTACCTCTTCCATAACCCTTCTTCATTTGTGCCTTCAGTGTTCACTTCCCTTCCAAAGCATCCTCTTTGTGATCATCTCTAAGGACCCACAACTCACCCATTCCTCAAGCTTGTCTCTGGAGCAAAACCTGTTCACACTCTTAACCTTGCAAGTCCAAACAGGCTGAAATGCTTTGAATTATTTCCCCACATCTTTTTAATCTCTGGGAGGAACAGATGTAAACCAGCAGGAGACTGGCCAGAAAGGTGTGTCAGTGTACCCTTGCTTCCCCTAGGCTGTAACTGATTGCACCCTTTCTCCATGGCCTCCAGGAGAGCCGGTGACCACAGGCTGCCCTCCACCTCCTGACAGTTCCTGGAGCACGAGGCAAATGATTCTAATCAAATCTCACACTCTGGGGTTTCAGCTGGTTTCCTGAAAGGGATGCACAGGAACATTTGTTTTCTTGATGCACAATTGACCAGATGTATTTAACTGGGAGAATTGCTCTGCTCTGGAGCCTGGGGCATTTGAGCAGTTACCCACAATCTGGTGAGGAAAGTTCTCCTTCTCAGATGCTTTCTTTCTTACATATTAAATTTCAAACTGACCGCCACTTTGGAGACCCAAAAATGGTTTTTTCCCCCTGTATGACCGGGAAAACCTTGAGGGGCTTTTCTCCCTGTAGTATGATGTAGTTTTCCTGTTAAGATTGTCTGAGTTCCTGCAACATCCATGCTGATGGGACAGAATATTTAAAATAGCAAAGGACTGGAACCCTTCAGTGCAAACTGAGTTCAGCTTCCAGGAGAAAATGGATAGGTTCTCGTATACACAGGTGAGACCAGAGGGTTCCTAATAACCTCAAGAGATGATTATTTTGTGATCAAGAGGAAGCCTTTGCTGGTCAGAAAGGGATAGAATAGAATAGAATAGAATAGAATAGAATAGAATAGAATAGACCAGACCAGAATAGACCAGACCAGAAGAGACCAGACCAGAAGAGACCTTCAAGGTCATTGAGTCCAACCTATTATCCAACACCATCTAATCAACTAAACTATGGCACCAAGCACCCCATCCAGTCTCTTCCTAAACACCTCCAGTGATGGTGACTCCACCACCTCCCTGGGCAGCACATCCCAATGGCCAATCACTCTTTCTATGACGAACTTCTTCCTAACATCCAGCCTAAACCTCCCCTGGTGCAGCTTGAGACTATGTCCTCTTGTTCTGGTGCTGGTTGCCCTGGGAGAGGAGAACAACCCCCACCTGGCTACAACCTCCCTTCAGGTCATTGTAGACAGGAATAAAGTCTCCCCTGAGCCTCCTCTTCTCCAGGCTAAGAAACCCCAGCTCCCTCAGCCTCTCTTCACAGGGCTGTGCTCCAACCCCTGACCAGCTTTGTTGCCCTTCTCTGGACTTGTTCCAGCAAGTCAACATCTTTCCTAAACTGAGGGGCCCAGAACTGGACACAGGACTCAAGGTGTGGTCTAACCAGTGCTGAGTACAGGGGCAGAATGACTTCCCTGCTCTTGCTGGCCACACTATTCCTGATACAAGCCAGGATGCCATTGGCCATTTTGGCCACCTGGGCACACTGCTGGCTCATGTTCAGCCTACTATCAACCAGTACCCCCAGGCCCCTTTCTGCCTGGCTGCTCTCCAGCCACTCTGACCCCAGCCTGTAGTGCTGCATGGGGTTGGTGTGGCCAATGTCACTTCCTGCACCTCTGGCACAGGACAACAGCTTTCTGTGTCAAGCTTCTTTAATGCTTAAGCCATTGGTGACATCTTTATGTGAATTAGCAGAAGAAAATATTTGCAACCCCAAGTGAACAGCTTATCCTGGATACAGAATTTGGCCACATTATTCAATTTTTTTCCCCCAAACTGGACAGCACAAAGGTTTTCATTCACAAAGGGACCACAAAACAAGCTTTAAAGGCCTAAGCCTTTGACAAAGAATTAAACATTCAACAATGGAAACGCTCCACAGTTCAAGTCAATGCAATCCATGTTATCCCTGCTAACCCTGGTTTGAAAAACTTGGATTTATTACTCTGATTGTGTTCAAGGCAGTTTGACAAGCTGCTCATGAAGAAAGCTTTCATCAAAGTCTTTTACTTTTCTTGCCTCCTGCCACAGGCCCCCAGTAAATGCTTTGTAGAAGCAACATGTGAGTGTCTTGCTGTACGGTCCGCAGAAACGACAGCACAATAACAGCCTGGGTTTGATCTGGATCAGTGAAGCAGACAGCTTTATTATGGATGCATGCTAGAATGACTAAGGCAAATACAAGTCTTACTATGATTCATTGCTCCAAGTATGCTGAGGGCAGGAGGAAAATTATTTTCATTTTGAATACTTTCAAATTAAATTATTTTTGATTAATTGTTTCACTTCTGCAGAATGATTCAGACAGCATTTGCAGCTAAGGCAGGGCAAGAAGGAAGAGACACAACAGCATGTTCTGACTATTCTGGAATAAGCTGCAAAAGCTTCTAGAACTACTCAAGGTCATGCTGAGCTCCTCTTCAATGTCAGCAGGACATGTGAGGCTGAGAACCATGATAGATGTTAAAAGAGGTGAGGACTAAAATGTCCCTCCCCAAAATGCCCCAATAGTCAAACCTCAATCACTCACTACTGCCTTCTCAGCCTACTCACAAGGTGGCTCTAGAGTCCCAAACACTGTGTTTGCAGCACAGTCCTGTGAACCTTCTCCCCCCCTGCAATGCCAAGTGCCACACAAGGCTTGCTAGGCTGATCCGTGACGGGCCAGCTAACTGTGTCTGTCAAGCATGTTCATGGTAGGGAGAAGCTGTAGCACAGTCACAGCAAGGGTACAAGAGATGAAGCTCAGCGTTGTGATTCCTTCGTCAACCTCAGAACCAAGACTTCAGCTTTCCCCACAGGACCAGCAGGAAGCCCCTCATGCATCAGAAGACCAGGAGATGTGAGCAATTACACAGGTGGAACTCTTAAGAGGGAGTCCTACCATGGACTTACTAATGACTTTGAGATTGTCCCTATTACTTTGGGCATGCTGTACAACATAACTGGTTTCACTCCTCTTGCCTTGCCTAGCAGCTGATGGCTCATCTACACTTCAAAAACTCAACTTGTTTAGTATAGTCCCAGTTTTAAACATTTGGCCTGTATTTCTGTATTGGGACAGGCATGAATATCATGCAGCAAGACGTAACAAAGCCACCTACACGTTCTAAGCTATGTTGATCAATTGTTGCAGATCCCTAGCAGTGATAAAGCATCAGCAGCATTCCATAATTTATAAGGGCAACCACTACTGAGTCACAAGAGAGAATGTTGGCAGAATTACTACAAACTGCTACTAAGGAAAGAAAATGCAATAAATTTAATGTTATGAATTCACCTGAATTATGAAATGAAGCTAATACTTTCATTTGGTGTTGCTCAAATGAAATGACGGATGTATTTTAGGGTAAGAAGAAGCTGAAGATCAAAACACACTACCAAAACTGTCTCACAGTTGTCTTGTTTCATCAAATTGCAGTTTTGTACAAGAAGGAGGCCATCCAGAAATGCCACCACTGAGATTTCCTTGGCTCTTAACTTGGGATGACTTCAAATAGCTTTAAAAGAGGAATGACAATTCCCCCCATGACACAATAATAACCCCACTACATTTCAAACACAAAAGCTGAGCTCTGTCTACCTGCAGTTGCCAAATTACACAGAAGAAACAGTTTGAGCACAAAACAAAGCAATGTCAGTTCTCAGTGTGGCTAAAGGAAGCAAGGCAGGATTGCCTCTCCCACCCCTTTGCTCCCCAATGAGTCACACTCAGGCTAAGCCTCCAGCTGACTCAGGCTTCTTGCTGCACATCCACGATAAAACCCTGCTAGCTCCACGCAGAGTGTGATATCTGAAACTGCATCTGGAATGCCAAGGCACCATTCACACACAGCTTTGCTGTCCAACGCTGCTAACATTCGAAGCAAAAGGAGAAAAAGCACAAACTAAGTATGTTTGAAGTACAACAATCACCCCACCTTCCCTACAGCTGCATTACCCTCACAATGCATGCTTCAATTATGCAATCTCTTTATCCACAGTACTAAAGGAACCCTCAAAGTCATTATTCTGTTAACTGCATACAGAACAGCTTGTAATTTTCCATCACCTATCAGCAGCAGTGAGATTGCATTACCTCCTTTCCATGTCTGCCACTGGAACCTGCTTTACCTATAAAAAAGCATCGGATCTTTCCTATGTGCTGCTTATCCAGAGTCTAACTGATGTAGTTTCAGATCTCATTAATGAAGAAGAACCTGAAAGTGAAGAGTGGCAACCTGTTTCAGTGTGCCCTTCCCTACAGTAACAGGACTAGGCAAACTGGGATCTTGCATTCAGATGGTAGTTGTCAGTGGCTCAAAGTCCAGATGGAGGTCAGTGACCAGTGGTGTCTGTCCCTCAGGGGTCCACATTGGGACCAGTACTGTTCAACATTTTCATCAGTGGTATAGACAGTGGGATGAACAGGAAAGGCCCCATGCAGCATTCTGACTTCAAGAAAAGGAATTGAGTTGAGAGGGGCTATTCAGTGAAGCCATAAGCAGATGTTATATCCTCAGCTCCCTCTGAAATGGGTTGCATGCTGTAAGATGCAGATGAATATATGCATTTTTATTACAGATGAGGTGTGCAAGTGACTTCAGGGCAGTCTGGTAAACTGATGAAACAAGATCAGGCATTGAAGGGTATTTAGGCAGCCAAAGCTGCAATTTGTCACCAGACTTTCAAAAAGTATCCAGCATTAAATTAATTCTAATTTACATGCTAAAAGTTCTTGAAAACTCTGTTAGGTGCTTTCATGCACCTCTCATGGCTAAAATACCTTTGGAAAGCTGTCCCTTCAACACCAATCCCCTGCATGCAACCAGAATTCTGAGAAACAGATACAAGGAATTTCCTGCCCCCTTTCCTTTCACTGACAAGCCACTCTGAATACAGTCAAGAATATTTAGAAACCCAGAATTTGGTTCACACTTTGCTTCTAATACACTTTCTTAGACAGCTCTCACCCTTTAAAGTGCTGCAGGGAGTTGACTTTCACGTAGAGGTATCCTTTTTAATCACATCTCTGTCGCATACTGAGAACACAGCAGCTAAACTTGACTCTGGTGCAGCTATCTCTTATTTGTGTTGATGCAAAAGAGGATGCTCCTTGCTTGGGGCATAACTGCTGTGATTCTGAGGCATAACATTGTTCCCCAAAGGGTTTCACATCTTTATAAACATGAACGAGGTCACCCCTTCTCCAAGCAGGAGACCCAGCTCCCTCAGCCTTTCCTCAGAGGGGAGAAGTTTCACTCCCTTCATCATCTTTGTGGCTCTGCACTGGACTCTTTCAAGCAGGTCCCTGAGGTCCTTCTCGAACTGAGGGGCCCAGAACTAGACACAATATTCCAAATGTGGCCTCACAGGGCAGAGTAGAGGGGGAGGAGAAACTCTCTCGACCTACTAACCTTCATCTTTCAGATCAGGTTCTATGCACCTGTTCACATTGAAACAACTGTAGAGACTATCACGGAAAGAGAGCAAAAGGTTCTTCAGGACCATCTCATCAACAAGCACACAGGGGAATGGTGAAGATTGAATTATCCTGGGCAGAGCTCACTTTCTGTCAAGTGGTGTTGGTGGTTGAAGGAGTCCTTGATCTGCTGTCTGTTGCCCTCTCCACAACAGAAGAGCTGTGTGCATGCTAGAAAGGGCTGTGTGACTGTTCAAGTTGGTTTTGTTTGTTTGCTTGGCCCTATGTAATAACTGGTTCAACCTAAACCAAAAATTCTGCTTCCACTGAGTATCTACTGGGAGAATAGGAGATGGGGTCTTGTGTGTTCACTCATTCAGTAGCCTGCAGACCCACCAGCTCATGGGATAAAAGATGGCTCTGAGTTTCAGCCCCTGAGCCAATCAATGTTTATGTATAACAGTCCATAGCAGTGCCAACAGGAGAGATTTTGATCAACTTGCATTCCTGGCTAAAAAATGCTCTTGGAATCTGATTAATGTGGGTTTAAATCCTCTTAAGCAGAAGACACAAATCTCCCAAATCCCAGCTGAGTGCCTTAAACATCAGCCTGAGGGTGAGTGGTAGGTCTTCCATGATGACTCTGTGGACTGTCTAAATTCTTTCTATTTGAACCTACTCATTTTTGCCTTCTGGGTGGGGGTACATGGAGCTGATGGAGGGCCACAAAGATGATCAGAGGGCTGAAGGATAGGTTGGGAGAGCTGGGGCTGTTCAGCCTGGCAAAAAAAAAAAAGGCTGCAGAGAGACCTTGGAACAGCCTTCCAATACCTGAAGGGAGCTACAAGAAAGCAGGAGAGGGAATTTTTACAAGGGCTTGAGTGATAGGATGAGAGGGAATGGATTGAATCTTGGGGAGGGCAGATTTAGGCTGCAGATTAGGAAGAAATTCTTTACAGTGAGGGTAGTGAGATACTGGAACAGGTTGCCCAAGGAGGTCATGGATTTCTTCTTCCTGGAGGTGTTGAAGGCCAGGGTGAACCCCCAGGGCCTTGAGCAACCTGGTCTAGCAGAAGATGTCTTTGTCCTTGGCAGTGGGATTGGAACTGGATGATCTTTAAGGTCCCTTCCAACCTAAACCATTCTGTGAATCTATGCAAGACAGAGAGAATCTCTATCTATTCCTAAGGTGTAGCTCCCACACTCCTTTGAGAACTCTGTGCATGCATGTTTGTTTCTTTCTCATCTGTGCTTTGTTATCACCATGTTCCTCACAAGATTTTAAGATTATTTTTCAATTACAGCCTTAGCAGCAGATTGCAGTAACTGGGGAATAAAGTATTCAGGTCCTCATCCTTGCAGCTTGTATGTTTTGACATCTGCATAAGTGAGTTAATTTTCAGAAGCATTGATCCTCTGTGGCTCTAATTGCCTTCAGCACCTTACAAAAAATTAGTATCCACAACACATTAAGTATTGATTTTGCCTCACATTAAACCTCCAGACTATCAGAAAAATACCAGTAAGTCTAGGGCAGGCAATTTAGGAAGTCTGGAGGCTTTTCAGCAGATTTTATCTGAGGAATAAGAGAATGAACACAAACAGACACATTTTCAGAAGAATTAGTAACCCTAATAGCTGTGGGGGCTTGGGGGGTGAAGGAATGGGAGTGGCATCAATACAGTCTACTGGCAGGAAGACACTACAGTAACAGGAGCTAAAATAATCTCATTATTAGATTAAGAAATAAAGAAAAGCTATGCATCAATTGAATAAATCTCATTAACAAAACAGGAGAGAAAAGGGGGAGAAGATAAAGATTTTTCTGTCCTCTGAACAATATCATTATAGTCACAACTGTGAAGTAGTGGCCAACAAATTGAACTCAAACATCAGAGGACAGTGTGCTACCAGAGGCTAGCACATTATAACAAACAGTGCAAGTGTTTAAACCTCCCCTTCTATAAAACAACAGTCAATACACTTTTAAGGCAAATCACTGATAGATGCCTTACCTGTGTCCCTGCTTTTCCCTTTTGGTGGTGACACCAGATGTCAGCATTTGAAAATCACTTTAGGCCTAACAAACTTGAACAGAACCTTTTCATTTAAGGCCAAGTCTTGGCTTAGTCTTGACTGTAATCTGTCAGTTTTCCTAGACTTTGGAAATTATAATACCTTTCCCTCTACTACTTTCAGGTAGTATAGAGAATAGAATAGAATAGAATAGAATAGAATAGAATAGAATAGAATAGAATAGAATAGAATAGAATAGAATAGAATAGAATAGAATAGAATAGAATAGAATAGAATAGAATAGAATAGAATAGAATAGAATAGAATAGACCAGACCAGACCAGACCAGACCAGACCAGACCAGACCAGGTTGGAAGAGACCTTCAAGATCATCGTGTCCAACCCATCAACCAATCCAACCCACCTAATCAATTAAACCATGGCACCAAGCACCCCATCAAGTCTCCTCCTGAACACCTCCAATGACGGCGACTCCACCACCTCCCCAGGCAGCCCATTCCAATGGGCAATCACTCTCTCTGTATAGAACTTCTTCCTCACCTCCAGCCTAAACCTCCCCTGGTGCAGCTTGAGACTGTATCCTCTTGTTCTGGTACTGGCTGCCTGGGAGAAGAGACCAACCTCCGCCTGTCTACAACCTCCCTTCAGGTAGTTGTAGAGAGTGATAAGGTCACCCCTGAGTCTCCTCTTCTCCAGGCTAAGCAACCCCAACTCCCTCAGCCTCTCCTCACAGGGCTGTGCTCCAAACCCCTCACCAACTTTGTTGCCCTTCTCTGGACACATTCCAGCAACTCAACATCTTTCCTAAACTGAGGGGCCCAGAACTAGACACAGTCCTCAAGGTGTGGCCTAACCAGTGCAGCATTTCAAATCAAGTTTCATTTCAAATCAAATTACTGATGTATATGTAACTAAGGTGGAGCTCTCCCACTCTTCATCATATCCAGTAAGTTCTAAGTCCTCTTGGGCACAACATGAAGATTTTGCTTACTTATCAGCTTCTGTTTCCACTGAACCAGTGCCCAGTTCTAGGGGAACCAAGCACCAACCTTATTTTGAACCCTGGTAACTTGCTTTGCCACTTCACTCACTGTGCCTGCCCCAAAGCATTTGGCACTTACTACCCTCATATCATAGCTTCTATTTGTTAGCAGTGCTTCTGGAACAGCATTACCAAAATTGCTGAGCCACTCAAAGTTGCTGAAACACCAAGACTGTGAGCATTTTGTCAAGTGAAAAAAAAGTAACCTTGGTTATCCAAATTATTTTGAATGAAGAACTATTTTGAGTGAAGAATATGATTTTTCATGAAGAATTATTATTATCAATGAAATTAAGATTTTTAATGAAGAATTCTTTCTAATGAAGAATAGTATTTTAATGAACACTTACTATTAAGGACATTAATATTTTTAATGAAGAATTATTTTTAACAAAGACTTATTATTAAGGAAATCAATGTTTTTAGTGAAGAATTCTTTTTAATGAAGAATAACACAGCTCACCTCTTCTGATTTGCTTATTTGCATTGTCCATACTTCAGATGTAGAACATTGTGTGCTTACAGAAGTAAACATTACATACCAAAATCCACAAGCTTGACTCCTCCTTCAGTGGTCAGAAGGATGTTATTCCCCTTGATATCACGGTGGATGGTTTTGTTTTCATGCAAATGCTGAAGTCCCTGGAAGGTGAGATGTAAACATGAACTTTTTGCAGACAGCTGCTGCTACTCCAGTTGCAGGAACAAAAAGGTAGCAAAAAAAGTATGGGGGGAGGGGAATCAAAGCAGATGTTTTTGTTGGGGGATTTTTGGTTTGGGTTTTGGTTGTTGTTGGTTTGGTTTGGTTTGGTTTGGTTTGCTTTGGTCTGTTTTTTTTGGTTGTTGTTTTGTTTTGTTTGTTTTAAATTTAGAATCCAATGGGATGGCATTTAGCAAGTCCAAGTGCTGAGTGCTGCACTGCGGCCACAGCAACACCATGCAGAGCTACAGGCAGGGGTCAGAGTGGCTGGAGAGCTCCCAAACGGAGAGGGACCTGGGGGTACTGATTGACAGCCGTCTAAACATGAGCCAGCAGTGTGCCCAGGTGGCCAAGAAGGCCAATGGCATCCTGGCCTGCATTAGGAATAGTGTGGCCAGCAGGAGCAGGGAAGTCATTGTGCCCCTGTACTCTGCACTGGTTAGGCCGCAGCTTGAGTCCTGTGTCCAGTTCTGGGCCCCTCAGTTTAAGAAGGACATCAAAACACTTGAATGTGTCCAGAGAAGGGCAACAAGGCTGGGGAGAGGCGTCGAGCACAGCCCTGTGAGGAGAGGCTGAGGGAGCTGGGATTGATTAGCCTGGAGAAGAGGAGGCTCAGGGGTGACCTCATTGCCCTCTACAACTACCTGAAAGCTGGTTGTAGCCAGGAAGGGGTTGGCCTCTTCTCCCAGGCAGCCAGCACCAGAACAAGAGGACACAGTCTCAAGCTGCACCAGGGGAGGTTTAGACTCGAGGTGAGGAGAAAGTTCTTCACCGAGCGAGTCATTCATCATTGGAATGTGCTGCCCAGGGAGGTGGTGGAGTCACCGTCCCTGGAGGCGTTCAAGAGGAGATTGGACGTGGCACTTGGTGCCATGGTCTAGTCATGGGGTCTGTGGTGATAGGTTGGACTCGATGATCCTCGAGATCTCTTCCAACCTTATTTATACTGTGATACTGTGAAATCCCAGCCCAGAGAGATGCCATTCTCACTAGAAAAACATGTGGCATGACAGGAGAAATAGATATTGTTTAACTGTCTTGCTTTAAGTCAAGACAAATACAGGGAAAAAAGCACTAGAAACCTACATTACAGATTGTACCTATAGAGTAGAAACTCAGAGAAAACTGCTAAGGCCTTTATTTCATGGCTGAAAGGCAAATTCTGGTTAAAAGGACGTGAGAAATAAAGACATGGATCCTGTTTAGCCCCCCAAAGCCCCTCTTGCAACAGCATCTGAATTTAGTAGCTCCGATGCTCATTCTGCAACACAAATATTTTGGATGCAGACATAAAAAGCTGGGCAGTGATTTGGGTATTTCTGCCCAAAAGAGAGGTGATTTTCATGCAGAATTGCATTTACTAAGGAAATAAATCAAGTGTCAGGAATCAATTTCAATTCTCTTCATAATGAAACAAACAGATTAATTGCTCTTTGCCTTGCTCCTTCAGGAAGAGCCACCTGAATTACACATCCCTTTGATATCATTAAACATGGCTATAATACAGGACAGTGATGACATGATCTCTGCTCATTCAGACACACAGGAAAAAATGAGCTGAGGATTGACTCTCCTTTCACTGAGAGCGTATCTTACCATCAGAGCTTCGTGTAAAATGTAAGCAATTATCAGTTCATTCATCCTTTCACCTCTCTTCAGAAATCCCTTCACAAGATCAGTCACAGATCCACCATTGCACAGCTGCAAAACATCAGAGGAATACAGAAAGGAAATGAGAAGGGCTGGAGGAGCCACTTGAGTTTAGTTTTCAGTAGTTTTCACATTTGTAGCCAGAAGTGCTCCTGTTACACTGGCAAATGGCAAGTTTGTCCTGTTGCCTACCATTTAAACAGTACACACAGTAACTTCTGCCATCTTTTCCCCCAGGACTTCCTGCATTTAACTCTTCCCAAACACAAGTGCAGCTGTGTTCTCATACATACAAGGTTGCTTTTTCACTGAAACAGAAGCAGCTTATATTGCAAGAACTGTGCTCTAAAGGCATGTTCTGTGAGGCACACTAAGTGCTTCTTACACTCATCATGTTTAACTCACTGGCAATAGGACCCTCACACAATAAGGACATGGACCTGCTGGAGAGGGTGCAGAGGAGGCCACCACGCTGAACAGAGGGCTGAAGCAACTCTCCTCTGAAGTCAGGCTGCAAGAATTGGGACTTTTCAGCCTGGAGAAGCAAAGGCTCTGGCAAGACCTTAGAGCTGCATTTCAATATTTGAAGGGGACCTCCAGGAAGGCTGGGGAGGGACTGTTTAGAAGGGCCTGTGGTGACAGGACAAGGGGCAGTAGTTTGAAACTGGAGCAGGAGAGATTTAGGTTGGATATAAGGAGGAAGCTCTTTGCAATGAGTGGTGAAATACTGGAACAGGCTACCCAGGGATGTGGTTAAGGCTCTGTCCCTGGAGACATTCAAGATCAGACTTGATATGTCCCTGGGCAGCCTGATCTAGTTGGAGGTGTCCTTGCTGACTGCTGAGGGGTTGGACAAGATGAGTTTTCAGGGTCCCTTACAACCCAGTACAATCTGTGAATGCAGATTCTTACAGAATGTCATACACAAGGGATGTGCATCATGAAGACAACGAATGCACAATGGAAAGAAAGGTCTCATCTCCCACTGAAGGTAAGCCATGGGTATAAGACTAATTACAGCACTTGTAGCATCAACCCTATCAGCTTCTTGTTCCAGATGCAGACCCACAACCTCCTCTGGACAACCCTTCCTCCTGCTTAAGGTCCAGTTAGACTCCTGTTTGACCAAACCCACTGGCTTCAAACTAGAGAAGAGCACATTTAGATTGGATGTTAGGAACAGGTTCATTACCATGAGGGTAGTGGAACACTGGAACAGGTTGCCCAGGAAGGTGGTTGGGTCCCATCCCTGGAGATATTCAAGGTGAAGCTCGACAGGGCTCTGGACAACCTGATCTAGTTGAGGATGTCCCTGCTTACTGCAGGGGGGGTTGGACTGGATGACCTTTGGAGGTCCCTTCCAATTGAGACCATTCTGTGAGTCTCTGACAATTCTGTTTAGTTTAATGCACTTGCATTTCAGGGCACTCTCTGACAAGTGACAAACCAACTGTGAAAAAAAATTACACATCTGATCTTCTTCAGAAGTTTTTCTTCATTACTTAGCATTAAAATTTGTGTTCACATTGATGGATCTTCTTCTGTTTGCTTTACAAAGTTGGCTATCTGTTAGTCTTTCTGTTCAAGGCAAAAAAAACTGATCAAGGAAGGAATTTATTTCTTGTAGACAGGAGAAGGAAAAACCTGTACCTTAGAAACCACCTTCTTCAATATTTAGGCAGTAAAGCCAAGACTTTAACTGATTTCACTACACCTCTCATAGGTTAGAAATCCCTATTACCATCTGAAACTAAACTGCTGGATTTGTTAAAAGCCAGCTGAGCAGGTCTTTAAGCATGAACAGAAATCATCCACACCACCATGGAAGTCATCTGCACCACTCCCCCAACTCCCAAGGCAAGGGTGGCTGCTTATGCAGAGTTCACCTGAAGATGTCTCAAACACAGGCTTTGCAGGCACAGGGCAACTATTCTTCTGTCTCAAAGAGTTGTACTTCTACTTACATCAGACACTTTGCCTTTTTCTGAGACCACCACCACAGAAAGAAGGGAAGAAAGGGCAGGAATTAGAATGCAAGCAGCTCTAAGGAGGAAAGGGGATTATTGGAATACAACCACAATTAGAAAAGGAGATTATGGCAGACACTGTGTGTGGGGTAGGAGGAGGGGAAGGATGATGACAGCAATGACACAGGTTGCTGTTAACCAGGATCTATTTTCCTATAGGCTAAACAAGTCCTCATAGGCAAAACACTCTATCTGGTATCATTCCCTGAGGGCTGCCCAGGGAGGTGGTAGAGTCACCATCATTGGAGGTATTTAGGAGGAGACTTGATAGGGTGCTTGGTTGCATGGTTTAGTTGATTAGGTGGTGTTGGATGATAGGTTGGACACGATGATCTTGAAGGTCTCTTCCAACCTGGTCTATTCTATTCTATTCTATTCTATTCTATTCTATTCTATTCTATTCTATTCTATTCTATTCTCCAGATTTTGCAGGTGAAGCTGCCACATGTCCCTATAACCATACACATAACTAAGACACACTGTGAATCATTCTCCTGATGAAAACTACATCAGGGTTGCCTTGTACATTGTTGCCAGCTTTTCTCTGAGCTCTCTTTTGGGGCCTGTGGCCTTCCCAGGATAAAGCACATCAAACACCATCTTCTTGCACTGAAGAAGTCTGTTTGGCATGAAGTCCCTGGCTCTGATGGTCACTGTGTGCTGTATTCAATCTGTGAATCAGTCAGCCAGACTGGTCTGTATTTCCCTAAGCCATTATTTTTTCCTCACTCTACAAAGACACAGATGAAACATCCTTGAATCTCATTTCTCTCTTGTCTTAGCAACACAATTTTCTCTTTACCAGTCTCCACATGAGCTCTCTGAGCTTATCCTTAAATGCCTGTAGCCTAGCCATGCTTTTCTGTTTCTCCTGTCTGAAACATAGAAAGAAGCAAACCCTTAAGCATTTTCACTTGTCCCTTTCTGTGCTTTTATCTTTTCTCTGCATCCTCTGATTTGCTATTGTGTGTTTAATGTCTCTCAATCACTGCCAGCTACCCTGCTTTCCTTCACCCTCACACTATTTTTCTACACACAGGTACCTACCAGCTCCCCAAGCTGGGTGAAGCATGAATCTACTAAAGCCCATGATCCTTACCCTCAGCCTTCCTTTCCTCAGAGAAGTGAGCACAATTATTCTGGGGTCTTTTTCACTCAACTTTCTTTCCATCTTTGATTTTTCAAGGGAGATCTTCTCCATTAGAACAAACCCCACCCTGGTACAGCCATTTGGAGAGTCGCTCTCTTTGCCTTCTGTCTCCAGGACAGTGCTCAATGGACTCTCTCACAGGATCAGCTGTGATCAGATTAACTCCTGTTCCCTGCCTACAGCATGACATGTCCTTGCAACTACTACAGCCAAAAAAAGCACATTCTACTGACAGCACCTACTGCTGACCACAAATGTGAAGACTTACAGGAAACTGTGTCAGTTTCTTCAAGAGAAACGGATCAAGAGAGACAGGGATTCACTGGAGAGAGTCCAAGGAGAGCTACAAGGATGACCATGGGAGCTGAACATCTCTCCTGTGAAGAAAGACTGAGAGCCCTGGGGCTCCAGCATCTTTAGTCTTGAGAGGAGAAGGCTGAGAGGGGGTCTTATTAATGTCTATATATATATCTGAGGGGAGGGTGCCAGGATGAAGGTGATGGTCTCTTTGCAGTGGTGCCCAGAGACAGGACAAGGAACAACAGGTACAAGTTGGAACACAAGAGGTTCCACCTCACCATGGGGAAAAACCTCTTTGCTATGAGGGTGACGGAGCCCTGGAAGAGGCTGCCCAGAGGGGTTGTGCAGTCTCCTTCTCTGGAGACTTTCACAGCTCACCTGGATGTGTTCCTGTGTGACCTACTTTGGATGGAGGGTAGGACTGAATGATCTCTAGAGGTCCCTTCCAACCTCTACCATTCAGTGATTCTAAGAGCCAAGGGGTTCACCACGCAGGTGCTGTCTGTGCAGCATAGTTTTAATTTCACCTCAGAGGGAAGAAAGATGTTAGGAAACACAGAAGCATCTGTGCACAGAAGCAGGAGATAACCCATAACCAAGACAAACCACAGCAATGCTCTGTGTTGATGGCTCTCAATTTAGCATGAATGAAATGTATTACTGAAGAAGACATCTCTCCTTTGGCTTCAGTGATCACAAACCATGTGGGATCTGTAATTCTGCTCTCTTGCATCATCTGGCACCTCCAGGGCTGTGTTAGTCACAGCCTCACGGCATTTGTTTGCTGCTTCTGATATCTTCACTTTCAGTTTGCCTTTTAACAACTTCTTTTCTTTGCCACATGCATGCACTGAGAAGACAGCCAGCCAGAGGAAAAGTTTGTCTATTCCACCTTATGCAATGCTGGCCTTCCCAGCCTCTGCTTCTCAGAGAGGGCACACACGCCCCTACCACCCATGGTGGCCAGAATGGAAAAGGCCACATCTGTGCCAATATTGTGGTTTACTACATTCAAAAACCTCCTGGCTTTAGAAGTGCAGAATTTCACAATGCCACTTCTCATCTGAAGAAAAATCCCAAGAGGGAAGTTTCTTATTTGGAGAGATGGTCCTCAGGGCTCATTCGTGCTTTTGATCTGCATCAAGTCACCCAAACCTAACTTCCTATTTCCATCACATTTCCAGCATTCAAAATGAGCTTTACTCTTGGAAGCTCTTCTTCCAGCATCAAAGATGAAACATTTCAAAGCATCTTCCTCTTTTTGTGTCTACCATCACTTCTACAGGATTCAGGGTTCAAACAGCAGTCCAGGTACTATCATGTCCACACTACACATTGTCTGCCTGTGCTGCTAGATGAACACAATAATTTAGTACAATTCACTGCAATCTAAATGACTGCAAGAGACTGATTGAGTTTGAAAGCATGGCAAAGGAAGCACAGATCCCAAAAATGGGCCTTGTCTAAGGCTCCTTCCACAGAAGTGAAGCTGAAACAGACTTGAACAGAAGGGAAGGGGGAAAAAAACCCCAAACAAACAAAACCCCAAACAAACAAAAAGACCCAAACAAATAAACAATAAAACAACAAAACCACCCAAACCCACAAACACTTCCCTCCCCCAAAACCAAACAAAACCACCACCACCAAAAAACCCCACAACCAAACAGCCAAAAAAAGCCAAACCCAAACCAGAACAGCCCAAAAACAAAACCAGAAGAACCCAGCCCCTGGAGGTGTTCAGGAAGCACATGGACATGGCCTGCCTCTCTGTGGTGACTACAAAAGGATCTATGGAGACTCAGTAACTGCTGTGAGACCCTAAAGCAGCAGGAGCATTCTGGTGATGTGAGGAGGAGGTCTGGATGTGAGGAGGAGGTTCTCTGGATGTGAGGAGGAGGTTCTTCACCATGAGAGTGGTGAAGCCCTGGAATGGGTTGTCCAGGGAGGTGGTTGAGGCCCCGTCACTGGGGGTGTTTAAGACCAGGCTGGATGAGGCTCTGGACAGCCTGATCTAGTGTGGGGTGTCCCTGCCTATGGCAGGGGGGTTGGAACTAGATGATCCTTGTGGTCCCTTCCAACCCTGACTGATACTATGATACTATGATCATACCAAGATATTCTTACAGAGAATTTTATAAGAACCACACAGATGCTAAAGCAAAAGGACCATTCCAAGGAAATGCTTTTTCTTATTTAAATAAACTGCTGGAATGGTTAATTCTGAAAGACAAGATCAGCCAGAAGTGAAATTAAAGTGTGCTGTAAGCTCACCATGGCAGTGCAAGGCAGTTCCCTGCTTTCAAGGTGTGGTTTCAGTGAAGTCAGCACCTTTGTGAGCCGCAACAAATGCTGGCATCCATCCTGGAGCTCAGGAAACGTTTCTTTTTGTCACCACTGACACTTGGCTGCCTGCTTTCTGCACATCCTTCCTTTTCCTTGTTATTATGTCTCTTTTCTGTAGCTTGCAGCCTCCAGCCCTCTCTGCCCAACGGAGTGAGGAGACCTCTCCCTCTACAGACAAGTTCACCTGCTCCAGTCACACTCTTTATCACAGTAGTATCACAGTATAACTAAGGTTGGAAAGGACCCCGAGGATCTTCGAGTCCACCTATCAACACAGACCCCATGACCAGACCACGGCACCAAGTGCCACGTCCAATCCCCTCTTGAACACCTCCAGGGATGGGGACTCCACCACCTCCCTGGGCAGCACATTCCAATGACGAATGACTCGCTCGGTGAAGAACTTTCTCCTCACCTCGAGTCTAAACCTCCCCTGGCACAGCTTGAGACTGTGTCCCCTTGTTCTGGTGCTGGTTGCCTGGGAGAAGAGACCAACCCCCACCTGGCTACAACCACCTTTCAAGTAGTTGTAGAGGGTAATGAGGTCACCCCTGAGCCTCCTCTTCTCCAGGCTAAACAATCCCAGCTCCCTCAGCCTCTCCTCATAGGGCTTGTGTTCAAGGCCTCTCCCCAGCCTTGTTGCCCTTCTCTGGACATGTTCAAGTGTCTCGATGTCCTTCTTAAACTGAGGGGCCCAGAACTGGACAGAGGTACTCAAGGTGCAGCCTAACCAAAGCAGAGTACAGGGCACAATGACTTCCCTAAAGGGTCTTCTTATCAAGGGTCCCAACATGTAAACTGAGAACAAACACAGCAAGAGGACCTTGTCTGTCATGCCTGTATTTAATCACTGAGCCCTCAGATGTCTGAAGCAGAAAAGGAGACAAGCCTTAGCTCAGGCATTTCTTACAATGATTGATTGCCAGCCCCCACTGAAGGCAAAGGAAGTTTCTGTATCTGGGATTTAACCAAGAGCTGGGCAGATGTGTGGGGGGGGTGTTTGGGTTTTTAGAAAAATAACCTCATATCTTTAGTGAAGATGTGATCAAAAATAAAATGTAGAGAAAGAAAAGTGATGGGAAACATCAGAATGGGCAAGGCACAATATTCATCTGCTGTCTAATTACATAATGAAGTTCAACAAGGACACGTGCAGAGTCCTGCACCTGGGGAGAACCAACACCAGGCACCAGGACAGGTTAGCGGTTGGCCTGCTGGAGAGTAGCTCCACAGAGAAGGACCCTGGAGTCCTGGTTGATAATGACTTACCCAGGGGACAGCAGCATGTCCTGGTGGGGTCAAGAAGGCCAATGGTATACTTGAATGCATTGAGAAGAGTGTGGCCAGCAGGTCCAGAGAAGTTCTGGAGCATCTGATTGGCCATTGGAATGGGCTGCCCAGGGAGGTGTGGAGTCACCATCACTGGAGGTGTTTAGGAAGAGACTGGATGGGGTGCTTGGTGCCATGGTTTAGTTGATTAGATGGTGTTGGATGATAGGTTGGACTTGATGATCTCAAAGGTCTTTTCCAACCTGGTTAATTCTATGCTATTTTCTATCTGGAATATTGTGTGCAGGTCTGGGCTCCCCAGTTCAAGAAGGACAGGGATGTACTGGGAGAGTTCAGTGGAGCCTATGAGGACAATGAAGGGACTGGAGCATCTGTCTGATGAGGAAAGGCTGAGAGACCTGGAGCTGGTTAGTCTGGAGAAGAGAAGGCTGGAATGGGACCTCATCAATGTCTGCAAATATCTGAAGGGTAGCTGTCAGGAGGATGGAGCCAGGCTCTTTTCAGTGATACCCAGTGACAGGACAAAGGGCAATGGATGTGAACTCAATCACAGGAAATTCCATCTCAGTTTGAGAAAAAACTTCCTCACTGTGAAGGTGACAGAGCCCTGGAGAAGGCTGCCCAGAGAGGTTGTGGAGTCTCCTTCTCTAGAGATCTTCAAAACCCACCTGGCTGCTTACCTGTGTGGCCTGCCCTAAGTGGTCCTGCTTTGCACCCAACAGACTGAATGATCTCTGGAGGTCCCTTCCAACCCCTAGCATTCTGTGACTCTGTGACAGTGGGATGACAAAACTCTTTCAGTCTGTTTGGTTTGGGTTGTTTGTTTTTTTTCCCCTAGGCTTTTGCTTTACTTCATGGTTGCAACAATGTTTTTGTTAGAGGTTCCCAAGAAGCAGCTTTATGCCTGTGCAGCATTTTCCAGCCAGGAGGGCCCTGGCCACACGCTCACCAGTTGTACTGTGACATGTAATACGAAATACTCCACAGAGGAATCATGTGTGCTTGCTGAAACTTTGAAGCAGCAAACAGTAATTGTAGCCACACACCTTTGATCTTGAGAAAATGGGCTGTAATTCAAGACTGAAAAAAATGGCTATAATTAGGAAGCAAAGAAGGGACACATTAGAAATGGACAAATCAAGGCTGATTCAGACACGTAATGGATCGAAATACTCAGTCTTGGGCTGAAAGGAGCAATTATAACCAAAGATCCATGAAGAATGACCCATGCTGAGAAAAATGAAAAAGCAATTTTCAGTTCTTTAATTTTTCTTCCCTATATGTCATTTGGAAACACCTGATAATATTCAGACAAATGGCAACTCCCCTCCATCCCACACACCCCCTCCTCCCACCCCCAAATGGAGAGGTTTTTGCCATCACAACAATTTCCTGCAAGAGCACAGGTTTATAGTAAGTGACCCACACCAAAAAAAGGGGCCTATCTGCTTTCCTGTTGTAACTCTCAGGATCATTTCCACTATGCAGAGCAACTTCCATACAAAGCTTGTCTTAACCTCCACCAACTGGTCTTTATCCCCTTAGATGGACACACGTCTGTATCCAGGAACAACAGCACACTGTGACCGTGCCAAAGGAAAATCCTACAGAAATTATTCATCTCCACATAACACAAAGTCCCCTACTTCATGTAAAAGAGGTGCAAACAAGCCAATGGCATCCTGGACTGCGTCAAAAGAAGTGTGGGACAACAGGTCGAGAGAGGTGATTCTGTCGCTCAGCTCTGCTCTGGTGAGACCTCAACTGGAGTATTGCATCCAGCTCTGCAGCCCTCAACACATGCACCTGATGGAGTGGGTCCAGAGGAGGGCCATAAAGATGATTAGGGGTCTGGAGCATCTCTCCTATGAAGACAGGCTGAGAAAGTTGGAGTTCTTTAACCTGGAGAAGAGAAGGCTGCAGGCAAACCTAATAGCAGCCTGCCAGTACCTGAAGGGAGTCTACAAGAAGGCTGCAGAGGGACTGTTGGCAAAGGCCTGCAGTGATAGGATATGGGGCAATGGTTTGAAAGTAGGGAAGAGCAGATTTAGGTTGGATATTAGGAACATGAGGGCCATGAGGGCAGTGAAACACTGGAACAGCTTGGCCAGGGATGTAGTTAAGGCCCCATCCCTGGAGACACTCAAGGTCAGGCTCAGCAAGACTCCTCATGAGCCGCATGATATAGTACAGGATGGCCCTGCTGACTGCAGGGGCATTGGACTAGGTGACCTTTAGAGTAGAATAGAATAAACCAGGTTGGAAGAGACCTTCAAGATCATTGTGTCCAACCCATCAACCAATCCAACACCACCTAAACAACTAAACCATGGCACCAAGCACCCCATCAAGTCTCCTCCTGAACACCTCCAATGACGGCGACTCCACCACCTCCCCATGCAGCACATTCCAATGGGCAATCACTCTCTCTGTGTAGAACTTCTTCCTAACATCCAACCTAAACCTCCCCTGGCACAGCCTGAGACTGTGTCCTCTTGTTCTGGTGCTGGCTGCCTGGGAGAAGAGACCAACCTCTGCCTGTCTACAACCTCCCTTCAGGTAGTTGTAGAGAGTAATAAGGTCACCCCTGAGTCTCCTCTTCTCCAGGCTTTGGAGGTACCTTCCAACTCAAACCATTCTGGGATTCCATGAAGATGGTGATGTTTTTGTCAGGTAGGGTCATTGAAAGCCAAGGACACTCTTTGAAAGCCAAAATGAGACTATTTGGTCCTGCTCCCATGGGACTCACTCCAGCTAGCCCTGGTTACTCAGAGAGGCACTGCAGAAAAATGCCTGGGAAGAATTCAGATTGTCCTGCTATTGCCAAACTATCCCAGCAGTGAGAATAACTCCAGCTTTTTTGCTCCTACCCATTCCTTACAACTGGACTATTTTTTTAAGACAAACTCTTCATAGAGTCATTAATACTGGAGAAGACTCTAAGATCAAGTCCAATCACTGACCTAACACTACCATGGCCATTAACCCACGTCCACAGGTTTCTTGAACACATTCAGGGATGGTGACTCTGCCACCTCCCTGGGCAGCCTGTTCCAGTGCCTGACCACTCTTGCAGGAAACATTTTTTTTTCCTAATATCCAACCTAAACCTCCCCTGGTGCAATTTGAAGCCACACACTCAAATGGAGTTCAGTAACTGAAGTACTGACAGCTTCAATGACATGGAATTGCCCACTGAACTTCAGATACCCTATCCTAAGTCACTCCTCAGCAGGCAACATCCCGAAAGGACCTCACATGATCAGCATCTCCCCAGGCTCTGAGCTTTCCTGCTGGCCCTGAGGCTACAGATCTTTTTTCACATCAAGAACAAACATCAGCTGCTTTGCAACACTGACAGCAGCTCCTCTCTCCTTCTTCCATGCACTGAGAGGTGCTATAAAGAGTGACAAAGTCATTAGCTGAGAGAGAAAAAAGATCAAGCTAATGGAGAGGAAAATGCTTCATTGCTGGCCAGCAGGACTCTTAGATGGCACTGGAAAACTGAGGAGGAGACAAGGACAGAACTAGCTGCTTGGTCTAAGCCTTTCTTTTCTGTGCCCAGCCTGCTTTGGCATAAACAGCACTAAGAAGCAGCAGTCTATGCCTGGATGCAGAACAGGATGAGTGCCTTATGAAGAGTCTCACAGTGTTGCCTGTGGGGGGTGACATCACATTCTCACTGAAGGAACCATACCTGTCCTCTGCCCCATACACATTACAGGACTCTTTGCCCTTTTAGACTGGGCTGTGGGACTGAGATAAAGGTACTGCAGCCCTGGTTAAGGGCAATCATCTAGATCAAAATATTCATCTGTTTCCCTAGCACACAGAACTTCTAAGTCCCCCTACTGAGCCCATGAAAAGCAAAATTAATAATTCTAGAATCATAGAATGGCTCAGGTTGGAAGGGACCTCAGAGATCATCTACTCCAACACCCCTGGCATTGGCAGGGACACCTCTCAACTAGACTTGGATGCCCTAGGCCTCATCCAACCTGGCCTTGAACACCTCCAGGAAGAAGGCAACCACAACCTCTTTGGGCAACCTATTCCAGAGTGTCATCACCCTCATACTGAAGAACTTCTTCCTAAGATCCAGTCTAACTCTACTCTCCCTCAGCTTCAAACCATTCCCCCTTGCCCTGTTGCTAAACACCCTTATGAAAAGTTCCTCTGCAGCCTTCCTGTAGGATCCCTTCAGGTATTGGAAGGCAGCTCTAAGGTTTCCCCCAAAGTCTTCTCTTCTCCAAGCTGAACACCTCCAGCCCACTCAGCCTATCCTCATAGCAGAGGTGTCCCAACCCTTGCATCATCTTTGTGGCTTCAATACTTTGAACACTGCTTGCTCCTCTTTTGGTGCAAACATTGCAACTCAGAATCACACTGCTGATACCTGAAGTGCCCAGTTGAGAAACCATCTCTGCTCCCCAGTGCAACAGGACCTGCTGAGACTGATACCTCTTTAGATGCAGAACTGTGCTTCTCAGAGAGGGCATTATGTAACAGCATAGTGGATATCTAAGTGAAAAAGTAAACCAAAGAAAACAGGACAAACCCCACAACACACAACCCCTCCCCCCACATCAGAATTCTGTGCAATGTCAAAAGAAGTAGCATGATCAGAACCTCTTCCATGTAGAGCAGGTCAGTGAAGGATCCAGAACCATCTTGCCACACAAAAATGAGGCATTAATTATAGCCCTTTTGCTCTGTCTGACACATATGCAAATTGTGCTGTCACTGTTCATTTAGGAACCTGGGAGGAAAATGTATACATATTTCATGAGTCCCAGGGCACTTTCTGTGACCACAGTTGGTACCTGCAAACATCTGGAATCATCTGATTTGCTGAGCTTCCCCCCTCAGACACCAGATCCAACAGGGCGATGGCACAGCACTGGCCAAATGCAGCAGTGCAGGGAGATTGTTCACAGATTCACAGATGGCATTGGGCTGAAAGGGACTCTCAAAGCTCGTCTTGTCCAACCCCTCTGCAGGCAGCAGGGACACCTCCAACTAGGTCAGGATGCTCAGGGCCATGTTGACTCTGAGTTTGAATGTCTCCAGGGATGGGGCCTCCACCACCTCTCTGGGCAGCCTCTTCCACTCTCATTGTAAAGAACTTCCTCTTAATGCCCAACTTAAATCTCCCCTGCTCCAGCTTCAAACCATTGCCCCTCATCCTATCACCACAAACCCTTCTAAACAGTCCCTTCCCAGCCTTCCTGTAGGTCTTCATATATTGAAATGTATCTATAAGGTCACCCTGGAACCTCCTCTTCTCCAGGCTGAACAGCCCCAATTCTTTCAGCCTGTCTTGGTAGCAGAGCTGCTCCAGCCCTCTGATCACCTGGTGGCCTCCTCTGGGCCTGTTACAGCAGGTTCAGCATTCTTCATTTCATCCAGGAGGTACTGCAACATCTCTTGGCCTTAGTGAGTTCTTATCCCTGTCTGGCCACCTCTGGCCATATCACTCTTCCCTGGAACCCTCACACTGGCTGCCCCTTCTCAATCACATCAGGTAGGAGCTAGCTGCTTTTACTGTCAGGACCTGCAGCAGTCCTGATACCTTTCCTTAGTCATCAACAGATCCACCCCTAACCAGGATGAACTCCAGTGCTGGCATCCATCACCAGCTGCCTGCAGACACGTTTTCCTTTCTGCTTTGAAGGAGCAGCCAAAACAAACAGAAACCCACACTGCTACCCTTTAATCCTCCTCTCATAACTTTCCTGTGTTGCAATGCTAACAAATGCTTGCAGCTGCTTGAGATCACAAATGATTTTTGTTATCCCCTTGGCTCTCCATTTCCCACTCCATTTATTGTCCTTGGCTTAAAGCTTTGATGCAAGCTCCCTGCCATGAAGGCTCACTTCTAGATTGGAAAGGAGTAACTGATACTCTATGTGTTGGGCTGGGCTCTTCATCTCTGAGCAAGTTCACAAATGGTGATTCTTCTAAATGATCTGCACAAAACCCCAGAAAGGACTCCTCAGGGGATCTCAGCTTGGTGTATGCTCAGGAGATGTAAGTGACTCACCAGATAATTGCAACTCCTTTGTAATTGGCAGCTGAGTAGGAACTACATTAGTTTGCTACTCTGTGCTTATCACACAGCAACAGCCTGTTTTCAGCTAGGTTCTCTCACAGTCTTACCCTTTTACAAGCTAGAGAGAATCCAACAGAGAGCTACAAGTATGGCTGGGGGACATGAACATCTCTCCTACAAGGAAAGACAGAGAGACTGGGTTGTTAAGTCTTCAGAGGACAAGGCTGAGGGGGGCTCTTACTAATGTCTATAAATATCTGAGGGGTGGGTGTCAAGATGACATAAGGTGCCAGGCTATTTTAGGTGGTGGTGCCCTGTGACAGGACAAAAGACAACAGATACAAGCTGGAACACAGGAGGCTCCACCTCAACATGAGGAGGACCTTTGCTGTGAGGGTGACAGAGCCCTGGAAGAGGCTGCCCAGAGGGGTTGTAGAGTCTCCTTCTGTGGATGCATTCCCGTGCAGCCTACCCTGGGTGATCCTGCTCTAGCAGAGGGGTTAGACTGGATGATCTCTAGAGGTCCCTTCCAACCCCCACCATTCTGTGATTTTGGGTAGATGTGCAAGCTTTCCCAGGCTAGGCAAGCCACTAGAGGCAATCCAGCAGCAATGGGCTGCCCCTACCCTGCTGGCAGCTTGCTCTACTGGCACTTTATTCCTTTCTTCCATATGGGGCTACAGTGTCCCCAGTCAGGTGAAATGGAAACACCATGGGTTTGTGCTTTGTCTATGCTTGTAAAAAGAGGACTAGCTGAATTGGAGCACTGCAATTTTCTGTGTCCTAGTTTAATTCAGACTACTGAGAGCTTCTAGTTATTTGGTTTAATGGTTATGTTCTCTCTGGAAAAAAAGGCAACACAAACAGAAGTGTGCCAGGAATTAAATTAGGTCACTTTTATAGAATCATTGAATGGTTTAGGTTGGAAGGGACCTCCAAAGATCATCTAGTCCAACCTCCTTGCAGTCAGCACGAACATCCTCCACTAGAACAGGTTGCTCAGAGACCTGTTGAGCTTGACCTTGAATATCTCTGAGGATGTGGCCTCAACTACCACCCTGAGCAACCTGATCCAGAGTTCTATCACCCTTGGTCTCTCAACTAGACTTGGTTGCCCAAGCCCTCATCCACCTCCAGGAAGGGGAAATCCACAACCTCTCTGGGTAGCCTATTGCAGAGTCTCACCACCCTCGTACTGCAGAACTTCTTCCTAAGATCCACTCTAAACCTACTCTCCCTCAGCTTCAAACTATTCCCCCTTGTCCTATCACCAGACACCTTTATGAAAAGTCCCTCTGCAGCCTTCCTGTAGGATCCCCTCAGGTGTTGAAAGACAGCAATAAGGTCCCCCACAGAGTCTTCTTTTCTCCAGGCTGAACAACCCCAGCTCCCTCAGCCTGTCCTCACAGCAGAGGTGCTCCATCCCTTGGATCAGCCTTGTGGCCATGCTCTGGACTTGCTCCAACACTTCACTATCCTTCTTAGAATCATAGAATCAATAAGGTTGGAAAAGATCTCAAAGATCATCAAGCTCTGGGGACACCAGAACTGGAGAGGTGGGGTCTCACCAGAGCAAAGGGGCAGAATTCCCTCTCTTGCCTTGCTGGCCACACTCCTCTTGATGCAGTCCAGCGCACCACTGCCTTCTGGGCTGCATGAGGGCACTGCTGGCTCATGGTGAGCTTCCCATCCATTAACACCCCCAAATCTCTTTCTTCAGAGCTATGCTCAACCCACTCTGCACTCAGCCTGTGTTTGTGCCTAGGGCTGGCTCGACTCAGATACAGGACCTAGCACTTTGACCTGTTGAACCTCGTGCAATCTGCACTGGCCCACTCCTCAAACCTCAAACCTGTCCATTTAATTTCACTCAGAAATCAACAAAATCATCATAGTGGTTTCTTTGTCTGTTATATCATATCTTAGCCTTACATAAAGACATTCCTACCAGAAGGTTCTCATAACAAGCCTTTCACCAAACAAAGGTTTTAAGTAGCAAATCCCATGAAGCTCTGTTAGCATTGATATCCTAATTCTGAAGGCACAACACTATCAGTATCATTTCACAGTAAGAATGCTGACCCCAAAGCAGATCATCAGTTCAGAGCACTGAAAAGACTAAGCAAGAGCATTTAACACTTCACATGCAACCACTCTAAAGGAAAAAAAACGGTCAAACAAATTACTTGCATCTCATTCACTGAATTTATACTCAACCTAGGAAAGTCAAATGGAAAACCACCACTCTAATTTTTTCCAAACTACTTACCTCAAGAACTAGCCACAGCTGGTCTCCATTTTTCACATCTTTCTTGTAGTACATGCCATAGAATTTGACTACATTGGGGTGATCAGAGAGAGCTTTCAAAATGTTGTACTCGGCTTCAATTTCTTCATCGATGTCCTGGTGCCACAAACGAGAAATACACAGCAGTTAATAAACAAATAAGTGCAGGCATTTAACAAAATACAACACACCAAAACACCACCACAGCATTTTCTGGCTATGCAAATGTAGCTTGAAATAATGAAAAAAAACCCCAAGAAACAACAAACCCAAACTATGAAACAGAAGCTGGATGTAACATCTGCCAGGCGACAGAGCTTGACTCTGCTTACTCGATACAAAACAGTCATCCGGCCTTTGACTTACTCTTTATTGACTTCAACTGATGAACGCATTGGGAATGACAAAGCAGCCCTCAGAAGAATGGGAAAGAAGCATTTGAAGGCAAAGCCAGTGCAAGCCACAAGAGGATGCTTGTGGACGCCTTGGGAAGTCACATTCCTTCTCTAGCCTCGAGGGTATCCCCAGCTCGAGGTGGTGCAGATGCAATTACCTCTCTACCCGTCTGTGCACAAACCAGTATGACTGCAGCCACTGCCTGCTCATTTGCCATCCTACTTCCTAGAATCAGCTGGGAATGTTTCATAGAATCAATAAGGTTGGAAAAGACCTCAAGGAACATCAAGTCCAACCTGTGCCACTCCGACCCCAGCCTGTAGCGCAGCATGGGGTTGTTGTGGCCAAAGTGCAGCACCCGGCACTTGGACTTGTTGAATGCCATCATGTTGGACTCTGCCCATCTGTCCAGCCAGTCAGGGTCCCTCTGCAGAGCCCTTCTACCCTCTAACCGATCAACACCTGCTCCCAACTTGGTGTCATCTGCCAATGTACTGATGACTGACTCAATTCCCTCATCTAGATCATCAATAAAGATATTGAACAGGATGGGGCCCAGAACTGATTCATGATCTCTCTTCCTTCTCCTACTGAGCTATAAGAATCACGGCTTTTTGTCAGTCTTTTGGTACAGGCCTCGAGTTTCCTACGTGGTGAGGAAGGTGCAGGAAACTGGAGGCCTGTAACAAAAGACTGGAGGTGAGGGATAAGGACAAGTTTTGCCAACACATGAACCAGGAGCTGTGCAAGCCCTTTCAGACCAAACATGGATGCTGATAACAGCAGGCACTGGAACTGCTCATTGAGGGACACTATCAACTGCTGTCTACAACTACTTGAAGAAAGGCTGTAGCCAAGTGGGGGGTTGGTCTCTTCTCCCAGGCAACCAGCATCAGAACAAGAGGACACAGTCTCAAGCTGCACCAGGGGAGGTTTAGGTTGGAGGTTAGGAAGAAGTTCTTCATAGAAAGAGAGAACGGCCATTGGATTGTGCTGCCCAGGGAGGTGGTGGAGTTACTATCACTGGAGGTGATTAGGAAGACACTGGATGGGGTGCTTGGTGCCATGGTTTAGTTGATTAGATAGTGCTGGGTGATAGGTTGGACTCAGTGATCTCAAAGGTATTTTCCAGCCTGGTCTGGTCTATTCTATTCTATTCTATTCTAGTCTATTCTATTCTATTCTAGTCTATTCTATTCTATTCTTTCTTCCCCAATCTAAAACATTTTAACTACAATTTGCTATTTACATCCACCCAAAAAGAAACAGACAGGAAAATCCAGCTCTGGAGAAAGGCTACCTATGAACTCCACCAGCCACAGAACCTGGCAATCGTTTCAGTCAGAAGAGCCCTGTGAGATCCTGGAGTTCAACCATTCTCTAACTCTGCCAAGACTGGTGCTAAACTGTGTGCCTCAGCATCACATCTCTGCCTCTTTGCAACACCTCCATGGATGGGGATTCAATCACTTCCCTGGGAAGCCTATTCCCGTGTTTAAGAGCCATTTCAAGGAAGAAGTTTCTTCTAATGTCCAACCCTGGAGCAACTGGAGGCCATTTCCTCTCTTCCTACCACTATACATATATATATGCATAGATTTCATATCAGTGAAAAGCACCTACTCAGTGCTGAAAACCTGTCTCACCACTACCCAACAGAAGTGACCACAGCAGAGAAAATGGATGCTCTGTACTCCCAGTGAATGACACTCCTCATTTTGTTCATCACTAAAGGTGCCCTTAAGAGGACTTTGATCACTTGTTTCCTACATCAATCTCTCCAATGCTAAATCCAACTCAAGTTCCACATATTAGCCTTTTGACTTGAGTCCAGCTTGCCTGGTCTCAAAGAACTCTGCCTGTCACCAGCATCTTCAGGAACTGGGCCATTACACTTTCATATCGAGATGACAAGAATGAGTCTTCTCACAGGGAAAGAATTTAGAGATTTTTTTGTTGGAGTAGCCAAAAAGCAGCTGAAATCTCTCTCTAAAAAGAGGAGGAACTTCAAGTTAATCTATCCAGGAGCAAAACATAGAATGCAGCAAATAAACAACAACAAAACAAACAAACAAACCAGAAACACAAAAAAAAGAGGTGCAAAGAAGGAAGGAAGAGACAACCAAGGCACTGAAGATGGGAAAGACTGGAAATCAAGAAGGGGTGAAGAGAGCAAATGCAAATAGGAATCCACCCAAACCAAAAGGACAGATCAAACAAAACAAAGCAAAACAAAATAAAACACAACCCACCACATTAAAAAAATAATCAGAGAGTCAAAAGCCAAAACCACTACAAACAAGACATATAATAGCCCTGGGCTGTCTTGGGGGAAATGGAAGAGAATTAACACACTGCCCCACTGTGATTTAATAGAGGTTTATGGCTCCTGAGAGGTACTCAGATTTTATGAGAATTTTACTATAATAAGGAAAAAAGCAAAGAGAATTAAATGAGTAGAATACTCATCCTGTGCATAGCAGAAAGAAAACTCTTCCTCTGCATTTTATGAAGGAAGAAGACTTGAAATGTTTGGTTGAATTGAACATACTTGCCTAGAAACAGCAGAGGGAACGTTTTCATGTGAATTCAGAGACAGGATAATTTGGCTAAGAGCCCTGAAGTACAGTGGTATTTAATTATAGCCCTGAGGGCAAGACTGAGAGCATTCTCAGTCCCATCTCCCTACAGGTTGATTTCAACACCTTCAGTTTGCTGTTCTGGTTTCAAAAAGCTGAGCTATTACTCAGCAGAAAGTATCTGAGAGCCCTAAAGGATTAAACATTAAATGCTATTTTGGTCCTGCATCACCCATGATAAGGCAGTTTCCCACCTTAATTTGGATCTACCAGCTAAACCAACTGCCATAACCCCACATTTTTTTCTCCTGCTCCTTTTTTTTCCCCCCACCCCTCAAGTGGCACAATTCTGAAGCCACCTCCAGAGGAAAAATCTGTGAAATTTAGAAAAGAAATGCAGAAAGTATCTTTCTTCATTGCAATGGCTCCCTCTGCAGCCATTAATAATACTTTCAGTTTAAGCAAGAAGAGCTAGTTTATTGCCTTCCCTCTGTTTCTAATAGAGGATTGCCATTTTAACAATAACATGGAGGTACAGCAGCTACTCCAGAGGTCCTGCGAATGGGAGGGGGAAAGGAGAATGGTGTTCTTAGAACAAATAGGAGAATATATTCAGGGAAGTGATTCAAGTCTTGGAGTGTGATGGTGACCACATAACTGACTTCCATTTTCCCCCCACAATAAGAAACCTATTTTTCTTCATCAATTTCTTAAGTTGCATCTTTATCCATTGTATTTCTTCACAGAATCACAAAATGGTTTGTGTTGGAAGGGACCTCCTAGGGTCATCTAGTCCAAGCCCCCTGCAGAGAGCAGGGACATCCCCCACTAGATCAGGTTGTTGAGCATGACCTTGAGTATCTCCAGGGATGGGGCCTCAACTACCCAGCTGCTCCAGTGTTCCATCACCCACATGGTGAAGGACATGTTCCTAACATACAATCTGAATGGCCTCTCATTTCAAACCATTGCTCCTTGTCCTACCCCTACATGCCTTTGTAAACAGTTCCTCTGCAGCCCCCTTGTAGCCCCTTCAGGTATGGGAAGGCTGCTATTAGGTCTTCCCAGAGCCTTCTCTTCTCCAGGCTGAACAACCCCAACTCCCCCAGCCTGTTCCCTGATCATCTTCATGGCCCTCTTCTGGACACGCTCCATCAGGTCCGTGTCCTTCCTGTGCTGAGAGCTCCAGAGCCTGACACCTCTTTCATTATATCCTACTTCCTTATCTCTAATGAATCTCTTTCTCTTTCCTCTAGCATCAGCTAGGGAACAACAGTAAAAACAGAAGTTAGGACTCCTGGTACTGAACAGGAAGATAATCAGCAATGCTTCAGAAATTAAGAGACAAGCAAAGGAGAACCAAAAGCAACCAAGTTTAGGCATATTTATGACTTCTGCCATATGTAACCATTTCCAAGCTCACACTATGAAAAATGCATTGGTATCTAGCTGGATGCTCAGCAGGTTGAGGCAGCTAATTTCACCATCACTTCTAAAGCAAATGATCTACCAAGACTAAAAGAAATGCGCTCACAATTAAACAAGCACAAACAAAGTAATCTAAGTAGCTTACATGAACAGGATCCAGAATTTTGACTGCTGCTTTGCTGCCATTTTTCTTATTTAACACTTTGAAAACTTTTCCATATGTTCCTTTGCCAATAGTCTCAATGATTTCCCATGTGTCTGAGGGATCAGGGAAGCTGTCAAATATTATTGTTTTCCCAGTCAATGGAAGCATCTCAAACGATGGCTCCTAAGAAAAAAAAGAGATGACAACATTCACTGAACAAATTCACAGATTGCATTGGGTTGGAAAGGACTCTCAAAGGTAATTTTGTCCAACCCCCCCTGCAGTCAGCACAGATCCCTCCACCTACATCAGGCTGTGCAGGGCCACCTCAAGTCTGATCTTGAATGTCTCCAGGGATGGGGCTTCCACCACACCCCTGGGCAGCCTGTTCCAGTGTTTTGTCACTCTTACTGTAAAGAACTTCTTCAACAGCAATTGATTTCCTACAAATGAAAATACTGGAGGTGTTTTGGCATGTAGTGTGCCCACACTGAAAGCATAATGAACTTGAAATGCTGCACTGTATCAAATGATGGGAAATATACTCTGCATTGGTTAGGCCACACCTTGAGTTCTGGGCCCCTCAGTTTAGGAAAGACACCGAGACACTTGAACGTGTCCAGAGAAGGGCAACAAGGCTGGGGAGAGGCCTTGGGCACAAGCCCTATGAGGAGAGGCTGAGGGAGCTGGGATTGTTTAGCCTAGAGAAGAGGAGGCTCAGGAGAGACCTCATTGCTCTCTACAACTACCTGAAGGGAGGTTGTAGCCAGGAAGGGTTTGGTCTCTTCTCTCTAGCAACCAGCACCAGAACAAGAGGACACAGTCTCAAGCTGCACCTGGGGAAGTTTAGGCTCAAGGTGAGGAGAAAGTTCTTCACAGAGAGAGTTGTTAGCCATTGGAATGTGTTGCCCAGGGAGGTGGTGGAGTCACCATCCCTGGAGGTGTTCAAGAGGGGATTGGTCGTGGCACTTGGTGCCATGGTTTAGTCATGAGGTCTGTGGTGATAGGTTGGACTCGATGATCTTTGAGGTCTCTTCCAACCTTGGTGATACTGTGATATAGATCAAATTTTATATATATATATATATATATATATATATATATATATATATATATAAATCAAATATATACCAAATAATAACTTGAAGTAATTTCAGGTTTGAGTGAAGTCAGAAGCTATCCCATGCACTTCCATGAAATAGTGGCACTCTGGGATTTTTTGAGGGCAGGGGAATGGAAATGGGTTCATGAAATCCAAAAGAATTTGGCTCCACTGCTAAGAATCAGGCAAGGGAGGAGGAAAAAAAACCCACCAAATATGATAATGTTGCATAGTAACATTGCAGTCACACAGACTTCTACAGCAAATGATCAGCTTTATAACCCTACTCTCACCATTTGATTTATACAGGTATTTTAATATTGCTCTCTCCAGGTGGCAGATCTTCCCACAATATTATGGTCTTTTCACCCTATTATGGTCTTCTGACAGTTGAGCCTTCACAGTCACGGAAAACAAGTTTACTGCTGTTCATCCATTAACAGCTGCTTTGCATACTGTAAAGGAAACACCATTCACAACAACAGAATTGCATCCATCACTGACCAGGTTACACCTATCGAGGCACAGCGAGGGATGCAATTCATTTCCACCTGCCCTGCCAGTGACTAACTAGCAGCTACCATGGTAAAAAACAAAGCACACACATCACCACCCAACAACCTCCCTCCCAACAACCAACAACAAAACAGAAGCCTCATTTTTTCAGAATGGCCAAAAACTCAGTAGAAATGTGGTTTTAAATCTCATCTTCTTAATTGTTAAGCTGAGACTGAAAAGAGAAGGGGGAGGGAAGAAGACAGATTCAAGCCCTCACTAACTAAGCAAGCAATAAATGAACCAGCTCCTGGGTGCTTAAGTCCTTCACCATATGTAGAAAATGAGCCAGGTAGTGGTGGTTTGAGGATAGGTACCTTTAGGAAGACCACAAAGACAAAGCCTGAAGTCGTTTGTGGCTCTAAACCAGGTTTAGAGAATCATTTTTGCAGCCCCATCTTTTAAAATGTTTATATAATATCTTGTAAACAGTCTATATAATATCATTATTCTTGGCTTTTCCTTATAATCAACAGCACAAACCTGCACACATAGAGCATTTTATATGATGCTACTTGAGTGACAGAAATACCATGATCACAGAATCACAGAATCACAGAATGGTAGGGGTTGGAAGGGGCCCTGAAAGACCTTTGAGTCCACCCCCCCCTGCCAAAGCAGGATCATCTAGGGCAGGTCACACAGGGAAGTATTCAGGAGGGTTTTGAAAGCCTCCAAAGAAGGAGACTCCACAACCTCTCTGGGCAGCCTGCTCCAGGGCTCTGTCACCCTCACAGTGAAAAAGTTTTCCCGTATGTTCACATGGAACCTGCTCTGCTCCAGCTTGCACCCATTACTCCTTGCAACTGAGAAGTCTGGCTGCCTCCTCCCAACACTGCCCTTCACATCTTTACAAACATGAGTGATACCACACTACTTTTGTTTGAAAACAGAGGCTTCAACTGCAGCTTCACCCATGGTTTCCAGCATCCACACTTGATCTGCTCACTCATATAACCAGTCTAGCCTTCTCCACACACAGCATGTAAATCCACTATACATACAGTGTGGATGCCAACTGCAAGCTCTCCCAACACAGTTCTATCAGCTCTTTCAATGATCTGGTATCACAGAATCACATAATTGTCAGGGTTGGAAGGGACCCCAAGGATCACCTAGTTCCAAACCCCCTGCCATGGGCAGCAACACCCTCCACTAGATCAGGTTGCATACTGGCACATCATTTGTATTCAGGCTCATTTTCTACTGGATATTGCAAGCTTGCCTGGGGGGCACAGGGCTCAGGGTTCTTCCCATCAGTCAGCTCTTGGCTGATTAGCTCAGTGATGAGTGAGAAGACAGGGTTTTCTTCTCTCTCACTCCCTCCTCCTTTTTTTAAGTACATTGCCAACTTCTGTACCCACTCATGCAGCAAAGTGGTAAAATGCCCTCCTAACACTGGGAAAGTTGCAGCAGCCTGTTGTGTGCTGAGGACTGAACCCCATACTGGTCCTGTGCTGGTTTTAAAGGCTGTGAACATAAAATTACCCAAGTCTCCCTTAACACAAATCCATGTTAAGGTCAAAGCAAATTCAGAGGATCAAAATCCAGAAACATGTAGCTGCAGTATGCAAATTCTCCCTCAATTTTCCATTCCAGATTCACTTCTTTCACTGGTGTGTGCTTACACAAGTAAGAAAGTCACAAGAGCTGGGATTCACCTAACTTGATACACATGCAACATACCTAATGGAATCTAAGATGGATATAATAATCCCATTTTAGTCAGTCAAAGCAATCAAAAATTGATTTACCTGACCTGGTTAGCATCTACCTTAGCATAAGAAGACTTGCTTTCCAGACTAGCCAAGTTTCCATTGACTACAAGAGGAACCCAGTTAAACAGCTTCAGATGTAGGCATGTTAGGTGAAATGAATCTTGTCCTACTTAACTGCTGGGAAAAAAAGAGTGAGAACTTGACAGCTGACAAAATTAGTATCAGCTCCATGCTATAGTCAGGGAAACTGCAAACCAGCCACATCTCATCACCTATAAGTCAGCAGGCAATTTGGATGTCCTTTTAGGATGCATTGAAAAGGCAAGAGCCACGCAATGACAGTGCCAAGCAAACTTTGAACCCAACAACTGAACCCTAAATTAATGTCAATGAAGAAATAAAGTTACTTTAAAGTGTCTGGAGGCAAGGAGTGGTGATAAATTCAGCTTCATCTCAGACAATGTATTTCCCAGGCACAAATCAAAGTATGTATAGCTCTAGGGCTGCTCTGGGAAAAAAGTCCTGATGGCACTTTTTAGAGCGCTTCACTCCCTGAAGGGTTGGGAAACTTCTGTTTCTAAACACACTTCTCTTTGCTGACTGTTATCCAACAACAACTTTCCAGCAAGGCACCTTTCAGAGAAACTTGATGCTTCTGGACTCCTTGACCTCTGCAGAACTTCTACACACCATAGAGAAACAGTACTGTCTGGTATCAGTACCTGATCTCTTTCTATTGATAAATGCATATTGGGTGTCCACACTGACATTTCATCTGCTGATTATTATTCAGCTGATCTTGGCATTTCAAGTGGCCAGCCCTGCTCATGGGAGGCTCCAGCTCCTCGCTTTCTGAATGTTCTCAGAGGGTGTGCTAGAAGAGATCTACATCAGGGTTAGGTTGCACTGCGGTTTTCTTCCATCCTCCACCATGCCCGACAACAGCAAAAGTCCTAGTGCACACCGAGGTTGATAGTTCTCAGCAACTCCATGGGAGGAGGGCTTTTTAAGCAACAGATTAAAGAATCAGCAAGGGGCTGCAAGTATTCAATCTAACCTCATGCACAGGGGCCTCCCACTGGATGAGAATCCTTCAGATTTTAAACATGACACCAGTATGGGAGACCTGATTTTTTTGAAGCCAATCTTTACTTATAGAAAGAGAGTATGAAAAGGCCATGGAAGCAAAATGCTACATTTAATTATTGATGACAGTTATAAAAGCTCTGGTATTTTGAAAACAAATGAGAGCTGAAGATTTTTATGACACTTGTCATCCAACAGAAAGCATTTATGCAGGGACATTACAGCCATGAAAACAAGATTAATAATGGAAGGGGGAATGGTTCATTATCAAATTGTATTTGGATCTCGCACCATCTGAAGTAATAAACTGACATTAGCAATCCATGAACAGAATCATACACAGCTCATTTCGTGGCTCCCAGAAGAGAGGCACTGAAAGTGATGAGAATAATTTTTCAATGACTACATGCTAGATCAATATATTAGCAAAGAGCTTGGCTTTCAAAGATAAAGCATCACTTAATTTTCCTATTTTAACACAGCAAAACTTTGCAAAGCCATAAAAATCAATGTGGTGTCATCTCACTCCAGGTTTCTCAGAGCTTGTAGCAGCAATGAAGTGTCAACTCAAAATTAATTTAGCAGCTGTTATCAGTGAGCTTTGGCAGGGCCTGAAATTAAGCAACACAGTCCTTTGATAGCAAGGTAAGGAAGGCATTGCAGACAACAAGCAAATTTGCCAACACTTAGTGGGAAGAAGTTAGGCTGTGCACTGGGACACTGTGGGCATGGTACGATTTCACATGGCCACACCACAGACCTGCATGGCATGGGTGGGCAGTGCTTGCCCTGCTTTACCAGTGTCTGCTGCCAGCCTCAGCCCCCTGGCTGGTTTCACAGAATCCCAGACCTCTGAGATCATCCAGTCCAGGACCTCCATAGGTCATTCAGTCCAACCCCGCTGCTGACGCAGGTCTACCCACAGCACCCAGAAGGTGTCCAGGTGGGCTTTGAAAGTCTCCCGAGGAGACTCCACAAGCTCGCTGTTTCTCCACACGCACGAAGCAGTCCAGGAATCTTTCCCGAGAACTCTGCCCGCTCTCCTTAGCCAGACACTCACTCACAGGAGGAGACAAAAGAAAAAGCAAGGAGCAGCAGGATCCACCCAGGGCCCGAATGCCAGAGCCCCGGGGCCGCGGCCAAGGGCAGCGCCAGCCCGCAGCCTGCAGGGGGTCCCCGGGCCGGAGCAGCCCCGCTGGCGGGCAGCGCACCCCGGCCACCCCGCCCGTTCCGAGGCGGCGGTGGGAGCCAGCACCCGGCCAGCCCTGCCACGACGCCCTCCGGCAGCCGGGACGCCGTGTCGGGAGGGTCGGGTACCCCCAAAGCCCAGCGGCTCCCTGGGAAGCGGTCAGAGCCGCCGGCCAGTCACCAGACCCAGGACCCCCGCTCCTGTCCTGCACGCCACTCCCGGGCCGGGGATTACCCGCAGCGAAACCTCTGGTCCCTGCAGAGCCAGCCCTGCTGAGTGGGCTGGGGCCGCGCCACCTCCAGCGGCCGTGTCTCGGATTCGCCTTCCTCCTCCACCTCCGGACGGCCCCGGCCGCAGTCCCGCCTCGGGGTCAGCAGCGGATGAGCGGTTTTGCCCCGCTAATCCCCCGCGAGCGCCGGCAAAGCCGGGAGAGCTCGGCCCGCCCCGGGCAGGGCGCCCCGGGAGATGCTGGGGCAGCCCGGGCTTCCCTCCCAGCCTCAGACTGCAACCTATCCAGGCCACAACCAGCATGGGATCCCGGGTTGGGAAGCGGGGTCACAGGCGCCAGGCTCGGACCCCGCAAGGCGGGACTAGCCGTACCTGCTGGGCACAGAACATCCAGCGAGGCTGCCGGCTCCGCACGGGAGAGCTGCGAGTCCCGACCCTGGGGCTACCCGCGGCCACACTGGCAGCATAAGGCTAATGATCTTAACTGGTCCGCTAAAAATAATTGAGAGATCTGGTAGCTGCACAGAGCTCACGTTATCACCTGCTCCAGAGAAAGGACGACACAGCAGCAGCACGACATTCTAACACACGGGAGCAGAGGGAAGGTGCAAGACAGAGTACTCAAAAGTTGGGAAATGGATTAATTTTATCAGTACAGCTCCTACGTGATCTATATGAGCCAGGCTTTAATTCTGCTGCTTTTGTTTGCTTTGGAGGAGCCCTGCCACTGCAGAGAAGCAGCCAAACTTCATCGGTTTCACTGGAGACTTCTTCTGTCACCTTGAGTTTGTCTCTTTCCATTTCTCTAGTAACATTTGATCTGGTTTTTGTTTTCAGACAGATCTGGCAGCAGGGGAGTTGTGCCAGAGCTATGTACGTTCTGTGTTGCTCATGAAAACGGAGTAGAGACCAGGGAGTTGATGGATGGCCCCTCCATGTGAATATATGCACAATGGGAAACGCTGCTTCTCCTGTCCCAGATGTCAAAGACATCGCTTGAACAAGATTCCTCAGTGGGGAAATCATCAATAGAAACTTCTGTATTCTTAAACCCTAAAGCTCATGAGCCTGGTGTTTATTTATAAGGAGAAGAGGCCTGCTGAATTCCCTTCCTCAAAGCACTTCTCTGCTTTATAAAAGCTGAACATTTTTAGACTGTGTGAAGCATGATGCACATGGGGATTTATGAGGGGAAGTTCAAGGTGCTATATAGTCTTTAACTTTTACGTACTGGCTGCTGTCCCTTCATAACAATTTCTCCCCTGCTTGAGACACTGATAAACATGCAAAATGAGCTTCCTGCTCAGAACAGGAGCCCAGCTGTAAAACCATCCATACTTCTGGGGCTTGAATTGCTACATAAGCAACATTGTGCAAAGCTTCCCCCTCCCTGGGCAAAGCTCTCACAGATTTTAGTTGTGTTCTGAGTGCCAAGTAGCCACTGCCTTTAGGCTGTGTCTGGCTGGACGGTAGGTCACATGCAGAAGCATGACAGTCTAATCCTCAGATCATACAGAAGTTTGACTAAAGTGCACCACCAAAACCAAAAAAGGCAAGCCAGAATTCTCTCACTGGAAACCTAGGTACAAAATGAGATGCTGAACACTCATACCTCTCCTCCCAGGCAGAGCTGATGTGCATCTGAGGCCTGGAGCAAGGAGCTGGAAGTGCTTAGGCACAGTCTAAGGAGCCAGAAAATGCCTTAGAATCTTCAGCGGTTGTTCATACGTCCCACTCCTTGCTGTCTTAAAACAAAACCACTGCTGCTAACCTTGTCTGCTTGATAGCTGGTGCTAAAGTCACTGTCCCCTAGCTCAGGAGATTTTGAATTTCCCTAAGCATTCCCTTTTCTGTCCAAGGGGCCTCAAAGGCAGAAATGTGTGCTGTGGGCTCAGCTGACAGAGTCCCCTTGGAGTGAAGTGTTGTACATACTCTGGTCTTCTGCATTCATTAGTTCTTCAGGGGCACTGAGCTGTGAAACTGACCAAACCTGGTCTGGTTCATTTAGATGATCCTGAATGGACCTAGTATGAGGTTGAGTTGTTCTTAATGCCATGAGACAGCACCAGTGCTAAGCTATCTTTAACAGATTCTGATTAGATCTGTGTCAGACTCTCTCCTTGCCTTTCAGCACAGTAATTAACTTCATTAGGAATATTGTGGGTGTAAGTCTGAAAGCTGTTTTTAAATTGTTGTGTGGAATGTGAAAGCAGGATGACCAGACCTCCTTTCAGAGCATCTTCAGCATTAGATCACACCAGACAATTGCCTTACTTTTCCTTGCACTATAATGGACCAGAGTGTACCAAAGTGCAGTGGACCACTTTTTCCTTTAGAACTGAGAGACTCAGACTTTTACATTCCTAGAAGCTTCTGATGACAAAAGTTAAAATAACCAACTATGCTTTTATGATTAAGGCACCAAATTAAGCCTGTAATTTGTTTAACAAAACATTTCCTGTATTGTGAAAGATCTTTCCTACACCCAATGAAGTCAGGATCCTGCTGTGCTGGACATTGTTGACCTCACAACAAAAGGCCTTCTTGCTGCTAGATTCTGAACCCTGGGCAGAGCTCAGCCATGTTGTGGGACCTAAGGCATCTCTTCCCTGTTTTTCTCTATTTTCTTTAGAATCAAGCTTTTAATACTGTTCTACTATTAGTACCCATGAGGAGGTGTTTGGGTGGCTAATTATGTACATATGCAAATAACAAGTGACATGCAAAAAGATCAGCAGCTATATCAAAGGAAACTTAAGAAAACAAGCAAGCACCTTTTAACTAGTAGAAGAGAGACCACCACAGGAAGAATTAAAGAACTTACCTCTCTGGGGAACTGCTTTTTGACCTCTCTAGCGCTTAGCTGAGCTCAGCCTGTAGCAAATATGAGGAACTCCTCCCCTTTTGGTGTTTATTACAGAGAAACAATACTTCCTGCGACACCTGAGCAAATATCCTCCAGGAAAACCACCACAGAGTTTGCCTGCAGCTAGCTTGTTACTCCTTTGGTCAAAAATACCCTCCACCATAATGAGTGTCCAGGCAGGAGTTATTCACTGAATCCATAGATTTCTCTGAAGCAGCTCTGAGCTCTGCCAGATATTTTCTTTAGTTGATCAAAACAGCTCCGTAACCCCTTTTGAAGGACTTAGATGTGTGATCCTTGTAATCACATTTAAGGGGCTGGTTAGCTCAGGAGATTGTTAATAGGATACAAAACCTTTCACATCCAGCCCAGATCGGTGCAGATCAAAAGTTGTGACTATTCAACAGCATCTTGTGACCTAACTCAGTTCCCAAAGGAAAAAGGCTTGTGCTTCTTTAAATGTATAGAATGTGGTTGTCAGGCTTTTTCGACTGCACGTGCAATACAGCACATTTGGCAATCAGCAAAATAATTCAAAAGCTCAGTGCTAATTAATGAGTCCAATTAAAACTGCAATCAAAAGAACGTTGAAAATTCCCACTCCAGAACTCTCTCCGTGGTCTCAAGAAGCCCGTAAGCGCAGGTGAGAGTTGTGGTAATCAAAAAGCAGGATATGCTGGAAAGTAGAAGTGAGGTAGGGAACTGATGGTTCTTCAGTAAAATTTCCCTCTGTCAGCCCCTGGCTTTAGACCCAGGAGCCTCACATCTAACAGAGAAGTACTGCCCTTGAATGGTGATAGCCTAACTCACACTTAACTGCTTTACACCCAGCAGGGGAAAAACAAAAAACCCACAAGCAAACATAACAGGTTGGACTTGATGATCTCTGAGGTCATTTCCACCCTGGCTGATTCTGTGATTCTATATGCAAGGCATTATGTTGGCATTTCATGGCTGCCTCTGCACAGGCTTCGGAGATACCATAGCTTTAGGGTTTTGCAGGTATTGTTTTCCATCCAAGAAAGTCATAAGACCCAATTTGAATTCATGTTTCAAACTCAGTTTTAAAAAACTAATGAAGTTATTTATTTATTTAAGAAATAAAATATCAGGAAAATAAACACTGGGAAACACTAGTGCCAAATGCAGAAACCAAAGTGTAGTGGGGGAGCCCAAAACTTCTTTGTAATCTGAGGGAGAGTAGGTTTAGACTGGATTTCAGGAAGAAGTTCTTCAGTACAAGGTGGGGTGTGACTCTGGAATTAGGTTGCCCAGAGAAGATGTGGATGCCCCCTCCTGGATTTGTTTAAGGCCAGGCTGGATGAGGAAACCAAGTCTAGCTGAGAGGTGTCACTGCACATGGCAGGGGGTTTGGAGTAGCTGATCTTTGAGGTCTATTCCAATCCAAACCATTCTATGATTCTATGCAAATTTGGCATATAGAACCTTCCATGTTTGTTCTAAAAATCACAGGAGAGAAGGTCAGGTGCCAAGTGTTAACTACAGGGAAGATCTGTGCTACGAGATGGCTTCTAGTGTCAGCAGACTGCACTTATCTCTTCCTTGGAACACACTGACCGCCCAAATAACCTTAAAGGATTTTGCTTACGTGCAGTGCTGTGAACTAGAAAGAAGGCTGCAGGACATCTGAGGACTGTTGCTTTCTGTGTCCCTGGGTGTGACATTATTATTATTATTATTATTATTATTATTATTATTATTATTATCAATGACCAGTCTTGAAAAGATGCAAATTTGGGGTTGCAGTGCCATGTCCCAGGGTGCACAACACTTACGGAGTCATCCCACAGAGCCATGAAACTGGCTTCAAAATTGTGCAGCTAAAGAACTCAACTGAGCAATAAACACTTCCTATTTTTCATGTAAAATCCTTTTAACTCAGTTATATAGAAAGTCTTGATTGTATCCTGGAGTAGCAGCTGCCTAGGTTAGGCACAATCCAAGTGAATAAAAAGATAAGACAATATAAACACATCATTGTTATATAAATATAGCAAAGTAGATAATAGACATAGATTATATAATATAAATTCATTCTGTGATATAAACAAAATAGAAACTGCATACAGCTGTGTTTCTCCATAGCTCCTGAAGATTCAGGTAATAAGCAGTTTGGCATTAAGCAAAATACTCATTACACAAATGTCACCATTAACATTAATAAACAAAAGTGCCCAGAGGAGAGCCACAAAGATGACTGGGGGGCTGGAACACCTCTCTTATGAGGACAGGCTGAGGGAGCTGGGGTTATTCAGACTGGAGAAGAGAAGGCTCCAGGGAGATCTAATTGCAGCCTTCCGGTAGCTGAAGGGAGCCTACAAGAAGAGGGACTCTTTGCAAAGGCCTGCAGTGATACAATGAGGGGCAATGGTTTGAAACTAGAGAAGAGGAGATTTCGTTTGGATGTTAGGAACAACTTCTGCACCATGAGGGTGGTGGAACACTGGAACAGGCTGCCCAGGGTGGTAGCTGGGGCCCCATTCCTGGAAGTATTCACAGTCGGGCTTGATGTGGCTCTGAGCAACCTGCTCTAGAGGAGATCATCTGTCCTGACCGCAGGGGCATTGGACTAGATGACCTTTGGAGGTCCTTTCCAGCCCTTAACATTCTGGAGGCAATGCAAGCTGGAGCAGAGGAGGTTCCACATGAAGATAATGATAAACTTTTTCACAGTGAGGGTGACTGAATCCTGGAGGAGGCTGCTCAGAGAAATGTTGGAGTCTCCCTCTCAGGAGACATTCAAAACCCAGCTGGGTGCTTTCCTGTGTGACCTACTCTAGGTGATCCTACTCTGGCTGGGGGTGTTGGACTCGATGATCTTTCAAGGTCCTTTCCAACCCCATACATTCTGTGATTCTGTATGAGGGAAAAGGAGAGGGAATCAGAGGACAAATATCTCTGTACAGCAAGTTGCAGTTGGGATCTGCCTGACCAGTAGGGCTCCAAATCACTTGCTTGATTTCCATCTCCCTAACATAATTTGTTTTTTTTTCAATCAGCCTTGGCTAGTGCAGAAGCTTCTCCATGTTCACACTTCCCACAAACACTGATCCCAGTTCTTCAAAGTTAAATTCCAGCCAACAAAACAGCATGGCTTGCATAAAACCAACTTCTCTCAAGACTGAATCAGTTCTAGTAGCCTTGACAAAAGTCACAGTGCACCAGCTCCTTAATCTGTGGATTAACTGGATGGTAAGGTTACCATTTGAAAAAAAACCACCATAAATTAATCTTCTAATCCTCATACTATGTAAGAACACTGTAAAATTTAATCTAAATATGCAGGAACAACATTGAGAAGCATGATAGGCTATGAAATGTCAGGAGTTTTATTTTGCTCTCCTTTCTCTTTTAATATCTTATTTCTTTAGTGCAAATACCACGATTTCAAAGGGATATGGCATGTGTGGGTTGAAAATTTGAGGCTGGAAATACTCCAGTTACTATTCTTGGACAATTTCAAGTCAGGAAGATCATATAACATGCAGAATACTTCCAACAGAAACAGAGAATATCTGGAGCATTCTTTGTTCTGCTATTTCCCCCCCTCCCCCTATTTTACATTGTTTCAGACATATTAGGAGCTTGCTGTCAGCCTAGATTGTCCTCCTTGGAGCCAGAGGTAACAAGCACATTGCCAGACTTCACACACTTCACAAATCCACACTTCATTAATCCCAAAGAGCTGCAAAATAACACACAAACAAATAAACCCTGGGGAAAAATGTCTTTTTTTCTTTCAGGCAAAGAAAAGAGAGAAGTTGCCTGTATCACACCAGCTCCAAATGAAGAATGGCAGCATGATCTGAGCATAACCTGAGAAGTCTGGGTTGAAGTTTTTCTCCACTATTCTGTCAGCACTGTTATGACTTCCTCAGCCTCCTAATCCAGGGGCACACCATAAATGGGCATTATCAACAGTTCCCTACTTGTGAGCCTGTCATTAATCTCTGAGGATGTTCCAAAGATAGCACTGGGAGGATTTGGATTTGTCCTCTTCCTTTTCTTTTTAATCCAGTTAGGGAGTGTAGCAAACAGTGACACAAACAGGATTACATTTTGAGGGGGCCCGTGCCTGGTGATGTGAGCAGCACACGGACAGGCCAAGCTCTGTTTACTGCTCTGGAGCTGGCTCTCTTCCCAGCTGCTCCTCCTCTTTTCTGGTTGATTGTAAACACATTTGAGAAAACACCTTGGGTTTGGGGAAATTACAGATTAAAAAAACAATAGTAATTTAGAACCATGGAATGGCTCAGCTTGGAAGGGACCTCAGAGATCGTCTACTCCAACCTCCCCACCATGGGCAGGGACATCTCTCAGCTAGACTCAGCTGATCAAGGCCACATCCAACCTGGCCTTGAACACCTCCAGAGTGGGAGCATCCACAACCACTCTGGGCAGCCTATTCACCACCCTCATACTGAAGAATTTCTTCCTAAGATCCAGTCTAACCCTACTCACCCTCAGCTTCAAACCATTCCCCCTTGTCCTGTCTCTAGACACCCTTATGAAAAGTTCCTCTGCAGCATTCCTGTAGGATCCCAAAGGAGGTATTGGAAGGCAGCTCTAAGGTCCCCCTGGAGTCTTCTCTTCTCCAGACTGAACAACCCCAGCTCCCTCAGCCTGTCCTCATAGCACAGATGTTCCAGCTCTTGGATCATCTTTGTGGCCTTCTTCTGGACTCAGTCCAACAATTCTGTGTCCTTCTTATGCTGGAGACACCAGAACTGGAAGCAGTATTTCAGGCAGGGTGTCACAAGAGCAGAGCAAAGGGGGGAAAGCTGTGTGCCAGCCTCATTTTTAACCTTTTGTCTGTCTTTCTTACCATATCTGTGTCCCAATTCTCTAGCAGTTCATCATATTACTTCCAACACTTCATTCTCCTGAAGCATAGGAATGACAACCTTGTCATCTTAGCCAGTAGCAGGAATGGAAGCAATTCTGTTCCCACAGAGTACTTCCAGAATTTCTGTGGTTTCTTTAGAGACCCAGCTGTCACTGGGGCTATTTGAAATAAACCCACTGATTTTTAAACACTGAGGGAGATTTAAAGACTGCAGCATGAAAGGCACCAGTACATTATCCATCCCAGAATACCTTCAAATCAAGGCAAAGAATTTCAAACAATAAAAGGCTGTTAAATCATCAAGAGTTTGGTGTTCCTGGCAATAGTAATTGCCTATGGACTATGGCAGCTGGTGAGCTCTATGGTCCCAACTACTCTATCCACGACCATCGTTCTTAGTCATTTATAACTTCCCCTTCCATTATAATTCCTTCCATTAGCTGCAAACTTTACCAGAAAATACTTTTGCTTCCCAAGATAATCTTTAGGACCAAAACTGATGGATACAGACTCCCAGTGGAAACATATCTGATTTTAAATGGGTTTTAGGTTTTTTGACACCTACAAGGAGCCATTTTCCAACCTGGCCAACAGTGGCAGGCTGCTTTTATAGATTCTTAGGACTAATATAAGCTATCTAGCGTGACTGGCTTTGGTATTTCATAGCAGCTGCTGTAGTTAGTGAGGATCCACATTTAAGAAGATAGTTCATGATACATTCTGTCAAAAATACTCAGAAGGAAATCAAGAGAAACTTAATAACCCCCCATGTTTTTCCCCCACTACAGCCCCAGTTCTCAAATGAATCTTACCTATGCTATAGTGTGGTTTAGTTCCCCTTCCATGTGACCAAAAAAAGTGAACAAACTCTACAATGAAAGGATTACAGAGCTTATAAAGAACTAAATGTCACAGAACACGTTTTGTAGATTTGTCTGTAATTTCTACATCAGCTAGCACTGGTTTTGTTGCTCATGTACACTTACACCTCAGATGGGATGAGGCTGGGTTCGGGATGACCTGTAAGTCACCACATCCTAACAATGTATGTTGTCTGGAGTAAAGAAAACAATTACATAAGCTTTGAATAAATAAGATTTAAACTAGATCAAAAAGCCAACATTAGAAACCCCAAAGCCAACAGTCCAAGAAAGCTTCCTTTCTCCTTGACATTATCTGGGCAGCAAAAAAGACCCTGCTCTGTGCTTGTTAAATAATACACCTTTGCAAAGCTGAGGTAAGCTTATCTGGCTGTTCTTTAAAACATTTAAGTTGCAATTAGTGTAATGGTCCAGCAGTTACTGTGTCTAGCTGCTCCTCAGTGCCAGAATTAGATCTTCTGCTTGGCTTTTTAAATTGTCTTTTTGAGGAGCCATTGTAGATCTAACCATGTGGAAGGTTTCAGAAGAGGAAAAAGGTCCTTATGAAGGTTGTCTGATACAAAGGTCAAGTGGCATAAACTTTGCTCCTTGAACTCAGCAGCCTTTGCAGCTGCTAATGCTGAACTGGCCCTGAGGAATGGATCACACAGAGGGAAATTTAATTTCAGTACCCTCTAAACTGTAAGCAGTATGTAGGTGGGAGGTTTACCCTTACAAAGTCCTGTGTGAGCTGAACTTGGAAGTAGTTTTCACACCGGAGAGCAGTGTCTCAAGGGATAAGAGAATGGGAAATGGGGAAAATGTGTTTCCTGAAGCACTGTTGCACTCACTACTACAAAGCTAAGCACTGAGAACAGCTTTTCCTGAGATGTGATCTGGCCTCACTCCCAGGCAGTCCTAATGACTGTTCTTGACTTTGCAACCACAATAATGTTCTCTTTGTCTAAGCTGTATGTACTACATGCAATCACTTATAATAACTAATTCCATTTGTACCTCCCTCTCCTCTCCTTACACACCTGTGTACCCACAAACACACTATTTGAAAGGCCAGATGAATTCTCAGGTCAGATATCAAGCCAGTCCCCGCTGAAGAACTAGGATGAGGCCTTTGCACAAGGTTGGCTTATCCCACCTTTGCCTGCTACAGTGCTTCCTGTACCTCTCTCTGATGGAGCTGAAACTCCTCACTGCTGCAGCCCCAATGCTGGGCTGGGGAGCTCACAGCTTCAGTTCGCAGCTATGGAAATTTGGTCTTCCCAAGTTTTATTTGGCTTCAGAATAAAGGTGTTTTCTGCTGTTGCCACAGTCTCCTGTGTGGAACAGCCTCAGCACAAGCCAAGCCTGTGTCTTTTCCCCAGACACACTGGTTAGTCATTGCTTTCACACACAACTGAGACAACAATTTCTGATTGCTTTGCTAAGCCGTGGAGGTCAAAGCTGCTGCTGCCAGCCTGTGCACTGCCCTCCTCAATCAGCATGGCTGGTGCAGAAGAGGTTGCTTGTTCCCAGAGATGGTTTTGTGTCCCGAGGTTCTAGCTTTGATTGTGGCAAGCGCCTTACTTAGCAGGCACCACAGGACACTGAGGGAAAGGGAAATCAGAACAGCAGGGGGAGGCTGGAGCTCACTGCAGGGGTGCAGCAAAGAGCAGGGCCACCCACCGACTCCCCTGCTTGCATCTGACAATTGAGCTTGGATTTCTACCTCCAGTTCTGCTTGAATCCAAAAAAAGGAGCTGTGTGTAGCAAGCAGAAAATTGCCTATAAACTTCCCACAAATATAAACAATTTATTTTTCTTGTAATGGTACTGCAGCTCAGGAGAGATTCAACATCTTATCCCACATCTTGCCTTGCAATGCAAACCTCCTGATTGCTCTCTTTGTAAGTGCTTGGAGAATGTGGACCCTGATTCTCTGCTTCCAGTAGCTGTCTGACTTGAGAAGGGGCTCCCAGAATCATTATGGGAAAGCTGCCCTATCTGGCTTCATGTGCAGAGCCCTGCTGCATGCAAGTAACCAACTATGGATGAGGGAGGTGATTCTTCCCCTCTACTCTGCTCTGGTGAGACCCCCACCTGCAGTACTGCATCCAGTTCTGGTGCTTCCAGCATAAGAGGGACATCAGACTGCTGGAGCAGATCCAGAGGAGGACCACGAAAATTCTCAGAGGGCTGGAAAACTTCCCCTATGGGTACAGGCTGAGAAAGTTGGGGCTGTTCAGCCTGGAAAAGAGAAAGCCCCAGGAAGACCTTAGAGCAGCCTTCCAGTACCTGAAGAGGGCCTACAAGAAAGGTGGGAAAGGACTTTTCACAAGGGCTTGTAGTGACAGAACCAGAGGCAATGGATTGAAGCTTGAGGATGGGAAATTTAGACTAGAAATTAGGAAGAAATTCTTTCCAGTGAGGGTGGTGAGACACTTCAACAGGTTGCCTAGGGAGGTTGTGGATGTCCCCTCTCTGAAGGTTTTCAAAGCCAGGTTGGATGGGGCCTTAAGCCACCTGGGCTAGTGGGAGGTGTCTGTGCCCATGGCAGGGGGGTTGGAATTGGATGATCTTTAAGTTCCCTTCCAACCCAAACCGTTCTATGAATCTGTGAGGGAGTTAAGTATGACAGCTTTCTAGCTGGGGAGTGGAGGTGCGTTTCTGATTCTTAGATGCCCCTGTTGAGATTTACATTCCTAACCCTGATCATGAGATCAAGGTAACAGTGAAACTTGTGTTGGTTTGGAAGGGGCTGGGGACTGACCCTTGACAAGCAGTGTTTTAAAATGGAATACAGTTATTGCCCTTACTACACCTTCAGATACAGGACAACCATAAGGAGCAACACTTTACATTTTCTGGCACTTTTTGTTCCTAGGACTTCTGGATATGCCACAGTCCACATGCACCTCATCAGCCCATGGCCAAGCATGTGGCAGCAGGCAGGAGAGGTCTCCATGCTTACAGACAGCAGGTGAAGATTTCAGTGTTGCAGCCTGATACAGAAGACCCACTGCACAGAAAGCACCAGGGCACCTCAGCTGGCTGTCTGAGGAGCAAGGCGTGGGATGTGATGTGTTTTGCATCTGTTATGCAACAGAGAACAATTTGCCAATTAATTCAGGTAGTGTTAGGGAGAAGAGATAACATGTCTTGGATTTCCTTCTCTTAATTTATTGAACAGCTAGGCCCTTGGGACTAATAAAAAGTGTTTCATCAGCCTGCAGGAGATCTACAGTTTCAGATAGAGCAAATAAATAATAATAAAACCCCCACATCTGTGAGAAAGGCAAAGTGTTGTTAACTGATGCAGGCCATGTACAAAGTGCATCTCTGATGGAGTGTTCAAATAAATGTCCTCTCTTACCTTTAAACTGTACTCCCTGGTGGGCAAAATGATAAACAGCAAGGTACATGGAGTGAGCATTGACTAATTTGTTGGAGTAGATGATCTCTAACTGTTGGAGCAGATGATCTTTAAGGTCCCTTCCAACTTGAGCCATTTTATGACTCTCATTTCTTACTCCTTTACAGTGACCAGCTAGGAGAAAACAAGGTAGGAAATCATCTGTTTTCCACCACTGTGTGCCAGAAGACTTTAATTTCCTTGGCACTTCTTACATGGGACAATGTCCTAGGACCCAGGTGACAACCTGAAGTGACTTAGGTCCCAAACCACTACTGAGGGAACATGAATGTAGAGGACTCCATTACTTTGGGTGTCTACTTAGGGGATCCTTGAGGCAGTAAGTCACAAAAGAGGAACTCAGTTTCTTTCTCTCTGCAGCTCCATTAATACAAACTGGAAGAACAGGTAATACAATAGAAAGTCTTTGGGCTTGACAGTAAATTCTCAGAATCTTCTCACTTTCAAGCTAATAAATAAATCAAATGTTCCTTATTCATGAAGATGGCAGTGCCATCTTACAGTGCCTGTTCTGCTGCCAGCTGCAGTTTAACTAAGACAGGGGAGGGGGTTAAGTTGTTTGGGTTTTTTTTCCACTTAGAGGCAGAGGGCTTATGGAGGTACTGGCAGCTCTAAATGCAGTAACATTTGCCTGCAAAAGGGTGTTTGAAAGTGAATTAATCCAAAGAACTGGGGGTTTAACCAGTTCTGGTTTATACCATATTTGAGCCTGCCAGATGGAAAGCCTGTTCCTAAGCTCAGATGATAATGCATCTCCTGATGTGTAATCTTCTTGTGCAGGCATCTTAGGATGGCTTCATCAAGGAACTGGTGGAGTAATTGTCAGGAAACTGCTTGAAAGAGTCCAGGGCAGAGACACAAAGATGCTGAAGGAAGTGGAACATCTGTCTTATGAGGAAAGGCTGAGGGAGCTGGAACTCTTTAGGACCCTGGGGGGTGACCTCATTCATGCTTATAAAGATGTGAAGGGCAGTGTTGGTAGGATGAAGCCAGGCTCTGTTCAGTGATGTCCAGTGACAGGACAAGGGGCAATGGGTGCAAGCTGGAGCAGAGGAGGTTCTACATGAACATAAGGAAACACTTTCACTGTGAGGGTGCTGGAGCCCTGGAACAGGCTGCCCAGAGAGGTTGTGGAGTCTCTGCTGGACATGTTCCTGTGTGACCTATTCTAGGTGATCCTGCTCTGCCAGGGGGGTTGGACTGGGTGATTTTTTGTGATTGTCACTTAGAACAATAAACCACTGCCCTGCCTTTTCTTAGCAGGGGCATTATCTCTTTTTCTTTCAGTTCAAAATAGGCAGCTGTCTTCAGTATCTTAGGAGCACATCCCCAGCTGTAAAGTTTGTTTCACATTGGGCTGAGTTTCAGTCTCTGTTTTACCATGAGACTTGGGACTGAAAGCTTCAAATCAAGCTGTAGACACATCTGTTTTCCTGGTGAAGCAATCATGCTTTCTTCCACAGAGAGGAAGCTGCATCCTCTGATATGAGAGATGGGTCATTTGTCCTACAGGAAAGTGAGAGCTAAACAAAACCTGTTTGCTTTGCAAAGTGGATGATGTGGCAGTCTGTAAAAACCTTTGGTGCTGAAGTACCTGCTGGTGAAGCCCCCAGCACAGACTGAGGTTCTTGCAGGCAAAGACTCAGTGACAAATTAGAATTATGTCCAACCTTCAGCCTTCAAATAGCTCCTGGGAATTTAGTGTGATTCATGTGGCTTCCAGACAAACCTTGCCTGCAGGAGCTTCATTAAGATTGTCTGGAGCTGCTCAAAAATTCATTCCACCTTCTGTCACTCTTCTGTGTCTCCTGTACCTTTGTCACCCCAGATCAGAGTCTCAGGTTTGTCACAATCCAGGTTGGTTGCTGTGGATTTCCTCACCAGCACCTCACATATGGCTTTTGTTCTTCAGATAGCTCAAAAGCATAGAATGGCTCAGGTGGGAAGGGACCTCAGCTGCTACGGATGCAGCAAAGAACAGGGAGCCCACACCACCACTTTTCATCACTCTACACCAGTCTGTAGACAGTGTATGGTTGTCTCCAGAGCAGATTTAGGTTTGCATTGCTACTGAATGACCTGGCTCAGAGCTGTCAAGAGATTTTTGCAAGCAGATCCTATTAATGCTAATGGGAAAGTGACAAATTAATCTCTCATGTACAGATGAGAGAACAAATCCATGCAGCTGCAGAGTAAAAATACTGTCAATGTTTTTGGAGCCAAGGATCTGTGGGACACCAAGGGACAGAAAAGCCAAGTATCAGCTATTCAGCAGTGATTTGCTATGTTGTCAGAGGTCTGACCACTGCTAACATGTCTTTGCATCCAAGAATCACCACAACAGCTTTTCTCTTACTCACATCTTGCTGAATCATCTTTCCTGCCTACATTAAATATCCACTGAACTGAGGCAAACCTTCTGTAAAAGTCTCTCTTCCCTAAAGCAAAGGAGGGTTCTCTATTAGTCCTGGCTGTGTTTTCATGAACCAAGATAAATGTGAGTTGTTACCACACTCTTAGAGCACTTAGCCAGGTTTCCAGGCTTGAAGAGTCAAGCAAAGTAGAGCAGTAAGACGCCTGCAGACAGCACACACAGCATCTCTGTCACTGGATCATAATTCCTCCACTCTGGGATTAAATTCCAGTGGAGCTTGTCTTGTAAGTCTTACAGAAAGTAACTAAAGAGAGGCTATATGGAAGGCTATCATAATTTGGCATAAGGATGACAGATCACATTTAAGGGGTCTCTTGATTCCTGTCATGCTGAGCTTGTAAGTACAGACTGAAGTGTTAGATTGCACAAGGAAGACATCCAGGGGGTCTGTCAGCTGTGCCCAGCCAAACTTCTGCTTCAGTGTGCTGAGTCCTCTTTCTGAAATCAAAAGTCTACAACTCAAAGCAAACTTTGTAAGTTCATAAAATTTCTTATAGCTTCTACTTACAAATAAAATAGGCTGCATACCAGGGAGAAATTCTTTACAGTGAGGGTGGTGAGAAACTGGCACAGGTTGCCCAGGGAGATGGTGGATGCCTCCTCCCTGGAGGTGTTCAAGGCTGGTTTGGACGAGGTCTTGAGCAACCTGGTCCGGTGGAAGGTGTCCCTGCACATGGCAGGGGGGTTGGAACTGGATGATCTGTAAGTTCCCTTCCAACCCAAACCAAGCTATGAAAACAATAGTTCTTTGATGAGTAAGAGATGCATATGCAGATGAATCTGCATTTTATATCTGCCTATACAAACAGTGATGGTTCCTGGTATGTACACAAGCTGCCCTTCAGAACAGTCACTGGGTTGGTTTGGGCATTGCTTGGCTACCTGGAGTTCAGACCCAGGATGATGTACACACTTGTCCAGTGATTCATTTCCCCCTAGTAAAACTCAGCTTGAAGTACCACTCAATACCAAGGTAAATCAGAACTGCAAATGCTCTGAGCAGCTCTGTCAGCTTACCCACTGCACAAATATTTGCAGAGAGTATCCCAAAGGCCTGAACTGGGAAGCTCTGTGTAGGAAGCTGCTCCAGTAAAATGCTCTGTTCTAGGAGTGGGTTAGACTAGCACCCAGCAAATGATCTGAAACAGGCTGGGAAACTGTAATGCTCACAGGCTAGCAAGGGTCTTGGATTCCAAGAATGACTTCCATCCACTCCCAGTGTTTTTTTAAAGTGAAGAACTAGGGGAGCTCATAGTGCACTGGACCTGCGTGAAGGTCTTTAGACTGAATGTCACAGATGCTGCAAGGGTAATCGCAAGTTAACAACACACATGCATGCAGGAGAAATTGCTTTGGCCACATGTGAAATAGAGACACTACCAGCTGAATCAGTAGCAGCATTTCCAGAGCCAGGAGACATGGGTGCAGTTTCAACTTGCAGCCTCTGAATGAAGATAAAATTTCAGAAGGGGCTGTAAAGTGGCTCACCTTCCTCCACATCAAACCCTCTCTTTGCTCTTTTCCCAGAGCAGAAGAGAGAGACAAGAGCCAAGACATCAAGAGCCTTTCCTGTGGAGAAAGGCAGCCCTGCTTTAGAAATCACTGGTGCCAGAATCACTTTTCAGACAGGCACTGTCAAGACAGGAGGGAGATAATGGCCAGCAGTGAGTAGGGAGTAGTGATTATATTTGTTTTTTGGTGCCTCTCCTGCCTGCAGCCCAAATCACCCTGGCCCAGCAGAGGGCAATCCCAGCAAATAGCTCAGGAAATCAGAGCTGGTGCTGGGGTTCAATTCCTCAGGAAAAGGTGAAGGTTGAAAAAAGTCCTAGAGCCACAGCCACCCGGGCTGCCTGCGCCTCCCTGTGAGCCCTGCTGCCTGCACCAGCCCTGTGGGTGAGTGGTGCTGGGAGCAAGGAACATGAGGGAATGGTCCTCTCTCTACTTATTTTGGGTCAGCTTGGGACCACCTCAGGAGCTTTGTTGTGGTTCAGAGGGTTGATGGAATCAGGCCCTGCTGGAAAAGTCAGCCAGATTGTACAGACATGGGGATATGGAAGGACTCATCCTGAGAGGACTGTAAGTTAAACCTTCTTAATGTCCCTTTTTTTTCCTGCACACTTCACTTTTACAGCTTCAAATCTTTGCTAGGCCTGCCAGGAAGAATCTTTGCAAATAAGAGAAAGTCAGAGCAGCTTAGCAGTCAGACAATTTCTCAGTGCTTATTTCCTGTACTAAATGAAGTAACTCTACTTCTACCCTTCCAAGTACATTGAGGGCACATTTCTGGCACACTCTGGTATTACCAAGCATTTTCCTCATAAATCACATTAGCCAGACATAAGCTTTTTTTGCTTGTGACTAGAATTCAATGGAATGTGTGCAACCCCTGCTCACCTACACAGGTATTTGTTTGTGTATTATTTTAGGCAGCTGATTAGCACAGAAAAGCAGAGATAGCACAGAAATCATGCAATACAAAACCTCACTGCATCACTTTTTGCCATAGAAGGGAAATTAATTGTTCTTAGCAGTATAAACCTACATGTCAAATCACTGAAAAAAATACAACATACCTATTTGAGGTAATCTTGCAAGAAGGCATTTGGCATTCCCTCCATCAGCAGCACTGCTCAGCAAATGACTTCAAACAGTTGCCCTATAGTAGACAAACCTGCTGGAGACAGAGTCATGGATGAATGCTGTAAGGTCTGCAGTCTCTTGGCCAGCCAAAGGTGATTAGCAGCAACACAGACTTGTGCACTGTTCCTTAAAAGCTGCTGTGCAAAGCAGGCTGGACAGGGCAGAGATGGTTCCAGGAAGCACCATTACGGGGAGACATATAATATTAGGACTGGGCTGTCTTCTAGTGCCATCCCTTGTTCCACACAAGAAGGAAGCGATCACCTGTGGTGCCTCGTGATTGTCACACAGGCCATCACTTATCCCACAGCACCAGTGGGTGCAGGAGGGAATATTCAGTGTCCTTTGAGGTACACCTCCTCACATTTGATCTCTGACCTACAGTGACAAGATAGGATCCAGAAGAGCCATCAACAAGGGTGTGCAATTGCTGAACTCTTCACTCCATCTCAGGAGTAAATCTACTGACATGCAAGTCTTCAGGTAATGATCCCCTCCAGGCTTCCCTACAGGTATGCATGTATCTACAAACAAATCCAGAATGCAGAGAAAGGAGTATTTGATACCATCTCCCTAAACATCCTCTGTCATGTCTGTGTTCATCAATACACAGTTAATTCAAGTGTTAATGGGATTTAAGAACTGCTTAAACCTGAGTTCATGGTGAGCTACTTTGCTGGCTGGGTTGTGATTTGTGTTACAAAATATCATTTCAGGGGGGCCTGGTACCGAGGCTGAGGGGGGTGGCTCGTTTGCAGAACAAAGGGTAAAATGTTCAGACTGTTGTGGCTTCAAAGAGAGCCTTGGATGAACCTTCCCAGGACCACGGAATGGTTGCCTTGGATAAGTCCTGAGCAGCTGTGCCTGTGTGAGCAGATGAGTCATTCAAAGGACACAGGAGAAAGACCCCTATGACCCCCCAGAAAGACCCCTACCACAAGGAAGCCCAGGAATTTGCTAGCACTCATTATCACTGCCTTCTATTAAGCATAAGCATGCATATGTAGATGATGTAGCTATGTGGCCAGCAGGAGCAGGGAGGTCATTCTCCCCCTGCACACTGCACTGGTTGGGCCACACCTTGAGTGCTGTGTCCAGTTCTGGGCCCCTCAGTTTAGGAAGGAGGTTGAATTGCTGGAACACATCCAGAGAGGGGAAACAAGGTTGGTGAGGGGTTTGGAACAGAAGCCCTATGAAGAGAGACTGAGGGAGCTGGGGTTGCTTGGCCTGGAGAGGAGGAGGCTCAGGGGAGACCTTCTTGCTTGCTACAACTACCTGAAGGGAGGGTGTAGCCAGGTGGGGATTGGTCTCTTCTCCCAGGCAGCCAGCACCAGAACTAGAGGACACAGTCTCAAGCTGTACAGCAGAGGTTTAGGCTGGGGGTTAGGAAGAAATTCTACACAGAGAGAGTGATTGCCCATTGGAATGTACTGCCCAGGGTGGTGGTGGAGTCACCATCATTGGAGGTGTTTAGGAGGAGACTGGATGGGGTGGTTGGTGCCATGGTTTAGTTGATTAGATGGTGTTGGGTGATAGGCTGGACTCCATTTCAAAGGCCTCTTCCAACCTGGTTAATTCTGTATGAAGGGTGGGGATTCCCTTGTCACAATGTCCCCTTCTCAGGGATTCTTCCTGTAGAGAAGTGTGACCGAGATTTCCAAGCCAGCTTGAACTTTTTTCTCCTCTTCATTTACTACCATGAAGCACAACCACCATGGAGAAGATGCAGGCTTTTCCTGTCTGTTCTTTAAGAAACTTGTCTTATGATTCATAAGAAGTGATTCTCACTTTCCACCCTGCCCCTCTTCCTGAAGGCTTCCTGGTCAGAGTTGATTGATAAGTGAATGCATTTGCCAGATATACTTTATTACTTTTTTCCTCCTTTCCTTCCTTATTTCTGAAAAGAAGCAGTGAGGGGGAGGAGGTGGTCTGTAAGTGAGGCACAAAAGCAGAGATTTACTGGATAATGAGAGCAGACTCAAGGGGCCTCTAGGTCAGAACAGTGTAATGAGCATAATATCATCTGCCTAAACAGCTCCTGCTCCACCACCATCATTCCTGCACCCATCCCAGAGCCAGGGGCAAGACCCTCACCAGCCAAGACACCACACAGAGAAGCTCAGCCCCAGTAAGGAGACCCAGCCAGCACCCATGGATGATATTGAAGTAGTCATCAATACTTTTCCTACCTAACCTGGGGGCCACCAGGCCCCCCGGCCTTTGTTGTCACCACCACCAACACCCAGTGTGCACCAGGGGCACTCACCAGTGATGAGAGGAGGATCCTCCAGCCCAGATGGGCTCAGCTTGGGGCTTCTGCCTCTCCTGGGGGGGTTAAAAAGGTGAGTGGGTGGGGAGAGCCAAGTGGCCACACCTGGGGTGGGAGGAGACTCCAACAGAGCCCAGGTGCTCTGGGATTTGAGGAGGACAAGGGGGGAAATGGGGCAGGTGAGGGACATTTAGGGTGTCAGCTAATGATAGGACTATGGGGAATGGGAAAAAATAGAAATGGGGAGATGCAGATTGGATGTTAGGAAGAAATTCTTCCCCATGAGGGTGGTGAGACACTGAAACAGGTTGCCCAGGGAGGTGCTGGAAGCCTCATCCCTGGGAATTTTTAAGGCCAGGCTGGATGTGGTTCTGGGCAACCTGATCTAGTGTGAGGTGTCCTTGGCCATGGCAGGGGGGTTGGAACTTGATGATTCTTGAGGTCCCCTCCAACCCCAACAATTCTATGATTCTAAACCAATTTTGCAGTTTAGGCTGGATGTTAGGAAGAAATTCTTCACAGAAAGAGTGATTGGCCATTGGAATGTGCTGCCCAGGGAGGTGGTGGAGTCACCCTCCCTGGAAGTGTTTAAAAAGAGACCGGATGAGGCACTTAGTGCCATGGTTTAGTTGATTAGCTGGTGTTGGGCAATGGATTGGACTTGATGGTCTTGAAGGTCTTTTCCAACCTGGTTAATTCTGTGATTCTGTGAAAACATTTGCTGGGCTGCATCAAATGAGGTGATTCTGCCCCTCTCTCTGTCACCCTTGTTCTGAACGTCTGTTCTCACTGGAAAGAATCACACAGGGTGTTTCACACTGCCACTAAGCCTGGGAACAGTTACTGCAGCAGACTGGAGCAAGCACAGAAACCTCCCTTAGTTTTATACAGTCAAATACCTAAAGTCTCTCCTGGCAGCTGGTGACTCCCTGGTTTTCACATGAGACCTGCCCAGGGGCAGTGAATTGGGCTCAGTGTTTGGCTGTTGCGTTCCACCTTTGAACTCAGTAAATCTCTCATCTCTTAATCTCCTTTTCTGCAGGGACTGGCAGCATGCCTGGGTTTAAGCAGAAGCAATGCCAATTATTTTGCATTTTTGGCTTTTAGGTTTTTGGAAGATTTTTTTCCCTCCCCCTTTGTTTTAGTTTTAATTTTTAGGGCCCTGCTCTGACCTGGCCTTTGGGTTGCCCTGTCTGATATTCAGCTGCTCTGACAGAAACAGGAAAGAAAACGAGATGCAGTCAACCCAGCCTGTCTCACAATATGGAAAGCACTTCTGCTGGGCACTGATGAGACCCCACCTGGTGCACTGCATCCAGTTCTGGCACCCCAAACACAAGAAGAACGTGGAGCTGTTGGAGCAGGTCCAGAGGAGGCCATGAAGATGATCAGAGGACTGGAGAACCTACCCTATGGGAGCAGGCTGAGAGTGTTGGGGCTGTTCAGCCAGGTGAAGGCAAGGCTGTGGGGAGACCTTAGAACAGCTTTCCAGTAGCTGAAGTGGGCCTACAAGGGTTTGTAGTGACAGGACAAGGGGCAGTGGCTTTGAGCTGGAAAAGAGGAGATTTAGACTGGAGATTAGGAAGAAATTCTTTGCAGTGAGGGTGGTGAGGCATTGGAACAGGTTGCCCACAAAGGTTGTGGATGCATTGAAGGCCCAGGTTGGATGAGGCCTTGAACAGCCTGTTCTACTGGCTCTTTATTTGAAGGCAATTTGCCACTTCACAGGAAGAGGACAATGCAGAGGGCTCTCAAAAGCAAATCCATGAGAAGATGGTCTCAGAGAAGTCTAAAAGGACATTTACTCCAATCCTCTGGAAATGTTTTGAATACTTTTTGGGAAGAAACCCAAGCACTACATCCTGTCAAAGCACTGGGGCCAAGAGGTGAAAGCCTGTGCCCCGCTGTGGCTGGTTCCTCAAGCAGGTTTGTGTCACCTGGTGATGCAGGTCTTACTAAGCTACAGGTGACACCAGCAGAGCAGGCACAGTAAAAGCTGACATTGCAGTAAAGACACAAAAGAGGTCTGAATGAGCAAAACTGGTAACAGGCAAGTCACACAACAGAGAAGACCATCACTGAGAAGAAGAAATGTTTAGCTGCCATCCAGGAAAGGAAGGAAAAGGACAGAGAAAAGCCTGGGGTTGGAAGATGCAGTGGGTAAAGCCAAATAGAGAAGCAGTTGCCATCAATTAACCAGTGACCAAGTACCATGGTCAACTGGAAGATATGAGAGGTATCTAGTCAGCCCCTCTGGCATTGTGTGAGGAAGCCATGAACACTACCAGGACAGCAGGATGTAAATGCAGACAGGATTTGTGCAATACAGGCAGTCACAGTATCACAGTATCACTAAGGTTGGAAGAGACCTCGAGGATCATCGAGTCCAACCTATCAACACAGACCCCATGACTAGACCATGGCACCAAGTGCCACATCCAATCTCCTCTTGAACACCTCCAGGGACGGTGACTCCACCACCTCCCTGGGCAGCACATTCCAATGATGAATGACTCGCTCGGTGAAGAACATCCTCCTCACCTCGAGTCTAAACCTCCCCTGGTGCAGCTTGAGACTGTGTCCCCTTGTTCTGGTGCTGGTTGCCTGGGAGAAGAGACCAACCCCTTCCTGGCTACAACCACCTTTCAGGTGATTTAGAACTTTTTTGTTCCCCACTGAAATTTTCCAAACCTCAAAGCTGTGTCAGCTGTAATGGGACATCACCTTCAATTTGAGACAAATCCTACCAACAAACCAAACTCACTCTGCTCTCTTCCCCCTCCCGCCCCCCCAAGCCCAAACACTAGCTTCTAGATCATTTGGCTACACAAATTACAGCCAACATGAAGCAGGGCATCTGTGACAGAGAGCCTGAGAACCCCACCTCTGCAAGGGGCAAACAGAGATCCAGCCCAACAGGGTGAGTTTTGGGAAAGAAAGAGACATAGCCTGATGCTGCCAGTGATGAGTCTTTATCACACACTTCCACAGGCCTCACAAAATATGAAAAATGTGGAGAAAAAAGAAGTCAAAAGCAAAAAATCTATGAGAATCATTAATCAATGATAAGGAACTGAAGGGGATAAAACAAATCAAAAAGCACAGACACTTTGACACTTTATCACATAAGACTGGGATAAAACTTAATAGGAAAAAAAGAGGGGAAAAAATCAAAGGAAAGGATCTTATTAGAACAGTTAACTCCTTCTGTCATAAACTGTGAGGGCTGAGCATAAACTGTGAGGGCTGAGCAAGGGTGGTTCCTGCACCAGCAACAAGGGGCTCTCACAGCTGTCTGGTTGGGCAGCAGTGGAAAGCTCTCAGCACATGCAGGTTTCATCAGTTGCCCACCACAGATGGTGATACAGAAATCCACAACTCATAGATTTGTATAATGGTTTGGGTTGGAAGGGACCATGGAGATCATCCAGTTCCAAACCCCCTGCCACTGGCAGGGACACCTCGCACCAGACCAAGTTGCTCAGGGCTTCATCCAACCTGGCCTTGAACACCTCCAGGGAGGAGGCAGCCACATCACAGTGTCACCAAGGTTGGAAGAGACCTCAAAGATCATCGAGTCCAACCTGTCACCACAGACCTCATGACTAGACCATGGCATCAAGTGCCATGTCCAATCCCCTCTTGAACACCTCCAGGGATGGTGACTCCACCACCTCCCTGGGCAGCACATTCCAATGGCTAACAACTCTCTCAGTGAAGAACTTTCTCCTCATCTCGAGCCTAAACTTCCCCTGGTGCAGCTTAAGACTGTGTCCTTTTGTTCTGGTGCAGGTTGCCTGAGGGAAGAGACCAACCCCCTCCTGGCTTCAGGTACAACCCCCCTTCAGGTAGTTGTAGACAGCAACAAGGTCACCCCTGAGCCTCCTCTTCTCCAAGCTAAACAATCCCAGCTCCCTCAGCCTCTCCTCATAGGGCTTGTGCTCAAGGCCTCTCCCCAGCCTTGTTGCCCTTCTCTGGACACATCCTCCCTGGGTAACCTGTTCCAGTGTCTCACCAGCTTGACTGGAAAGAGTTTCTTCCCAATCTCCAGTAATATCCAATAATAGTAACAACTGTTCTATATTTTCCATACTGAAATCATTGCCAGGCTAGGGATCAAAGTGAAACACTGTGTGACTCAGGATTAGTATTGCAAGAAAATCTAATAGCTGAGGTCAGGAGAAGGGATTCTGCCCCTTTGCTCTGCTTTTGTGAGACCCCACCTCAAATACTCCATCCAGTTCTGGTGTCCCCAGCATAAGAAGGACATGGAGCCAGTCCAGAAGAGGACCACAAAGTTGATCCAAGGGCTGGAATATTTCTGCTATGAGGATAAGCTGAGGGAGCTGGGGTTGTTCAGCCTGGAGAAGAGAAGACTCCAGGGGGACCTAGAGATGCCTTCCAATAGCTGAAGGGAGCCTACAGGAAGAACATTTCATATGGCTGTCTAGCAATAGGACAAGGGGTTTCAAGCTGAGGGAGAGCAGGGTTAGACTGGATCTTATGAAGTTCTTCTAGTGTGAGGGGTCCCTGCCCATGGCAGGGGGATTGGAACTAGATGATCCTTGAAGTCCTTTCCAACCCTAACAATTCCATTATTCTATGATGAGACTCTGGAATAGGCTGCCCAGAGTGGATGCCTCCTCCCTGGAGGTGTTCAGAGCCAGGTTGGATGAGGCCTTGATCAGCTGAGTCTAGTTGAGAGATGTCCCTGCCCATGGCAGGGGTGTTGGAGTAGATGATCTCTGAGGTCCCTTCCAACCTAAGCCATTCTGTGACTATTTGATTACAAGTGAAAAATGAGGCTTATTACTCATGGTAATTTAGTTGCTTTGTGACTAGGGGACTCCCAGCCATACAAGCACCCTAAAGCAGCTCTTTACAAGGAGGAAGGAGTAAACATGATCATGCAGCTGAACTTCTCCATTTGCTGCTGGTATGCCTGGAGAGCAGAAAAGAGAACAGCAAGCCCTCAGTGCCCAGAAGCCTCTTTTGGGAGAGGGAAGCCCTTGTTTATGTAAAATAGGCATTGCCAGCAATTGAGCAGCAGCTGCTCCCCACAAGTGTTTTAATTGCCACGGCACTCTTTCAATTACTAATCTCTGCTTTGTTCCCACCTCTCCGTGGACATGCTGTAGATTATTATAATTGCTCTGATGGACAGCATTCGAATGGCCTCTCTTAGCACTTCCCTAGCTGAGGGACCCTCAGAGCGTCTATTAGTGACACCTGCAGGTGAAGGAGGTGATGGTGGGGAGGGCCCCATCACGTATCTGCTGCCAGCAGACATCCAGACAACTGAATTCTGAATAATTGCTCTCTTTTTGTCTGTGTCTCTTTCTGTCTTCACCCACACTCCCCCCCCTCCTTTTCTTTGTCTCTTTCCCAGACGTAAATATTGAGCTCAGTAAGCTCAGTCATGCTCAAATCCTAAAATAAGCTTCTGCAACATTTGGGCACATTCTAAGCTATTTTGAAACCTGGCATTTTACAGGCAGGGAGTTCCTTATATGCTTAATGCTGGTAGTTTGTACTTTGCTTCAAATACTGGCATTTCCAAAGGTGTCAGGAGGCTTCTGAAACAGTGGGTGGCAATACAGAGGGGGGGTAAAGAGAGAGAGAGAGAGAGAGAGAGAGCTTTTCTGTGGCCTTCCTGACCCCTGCAAGCTGTAAAGATCAATGAGAGAATCAAACCAATCAAGGGGTACCAAGAAGTTTACAGAGGCTAAAAATGGAACTCAGGGATGCAGTCACTGATTTATTGCCATGGAGTGATCCCAAATCATAGATTTGTAATTCCATTGTTTACCATGGAACTCTTTCTTTTCCTTAAAGCACTCACCTGTGAGGCTCTCTGCTGATGCAGGCACCTCAGGTCATTATCCTTGTGAAAGGTGCTTTTGTGATCCTTGCTCTTTAAAATATTTGAAGATTCACTGAGAAAAAAAAAAAAGACTGAAGAGGGTTTATGGCTCATACCAGGTGAGAGCAGCATCCTCACTCTCTTTCTGGGTGGGTGGGAAGAAATGCAAAAGAAATTAGAAATCCATGAGAAATGGACTTCCTACTCTCAGTCCTGCCCTCATGATAGGAAGCAATCTCTTAAGCATAGCCTGAAACCACCACACCTGGTCTTCAACACATGCAGAGGAGAGCACCAAACCTTGCTCACTTCTGCCACAGGTATGTTCTCCTGAGGACCCAGCAAGGTGGCACAGCCCTTCCCTCAGCTGCTCTGTGCCGCTGCCCCTTCCCAAGTTTTCCTTTTTCTCCAGACAAGATCTATTTGTGGTGTGCAGTGTCTCTGTCATGGCAACACAGGCACAGGGAGTGTGCAGGGTCAAATACAGCATAGGTGGAATTGTGGAGCAGGGAATTTAATTCAATTCCCCTTCAGGGGGCTAGTGAGGGTGCTGCAGAAGCAAGTGGCCTAGGATGAAGGTACGGCTAGGTTTGGGAATGAGAAAGGAGGAGTAGTGAAAGGTCATCACTGCAATAGTTTTGTTGCTGGTGGTATTTGAAAAAGTGGGGGTTTGGGGGGGAAAAATGTATAAAAACTTCTGAAAGAGTTGGGGCTGTTCAGTCTGGAGAAGAGAAGGCTCCAAGGTGACCTAATTGTGGCCTTCCAGTATCTGAAGGGGGCCTACAAGAAGGCTGGGGAGGGACTTCTCAGGATATCAAGTAGTGATAGGACTAGGGGGAATGGAATGAAGCTGGAGGTGGGGAGATTCAGGCTGGACATGAGGAGGAAGTTCTTCACCATGAGAGTGGTGAAGCCCTGGAATGGGTTGTCCAGGGAGGTGGTTGGGGCCCCGTCCCTGTAGGTGTTTAAGCCCAGGCTGGATGAGGCTCTGGCCAGGCTGCTCTAGTGTGGGGTGTCCCTGCCCATGGCAGGGGGGTTGGAACTAGATGATCCTTGTGGTCCCTTCCAACCCTGACTGATACTATGATACTATGAAAGTTAGTGCTTCTTTACCAGTCTCCAGCCCTTCCTTCCTCCACTCCAGCAGTTACCAGCCTGGATCCTAAGGCTCAACACAGGCAGCAGGACCATGGCTATCTGACAGCCTCACAGCACCCTGGGCAATTATCTGGTCTTTGGGTGTTCTGAGAGTTACTCTTGAGGACACAGGTCACACTGCAGCTTGTATGTGCAGAGAAATCCTTTGTCTTAATGAATTTTTTTCCTCCCTAAAAATCTGTCTGAGCTGCTTGCAGAGCCCCTGGAATCTTGCCAAAATGCAGGAAAGTTCTGCCTTGAAGGCCTACAAAACTTTGGCTATGCACAACAGGACGTGCTGAAGATTATTTAGTTAATCTCTGGAAACACTTTAGAGGTAAAATGTGTCACTCACAGGTTACTAGTGACTGGAGTTACACTCCTGTGCTGTTCTCTTTAGCAGAGAAACTTGTATTTGAGCTGCAGCTGGGGAAGAGAAGAGAAGGAAGCACTGATGGACAGATTGCTATTTATTGCATCTTTGCACTGACAGTCAGCTGAGATTCATTTCCTCATCTGTTGGGTGATTTAAGACTGTGATTCCCTTAAAGCCACACATCTTCAGAGTAAAATTCTGGTGCATTTTCCTGACAAACTTCTTGAATCACTTCTTTACCATTTACTAAACCAGAGCCATTCATTAGGAGCCAGTTCATCGACCCCAGAGACACTGCACAGCTTCAGCCTTGCTAGCAGCTAAGTAGCACTGATGTCATATTGAAGTGGGGAAGCAGCTTCTTTGTGTGGAAAAGCCTCATTGCTCAGCTATGTTCTCTAGACTGTGGAAATCAGGCAGCATAGAATCACTGCATCATAGAATTGTTTTGGTGGGAAAACACCTCTAAGTCCAACCATCAACCTAGCACCACCACAGCCATTAAACCACATCCCTAAGTGCCATGTCCACATGTTTCTTGAACACTTCCACCTCCCTGGGCAGCCTGTTCCAATGCCTGAACACTCTTGCAGGAAAGAAATTGTTCCTAATATCCAACCTAAACCTTCCCTGGTACAATTTCCTCTCATTCTATCACCTGATATTAAGGAGAAGAGACCAACCTCCACCTGACTAAGCCCCCCTCTCAGAGCCTTCTTCACCGGCTTTTCCGCCCTTCTCTGGACACCTTCCAGCACCAAAATGTCTTTCTGGATGTGCAGCAGCTACTAGATGTGAAGGCCTATCTATGAGCTTCATATTTTGCAGAGCTTTCATCCTGGATGTGCCAGGGCAGATGCCACAGTAAACCAGGTGGTTTCACGGAGCTCTTGCCCAGCAATTGGCATCATCCTGTTTATTAGAAGACAAATATCTTTGGTCTTTCATAACATACAAATGAACTAAAGAAAGTAAAATACCCCACGTGCTCCCAAACACCCCCAAAGGATTATAACCACCTTTTGAAGGTAAATATCTTACAAAAATGGGGTTATGAGCTGTTAAAACCACTCAGATTTACAACTTCATATGATACAAAATCAATAGCCAAAGCATATCCCTGGTGATGAACTATTTACAGTTTCCTGCTAGATACTAACAATTGTATGTATGCCTTTCCTTCTAATGAAAATTACAATGGCTATTACTTTAAAACCATCTTAACATGACTGATGTAGTTTCATATTGGCTAATAATGTCCCTTCATTTGTTCCTCACCCCTTTATATGCCAGCAGTTCATGTCAGTGAAGCATGACACTGCCACATGTGTCCGGAGAGCTGAAACGAGGGCACACAAGCAGTGGAAGCCCTGCAAGCCCTTCAGCTAATTGACTTTATTGTGTCCAGCAGGATGGAAGGAGATTGATATCATTGTGTCCAGGAGGACGGGGGGGGAGCAGCAGCCCAGTAATTTGTTTCTTGCCAAGATTCTTGGCCAGACTTCCCCTGCAAAGCTACAGTCACAGTAACATGCTGAACTGAAGGGCCTTTGCCAGGAGACGTTCCCTCTGGTTCAGTGTGAACTTTCAAAGATTCAAGCTCTTTATTGGCAAGAAGATTTTAATCTTTACTGTATTTACATGTTTTATTAGAATCCAAGTAATTGTCCTGGGTGAGATTATTAAATCTTATCTGGATACAAGTTGCTTGGAAGAGAGAGCACAGTGAAAACACTCTCTTGCCTCCACATTCCCCCCTCATTCAAAGGCCACCTTAGGGGAGAAAGTGCCAAATAGGACACACATTTAAAAGCAAGGAGAGCAGTACCTGGAAGACCATTTTCTTTACTCCACACATTGCTTAGCTCTGAGCATCAAGCCAGAACATGACACAAGGATGGCTCACTGGTGAACCAGCCAGGAAACCATCTCTTTGCCTGCAAAGGTAACACACTGCCTTTGCTCTTGCTGTGCTGCTCAGGGAAAGGGGCTTACTCCTCAGCATGCCTCCTTCCACCCCAAAAGCCACATGTGGCATGTGGCAGGGACAGCAAAGGCCAGGGCTGCAGTGACAGCCCTTGTGTGAGTGGTACAGACTGGCTAGAGGCAATGGAGAGGAGCTGGTTGGGGTAGTGATGGGACATTCACAGGTTCACAGGTTGCATTGGGTTGGAAGGAATCCTCAAAGCTCAGGCAGCAGGGACACCTGCAACTAGATCAGGGTGCCCAAAGCCACATCAAGTCTGAATTTGGATGTCTCCAGGGATGAGACCTCAACCACATCTTTGGGCAACCTGTTCACAATCTCACTACTCTCATTGTAAAGAACTTCCTCCTAATGTCCAACCTAAATCTCCCCTGCTCCAGTTTCAAACCATTGGCCTTTGTCCTATCTTCACAAGCCCTTCTAAACAGTCACTCCCCTTCAGATATTGAAATGTACCTCTAAGGTCTCCCTTGAGCCTTCTCTCAGATGGGTCCTGAAGCTCTCCAGAGAAGAAGACTCCACAGGCTCTCTGGGCAGCCTGCTCCAGGGCTCCAGCACTCTCACAGTAAAGTTGTTTCTCATGCTGAGATGGAATTTCCTGAGGTTGAGTTCATGTTCGTTGGCCCTCATCCTGTCACTGGGTATCACTGAAAAGAGCCTGGCTCCATCTCCCTGACACCACCCTTCAGATATCTGAGGACACTGATGAGGTCCCCTCTCAGCAGAAGCTTTACTTAGGACTAATCAGCTCTGGCTCCTCAAGAGGCAGGAAAATTCACATCTTATGATTCCCAAGGCCTACGGTGTAACACCTTAGTATGGCCTTGAGGTGTGAGCAGGGCTTGGCTATCTGAATGAGGGACATCTCTTTGGGTCTCTGGGACATGTGGTTTAACTCTGTTATGTATAAAGAAAAACATTTACATCAGCAAAACTAGAAATGCTGCAACATATGGAACACGATTCCTACCAACCTGTGAGCAAATGTTGCCTCCTGGCAGTCATTGTCTTCTCTTTAGCAAGGCTAATGTTAGCCTTCATTTATTTCCCAAATGACATTATTATTCAGTAAATAGAATCTGAAGCCAAGCAACAGAAATTGCTCAGTTCCTGGCAAACTTTCTTCTCCTCTTGCTCAATAATTGTGATCATAATGATTTTATTTGTAAGTCACATTAAGTTTTTCCCTGTGATAAAATTAAATGCAATGAGAAGTGAATGATCTGTTCTTCCCTAAATGCAAGGCTAAAAGCAATACATCTTCCTCTTCCATAAACCAACCCTGTTTCTGCTCCAGATAGTCAATGACTGAATCAGAAATAACTATTCTGATGAACCCTGGCATTGAACTCTTCCTTTTCTCTTGGTTTACTAGCAGAACAAAATGTCAGTCTAGTAAATTAAAGCATAGAAATCTCTCTCTATGGAGACCCCAGAATGGCAGAAAGATTGATGCTGGATGGCTGGATGCAGAGTAACCAATGTCACCTGAGAAAGCAGGATCCAAGAGCCAAACAAGGCACTGAGCAGATAGGTTTGTACCTTGTTTTAATCTAACACAGGTGTCATCGACTCCACATTCCCACCACACTGAAGGGGATGAGCTTTAGGATCTAAAAGCTCCTTTGGTGTGAATGTTTTGCTGAGTTGGGGTGTCCTGTAAAAGCAGAGACCAAACATCAGCTCTGGAGATTTTGTATTAGTAGAAAGTAAGTTCCTGCAGTAGGAGGGAGTATTCTGAAGAACAGAACCTCAAGGCAAGTGCCTGGGGTTTGAGGTTAGGAAGCAAAGTCTGAACAAAAATGAAAGCCTCTTAGTTCACTGTCACTTGGTGTGTTGGGCTGCACCAGCAGACCTGAGGAAGCAGGGTAACCCCACTAAAACCAAACAATCTTTTCCCTTTGGAAGTGAACCACCAGGAAAATGTGATCAATGTCAGAGCCATATCCTCCCAAATGAAGGAGTGGATCACTTAGGTCAGCACAGAGCACCATGGAAGCAAGAGCAGTTAAAAGGAAGAAAAGGGTTTGAGTAACTTCTTTCCATGTCTATCTATGCCTGTATGTGTGCAGTGCTTATGGTTACTTATAGCTGGCATGCCTGGGGAGTAGCAGATACTCCCTTGGAGGAAAGACTGTCCTCTTTTTGCACCATGGATTTACCTCCCCAACCACAGATGAGAGAACATTAAGATTTACAAAGCCATTATAGGTGACAAATGAAATTTCCCAGGGATCTGTATTTTAATTGATAACCATAAAGGCAGTGCAGTAAAGGTTATCTTGCGACTCTGTTTGAGAATCACTATCATAACATCCTCTGGAAGTTGCCTTTAATCAAAGAAACTCTGTGCAGATATTATTACCAATCTTTTATCTGAAAGTGACCTTGCTTTGTCTTGTTGTGACCTTCTCTTATGCATGATCCAGCAGGAATGGGAACTCATTTACTTCCCACAGATCCTTTTACTTCATCTATCTTGCACAGAGTTTCTATACTGGACAAACCCAAGCATATAACCACTTGCACTTTGCCTCATTGAACCTCATGGGATTCTCATCAGCCCTCCTCTCTGGCTTGTCCAGATCCCTTTGGACAGCACCCTTCCCATCCTTCAGTCTTATCAACCACACCACTCAGCTTGGTATCACAGGAGTGACCCTGCACTGTTCAGCCTGGCAAAGGGATCAAAACTTGTGGTTTATAACTGAGGCAGCTCCATAACTCTCCTCTGCTGGCACAGAGCCCATCAGAGGCCAGAGGACCACCATGCTCCTGCTAATTTATCAGCTAGGATAACTAAAGAAATGCTGTTTAGATAAGATTACCAAATTAAATCACTGCTGGCCTTTATGCTACTGTTTGCAGAAAGGACACTGGGGCTTCATTATTCTTCTGTTATTTCTGAAGATTGATTCAGATTAATCAGAAGGCTTCTGAAACCTTTACAAAGGGTTAGAGGGATTATGCCCAGTTCATCAGCATCTTCAGTCTGAGTTTGCTGCCTGAATAACAAGTATATATCCTTTCCCTTTTCCCTCCAGGAGCTGCAGGAGTTTTACACTTCTGCAGTCAGCATTTAATTCACTGAAAGGTGACTTCAGAAGCAGAAAAAATCCCTTTTTGTCTCTGATTAGGACAAGGCAACTCTGGGGAAAACACATCTGGCTTGAAAAATGAACCTGTAGACTAAGAAAATCTGTTGTAAAGGAAGGAGGCACAGCAGCACACCTCTAGGGCTGTGCAAATGTGCAGTGTAGATATCCATAGATTCATAGAATGGTTTGGATTGGAAGGGGCCTTAAAGATCATCCAGTTCCAACTCCACTGCCACTGGCAGGGACACCTTCCACTCGCCCAGGTTGCTCAAGGCCTCATCCAACTTGCTCTTGAACACCTCCAGGGATAAGGCACACACAGCATCCCTGGGCAACCTGTTCCAGTGTCTCACCACCCTCACTGTAAAGAATTTCTTCCTAATCTCCAGTCTAAATCTCCTCTCTTCCAGCTGAAAGCCATTGCCCTTTGTCCAAGCACTACAAGCCCTTGTAAAAAGTCCCTCACCAGATCAGCTGTAGCCCCCTTCAGGTACTGGAAAACTGCTCTAAGGTCTCCCTGAATCCTTTTATTCTCCAGTCTGAACAGCCCCAATTTCCTCAGCTGGTCCCATAGGAGAGGTGCTCTAGCTCTTTGGAGGTCACCTGGAGCTTGCTCAAAGCAGAACCATTCAGCACCCAGCTCTACAACCCCACCACAGAGCAGACTGGGAACCTTTCTGCTTTCAGAGCATCTTGCCTGACTGCTTCCCTTGGGAAGCCCAGGGAGCACTGACAGCTTTTCCCTCACTACCATGAGGATACCAAGTATGAGGGAATGCTTCTTCCTTTTACCTTTTGTGCTCCTCTTCCAAATGAAGCTGTGCTTTCTTCAGGCATATGATGAAACAAGTGCTCTCCCAAGAGTGATCATCCTACTCATCTTTTGGTACCAAGCTCCATGGAGGAGATGTAGCATATAACTTACCTCACTGTGGCTGTGGGTTCAAAGCCCCTCCATTAACACATCCTACTAAATTCTGAAGAACTTTCCCATGAAATCAGTACCTTCCTTCCCCACTTGCTTTCTTTCCACACCTCTTCTTTAAAGGTTTATGTTTAACTAAAGCTTTCTCCTTCAAAACACAAGCACTGAGAAAACATCACTGCCAAGAAATCCCAGTCAAGATTTAGAAGAGTCTGTTGCTATGGAAATAGCCACAGCATCTTATCTTCAATATGACTTCTGCTGCACAGAAAAAAAAAAACAGAAAACCCTGGCCTGAGTAAAAGAAATCAGCAGGATAAAGCAGTCAAGTTAATTATAGCAACAGTACATTAATGGTGAAAATTTAGCCTGTATTAATTATACTTTCATTGGCTCTTTTTACAGTATCACAGTATCACAGTATCACAGTATCACTAAGGTTGGAAGAGACCTCGAGGATCATCGAGTCCAACCTATCACCACAGACCTCATGACTAGACCATGGCACCAAGTGCCACATCCAATCCTGTCTTGAACACCTCCAGGGACGGTGACTCCACCACCTCCCTGGGCAGCACATTCCAATGACGAATGACTCGCTCGATGAAGAACTTTCTCCTCACCTCGAGTCTAAACCTCCCCTGGTGCAGCTTGAGACTGTGTCCCCTTGTTCTGGTGCTGGTTGCCTGGGAGAAGAGACCAACCCCCTCCTGGCTACAACCACCTTTCAGGTAGTTGTAGAGGGCAATGAGGTCACCCCTGAGCCTCCTCTTCTCCAGGCTAAACAATCCCAACTCCCTCAGCCTCTCCTCACAGGGCTGTGCTCAAGGCCTCTCCCCAGCCTTGTTGCCCTTCTCTGGACACATTCAAGTGTTTCGATGTCTTTCTTAAACTGAGGGGCCCAGAACTGGACACAGGACTCAAGGTGTGGCCTAACCAGAGCAGAGTACAGGGGCACAATGACTTCCCTGCTCCTGCTGGCCACACTATTCCTAATGCAGGCCAGGATGCCATTGGCCCTCTTGGCCACCTGGGCACACTGCTGGCTCATATTCAGGTGGCTGTCGATCAGCACACCCAGGTCCCTCTCTGTTTGGGAGCTCTCAGCCACTCCCACCCCAGCCTGTAGCTCTGCATGGGATTGCCGTAGCCAAAGTGCAGCACCTGGCACTTGGACTTGTTGAATGCCATCCCATTGGACTCTGCCCATCTGTCCAGTCTGTCAAGGTCCCTCTGCAGAGCCTTTCTACCCTCTAACTGACTAACATCTGCCCCTAACTTGGTGTCATCTGCAAACCTGCTGATGACTGACTCGACCCCCTCATCCAGATCATCAATGAAGATGTTAAAGAGGACAGGGCCCAGCACTGATCCCTGGGGGATGCCACTGGTGACTGGCCGCCAGCTGGATGTGGCACCATTCACTACCACTCTCTGGGCTCAGCCTCCAGCCAATTCCTAACCCAGCACAGAGTGTAGTGGTCCAAGCCACAAGCTGACAGCTTAGAAAGCAGTTTGCTGTGGGGGACGGTGTCAAAGGCCTGTAGGCAGAGGGATTGACTCTCAGCCAGGCTGGGGGATTGCAGCAGAAGGCAGTTAGAGTGAGAGGAAATTACCTCAAGTTGCACCAGGGGAGGTTTAGTTGGGATACTATGAAAAATTTCCCTCTTGCACAAGTGGTCAGGCACTGGAACTGGCTGCCCAGGGAGGTGGTGGAGTCACCACCCCTGGAGGTGTTCAAGGAACCTGTGGGCATTGCACTTGGGGATATGGTTTAGTGGCCATGGTGGAGCTATGCCAACGGTTGGGCTTGATGATCTTGCAGGTCTTTTCCAAGCCAAACAATTCTATGGTCCTGTGATGGTGTGCACCCAAACACACAAGAGGAGTTTGCAGCTTTGCTGAGTGCATGTTTAGTTGGGGTGGTCATACCTGCTCTCATTTAGCAGTGCTGACACTAAGGCTTGAGAAACCAGGACTTAATTCTGTGAAAGTTAAGTAGTTTTTGGAGAGCCAAGGTGCCCTGCTCCAGGGCAGTGTGTGTGGTGGGGGGCCTGCAGTCAGGACTGCCAATTACTCTCACAAACTGGTAGGGCCTCACAAAGTCACAGCTAATCCAGATGCACTGCCCAGGTATCATTTCTATCTCCTCAAAGGCCAAGACACAGTAATCTGCATCTCCTGCCCATCTGTCTGATAAGCCCTCTACACCACTTCTGTCCTATCAGCACACCCACATCCCACCCATTCACTTCCTTTTGGCCTTCTAACATTCAACTACTGTGCCACTTAAGGTGGAATGATCATGTTGTACTGCAAAACAATCAGGAGTAATTCAGGTTCTAGTCCTAAGCCTATCACAACATCAATTCTTGAGTCCACAGTAGCCCTCCTTTTGCTTAGTTTGATCCCTAGTTAAAAGAAAAAAATGAAGATACACATCTTCATTCCTGTCTGGAACATTAACAGCCTTGGAGGCAAATCAGGGTGATTTGCATCTCTCTCTGGTTCTGGTTCAGGATGTTTTACACTCTGGGTAGACCTCACCACTTTGGCAGTGCTAAGGAATGTGGAGTCAATTTAAAGTTCATGGAACAAGGTTGCTGAAGCTGAGTGACTCCTGCCAAGCAAGGTGAATAGGTGCACATCCATTTTAGGGCTGTTCATGGACATTTAGAGACTGTGGGCACAAGGGTAAGGGAGTTCTTTAGAGAAGAGAAGAGAAGAGAAGAGAAGAGAAGAGAAGAGAAGAGAAGAGAAGAGAAGAGAAGAGAAGAGAAGAGAAGAGAAGAGAAGAGAAGAGAAGAGAAGAGAAGAGAAGAGAAGAGAAGAGAAGAGAAGAGAAGAGAAGAGAAGAGAAGAGAAGAGAAGAGAAGAGAGAGAAGAGAAGAGAAGAGAAGAGAAGAGAAGAGAAGAGAAGAGAAGAGAAGAGAAGAGGAAGAGAAGAGAAGAGAAGAGAAGAGAAGAGAAGAGAAGAGAAGAGAAGAGAAGAGACCAGAACAGGTTGGAAGAGACCTTCAAGATCATCGTGTCCAACCCATCAACCAATCCAACCCACCCAAAACAACTAAACCATGGCACCAAGCACCCTATCAAGTCTCCTCCTGAACACCTCCAATGATGGTGACTCCACCACCTCCCTGGGCAGCCCATTCCAATGGGCAATCACTCTCTCTGTACAGAACTTCTTCCTAACATCCAACCTAAACCTCCCTTGGCACAGCCTGAGCCTGTGTCCTCTTGTTCTGGTACTGGCTGCCTGGGAGAAGAGACCAGCATCCCCCTGTCTACAACCTCCCTTCAGGTAGTTGTAGAGAAGGGGCTTGAAAAGCACTTCTACAATGCTGTGCAGAATGGCCTTCTGCCTGTGTAGCTCAGCTGTATGTTCAATGTGCAAAAGTTGCTTTTCTAGGTACCTTGCACCTGAGTATCTGGATTTAGATCTGGGCAATCACCTGACTGCTGCAAAACTTCCCTGCAAACCTATATACCTGTGGAGAAGAATGTGTGTTTTGCTACACAACATGGAAAACCTTGTAATATACAGGGTGCCTAAACCTTGTGTTGGCAGATGGGTCTTGGAAGTCTTTGTGCACTATGAATTGTCATGGGGTCTGTGTTGATAGGTTGGACTCGATGATCCTCGAGGTCTCTTCCAACCTTAGTTATACTGTGATACTGTGATACTGTAATTCACAACTTAACACTAAGGAGCTTCGGTGCAGCTCCTTCTTAGTCTTCTCATGCCACTGATGACTGTAGTGAAACCACTTCTAAACACCAGAACAAAATGGCCTTGGTATCTCCACTGAAATTCTGCACCTTTTAATTTAACCTGATACGACCTCAGGAGGCAAAAACGGAGCAGGAGAAGTGAAGTCCAATGTTGGTAGAAGGACATGCTCTAAAAGCCTGATTATCCAGATGGAACAGACAAATCTGTTACTCTTCCTCTAAATATCAACACTGCATAATTAGCAGCTGCTAAAATAATGGAAGCCAATCGAAGAAAACCAGGGTGTGCTCTACATCCATTTGTTAAATACCTCCTGTTTCCAAACAGAGCTTTCCATATTTGCTGCAAAACTCTGCAGCTTCATGCCCTATCTGAGCAAGCAAAGATGACAGGGCTGAAATGAGCTATTACTGTTTCCATCAGGCAGATATGGGGGAACTAGTCTGTGTCTCTGAGGCAAAAAATATATATTCATCAAATGGAAAAGCTTTAAAAAAGCAGCACCATCGAAGACAGCAGCACCCCGTCTCCCTTGGAGACAGCCAAAGCCCACATTTATCTAAATTATCTTGGTAATATGACAGAGTGATTGCTCACTAATGGTCAGTAACAGTTTTCTTTGTCATTTTCCTAGTCATTACCTCCTCAGAATGAACTCCAGAATAAACTGCTGGTGCAACGTGACTGGAATGCAAAGCACACCCTTACAACAGAGACCATTTCTATTAAACTCACCAAGCCATACCCTGGACTTCTGACATTTTCATTTACTCAAAATAATACCCCTCTATTACCAACCCTGATTAGCTTGGAGATATTTTATGCTCAAACCAGCAGCAAAGTAATATTTATTTTGCAAGGATGTCCTCTGTTTTCTTCCTTTTCTCCCCACAGCACACTCAGGCACCGGAGCCACATTCTGTGCTGAGCAAAGAGCATGGCTCAAAGAAGGCTGAGTGTGTAGCTACTGTATTTCATGGCCCATTCAGCTGATTATTTTTTTCTTTTCTTTTTAATTTGGATGTTTAAGTCTATTTGCCCTTTTTCAGGAGCTGGACAGAATCACTGATTACACAGTCTGCCTGAAACTCATTTTCCCTGCTGAGACTGAGAAAAGCCCTCACAGAAGGCTTGTGCACATGGCAGCTGCTTATTGACTCCTTCTGCTCTTGAGGAGTGGAAATTTTCAGTGCTAAGATGCATTGTCTGTATTCCAAATCAAATGGAGCTGCAAAGATGGAGGCAACAAAACCTCTAGTAGTAGCAGTAGTAAAGGAGCTGAGGTGATGCCATGTGAAGCTGCAGGATTTTGAAATACAGCATCAGTCTAGAAAAGCAGGATGGGCATAAAGGAGGGCCAGAACCTCCCCAGTGTCACACCAAAGAGATGCATAGAATGGTTTGGGTTGGAAGGGGCATCCAAAGGTCATCTAGTCCAAGCCCCCTGCAATCAGCCTGACCTTGAATATCTCAAGGGATGGGGCCTCAACTACTTCCCTGGGCAAACTGTTCCAGTGTTCCACCACCCTCAGGTGCAGAACTTGTTCCTATTATCCAATCTAAATATACTCTTCTCTATTTTCAAACCATTGCCCCTCATCCTATCACTGCAGGATTGGATACAGTCCCTCTGCAGCCTTCTTGTAGGCCTCTTTCAGGCACTGGACCTCTAAGATCATCAAATCCATCCAACACAACACCACCATGACCACTAAGCCATGTCCCAAAGTGCCATGTCTACATATTTTTTTAACATCCTCAAGGATGGTGACTCCACCCTGGCCCTTCAGGGAGTTCTAAAATCTAAAGGGCTGGAGAAATGCTTCGAGGCTGCATTGTCTGACCTTCTTTCCTTCAAGAGAGGATCCCTGTCCCTTTGCTGTGCAAACGGGCATTGACGTCATGGGCAGCCATAGAGTGACAGAGAAGCTTCATCCTGTGAGCTGTCAAACATTCTGCCAGCCTTGCAAAGAAACCACCAAACAAACAAGCTATGCATACAAAAAAAGCTTCAATATTCTTTGTTTAGCCTCTGTTGTAATTAGGAGGCTGGAGGTGATCACAGCATGCTCTGATTGCACAGAGAGAGAGAGGCCCTCTTGAGAACGCTGACATTTCTAGATCATTAGGGCACAAGGACTTGAAGAGTCAGATCAAATTTCTCTTTCTTTTAAAACAAGCCTTCAAGGCACATCATTCCCCTTGTTTTACAGACAAATGCCATCTATCTTCACCAGCCTAGTTTGACCATGGAGTTCAGGCCAGGACCACAGAGTTCATGACCACAGAGTTTATGCCAGGTCCTCGGTTTGGCTATTCCAGAGGTGCACAGCTTACAAAAGAAAACCAAGGCATAGGCTATATAAAAGAGTGTGGAGCTTCATGAAGTGCCTTCCACAGCTGAGCCCCAAGAGCAGGCAGTGGTTATTCAAAATGCATTCAAGTTCTCCCAAAAGAGCCACTCAGCAGCATCAGGAACCCTCTACCCCTGGAGCACCAGAGCCCAGGAAGGAGCAGCCCTGTGCAGGGTTTGCACTGAGCTATGTCTCAGGGCTGCACAGAGCTCCCCTCACCAAAACCTGGGCAGCTTTTGGCTTGCTTTGTGGGAGTGGATGATACTAAAAGCTTGTTGCCAGCAGCTTTCAGGCACAGCTTTCCCAAGCAATACAGAAGTATTCTTCCTCTTTTAAAGGCAGACAAAACCACATGGAGCTGAAGTCTGACCACAATTAGACTTTTTTGTATCCAGGCTGCCTCATCCCTAAAGCACAATGCTGAAGATTTGCATGGTTCTGTGTATGTGCAAACAGCAGACTCCTTGGCAGGCAGTGGATTTACCTGAGAGGACAATGAAGGACTGGCACAGAAAGGAAACATTTTTCCCTGCCAAAGTATCGGTGCACCACAGCTTGTTGTCTCTATTCAAATGCTGGTTTCTTATTTTCAGAAGCCATCGACCATCTGAATGTGATCAGTCTCCTTGAGGGCTTACAAACAAAATGGTGCATCTGTTCCACATGCTGAATGGGCCAGCAGGAAGGCCACAGGGCTGGGAAGTCATCCTGAGCCATCTGAGTCCTGCTCCCACAGGGTGAGGGAGTTATGCCTTCAGGTATACAGAAAGAATTCCCACTACATCCATGGATTAGCATGGACTTAGGAGTTATCTAATATCCTGAAACTGGATTAACTTCTGCATTTTCTAGGTGCAAAGTAAGAACCACAACAAGAACCTGGGAGTGTAAGACCCAACTGGCTGAGCTGGAGAAAAGCTCAGGCCATCTTGTTGCCGTATCTCCAGTGCCCAGCGGTGCGTGGGTATCCACATTTGGCACCTGGTGGCAGCAGCTGAGTTCCATGGTTTAATTATGCATTCTGTGTCAAATTGCTTCATTTTGTGAGGCATGCAGAAAATGGTATTTAATGTCCCTTGGTTTTTTTTGCTGCATGTGAGACACAGTCACTCATTTTTCACCTTCTCCGTACTTCTCTATCTCCTCTCTCCCGAGTCAACGTGGGGTGTTTTTTTTTAGCTGATTTTGTATGGAATGAATTCCTATAGACAAGATTGGAATCTTAAATTACTGACTTACAAATCAGCTAGCTTAATGAAATGTTTTTAAATAAAGCTAATGTGCCTATGAAGAGCAACTCCTTGAAGACTGAGATCAGTTGAGACAGCACCGAGGCGGGCAGGATTATGTTCATTCTTTAGTCCTCTCCTCTTGGAACAAGTTCAAGCATCTGAAGATTTGAACACTTACATATTGCAATAAAGAAGCACTAAAAATATATAGCAGCAGGAACCACCTAAGTATGTGTGGGAGAGGTGAGAGGAGGCAGGAGAAAAGGGAGGAAAGGTCTAAGCTCACATAGAAAATTCCCTCCCCAAGATAATTTGCAGGCAACAAGAAATTAATCTGTTCTATAGATTTCCCACTGTCCTGAGTTATTTTTCCCTCGGGCTGCTTTTGTCAGTTCTGCTGACAAAGACTCCAAACCTTCAAATGTCTTGCATCACATTCTTACCCAAACTAAAAATCTGCACTTCAATTTAACAGAGGGTTAGGAAGAGCTCCTGTAAAACGTTGCTAAGTTTATCGACTCGAAAAGCGGCAATGGCTACCTTGTAAGAAAATCATTGCATTCTCCAAGAGGAGTTAGTCACTCTGCCTTTTGTCACTGTGCCTAAGAGCTCAGCAGGCTACAAAAGCACAATAGCTTCTTTCCAAGTGTACAGTATATCTGCAGACAGATGTTTTGACCCTTCAGGAGAGTTTAATCCATATTTGCACAATCCTGAATCCAAGCTTCCCAGAGACCTGGCCTGAGGCGGGGAAATGAGGGAGAGGATAGAGCAACAATGTGAAGAAATGGCTCGATCCCAGCTTGGCAAAAGGAGAAGTCTGGGAAGAAACCAGCCACATGCCTGGGGTATGCCCCATTGGGGTGAGACCAGGGTGCAAAAGGGGATTTTCACTCATGAGCTGAAGGCTGAGGGTACCTCAGGACATCCCTCCTAGAAGTGAGAGCACAGAGTAACCACCAGATTGGGTGCCTCCCTTGGCGGAGTGGCCTCCGAAGTGGGCAAAAGCTATCTTAGTTTTCAGCACTGTGCATATGTTTGTATTTGCAGGGAGAGCAAATTTTCAGGAGAAGTTTTGGTGTTTTAAAAAGGAATCCTTTTTGACCCTAAAGAGCATGCACCAGTCTCTAATCCTCTCAGAGGCGCCTCGTCACACCACACAAACAATTCAGAGGAACTCCAGGCCGCTCTAAACTCAGGAGGCATATGATTAGCATTAAACTGAAAAACATTTTAATCCTGCTCCAAGATTAAAAGGGTGCTGAAAAATAAAGTGGTGGTCTTGTTCCCCTCCAAATGAAAGAGCTCCTTCCATAGAAACAGGAAGCTCTGGAGAAGAAATACCTGCACACGGGATTGGACCAGAGGGGTCTTCAGCTTTTAGACATTCAACTATCAGCTTCGGGGGGCTGCTGCAAATCTGCAGCAGTGCTGCTGAGAGCAGAGGCTGCTCTCCAGCCCTCAGACCTTGCTCAGTTCACAAATGGCTTATCTGGAGCTCCCTAATAGAGAGGCTTACAAATAAGTGGCTCAGCTTGGTAAAAGCCACTTTATAAGCTGCCCGCCACAATACAAAGCTTCCTTCTTTGATTAGAGGGCCTAGATTTATAGGAAGACAGCAGTGGTAGTGCCTTCCTGCTGCCTAATGAGAGCACACTGCTTTAGGAGAGCCACAAAGATGATCAAATTGCTGGAGCACCTCCTCTCTGAGGACAGGCTGAGGGAGTTGGGACTGTTCAGTCTGAAGAAGAGAAGGATATGAGGAGACCTCAGAGCAGCCTTTCAGTACCAGAAGGTGGATACAGGAGAGCTGGAGAGGCTATTTACAAGGGCTTGTAGTGACAGGGCAAGAGGGAATGGTTTGAAGCTTGAGGAGGGCAGATTTAGACTGGATATTGGGAAGAAATGCTTTACAGTGAGGGTGGTGAGATACTGGAAGAGATTGCCCAGGGAGGTCATGGATGCCCCCTCCCTGGAGGTGTTCGTGGTCGTGGTGGATGGAGCCTTGAGCAACCTGGGCTAGTGGAAGGTGTCCCTGCCCATGGCAGGGAACTAGATGACCTTTAAAGTCCCTTCCAACCCAAACCATTCTGTGAATCTATGTGAGCAGAGAAGCCAATAAAAGTGTATAGGTTGAGTCAAAAGTACTCTGCTGGAACTGAAAACATACGATTTTAGATGATTGTAAATGATGAACTACATCCTGGACCTACAGACATAAATGGAGCACTTCTGGAAAGCTCTCCATGCTTGCAAACTGTGAACATGGGGCCAAAGTTCTCCTCTTTAATGATGACAACTGTCTGACCATCATCAGCCTGGGCTACCTCTGGGAGCGCTGAGATTAAAAGTGCTCTGAAGGTGATTATTTTAGGCAGGACTGAAGGATCCTGAGTCATGAGGCTTCTAATTCTTGCAAGCAAGAAAACAACCTAAAGTTCCTAAATCCAGGCCATAGGCTGAAAATATGAGGAGGCATTAAGGCCATCCTGCCATTCCTTCAGCATTTGATCTGCTTAATTGGGTCTGGAAGCAAGACTGGACCATCTGTTTGTGCACTATCTCTAATACACGGAATGACAAGACACAGAGTCCAGAGTGCTGTGCTAAGATGGAGTAGCTGCATTTATTCTCCCATCCATTTTCCATCACTCATGGCAAATTGCCATTCCAGCTAATGGAAATAATAGGGTATTGATGGAAGATGATAATGCAACATCTTGCAAAAGAGCAGGCAGAAAAATCAAAGGGAAACCTGCAGATTCAGCATCCTTATTACAATATAATAACAGCAGAGCACATCTTTTCTTTTCAAGGCTTTTCATTAATACATTACTTGCTTTGGATTCTTGGATTTGAGGGGGGGGGTGGAAAATAAGTATAATCTTAGCCAGCACTTAATAGGAAATGTGCTGCAAGAGGAGCCTGATGCTATGGTAACAGAGCTGCCTGCCTGCGTGAGCCGTGCCGCCACGAGAGCCCTGAACACCAGCTCTGCTCCCAGCCAGTTCAGCAGGAAGAGCCTCTGAGATTTCAGATGTTAGGATGTTAGGAAGAAATTCTTCACAGAAAGAGTGATTGGCCATTAGAATGGACTGCCCAGGGAGATGGTGGAGTCACCATCACTGGAAGTGTTTAAAAAGAGACTGGATGAGGCACTTGGTGCCATGGTTTAGTTGATTAGCTGGTGTTGGGTGATAGGCTGGACCTGATGATCTCGAAGGTCTTTAACAACCTGGTTAATTCTGTATACTGTTTATGTTTAAGATGTCATGAAATCACTCCTTCTGCTTCTGCTACCATGCAGGACAGCCTTTCTGCAGATAATTTCCCTTCAAGGTAAAATTTTTGAGGGAGCATGCAGACAAAGGATCTGCATGCTGACTTCTTTGAAAAGACCTTGTTTACCCAGGAGTGAGAATCCAGGTATCTCCTTTGGCCCCAGATGCATCTTAGCTTTCCTCATGTGATTACCTTGCTTTGCAAAATAGTCCATGAATGTCATGAAATGTAAGCCTATGTAAATATATCACAGAATCCTAGAGCCATGTGACTGTGATATGTAGAATCATAGAATGGGTTGAGTTGGAAGAGCCCTTAAAGACCATCTAGTTCCAACCACTCTGCCACAGGCAGGGAAACTTTGCACTCCAAGTCTGTCCAAGTCCAACCTGGCCTTGAACACTTCTAGGGATATCCTTTTCATTTTTCCCTTCTTTTAGACAACAGATTTATTTTTATTATTGTTGTTGTTGTTGTTGCTATAACATAAATATAAAATGATATAAAACCTGAAGAAACCCACATAACTAACACAATCCCCCCAAATATATAGGAATATAGGAATATTTAGTTCCATGGCCACACCTTGAGTACTGTGTCCAGTTCTGGGCCCCTCAGTTCAAGAAGGATGTTGAGTTGCTGGAACGTGTCCAAAGAAGGGCAACAAAGTTGGTGAAGGGTTTGGAGCACAGCCCTGTGAGGAGAGGCTGAGGGAGCTGGGGCTGCTTAGACTGGAGAAGAGGAGGCTCAGGGGAGACCTTATTGCTCTCTACAACTACCTGAAGGGAGGTTGTAGACAGGCAGGGGTTGATCTCTTCTCCCAGGCAACCAGCACCAGAACAAGAGGACACAGTCTCAAGCTGCACCAGGGGAGGTTCAGACTGGATGTTAGGAGGAAATTCTACAGAGAGAGTGATTGCCCATTGGAATGGGCTGCCCAGGGAGGTGGTGGAGTCACCATCATTGGAGGTGTTTAGGAGGAGACTTGATAGGGTGCTTGGTGCCACGGGTTAGTTGGTTAGGTGGTGTTGGATGATAGGTTGGACTCAATGATCTTGAAGGTCTCTTCCAACCTGGTCTATTCTATTCTATTCTATTCTATTCTATTCTATTCTATTCTATTCTATTCTATTCTATTCCATGCCATGCCATGCCATGCCATGCCATTCCATGCCATGCCATTCCATTCCATTCCATTCCATTCCATTCCATTCCATTCCATTCCATTCCATTCCATTCCATTCCTGTCTTTTATTATGGGAAACAGTTTTCTGGCAATCAAACACAGTTTGACATTTTCCTGAGCAGGGCCAGGGAAAGGATGGCCTAATCCTAAGTATGCCAAAGATCTGACCAAGCCATACACACCTTGCCCTGTATTTAGCAAGTGAGCAGTAGCCTCCTCAGTCTGTCTTTTTAAGGTTTGGTTTCAGGCATCATCAATACAGACAGAGAGCAACTCCTTAATATTGAGCTTCAGTGGTCACTGTCTGAAAATGTAAGCTGCTGATTGCATGGAAGTGCTGGCAGGATCAGGGTCCAGCAGTGACTGATAACAGATAACTTCTGAGCAGCCCTTGAATCCTTAAGGAGATTGCCTGAGTTGAACTGTAAATCTTTTCAATGATTTCTTAATCTGCATCTGCTTCCAGGCTCTAAGATAGTTTAACTGAAAACACACAACAGAAAGAACAACCAACCACCACCACACACCACAAAGTTGCTCATTTAAAATTGATTGCAAATGCAGCAGTACAGCTAATTATGCCCAATGTCTTACAAGGGGAAGCTACTCTGACAGCTCAGTGTCTGCAGAGTGAGTGTGAGCTAGACTTGGCCTTTACTTTACAGATTTAACTCCCATGCTGCATCCCCTCTATTTTTGGGGAGGCATCACTGACTCTTCCCGATTTCTGTGCACCCCTGGAGAAAGGTGCTGTAGGTAGAGAACAAAATCTGGCCTCCAAAATTTGGCCTGGGTGGGACTTTTCATTTGCTAAAAGTTAAGCAAGTGCAGGGAGTGTGGCAAGAAGCAGGCCCATGTCAAAATCAGATTATTATAGGGCATCCTGAAGTTATCCATAATGACTTTCAACCTGCTCATGTTTTTGGCTAGGTGCTACCCTAGGTGTCTTCAATACCCTTCTTGTACCTCTCTTGTTTCCTTCTCTAATGCTCAGGCAGCCATCCATCTCCTGCCTCTCAGGAGTGAGCAGCCTCGAGCAGGCATTGTGGGGAGAAGTACAGAGCTACTTCCAAAAGTTATTTAGAGAAGGAGCAGCTGAGAGCAACTTCCCATCACTCAGATGTGTGTCTGATCTAAAAATAACCCCCTGCAGTCTGCAAGATGTGACAGCCCATTACAGCCTCCACCTTGCCTTTGCTAGCTGGGTCCTCACAAGCGCTGGAGCAGCACAGCTGCAAAGGCTCACATGAGCTGATCATAGAATGCTGGGGGTTGGAAGGGAGGTCATCCAGGCCAATCCCCTTCCTAAAATGTGGGCACCCAGAGCAGGTTGCACAGAATCACAATGTCCAGGTGGATTTGGAATCTCTTCAGAGAGGAATCCACAACCTCTCTATGCACCCTGCTGTAATGTTCTAGCAACCTCAAAGTAAAACATTTTGCCTTAGGTTCAAGTGAAACCTCCTGGGTTCTAGTCCATGCCAGTTGCCTCTTGTCCTATCACTGAGCACCAATGAGAAAAGCCCACACCCACCCTCAGGAACTCTACCCTTTAGATGCTGATCAGCACTGATCCTCCCTCACTCTCTCCTTCTCTAGAGAAAAGAGCCACAGGTCTCTCAGCCTCTCCTCATGAGAGAGATGCTCCAGTCCCCTCCTCATCTTTGTAGCATCTGTTTGATTCTCTCCAGTAGCTCCCTGTCCCTCTTGAACTGGGGATCCCAGAACTGGACCCAATACTCCAGTTGTGGCCTCACCAGGGCAGAGTAGAGAGGGAGGAGAACCCCCTTACCCTTTAGGCAGGCCAAGCCTGCCTAAGCCTTGACAAGTAAAACCAGCAGCCACCAAACAATTAAGGCAGCTCTTTATGTGTGTGATGGCTCAATGCAAATAGTTGTCTAGACAGCAGCCCAAGACAAATCAATACCTGGAAGAAAGCTCCTCACGCTCCAATAATCTGCATGGAAAGACTCGTGCTGGACAGAGAGGAAATCTGTGCTCCTGAGGGAGAAGGCACTTAAGAGTAAATTCTAATTAAGTGAAAATTATTTGCTGATGAAAGATTAAGCCAGCTGGCAACTGGAAGTAAGATGGATGTGTGGCAGGGAAAGAGCACACAACACTTCCTAGCAGACGCAGCCCAGCTTGTGGTGGTGGTGTTCACCTAAAACGCTGCAGTTCTGCTCCTTTCCTGCCTTACAGCCACTTCTGAATTCCTTTTTAAGAGTTTGCCCCCTGTTCCTGCAGAAGTAATGCAAGCCATGTCAGAAAATAAATGGAAAGATTATTCTTCTCTCTTTAATTCAGTATTAGAAAGAGGTCAATTTCTGAGAGAAAAAGAAGCTGATATTACAGGGGCAGGGGGGTGCTGTTCTCCCCAGATGTGTGGTGAGGCCGTTAGAGATAAGGACATTGATGATTTTGTGCGTCAATCTGATGGAACAGCTTTTGCATTTACATTTCAAAGAAGGAATTGTCTGGGTGAATCATGCCAGGGAAGAAAACAAACAGAATAAAAAGAAAGAAACCAAAGAAGGAAGAGCATCGTGCAGCTGCAAATACCTCCTAGAGTTACCCCGGGCAGGGGAGTGTTTGCAGCTCACTGCAGCTTCAAGCCTGACAAAGGGCAATTAAAATGCAACCAATTTTGACCATTTTACTGCAGGAACAAGAGCATGGCATGCAGTGTGTGCTCCGGGGTGAGGGGAAGGGTTTCAAATGCTTTCATTACTGAGCTTTGGCTTCCCACCGGCAGGTAATGCCTCTGTGTGTGCCCCTGGCAAACAGCTCTGCCTCACCAAACCCAGGGAGCAGTAGACCCATGTGAGATAGCACCTGACTCCCACTGACATCCACAGGTCCCATCGATGTCCTTGAGAAGCTGGACCTGATGCCCCCCGGGACCTGGCAAAGCTGAGCACCTCCGGCACTAAGGTTGCTGCATTCCGTGGAACTCTGAGCTGTGACTGCGGGGGGAGCTGGCAGAGAGGAAAGATTTGCATTCCCTCTCCTTGCTCCTGCCACAAGTAAAGAAGTGAAGCCCAGGGTGGGGAGGGTGTCTGTCTGATGCTCTGCCTCCTGCCATCTGATCTCCCAGCCTCCCAGTCCCTCACTCCGCTTCCCAGCCGGCAGCAGCGACAGGCAGCGAGCCCCAGCCGGGACGGCAGCAGCCTGGCCGAGACAGTGAGTACCGTGATTTAACTGGAGACAGTGGGGCAGTTGTCAGTGGAAAGGAAATGAGTTGGAATCTAAACCTAACCGAGAGAAGCTAGCCAGGTTACTGACACTATGAATTGGATTAAAATTAAGTCCTACAAGAAAATCAATGGAAAGAGATAAGGAAGGAAGTCAGAACGACAGCAGAGAGAGATACGTTTGCTGGGAGCTTCCTCAGCACAGCCAGGCAGAAGCTGAAAACTGAACGGAACCAATCCATATCTGACTGGCAAAAATGTAAAGAGAAAGTGGAAGAGATTAGAGAGAAAGCCCATGAAAAATATTTTTAAGATGGTTATAGAAGAAGGTGCAAAAAATGGGGGAGGGAGGGGAAGGGAAGGGAAGGGAAGGGAAGGGAAGGGAAGGGAAGGGAAGGGAAGGGAAGGGAAGGGAAGGGAAGGGAAGGGAAGGGAAGGGAAGGGAAGGGAAGGGAAGGGAAGGGAAGGGAAGGGAAGGGAAGGGAAGGGAAGGGAAGGGAAGGGAAGGGAAGGGAAGGGAAGGGAAGGGAAGGGAAGGGAAGGGAAGGGAAGGGAAATGCTAAGAAAAGAGGCAATCTTCATTTTCTATCCCATGCATGTGCTTACACAGAATTGGACTCTGCCATGCAGATGTTGTTTTTCAGGAAACAGACTGATTATTTCTTTTGCCCTGCATGGCATGTGCAGTTACCAAGCCTCTGAACTCCAAGGGTCCCTGCTCCCCAGACCACCTCTTTCCCTCCTCTCTCTTCACAGGTTTATCCATCACAGAGGCGCTGCCCCTGGCTGCGGGCAGCTGGACCTGCCCGCGTCCTGCCAGTCCCCTCCAGCCTGTCCCAGGACAAAGGACCTGTCCCAGGGCAGGTTCTACCTTTCCTTGGCTGCTCCTGCAGCGCCACTGGATGTCACTGTTGTCGCATCAAAGGCAAAACCTTACCAAGAGCTTTGTGGCAGATAATGCTCAATAAATATGTGTTCCTGCTTCCTTCCCTCAGCTGTTCTGCAAAAGGGCTGAGATCACAGAAGGGCTGTGCAAGACCCTGCCTCTCACTCACATTTTCCACTATTCTTTAACAGCGATTGTGGGTTTGGGTCCTTTGGTGGCACTCAAGGAGGCATCTTTTCCACAAAGGAAAGCTGCTGTGGCAGGTGCAGAGTGGCAGAGCTGACAGAATGCACTTCCATCGTATTGTTAAATGATTTTTCTTCCCTCTGTATTATCTCCTGGGAAATATTTTCAGCTCACCTGTGCTGGACTGATTGCAGCTGTGTTTGGGCAGAGGGGTGAACTGCCTGTACCATTAGCTGATAGCCCTCTGCCAGGCACAAGGTGCTCTTTTCAGCTTCGGGAAGGGCTCAGCTTTCAATCTGAAAATGTCCATCTCCTGCTCCACCAGGACAAGTGCCAGCACTGAATGCCATTGGCCAGTCAACATCCTTCCTAGATTGGGCCCCTCCATTTAGGAAAGATGTTGACTTGCTGGAACATGTCCAGAGAAGGGCAATGAAGTTGGTGAGGGATTTGGAGGACAGCCCTATGAGGAGAGGCTGAGGGAGCTGGGGTTGCTTAGCCTGGAGGAGACTCAGGGGAGACCTTATTGCTCTCTACAACTACCTTAATGGAGGTTGTAGACAGGCAGAGGTTGGTCTCTTCTCCCAGGCAGCCAGCCCCAGAACAAGAGGACACAGTCTCAAGCTGCACCAGGGGAGGTTTAGGCTGGATCTTAGGAAGAAGTTCTATACAGAGAGAGTGATTGCCCATTGGAATGGGCTGCCCAGGGAGGTGGTGGAGTCACCATCATTGGAGGAGACTTGATAGGGTGCTTGGTTGCATGGTTTAGTTGATTAGATGGTGTTGGATGATGGGTTGGACATGATGACCTTGAAGGTCTCTTCCAACCTGGTCTGGTCTATTCTATTCTATTCTATTCTATTCTATTCTATCCTTGAAACCCATTGGCAACTATTTCATAGCCCCAAAAACTGTGGGGGCACCACCTTTAGTTTAGCTCCTAACCCACGATGGTTCACTTTGTGCTCTATTTGGGCTCTGTAAAAGACCTGGCTCAAAACTGAACATATCCACCAGGGAAAGTGCTAGCACTGAATGCTATTGCCCATCCCTACAGTCACTTGGCAACCATTTCATAGCCCCAGGAAATTTTGGGGTACCACCTTTCCTTTAGCTTATAATCCCCTGACAGGCACAATGTGCTCTATCTGGCCTCAGGTTCCAATCAGGAGCACCCTGGAGGTGTCTGCTTTTCTCCATCATCACAGAGTGTGCAGAGGCTGTGCCCCTAAATCAGACACCTTCTGTACTCAAAGGCAGTGAGGAACTCAAATTTCTTACAAAGGAGATAGCCTGACATTGGCCTGAGGTGGCATTCAGCTGGCCAAATGAAGACATACAGCTCTCCTTAAAGTTAGTGGAGAGGAAAAGACTGTTCCAGGAGAGTGATTCATCCCACCTGAAAGAGCACTTTGAGCAGATAGGTAGCTAAAAGCTTACAGCCACCCACTGCTGCTGAGACTGCAGAAGCTTTCAGTGGCCAGCTGGAGGGTAAAGCAGTCAGACAAGAAGCACCCTACCCATTTAGCCTGCTAGAGCTGCCTCTTCAGAGGGGTTTTTATAGGGAGATCTTACCTACATAAACTTCACTCCACTATTAACAATCTTTGAGCCAGCCTTCCACATATTTGCCTAATGACAAAGTTGCCAGAAGAGGCAGATGATGCCAAGGGATCCACCCCCAAGTGCCACCAGGAACTCTGCTAACCCCTTCTACCTGGCTCAGGAAGGCCCTCATTAAGAACACACCAGGAGCTGACCTGATCATTTTGCAGTGTTGTCAGAGGCATTCCCGTGCCCAGCAAGGTTCCCAGCACCATTTCATTGTCAGTACTGCAACCTAAGTGTAAAAAAACCTATTTCCTATTGGTGGAAGGTACATAAACCTCAGTTATGCACAGTCCCCAGCTCCCAGAGGCTTGTCTGGCATATCGAGTACAATGAAACTGTTGTTACCTACAAGAGGACAAGAAATACAATGCTAAGGAAGTGCTCCTCTATTTGCATAAAAATAGACTGGCTCTGAGAGCTGCTCTCCATCTCACACCCATATGAATTCCAAGTAAGGCTGTCACAGACTTCCTTAGGACTTCAGCCACCTTACCCAGCAGAAAAGTCCATTCAATGAGATAGCAGCTGGGAGCTTTTCTAGAGAAGCAGAATGGTAGGGTCCAGCTCCTTTTAAAGGTCAGGCAAGTCTGAACAGTAAATGAGGAGAATAAGGAATGTCTCAGAGCCACCTGAATCATTTCATGTGAGAGAACTAAAGGAAGGAGCAAAGCTTGAGAATGAAATCCTAGTTATTACAGTTAACCAATTTGGGGCTAAAGGTCATGAAGACAGGCTGGCCTAAGAGATAGGATGGCAGAAGCACTACATGGGGTAATGGGTGCTGTGCAGATTGAACAAAGCAGTCCTCAGTCCCTGCTGGTTCTAGCAGTGGTTTTCATGCTGCATGAGCAAGTAAAGATGTTGTCATTTAACAGGGCACAGCAAAGTGTGTGAATTGTACAAAGTTAGTGTCAGGAATCAAAACAATGGCACACTTCCAATAATGAGGATTTTAGGAGTAACTGCTTGGAGCAGGTCTCCTCTGGAGTGTGAGAGGTGGTTCCCTCCATTTCTCCACAGCACAGACCTCTGCAATCACTTGTGTCTATGGGCTACTGGCACCTAGAGACAGAGGAAGGAAACTTGGGTGTGCACAGGCATCTTCTGGTCTCATATTGCTTGCATTTGTGAGGTGGCCTAGGGCAGTCTTGGAGGTGTGCAGTGCTCCAGGCTGTGTTCCCCATAGCTGTGGGCAGGCTGGACAGCTGAGTGCACCCTGCTCCTCCTGTGGGCACATTGCCAGTCAGTGGCTGCCCCCAAACACAGACTGCCTGCCCAGCTGCAAGCCCTGTGCCCAACAGCTGCATATGCATTATGTATATCTACTACACATCCAGTATGCATTTATAGTGTGTACAAAATTAAGCAGCATGCAGAGCACTCGAGAGAGATGCTGCAAGGTGTGGGACAGGAGGAGGTGCAGCCCTATGCCTCCTTCAGTGCCATGCTGGTTGCATAGGAGTAATATCCCTGCACCCTCACTGCTTCTCCAGGGCAGAAGGCAAACCCAAAAATGTCACATTTCCCATCTGCATCTTTAGATGTATTTTTTCCCTGATGTGCTGCTGTTATCCCCATCACCCACAGCATGAGCAGTGGTTTACAGAAGATGGAGCAGGTCTAACCCTGCCTGGGAGAGCTGGCACGTGTTTGCTCCCCGAGCTGTTCCGTGGTGCATGTCACCGCGCTGGCCACACCGATCTGATCCACTTCACGCTGCTGGCTCAGGCACTTGGAGATTGCCATGGGCAGGGAGCTGAGAAAGGTTGTTCCCTTCACACTCCACAGCACAGGGAGGCTTGGAGACAGACAGAGCCCACCCTGGTGCCAGGACTCACGCTTCAGGAGCTCCTCCCCATGGCTCCTCGCGCACCCAGAACACCCCAACACGGCCGGACGCGTTTTGGGGTGCTGCAACATCCCGAGCAGCAGTGGGAAGCTATCAGCAGTGCTGTGCAGCATCCTGTCAGAAAGCTCTTTGCATTTGCTGTTGTCCCCAGGAGTTAAATGTATGCAAATGACCCCAGGCTGGCAGCCACTAAATGCATATTTGTTACCCAAAATATCAGCTCTCCGGGGTCTCCAACCTCTAGCATTTGCCAACTGCGTCAGATGTCACACAAGTCACTCTCCAAAACATGCTGACACTGATTCCCAGAGCAAGCCAGAAGCTCCCAGCCCTCCCTGATTTCTCCCTTTAATCTTTTTTTCTTTTTTTTCCCCTCTTTTGCCATGCTTTTAGGGCTTTTGCTTTTGCATTTCTAAGCAATTAATTTTTTGGCTGCCACACAGGATCAACAGGTGTGGGCTGACTGGCATGGCCCCGATACGCTCCAGCTGGCTGCTGCTGATAAGGTAAATCCTGTGGGATGAGGGGCCCTATCTCCAGTAAGCTTGAGAGACAGCAGCTAATCTATTTGCAAGGAGAACAAGCCCTGCAGCCAACATTGCTATTCCACAGGAACAACCAGGCACAGGCAGCTCTGCCACAGGCACACTGAGGGGGTTCCGCCCAGCTGTTTGTTTTCATAGTATCAGTCAGGGTTGGAAGGGGCCACAAGGATCATCTAGTTCCAACCCCCCTGCCATGGGCAGGGACACCCCACACTAGATCAGGCTGGCCAGAGCCTCATCCAGCCTGGGCTTAAACACCTCCAGGGACGGGGCCTCAACCACCTCCCTTGACAACCCATTCCAGGGCTTCACCACTCTCATGATGAAGAACTTCCTCCTCACCTCCAGCCTGAATCTCCCCACCTCCAGCTTCATTCCATTCCCCCTAGTCCTATCACTACCTGAGATCCTGAGAAGTCCCTCCCCAGCCTTCTTGTAGGCCCCCTTCAGATACTGGAAGGCTAGAATTTTCCCCTGGGAGTGGTGATTCATCCTCTTTGATGAGGGAAAAGCTTTGCTGTGTGAGTAACTTGTCCCCCAAACCCATGATTTCTGACTCAAACCAATTATCACTTGGCTTTGTTACCTTCAGAAACTCCAGGTTCTTTATTTAATCATCCCCAACAGCACTAGAAAAGGTGACTTGACTTTGCACTAACAATAAATATTTTTTTCTGTAACTCCCACAAAACTATGCAAGGGAGGTTCTCCTCCCCCTCTGTTCTGCCCTGGTGAGACCCCATCGGGAGCATGTGTCCAGCTCTGGCCTCCCCAGTCTGAGAGAGACAAGGAACTACTGGAGAGAGTCCAGTGGAGACCCATAAGCATGACTTGGGGGACTTGAACATCTCTCCTATGTAGAAAAGCTGAGAGACCTGGGGCTGATAGCATGGAGAACAGCAGCCTGAGAGGGGATCTGATCAGTGTTTATAGTTATCTGAAGGGTGGGGAGCAAGGAGAAAGGGCCAGGCTCTTTTCAGTGGTGCCCTGTGATAGGACAAGGGGAAATGGGCACAAACTGGAACACAGGGGGTTCCATCTGAACAGGAGGAGACACTTCTTTGGAGTGAGGGTGCTGGAGCCCTGGAGCAGGCTGCCTAGAGAGGCTGTGGAGTCTCCTTCTCTGAAGACTTTCAAGACCCATCTGGATGAGTTCCTGTGTGACCTGCCCTAAATGATCCTGCTTTGGCAGTGGGGTGGGACTCAATAATCTCTGGAGGTCCCTTCCAAGCGTTCTATGATTCTATGACTGCAGCTGCTGGGTATGGAGTGTGGGGTGTGATGAGAGGTATGGTGTAGGGTGTGATGAGAGGTATGGAGGTGTGCTGGGAGACCCATCTGCAGATGAAGGGCTCTGACTTCTCCTCCATGCAGCTTTGGGTCTGTGGTCACAGCCAGGAGGGTGGTGCAGGCACACTGAGCACCACCATGCCTCCCCTTGGTGTACTGTCCTGGCTCATGGCACAAACCACACAGTATCACATTGAGGGTGTCACAAACCCAAGCCCATTTTGTGGCATTTTATCCAACAGCTTTGGGGTTTATTTTACTCCTGTTCTCAGCTTTCACTGTGTGCTTCCCCTGTTCAGGTACACCCTGTAGCTGTTCCCAACAAAGCACACAGACATGTGCTGTGGGTTCAGTAGGTAGGCTGACCCATCAAAGGCACCCAGATGGCCTTAGTGTATCTCCTGAAGGAGCCACAGGACTTAATAGTTGACACCTTGTCTCTCGAGCTGAAGGAAGTGCAGAGGGCATTTGTACACCAGTCCCCACCCTGCTAAAGAAGTTGGCAGTGCTCTGTGTTTCTCACACACAGCTACTCACGTGCTAAAGTCAGTGGTGGAGACTGCAGATATGGGTTAGCAAGATTCAGATCAGGCACTGGTATTTAGCTGGACTTCAGGTCCTCTCTACAGGGTTGCTTCTGTCAAAGTGAAGAATGAAACAAAGAGGGGAAAAAACCTAAATAGTGATGAATGGAGAGCAGGCCATATTTAATCACAGCCTTCAATTCAGACTTTATAATTTAGACTTCATAATTGTCCTCACAATTCTGGCATCTGCTTGTCACTGTCTCCAGACTACCAGCACAGCTTGTCTTTGCAATTAGCCATTCAGAGCAGCAACAAATCTTCAATTTGGGGTGAGTCACTCAGCTGCTAAATCAAACAACATGTCACTAAACAAACCAGTTTCCTCCTGACCTCATCTGATGATAATAACAATTTGGGAAACCAACTTGGGATTTCTTTGGGGTAATTTGCTGCTGCTTTCTGACAGGTTCCTTCTCAGAAGCATTGTTGGGTACTGCATTAGAAATGGGATTCAGCAGCACACAAACAGCTGAGAGTGAATGGGAATTCACAGGTTCACAGAGTGCATTCAGTTGGAAGGGACACTCAAAGCTCAGCTTGTCCACCCCCTGAGCTGTCAGCAGGGACACCCCCAACTAGATCAGGATGCCCAGGGCCACACTCAGTCTGTTCTTGAATGTCTCCAGGGCCAGGGCCTCCACCACCTCTCTGAGCAGCATGTTTCAGTGTTTCACCACTCTCATTGTGAAGAACTTCCCTGCTCCAGTTTCAAACCATTGCCCCTAGTCCTATCACCAGTGGCCCTTCTCAACACTCCCTCCCCAGCCTTCCTGTAGGTGCCCCTTCAGATACTGAAATGCTGCTCTAAGGTCTCCCCAGAGCCTTCTCTTCTCCAGGCTGAGCAGCCTCAATTCTTTCAGCCTGTCTTGGTAGAAGAGGTGCTCTGGCCCTCTGATCATCAGCCTTCCAATGCCTCACAAGTGTTTGTCTGTGCAGTCATTACTAGAAGCAATCCATAAACATCAGCTTAATGTAGCCAAGGTGACACTTGGTGCCAAAACATTTACCTAGAAACTCCATCTCTGCACTCAGAGAACAGCAATGCTGGGGTGGAAGTGTGCAGTCATAGGGCAGGCTGGGCTCCCAATGCATACCCTGCTACTTCACACAGATGAAGTTTCTCAGAAGCTGGATTTAGAGTCTTGGGAGGATGCAAACATTTGCTTCCACTGTCAGCACTGCAGCCACACATCCTGGAACCTAAGGCTTGCTCATCAGCTGGTGTCAGGTGGATTTTGCACCTTTTGCACAACAAAAATGAACTTGGCAGTTTGAAAAATGTGCCCCAGAAGCTGTGCAGGAGTCAGGATGTCATAGTCATGGTGGTCTGCTGCCTTCAGGCAAGCATATTAACCTACTTGTAGTATTAAACTAGCTTAGTCAGGTTTTCCACCACACTGCACCATTTAACTTCAGTTCTCAATATAATTTGAGGGTAAAAATCCTCCTCCTGCCAAAGGAAGAGCCTGTGTGAAAGCACAGAGGATTCAGCATTAGATAAGGACCATTGCCTGCCTGAATGAACAAATGAACCCTAACAAATAGGAAGGAGAGAGCCACTCTCTAACACAATTTCATGTTTCAACCAAAGCAACTAAGGTGAAATGAAATAAAGTCACTCCACTTCGATAGCAGTGCCCAGAGAAATAGGCTTCCTGCTCTGTGTGCTCTTTAATTATTGCCTTTGTCTGGCTTAGAAACTACATGAGGGACAGTGAATGCTGCTGCCTTCAGCAGAGCTGCTGAGCTGTGAAAAACCCACTAAGAAGAGAACCTCAGGAGGTTCACTAAGGCAAAGTGCAACATCCTGCACCTAAGTCAGGGCAATCTTCAATATCAGTCCAGGCTGTGGGATGATGAAATTGAGAGCAGCCCTGCAGGAAAGGACTTGAGGGTACTGGTGGATGAGCCAGCAATGGCCACTTGCAGCCCAAAGGCATCCCAGGCTGCATCAAAAGCAGTGTGGCCAGCAGGCCAAGAGAGGTGATTCTGTCACTTTGCTCTGCTCCAGCGAGACCTCACCTGCAGTGCTGTGTCCAGCTCTGGAGTCCTCAACATAAGAGACATGGACCTGATGGAGCAGGTCTAGTGGAGGCCCACAGAGATGATCAGAGGGCTGAAGCAACTCTCCTATGAAGACAGGCTGAAAGAATTGGGGCTGTTCAGCCAGGAGAAGTGAAGGCTCTGGGGAGACTTTGAAGGTCCCTTCCAACCCAATGCAATCTGTGAATCTATGGTCAGGTGCCAGGAGGGGACAGGCCAGAGTTAAAGACCTGTTTGTCATAGAAAGCAAGTGGAGCTCATCACCACAGTAAAGCCAACCACTCAGAGAGACCCTGAAGGGCTGATGAACCTCACTAGCTCTGTTTATATACATTCTGAAAGTTTGATTTTTGCAAACCTGTTTGGATCACTGAGCTCACCACCAGAACCACAGAATCACCAAGGTTGGAAGAGACCTCAAAGATCATCAAGTCCAACCTGTCACCACAGACCTCATGCCCAAACCATGGCACCAAGTGCCACGTCCAATCCCCTCTTGAACACCTCCAGGGATGGTGACTCCACCACCTCCCTGGGCAGCACATTCCAATGGCTAACAACTCTCTCAGTGAAGAACTTTCTCCTCACCTTGAGCCTAAATTTCCCCTGGTGCAGCTTGAGCCTGTGTCCTCTTGTTCTGATGGTGGTTGCTTGGGAGAAGAGACCAAGCCCCTCCTGGCTACAACCACCCTTCAGGTAGCTGTAGACAGCAATAAGGTCTCCAGGCTTTCCTGGAATACAGTCTTTTTCCACCCATTCCAAGCCTGGGACAATGAATTATCATCAGAGTTCATGCTGGGTGAGGAGTGGCTTGAGAGCAGTCAGGAGGAGGAGGACTTGGGGATGTCAGTTGATAAAGCCCTCAGCAGGAGCCAGCCAGCAACTTGCAGCCCAGAAGGCAATGGTGTCCCGGGCTGCATCTAAAGAAGCGTGACCAGCAGGACAAGGGAGGTGGTTCTGCCACTCCTTCTTGGAGGAGCTGCTGGTGTTCAGTTCCTTTCTCTCCCAGGCTGGGTCTGGCTTCACCTTGACCCCACGCACCTGGTAGCTGAGGCGAGAGCTGGCTGGGGACAGCCACTCCCACTGCGCCACGGCCAGGTCCCAGTAACCTGGGTGGTGATGAAAGGGAGCCCAAAGGCTCTGGGCTCCATCAGCGTCTGATGGTCTCCACCACAGTCCCTCAGACCCTGCGGGAGACCATGGCAGACAGCCACAGCTCCTTGCACCCCCGAGGCTGTTGCCGCCAGGCCCCAACCGCCAGAGTGCAGCTACAGAGGAGACCGGCGGGCTCCGGGGGGCTCAGGCAGGCTCCGGGGGGCTCAGGCGGGCTCCGGGGGGCTCAGGCAGGCTCCGAGGGGCTCAGGCGGGCTCTGGGGGGCTCCGGCGGGCTCAGGCAGGCTCCGGGGGGCTCAGGCGGGCTCCGGGGGGCTCTGGCGGGCTCAGGCGGGCTCCGGCGGGCTCCGGCGCCCTCCTACGGTTTTCGACGGTATGCGATGGTCTCCGACGCCCTCCGCTGGTTCCCGGCGATATCCGATGTTCTCCGAAGCTCTGCGATGCCGCGGGCAGCCCTCCGGCGGTGGCGATGTGTTCCGAAGGGCTCCGATGTTGTCCGGCGGGGTCGGAGGCGCCGGCTGCTCGCCGCGGGGCTGCCGCCGGTGCAGTTGGAGCTGCAGGCAGCAGATGTCAGCCGAATCCTCGCCTCTGCCCCGGGGCTCCGGGCACAGCGGACGCCCGATGCCCTTCGTGAGGGGCAAGCTGGGGGTGGCACAGCAGGGCTCAGCTGCCGCTGGGAGGGCTCTGAGGAGCCGCTCGGTGCCGCTGTGGCTGGGCCCGCGTACAGCCGGAGCCGGCGGCGGGGCCGGTGCTGCTTGTTTGGAACCGGGGAGTTGGAGGGTCCCTGGGAGCCCCCGCTGGTCCTCGGGCACTTTGAACCCATGGTGCTGGAGGCAGGTGGGCCATGGTGCAGTAGTGCCCCATGAAGCTTGATGGAACTGGATCCACCTCTGCAGCTGCTCCTGAGGTGGATCCTCCCCTGTGGGCTCCATCCAGCCCTGTGGGCTCCAGCCTCCCCTGTGGGCTCCAGCCTCCCCTGTGGGCTCCAGCCTCCCCTGTGGGGCTCCATCCAGCCCTGTGGGCTCATGCCTGCTCTTCGGAAAGTCAGCCTTCAAGGGTGAGATTTTTCTCCTTAGAGGTTTTCCTGTTTCCCATTTTGGGGGGAATTGAGGCATCCTCAGAAGTTTAAATGACCTTTGACAGCTCCACTGGGGGGAGCCATTGAAGGCCTCACTGGGGTTAGTCCCTGAGGGCCTCGCTGGGGGAAGGTCTTGAAGGCCTCGCTGGGGGGAGCCACTGAAGGCCTCACTGGGGGGGAAGCCCTTGAAGGCCTCACTGGGGGGGAAGCCCTTGAAGGCCTCACTGGGGGGGAAGCCCTTGAAGGCCTCACTGGGGGGAGCCATTGAAGGCCTCCCTGGGGGGAGCCATTGAAGGCCTCACTGGGGGGGAAGCCCTTGAAGGCCTCACTGGGGGGGAAGCCCTTGAAGGCCTCACTGGGGGGAGCCATTGAAGGCCTCACTGGGGGGGAAGCCCTTGAAGGCCTCACTGGGGGGGAAGCCATTGAAGGCCTCACTGGGGGGAGCCATTGAAGGCCTCACTGGGGGGAGCCATTGAAGGCCTCACTGGGGAGAGCCATTGAAGGCCTCACTGGGGTTAGTCCTTGAAGGCCTCACTGGGGAAGGCCAGGAGCCCAAACCAAAATCCTCTCCCTGGGTTTTCAGAACCTGGCTTTAACTCTTGAGCTTTGCTGAAGAGATTCTTGTTCACAAAGCATGTTGCAGAATGGACACTGGGCTGTCTTCCCATGGCTCACCCTTGGTGTCTCCTCACTTCATTGCTCACTCTCTTACAGGGTTATTTATTCCACACTGTCAAGGGGAAGCACCAAGATTTCAAGTAGACTGACTCAGAAATGATATGTTCTTCAGGGCCAGCAAGGAACATTCTTTGCTGGGTGAGGGAATGACCCAAAACCATTTCAAGCCAACTGATCTCTGGGGGTTTGTTTCAGACTGTGTCCATGCTGACTGGGAGGTTTGCCAGCTTCATCAGGAAGAGCATGATCATTGACTGTAGATACCCCTATGAGTACTAAGGAGGACACATCAAGGTATGTTGACCACATAGGAGCAATGTGGAGATGTCTGAAGATGCAAATGGGTCACTTGGCCCTGTGTGGGACCGCTCTTGACACATCAGGATGCAAGGCAGTGTGGATATGTTAGAGCCAAGGTGCCCCTGTGCCCCACTCAGCTAAACACTAAATGGAACTAAACACTGCTGCATCCCTGCTCCTTCACCCTTTTCTTTGGAGTTGAGTTGTTTCTTCTGGGGTGGCTATCCCAGCTCTGTTTCATGGTGCTCTCCTGCACTGTTAGCAGTTCATAGATTCATAGAATGTTTTGGGTTGGAAGGGACCTTAAAGTTCCTGCAGTTCCAAGCCCCTGTCATGGGCAGCGACACTTTCCACTAGCCCAGGTTGCTAAAGGCCTCATCCAGCCTGGCCTTGAACACCTCCAGGGAGGAGGCATCCACCACCTCCCTGGGCAACCTGTTCCAGTGTCTCACCACCCTCACTGCAAAAACTTTCATCCTAATGTCCAGTCTAAACCTACCAATCATTAGGGTTGGAAAAGAGAAAAGACATCTAAGGCCATCAACTCCAACCTTCTGCCTCCAGGACCACATCCACCCTTTTTTTAAACACTTCCAGGGGTGGTGACTCCACCAGTTCCCTGGGCAGCCTGTTCCAATGTCTTAACACCCAGTGGTGAGTGAGGCTCCCCAGGCATGTTCCATACCTCAGAGCTGGGAGGTTTCCCCACTTGCCTCAAGAGTCAAACACAACTCTGTCCTTGGCTAACAACCAGGAGCTCCTGGTGTTGTTTGGAGGAGGAATTGAAGAGTGGCTGGGCTCAGGTTGCTGCCTGGCAAACAGAAACCTCAAATCTCACACTTACACTAAACCAGCAAAACTGAATAGCTGCAGCTTTGAGGTTTCAGTCTCTAATTCCAAAAAGGAAGCAAACCAAAACAATGCCCAGCAGATCTTCTGGTGCTCTGAGGTTAGTGTTTCACTGGGCTTCTGCTGCTTCAGCACTTCAGTGGCTTAACTCCCCTCCAACAGCTGCTTCTCCCTGCTGCTCTGACACCAAGAGTGGCCTGACTGGCACTTTGGCCCCTTTCAGTCCCCTCCCACCCACCCCCCACTTCAGAGTGTCTCTGGGATTCTGTCACTTGGTTCATGTTTTAGAGAGGGATGTCAGACGTTTGGGGCCCTCTGGGTTGGCTGGGTTGGATCTGGGTGTGATTTCCTGGTGGGATATTGGATGTCCCAGCACTTGGGGTGCTGGTGTTCCTGGCAGTGACTGCTACCCTGTGGGTTTGGCTTTCCCCAGGATCTGGCAACAGTGGATGCCTGGATTTTGTTTCAGGCCTCTGCACTGAAGTGGGAGGACAAAGGGCCTCAAGATGGCAGCATGGAACAGCCAAAAGCAGCCTTTGATGCTCTCCTGAGAGGGCCAGGAGCTGGTCAGGCCCCAGCCACAAGCATTCCTTCAACCTGTGCTATCTCAAGGTGAGTGCTGACAGTCTTGGGTTGTCACTTGATGTCTGCCAGGAGATCTGGGGTGAGAGCTGGGTACACAGGGCTGAGAGCCCTTCATGTCACTGCACAGTTTGCTTCTGCAGTGGCAGTAAGCTGAGCAGCACTTGGCTTTGGTATGAAGTTCCTGCATGGACTGGGGGAGTCTGCTTCTGTTTTATTCTGGTGGGTCCAGAGGAGGCCACCCAGATAATCAGAGAGCTGGAGCACTTCTCCTACAAGGACATGCTGGAAGAGTTGGGGTTGTTCAGCCTGGAGAAGAGAAGGCTCAAGGGAGACCTTAGAGCTCCATTTCAATGTCTGAAGGGGAGCTGCAGGAAGGCTGGGGAGGGACTGTTTAGAAGGGCCTGTGG